>NC_051262.2:2128125-2837500 GCF_015237465.2 Chelonia mydas
CCCCTAGTGTATTTATTGCCCTCTTAGTCACTCTTACTTCCAGGCAGTTACTGGGCTGGAATTAACAAAGATGTGCCCCAGCCCAGCTCTGTGTCAGAGCCAAAGCCTGGCATGGCAGTCACCTGCCACCGTCCCCTCCCAGAAACGCAAGGCACCAAAAGCCAGAAGAGCGTTGGTGCCACTATTCCTGGGCTCCACTCCAGCAAACTCCTGTGCTGTCCAGACACAGGGTGCCATGAAACGCCCAGTTCTAGCGGTGATGCCTCACCTGTTTTCCAGCTCATTAGAATGTCCCACCTGCCTCACAAAACACTTCCCTGCCAGGAGCCAGGCCAACAAGAGTATTCTGAAAGTCCAGCTCACAAGGCGGCTGCATGTGTGAAGGGACAGCAGCAAAACACAGCACTCAGTCGTCTCCTGTAAGGATCTCTTTGCAAACATGAGTCACCTCGACTTGCAGACCAATTGCTATTGCTAGGCACATTGGCTCCCTGCATTCCTTAAGCCTTGATAAATGTTGGGAAAGATGGGGCTACGTGTGGTGGAAATCCAACCAGGCAACAGAAAAGGGAATGAATGAAACAGAGTCAATCCTATTAGTTCCGGCCTAGATGGCTTGGAGGTAGAGGACAGGGCGGGAGGGGGGAGAAAGGAAGGCACTCACCATGGCTATAAGCTTAAGAGTGGGAAAAACTGAATTGTAATGAAATGAACCACTTCCTGGTTTAGGTCCAAACTTGAACAACGAGGAGACCATCTGCTCAGGAGGATTTTTAAAGGGGTTTAGCTGCGTTTTGGTCAAGAGCTTCAAATGCAAAATGAAGGCGATGGCCCCCTTCACAGGGTGGTGATAGATTCTTTTCCCCATTGCTTGTCAGTAAACTTGTGTCAGTGCTCGAGGGCTAATGGTGACATCTCCTCCCCTACCCCAGCTAGTGCACCCGCTCACTGGGGCAGACTGCCATCTGTAAACCACTCATCATTGGCAAGGAGGTTAGGACCTGCTGCCTTTGCCTATCCTCGGGCTGCCCCTCTGCAGCCCCAGTATCTTTTTGAGCCTTTAACAAGGCCTGCAGCCTGGGGGTTTGCCAGGCTGGGGCTCCCCGTGCACTTCCCCAGCACTGCTGTGCTTCCGATATCTTGCTCCCAGGCAGCTAGCCCTTCCCACTGCAGGGCTAGAGTGAGACTCCTCCAGCTTCTGGCCCACAGCCCTCTTGTAAGGGTCAGCTGTGGCCCCAGCTGTGGCTGCTTCCCCCAATCAGCCTAGCTGTTCCGAGCCATAGCCCTCTCCAGGGCTGCTTTAACCCCTTTCGGGCCGGCGTGGGGTAACCACCCTGCTAGACCCAGCTAGTGCACCCGTCACATATTGGAAGAAAGTTTGGAAAGCATCCAGCGGAGGGCAACAGAAATGATTCGGGGGCTGGAACACATGACGTATGCGGAGAGGCCGAGGGAACTGGGATTGTTTAGTCTGCAGAAGAGAAGAATGAGGGGATTTGATAGCTGCTTTCAACTACCTGAAAGGGGGTTCCAAAGAGGATGGATCTAGACTGTTCTCAGTGGTAGCAGATGACAGAACAAGGAGCAATGGTCTCAAGTTGCAGTGGGGGCGGTCTAGGTTGGATATTAGGAAAAACTTTTTCCCTAGGAGGGTGGTGAAACACTGGAATGCGTTACCTAGGGAGGTGGTGGAATCTCCTTCCTTAGAAGTTTTTAAGGTCAGGCTTGACAAAGCCCTGGCTGGGATGATTTAGTTGGGGATTGGTCCTGCTTTGAGCAGGGGGTTGGACTAGATGACCTCCCGAGGTCTCCTCCAACCCTGATATTCTATGATCAGAATCTACCATATCCCTTGCTAAATTGTTCCAGTGGTTCGTTACCCTCATTGTTAAAATTTGCATCTTATTTCCCCTGTGAATTTGGCTAGCTTCAGTTTCCAGCTGTTGGCTCGCGTTCTGCCTGTCTGCTAGAGTGGAGAGCACAGAAATCATGTCTCCCCCTGTAGATACTGACAGACCATGATCAAGTCACCTCTTAACCTTCTGTTTTCAGTCTTACTGATTTTTGCATCACCATTTTGTCAGTTGATGGGTCACGATCTTTGCTCCAGTTGGATTAGCCCTGCTGCTCCGAAGGGCTCCGTCAGGTTCTGTTTCTCTTCGGTGGCTGTGTTACGTTAGGCTTTCCGTTGTGCACTGCAACCGGGGTCCCAAAGTCTGAGACCAATGTGTGGTTCTCTGCAGCTGCATAAATCTTCTCTTCTATGCATGAGCAAATGCCAGGCACATGCGGTCTTGTGAAGAAGACCTGAAATGTAGGTGGACTAAGCAGATGTATGGTAAGTCTGTGACATAGTTAGACGATGCTTCTTGGGTGTCCCTTTTTGTACTGCAGGGGTTTTAAACCTTGCTTACCAACTGAGGAGCTGTACTGAGTGCCATGCCATGGAAGGTGGATGATCTCCTGAGGGAGACAATTGATGTAGATTTTTAAGGCTCGAAGGAACTATTATGATTATCTAAGTTTTAAGGAAGTTGGAACCTCCATCACCATCCCAGGAATATGAGCATTTCGTCTCTGCCCATGTCTTCAGTGGGTGCTCCCCAGCCCATCCTGGCTGTCCCGTGTGTAACTCCCTGGAGAGCTGCCCATGATTAGCCCTGCCCCCAGGGGCAGCTGAGGGTATATTAGGATGCACTGACCTGGAGCTGCTTTGTTGGCCATGCCAAGAATGACTGCATTGTTTCTGAGCATGGAGACACTGAAGTGAATGTCATGGGATCGGGAGGCTCTTGCGCTGGGGCTGAATTTCTGACACATCTCTGTCTTTCCAGTAAACAGCCCTGGGTACAGAGTCCTGGGTACAGAGCCCAGGCCAGGATTCTTAGGGCATGAAATGCTTTGTTTTACTGCAGGGCGGAAGCCACACTGAACTGGATGGCTGGCAGGTGCGAATGCGATGCCTGCTCCCCTCCGCCCCCACAGATGGCTGGGAAGTTGTTGACCAGCCTTTATTTGCAGAATGAAGTAAATTTGAAGCCAGTCTGGGTGGTTTAATAAAAAGCCAGCAGGGGCATTCACAGACACTCAGTCAAAGGGCAGTGGGGACAGGTAATGTGAAGCTCGGTTAAGTTCATCCCCAGTCCCGCCTGGGGACAGTCTCTGGTTTGGACAGAATGCAACACCCATCTGTTTCGCATCAGAAATAGGGGGAATCTCAGCGGCTTAAACATGGCTCCCAGCGTCTCTGCCAGCCAGAGAATGCCAAGACACTTAGCCTTTCTCTAGGGGGCTGCAGCCTATGCCATGACTGTGAGACAGATGGATCCCTAATGTGGCTCCACAGTGATGTGGCACATGGCTGGGCACCACCTTACCCAGTGGAGACTTAAGCGGTCACACCAGGCTGTAGCTATGGAGGAGGAAGTACTGTCGTTCAAATCCCACATTTACTCTGGGGGCTGAAATTGCTCGTTCTGGTCTCATGCGAAAGGAGATGGTTTTCGAGTCAACGTTGGTTGGGGAGTGAAGGAAAATGAGCCCTGTTGGTGCTTGTTCGGTGTGTGCATCCACACACTGCTTTGGGTGACACTTTTGAGTCTGGCCTGTGCTCAAGGGGACACAGGAACTGGGATCATTTCAAAATGATAAACAAAGGGAAGGAATCATGTGCATTTACAGAGCATTTACAGAGCAGCCATCGTCGGAGAATTTCCCAGTGCTCTACATGGGTGGGTATCATTATCCCCCTGTCACCGGTGGAGAAACTGAGGCATGGAGCACATCAGGAGTTAATGGCAGACAGGGATCGAATTTTAATGGGACTTACTCCCAGTCCCTACTTGGTCTGCTAGCACGTGGTATCACAGTACTCCAGGTCCGTACCAGACATCATTTTCCTACCCATCTCTCTCCCTCTCTCCTTAGGGGCATTACCTGCTGCCCTCTTCCCTGCAGTGAAATGGGTTGTGCAGAGGAGAGCTGTCCTGCAGGGTTAATTACACACATACTGTGTACAACATATTTGGAGCAGGGTCATCGCATGTCTGCCCCTGAAGGTTAATGGCTGATCCCTTCATCTGCCCGTTTCTCCTGCTGCTCTGTCTCAGGAAGCTTTTACCTTTAAATCAAACACTTTAAGGTTGGCTGGGCCCATATAACTAAATGTTTTATGGCTCCCCAGGCAATTCAGAATGGAAAATGGATTCCCACTGGAAGAAGCAGAGCTCCCACATAAGAGGAGTGGCTGATTCTGAGAGGTTCATTTTATAGTCCCAACACTTGTCTCGCTGTTGAAGCAATTTGGGTGTTGGTTGTATTGGGAATGGAGACTAGAAGGTCACCAACGTCAAGTGACCCCTATTCCGGGCTCTATTAACCCCAATACCATCCCTTCCCTCTCCTTACCATTTTGCAGCTGCCAGAGGTGCTACCACCATAACCAATAGCAATGGAGTAAGGGGTGGTGCTTCCTCTTCCCAGCTAAACCTAGAGGCCCCAAGCCCGTGCGGTGTGAAGTAGGGAGTTTGGGTCACATGGAGGTTTGTGATCTGCTGAAAAAAATTGCCCCAGAATCAAACTCCTCTTTTATCAGCAGTAAAGAATGCCACAATATGCAGTGAAACACTTTTTCTGCAGCTGTAAAGAGTATATTAGGTAGCTAATGAGAGGTGTGCGGGCTGCTGGCTAGGATACCTGGCTCTGCTGCAGGAGCTTGATTTATTGTAGCAGGTTAAAGCCCTTCACGTCTGCTAGCCCAAAGGTTAGCAAGTGCTGCTGAAGAATAGAGACAAAGCACAGCTGTGGGTTTGCCTCTGGCTTGGGGCTACTCCTAATTCTAGCCTCATGTGGGGGTAGGGAGAGTGGAGGCTATGCTGATCAAAAACCTCATCTAACCTAATAATAAATGGGGTGTTAATCTCTTGTAGCACCCTGTGAATTCTACCCTCAGCCCTTTATAGCTTTCCCATGTCCCTTGGTGCCTCCATTGACTCTCACATTTCTCTTGCACCTGTAGGTGTTTGGAATGACTGTGAGGAGCAGCTGGAAGGCTCTGAGTGGGGAGACCAGGGTACCTTTACCTCCTTGTGCCTGTCCTGGGCTAACGGGCTGGCCTCCCTGCTGCAGAGATCACTCCTCTAGTCCAGGGAGCCCTCTCATGGTTTTCCTCAGCTCCTGTAGGCTCTTCAGAATGAGCAGATGCCTCAAAACACCATGGATGGGCTGGAGGCCTGGGCCGGACAATCAGGGAGGTGCGGATGGGAATGTGTACGGCATTCACAGCCCCTGTGCTCCCATGGATTCTAAACTGCCCCTCGATCTTCTCCACTCCCTGGGCTCCATGGGAGCGGAGAGGAGAGAGGAGCAAAGGCGACGGGGCAGGACAGCAGGAAAAGTGAGTTGGACTGATTCATTCTAAGCCCAGCGCAGTCACTGGGCCACAAGCGTCCAGAGCAAGTTTCCGCCAGGAAGAAACGCTCCCTAGTGTCTGCCCCCATGGCCAGAACCAGGATGCTCCTGCCCTCCCCTGCAGGGCCCTGTGGAAAGAACGCATCCCTGACAGCACTGCTTTGCTCCACCGCTCACCTGGCCCAGTCCCCTGAGCTCCCAGCTCTTGTTGCCTCTCTGAAGGGCCTTAGGGCAGAGTGCATGTGGCACCATCTCCAGCTGGGAGGGGTCATTTTCAGCAGATGAGAGGGGCGCCTTTCCTGGCCCTCCATTGCTCAGAGCTCAGCGCAGGAGCCAGCCGCTCACAGCCAGTGCTGTTTCCTAGCTTCACCTGATTACCAAGCTCTGTGTGAGGTAACAGGGTATGGAGGCCTCCACCCCAACGTCACCGGTTCAGATATGGCTTCAGATGGCAGTGACTAGGGGCTGGCTGTTGGGGGGCTGTGTGATCTGAGTTTGTGCCTCTCAGTCCAGCTCCTAGCGGACAGGTGTCCGTATCCCCAGCTCTACCTCCCCAGGTGGCCCCTGGCGACAGGCCCAGCAGAGAGGCCAAGCACTGGTGAAGGGGGCCTGGCCCCTCCTCCATGCAGTCAGGGCCGAGGGGGCGCGGGAGCAGGTATTGCCACTGGGCTTGTGCTGCAGTGCACTCTCTGCGCCCAGCCCTAGACAGGGGCCTCCGCTCACCAGCCACCCCTTCCCCCCAGCCTGGGCTGGGGCTCTGCAGGGCAGCATGGCTGCAGCGCTGCTGGGTTCCAGCTAGTCCCAGTTGCTGGAAGGGCTCTTTGGGGACACAGGCAGCGGGGCTGCAGTTGCTCTAATTTGTGCCAGGGTCAAGCTCCAGAATAGGGGAAGCCCCAAGCTGGCTTAAAGCCAATTCCGCTCTGTTCCTGCCACAGGTGCAGAGACTCAGGCCCTGAGCACCACCATGGCTATGTGGCCTGGGTTAGTGTCCCCATGGCCACACCAGGGCCCTTTGCTTAAACCATTATTGGACCGGGATCCTTGGGCACCAGGAGGTGGAAAAGCTCCAAGGAATGTGGCTCAACTGAGGCATCTAAACCGATTTCTAGTCTAGGGCATCTACCCCTGCAGGATTAGCACCCACATAAGCCCCAGCTCTGCCCCAGGGAGGAAGTGAGATAAACCCCAGAATCCAGAGAGCTGGTCTGGAGCCAGTCCCTGTCGTGTGCCCCAGGAGAGCAGGCCTCAGCTGTACAGCGAGCCTGCAGCCCACGGGGCTTTGCCTAGACCCTGGCATTGGGAATGGGCCCTGGTGGGGAAAGCTAGGAGGGTTAAATGCCCCGGGGGCAGCCTGGGTCACTGCAGAGGCAGACTGGGGGGGCCCTGGAGCGATCTCAGAGGCTGCGCAGCAATTGGCGGCTGCAGGCCCACACAGCCATTCTCCTGGCTCCACCTTCACCAGCCCATCTCCAGCGTGGCAGCTCCCCCGGCTCCGCAGCGCCCTGCCTCGTTCACACACCTCCCCTCCCCCCCCCCCCGCCACTCCCCCAGACGAGTGGGAAAATCAGTGGAACAAAGCGGGGCTGGAGCAGTATTTCACTGGGGGCTCGGAGCAGCCCCCTTTGTCAGGTGCCAGCTGGGAACGAGGCACAAAGAGAAGCCCCTTCCCTGCAGCCCGGGCCACCTCCATTGAGCTGCAGTCAAGCAGAAGTCGGTCGTAGCCTCACCGCATGGCTTTGCTCTTTGTTGAAGCACAAGCCCCCCACCCCACCGGGTGGCTTGCCCCCTCCCCGACATGCCCCCCTGGACTGGGCAGCCTGCGCATGAGGTGGCCGTTCTCTGTTAACCAACTCCGGGAAACATCCCCGCACTGCACCCTTCCTTTCAGGGCGCCGGCGTGGCAGCGGGGAGGCGACTGGGCCAGCGCCCGGGGATGGCCCACCGGTCGCCATGGGAACAGTAAGCTCCCTGGGGAAGAAAGGCCCCCCCCAACGCGCTCACCTGCAGGGAGGGGGCGGGGGGGCAGGGGGGGCTTTCCCTTCCCTCGCGAGCTGTCAGCGCGCAAACCAGGCCAACAAAGGCCGGCGGCTCTGGGCAAATGGCGTCTCCTCGGGAGGCATCCGAAAGCCCCCCGTCCTCCTGGGGGGATGATTAGGGACCAATTTAAAGGTCGACCCCGGATTAAAAAGGGCCCCTGCTGCTCGGCGCTGTGCGGGGCAGGCAGGAGTGTGTCTGCACAGCCCCCACCGCGCCGGTTCACAGGTGAAAGCCGGGGGGGGGGGAGGGGGGCGGACGTGCTCCTGGGCAGGCGGCAGCTGGGCTGAGAACGATCAGACGGGGAGGGAGCCCCTTCCGCTGCCAGCCCCAGTCGGGGCAGGGCACAAAGGCCTGTACAGCCTCCAGCCCTCACTGCGGGTTATGGGTAACGGATCCATGCACCGTCCTTTGTGTCAGTCGGGGGGGGGGGGGGGGGGAGTGAGGGTGTGCCTAGTGGGCAGAGCTGGCAGTCAGGCCGCAGGTTCAATTCCTGGCTCAGCTGCTTACTCCCTGTGAGAACTTGGGCTCGTCACTCGGCCTCTCCGGGGCTCAACTTCCCCACTGCAGCATGAGAATGACAAGGGCCTGTGAGTGTTTGGAGATTCTCTGCTGGAAGGGGCTATAGCACAGTGATGAGCCCGGGACAGAAAGACAGACAGCAGTTCGCACTAATGAGCCCGGACAGACAGACAGACAGACAGCAATACACAGAGATGAGCCAGGACAGACAGACAGACAGCATACCTGCACCTGCTGGATGTGTGTGGCACATACTGGGTTGTGTACATACCTGCACGTGCTGTCTATCTGCAGTTGTGTGCATCACACTGATGGAAGACAGCAGGGCCCCCGACTTCCAGAATGTTCTGTGGAAGTAGGAAATGAGAGAAAGAGATTTTTGTGTAGCCACCTTGGTTCTGTAGAAACAGAGCAAAAGTTAGGCTAACTATAACCCTAATAACGCGAGACTTGCAAAGGCAGGACTGGTGAAAGCATACAGAAAATTGCTAAGCTGTCTGACCTTGTTTTTAGACAAAATAGAATGTAGTGGTAGCAGAATATCATTAATAATAATAAGATATCAGGAAGGAAAATGTATGAACAAAGTGCAATTGCTATTTGTCAATGCATGTAACGAAAACTATAAATATTTGTGATAAACCGCTTGTTGTTTGGAGACTTGTCTAAGGCCAGGGTAACTCCTGCCTTGCAGTCTCCCCCTGCAATTGCTTGAAATAAAACTTGTCTCTGACTTACTGCGTCCAAACAGAGAGAGAGGATTTGATTTCTTCCAGAGTTCCATTACTGCCGTGTTCTCCTTCACAGCTGTCTAACCTAGAAACTTTAAGGTGCACAAAGCCCTTTGCACAGCAACTTCCCTGTACAAGCTGCTGACACAAAAGTCATGATTCTCCATTGCCCTGCACCTTGTGAATTTACACCAGTGCAAATTGAGTGGAAAATGTTCCCAGCTCAGAATGGTTTTTCACTGAGTTTAGCGCACTCACTTGGGACCCTACGGTGTCGCCTTCCTGCCCTGTACTGGCCACCTGCATCATCAGGCTGTGTGCAGAAGGAACAGTGAATGGAGGGGGGAGCAGGCTAAGGCCCCTCTGCCTTGTCCCTGTACTGGCCAGTGCAGTGGAGCAGGTGTGGAGGTGGAAGGGAGCTTGGCAAGGAGAAGGGCTAGTGCAGTGTATTTGCCGCACAGAGCAGAGGGGAAGCTGGGCCCAATGTCAGATGCTCCAGGGCTCTATGATGCCCCAGCTGTGCTCCTGGGCCAGTGCGGAGCTGCATGGCTCCTCACTCAGGCTGAGTCACATGGTGTCAGTTAGGGCTGGTCAAAATGTTTTCATTGGCGCTTCTCAGTGGCAAATGGGTTTCTAGTGAAGCAAAGATTTGCAGGGGAAGTGTCTGCTCGCAGCCAGAGACTTTTGGTGGGCAGCTTCAGAGGGAAATGAACATTTACACAAAAATGAACAAGAAATGGGTTTTGTTGAAATTTGCCACCCAGCGTTAGTGTCACTCCATCCCATGGTGATTTATGGGGGGGAACAGGCGCTCTCAGCTCCTGGGAGCTGCCCAATGTACCGACCGTCCCCTTGGGGAACCCAGCCCAGCCCTAGATGGCCAGGCAGTGGGACATGCTGACTATGGGAAACTGAAGCAACACAAGAGGGGGCTGCTGGAAAGTTGGCTCCTTCCTGGGAATCAGCAACCAAGGCAGCCTCCCATGTGTGTAACTCCAAGAGACTCCATATTAATCAAGACTTTGCTGACTGACACCTTCCTTTAACCCCTTAGTGACCAGCCATACCAGCTCTGCCAGGCCCCTACATCTGTATTACTCCCTCCCTCACCCTTACAGCTGGTAACAGGTGGAAGGGCATAGCCCTCCCATTTTTAAAAGTGATGGGGCCCTGGCCCCCTTGTTCCGGCACCCCTGGTGCTGACCCCCGTCAGCCCTGCTGGAGAAGCCTGGTGGATACCCAGGGTGCAGTAGCCCAGGGCCCGTGCTAAGGGTGAGAGAGCTGTAGCATTCTGTCCTGGGACAGGTGAGAGCAGGAGGCCCGACACTGCAAGGCTGCACTCAGTGAAGCCAGAGGTCCAGTGACTCCAGTAACGGGGACATCTCGGTGGCAGTGCATGTGGAATGGGGAAGTGGGGAAGTTCCAGCAAGTGACGACAGCAGTAGAAACAAGTATTGTAGAAAGAATCATAGAATCATAGAATATCAGGGTTGGAAGGGACCTCAGGAGGTCGTCTAGTCCAACCCCCTGCTCAAAGAAGGACCAATCCCCAATTTTTGTCCCAGATCCCTAAATGGCCCCCTCAAGGATTGAACTCACAACCCTGGGTTGTGAAATACAAGAGAAATACAAGAGAAAAATGTTCTCTTTGGGAGAAGAGAAAAGGACCGACAGAGACGGTGAGTTGTGAACACCTCAAGGAAGAGGAGCTAGGGGAGCTGTCCAGGGAATCATAGAATCACAGACTATCAGGGTTGGAAGGGACCTCAGGAGGTCATTTAGTCCAAACCCCTGCTCAAAGCAGGACCAATCTCCAACTAAATCATCCCAGCCAGGGCTTTGTCAAGCCTGACCTTGAAAACCTCAAAGGAAGGAGATTCCACCACCTCCCTAGGTAACGCATTCCAGTGCTTCAACACCCTCCTAGTGAAAAAAGTTTTTCCTAACATCCAACCTAAACCTCCCCCACTGCGACTTGAGATCATTACTCCTTGTTTTGTCATCTGGTACCACTGAGAACAGACTAGATCCATCCTCTTTAGAACCCCCTTTCAGGTAGTTGAAAGCAGCTATCAAATCCCCCCTCATTCTTCTCTTCTGCAGACTAAACAATCCCAGTTCCCTCAGCCTCTCCTCATAAGTCATGTGTTCCAGACCCCTAATCATTTTTGTTGCCCTCCGCTGGATGCTTTCCAATTTTTCCACATCCTTCTTGTAGTTTGGGGCCCAAAACTGGACACAGCACTCCAGATGAGGCCTCACCAATGTCGAATAGAGGGGAACGATCACGTCCCTCGATCTGCTAGCAATGCCCCTACTTATACAGCCCAAAATGCCATTGGCCTTCTTGGTAACAAGGGCACACTGTTGACCCATATCCAGCTTCTCGTCCACTGTAACCCCTAGGTCCTTTTCTGCAGAACTGCTGCCTAGCCATTTGGTCCCTAGTCTGTAGCAGTGCATGGGGTTCTTCCGTCCCAAGTGCAGGACTCTGCACTTGTCCTTGTTGAACCTCATCAGATTTCTTTTGGCCCAATCCTCCAATTTGTCTAGATTCGTCTGTATCCTATCCCTACCCTCCAGTGTATCTACCTCTCCTCCCAGTTTAGTGTCATCTGCAAACTTGCTGAGGATGCGATCCACACTATCCTCCAGATCATTAATGAGGATATTGAACAAAACCAGCCCGAGGACCGACCCTTGGGGCACTCCACTTGATACCGGCTGCCAACTAGACATGGAGCCATTGATCACTACCCGTTGAGCCCGACGATCTAGCCAGCTTTCTAACCACCTTATAGTCCATTTATCCAGCCCATACTTCTTTAACTTGCTGGCAAGAATACTGTGGGAGACTGTATCAAAAGCTTTGCTAAAGTCATCCACTGCTTTCCCCCCTCTAAACTAAACTCTGGAGAGCTTAAAAGGACAGAGCTTTGCTGCACGAAGCTGTCCAAAGGCAGAGCGGGTCAGGAGCTGGGAGAGGGTCCCGGCTCTCTTGCAGGGCATGCTGGTGCCCCAGGAGACACAGGCCATAATGGACCAGCAGGGATGGCAAGGCTGCAATGAGGTGCCAGAGGGAGGTATGCAGGAGGATGTCAGGAGCATATGCAGTGACCAGAGCAGTGACCAAGCCCCATCCAGTCACAGCGCCCCACGTCTGCAGTGGGAAAAACTGCAGCTAAGGAAAGCGAAGTCGGAGTGGCAGAGGCTGACTGACTATGAGTGGGAGAGCGCAGAGCGGGACTGGCCCCAACAGCCTGAGGAGAAGCCGCTTTGCTGGGTGTGCTAGAGAACACCAGCCCAAGGTGGCACAGCACCAAAGCAAGACTGACAGACAAAGCAGGAGCTGGCCCTTGAGCATATGAGGAGCCAGAGATCTGGGGAACCAATAAGCAGGGGCAGGGCATGTCATGCTAACTTCGCAATCAGCAGAGATGCTCAGCTGTTGCCCAGTTTAAGGAGGGGGACATATTGCTGCCTATTTCCCCGCCTTTGAAAAGCCTTGTGACTTGAATCGGGTTCCCTCCATTTTCTCCCCCCTTATTGGGGCAAAGCTGTAGACGCCTACAGCCAAATGGATGGCTCAGACTGCAGGGATTATGAGCAACTTCAAGTGGCGTTGCTGCTTAAATCTGAACTGACTCCAGAGGCTGATAGGACAAAGCTTCAGGGCATTCAAAAGAATAAGGGGATGACTTCTATGGAGGTGGTGAGTCAGCTGGGGGATTACCTCCACAAATGGGGCAAAGGGAAGGGAGTCTCTCCCCTAGCCGAGCCGTCACACCCTTAGCGCTGAAAGCCCCAGCATTACTACAACTTGCCGGGGTGGAAGATGCAACAGACAAAAAGGAAGAGCCATGCAAAGGCCAGGGCCTGCTACAATTGACATGGAGTTCTCTACAGCTTGGCTGGTGACCTGCTCTGGCATGACCAGACTGGACTATGCTGGCTACTAAACCCAACTGTGTCTGGAAAACGCTGCACGGGTGTCACTGCAAATACTGGCTGAGGTGCACTAGTCCCTGAAGTGTGAAGTGTATACGAGTCTCCACCAGGAGCCTGTCTCCATTGGATGTGCTGGGTGGAGCTCACAGTGTGAAGCCGGAGTGCTGGAGCCTAGGAGTGTGGCCTGCCCTGAAGGATGAGTTGGGCTCCTCAGCGGGGCTGCCACATGGCAGGGGTTCCTCCAAGACGTTATTGAAAAGCTGGGGAATGGCACCGATCCTGTGACATCGGTACAGTGTATCCATTTGGGTTCAAGGTATAAGCTATACCAGCACAAGTGGTCTTGCCAGTGTAAGCTCTGTCTGCATGAGGAGAGTTTGCCCGTCATCTTCTTTCATATGTGATAGTGGAACAGTGAAAGCAATGGAGTGGCTGCAGTTGGATCTTAAGGTCTCTTATCCAGTCCAGAGCAGAGGGGGTAGCCATGTGAATGGCTCCGACACCTCCAGGGTGAACATGGATTGGCCAGTTGTCTGTGATGTGTCCGACATTTTGCACCATGCCACAGTCGCCATTCGGCAATTCCCTCACTTTCCCTCTATGGAGTAAGCATGCACAGGTTAGAGCTGTCTGTACCTGCCAGGGGAGGAAAGCCCGGCACTTGCACAGTTGGGTCATTGATTACATTTTTGTTTGGTGCATTGGCAGCTGTTCAGACTTCAGACCATCTTCTGTGAACATCCTTCTCTTCCACAAGGAGGGTTGGGCCACAAGACCAGATGGGTTTTCTTGATTTGGGTCGGTGGCAAGGAGGCCATTCTCGGCCAGGGTGGGCCGGTCGTGTGGGATTTGCCAGGATCTTTATGTACTCCCTAGCTGTCGCAGCATCTTGTCAGATATTTGCCGGCGCAATGTTAGCCAGCACTGATAGCCATGGAAGTGGCGTGGATGTGAGAGTTTGCACTTCCATGGCTATCAGTGGATGGACCAATGTAGCTAAACTGGCAAAGCCCTTCTAGTTAGACTGAGCCTCCGAAAGAACAGAGTTTGACTTTCAGCTCCAGGGCAAGTTTGCAGGGCAGGCAGTTGGAAAAGCAGCCCTGTGATGGATGTGGAGACACCGAGAGACAAGGCCCACACAGAGCCCATGACGCCATTTCTATAGCATCCCTTTTCAGACCGTAAGTCTGCTGTAAGGTCAGGTGGTGATGCTCCAGCAGCAACCACAGCTCAGCCCTCCCCCACACGTCACAGGAAGGCTTTGCATTGCTCAGTCTCACACACACACTCCACGGTCGTTGCTGTAATTAGATCCGGTAGAATGATTCCATTTGTATAAATCATTTTTGTCTGTTCATGTCCTGATCCTGGTCTCTAGGAGCCTCTTCGTTACTCATAAGTATTCACCAAATCTTTCCTGTGGACAACTGTAGCCCCCATTCACTCCAGCAAGTTCCTCTTCATTATTTGTAGCATGTGTCCAGCCACTCAGTCCTGTGTCTGCTCTCTGACTGGACTACAGACACTTCCTAAGCAGGAGAGTAATTAGCCACACCGTCCCACTCACACTGGGGCTAAAGTTCATGAGACTCTGACTTTTGGTGAGTACCAAAGACAATTGAGGTCATTGCTGATAATCGGCCAAGCACAAGCTCCCAGTGCAGCATTGTGACAAAAGGTGCTGACGTGACCCTGGGATGTATAAAAGGGAAATCAAGCAGCACCAGGGAGTTGGGGGTTAGCTCTGTACTGGGCACTAGTGAGACCATTACTGAAATGGCATCCACACAGCCAAAGGATATTGATAAATTGGAGCAGGTTCACAGAAGAACCACAAGAATGAATGCCCGATAGTGAGAGAGATTGAAGGGGCTCAATCTATCTAGTTTAACAACGGGAAGACTAAGATGCTCTTTGGTCGGGATCTACAAGTGCCTACACGGGGAGATTTCTGAAAGTAGACAACTCTCTAATCTCCCAGCAAAGGCAGAATTGAGCCAATAGCTGGACGCTGATTCTGGACAAATGCAAACTGGAAATAAGTGTTTCACAGCGAGGGGAATTAGTCACTGGAACAGCTTACCCAGCAATGCAGCTAAGGCTCCATCTCCGGAAACCTTTACCTCGAGGTCAGGTGTCCCTGTGTGAAAGCTCCGCTCTCGCTCACCCACAAGTGCTGGGCTGGAGGCAGGAATCAGTGTGGGGGGAGATGTCTCTGGCCTGGGCTATGCAGAGGGTCAGGCTGGATGGACAGGATGGGCCCTTCGGGCCTTGTCAGCTCTGAATCTACAGGAGTGCACTGAACTCACCGCAGACATCTATCAGCCAGGCTGTGACTCCTTCTGTGCATTGTTTGGCTGTGTCACGATGGGCCCAAACCAAACCCACAACTGGGCAGCCCTGGGCGATGGGGAAGGAAGCTTGTCTGTTCACGGGCCACGCTGGAGTTGTGCGGTCCAGCAGCCCCACGCTTTGGGCACTTTCAAGTTTGGGGTCAGCCCTCCAGGTGCTAAGCCACAGAGATGAGGTGAGGCGGCTCTGCCTCTGGAGCTGAGGCGGGGTGCTGATGGCTCTGCTCGCTGGGGGCAGGCAGGCGCCCGGAGGAGAGGGCTTTGCTTGTTGGGAGTCTGCATTCTGGGTGGGCGGATGGCTGGGCGGGGAGGAGCTCGGAGGAGCTGGGAAGATAGATGGCTTTGCACAGGAGCTAACTAGGTACAAATCTCTTTCATTTAATTATCTTTGTTAAATCTTTCTGAGTGAATAAAAAGTCCCAGAAAACAAGGGAAAAGGGAAAATGGGCTGGAGAGAAACTGGGTTGAGCCATAAGAACAAAAGGAGCCTCCATGATTTTCAGCAGTGGAATGATGAAATAATTGGAGCCAGTGCAATAACTGTAATTGTAACCATTTAAAGTGCCTGTCTCCTTGTGACAAATGAACATGTCGCAGGCCCCCTCCAAGCTGCCCCGTCTCACACCAGTTTGACAAAGGAGCAGCCGACAAGCGGTTAAATCTATCAGGGGACGGTCAATTTTGTTTGAAAACAGCCTTTTCTAAAGCAGGAGGCATTCCTTTATGGAGCCAGTCTCGCTGGGCCGGCTGAGAGCGCAGGCACGGCAGAGAAAGGGGTTAAAGGCAGAGATGGCTGGTGCTGAGAAGGAACCACAAAGACGCTGTTTGCCTTTTCTCCACTGATCAGTTAATTTAGTTCTTCACAATATTGCGCCCAACTCCTGGTGGTGCTGCCCCCCCTCGCTGTTCTGATGTCACAGATGGTGCGGAGAAAGCAGCCCCTGTGGCGCCACGCAGCCCCCGCACAGCATGGGGCCTACATGCCTTCCTCCCCCATTGTCCACGACTTCAAAAAGAAGAAGGGGGGAAAAAAAGGAGGAAAAAAAGTACAAAAGCAGCTGAAAAACATGCTTCATAACAAATTCCCAATACCTTCCCCAGCGGCGGGGCTGGAGCCAGGCAGAGGGGAGAGCCGCGCAGGCAGGGCGGGGGCAGGAGCCTCGCCTTTGGATCCTTTGACTGGAAAGAATTTCTTGTGGGAAGTTGCTTCTCGGAGCCAGGATCTGGCTGGGAGCGTTTCTCCTCGAGATGCTCTCGGCACTCCTCCTGCTGGGCTTGGCTTCCCTCCCCTGGGGCTGGGGCTCCCAGGTGTGCCCGTGTCCCTGCACCTGGCCAGAGGGACAGGGCAGGAGGGGCCTGCAGGGGCCCAACAGGCAGACGAGGCAGCTCCAGCACCACCAGCCCAGGCACCGGCACCGGCTGCGAGGTAAGCGCCTTTCACCAGACTCCTGAGTCCCACAGCCGGCTTGGCTCGAGGCAGGCAACCCGCGGAGCAGCACACCCCACCAACACCTGGCTGCCCCAAGTGGCTGTTGTCACTGCAGCGCTTGTGGGGAGAGCCGCCAGGCTGAGGGATGGTTCTTTTACTTCCTCTCACCTCTGGGGAATCATTCGGCTGAGAGGATGCTGCACCCCAGGGATTTAGAGGCTGGTGAAAGAGACTCCAAATATTTACCTCCTTGTAAACGCTTGTCTCCGCCGGTATGTGCAAGCAATGGCTGAAGGGACAGAAAGGGAGGTCTGGGTGATCGCGTGGGTCAGAGCAATGATTGGGGTTGATATAGTAAAGGGGGTGAGTACTGGTGATGGGGGTAGGAGTAGTGACTGCACTGGGAGATCTGGTGTGGCGGCGCTGGATTCTCCAAGCGCAGGGAGGAAAGCTGCTCGTTTGTTATTATTATTTATTCTTTGTTAGATACCAGTGCTCAGAGCCATTCATGGCAAACAGACAGTCCCTGCCCCAAAGAACTTACAAGCTAGGAGACAGGATGTACTGGGAAATCCAGGGGAAGAAATAACTCGGAGAGGGAGGAACTCAAAACTGGTGGGCACCACAAGGTGTTTTGAGGGGGATTTGATCATATTTGTCCTTGAGTGTTCCCACTGCCGCCACCTCCAGTCCTCATAGATACTGCATCTCTTTCCCTTGTTTCCTAGCAGCTCTTCAGTTAAAAGCCAGGTAGGTGAATCAATGCACTGTTTCTCAGCAAAGTTTCAAGAGCCTGACACTTCCCAGTAAAATGGTGATCAAACTAATGACCGGGGTCTGGGGGACAACTGGAGAAGAGAGGTGTAATTACCATGCCACGTTAGAAGAGACCAAGGCGGTCAGACAGGAGGAAGTTTTTCCATTTGTACTGACCAATCATTAACCAGTTGCCTAGGTCAGTCTCTGTCCTGAAAGTCAGTGACCAGCCAGGACCTTCTCTTTATTCTTCATGGCTTTCAAAGCTGATCCCCCAAAGCTCAGATCACCTGATTTCAGAGCTGTACTTGTGACCCAAGCCCCAAGAACTTCCAGGGGGCTCACACAGATCCTTTATATCGGGGGTTCTCAAGCTGGGGGTTGTGACCCCTCAGGGGTCACAAGGTTATTACATGGGGGACGTGAGCTGTCAGCCTCTATCCCACTCCCTGCTTCGCCTCCAGCATTTATAGTAGTGTTAAATATAAAAAATGTGTTTTCAATTTATAAGGGGGGGTCACACTCAGAGGCTTGCGGTGCAAAAGGGGTCACCAATACAAAAGTTTGAGACTACTGCTTTACGCCCTCAGAAACTAACAGCAGGAGAAAACACTGCTATTGGACAGAACGCGGGAACGTTTTCCTCTGGGACGTGTGCACAAATGCTGCCACCCAGCTTGGCTTTCACACAGATGGTGTGCACGGTGCACACACAGCGTGCACCCAGCAGGGTGAATCAGCCAACCCCTCGAGCACCCTGGCGTAATTTCTTTTTTCTGCAGACTGGAAAAGCTGACTTCTGCCAATCCAAAGCCTGTGTCTGAGGCACACTGCAGGTAATACAACAGCACAGCACTGTTTGCCTTGCTGCATGTCTGAGGTACTCCTTAGACCATTTCTCAGCTATCTATTCCTGTGGCCTCTAAATATCAACACTCCAGGCTGTGGCTGCCTGGCCCTTCTTGCCCTGCATTGCCCGGTATGTGACATCAGAGGACGATCACAGATGACTGGCAGGAGAGCAGGGGGCACCAGTTCTTGTCCACTGTGGTAGTGGGCTTCCTTCCTTTAGGGATAGGGTTTGGCAAAGGAAAGGAACTAGCCCTGCCCCAGGAGGTGACCTGGCCACCCACACTGGTGGTTTGGAGATTCCAGCTCTGCTCATGGACATTCCTAGCACCAGGTTTAAAGCCAGAGACTGCGCATGTTTGGTTTGAGATCTGGGACCTGTCATGTACACCTTGTACACAGTAGGTTGCAGGGCTACAGTAGCAGGTACAGACTGACTACAGAGCTCCCTTCCCAGAGAGATGCTCACCAGATGTGCTCATTGGAGATTCGCTTAATAAGTTTTTTACGCACTGCATCACCTAGTGGCTGAACCATGTAATACCGTCTAGCATTCTGCTAGGAATGGCAGCTGCCTCCTCCAGAATCACTTTGGTCCATTGTGCATGAAGATCAAGAGTCTTAAATGCAGAATGGGCTTCCCTGACTCCAGCAGCTCTGCCACGTTAGTCTGCAGCTGGATCACAGACAGCTATTCTCCTGCTCCCCATTCCTGGAGCCTGCTGCCCCGCTCTGCAAGCTCCGAGTAGACCAAAAGCAGCGGATATTTGTCATGTCCTGCATGCGGAGACGCAGGCCCTTGCAGTGGGAATGTGATCACAGAGGGTGGCTTAAAGCTTAGAGCTCTTGTAACACTTTGCAACTGATTGTGGATGAATCCTGAAGTGAAACCCTTTCCAAGCCCTGCACATGGGAGGAAGGACGACTCATGTGAGTCCAGGATTACAGGATCCCTACATCATTCTGGTTGTGTAAGAAAGTTAATGAACTTACTGTGTTTATAAATACTGACTGTGACACTGCAGCACATATTCTTCACAGTTGTATGATTATGATGTAATTATGACATAATTGTGATGCATTTTGTACAAGACGGGTCATGTGAGGTGTCATTGGAAAAGTTATGATTTGCTAAATATGGTTATCCTATTTGTATGCATGTATCCCTTTTGTATCTGAAGTTATGAATACTGACTATGTATCTGTATTCCAAACGTGCCTACTCTGAGTAACACCCACAGCTAGCCTTTCAGGTACAACAATGAAGAAGCTAGACAGGGCTGATGGCCCATCAGCAAAGACAATGGGCTATGAAAGGACTTAGCCTTCCTGTAAATGTTTCAGCTGCCCTGTAAGTAATGGCTGCTATGACTCAGCAAGGGTATGTGACCAGACCACATGACACTAAACTCCATTTTGGGTACCTGTATTTTTCCACAAACTGGGCTGGGAACTGAATTTGGAACAAAGGGTTCCCGCCATATAGTAAAGCTATATTAGGTGGGGTGTGACATCACCTGGGGACCTCACTCCCCACACAAGAACACTCCTGGAAACATCTGAGAAACAAAGACTGAACTGGGGGAAGTGCTGGTCCCAGGCTAAAAGGATGTCTAGCCTGTGTATGGAAACCTGGTGGACTGCTTGTATCATCAGCCAGGGTGAGAATTTGCTAATTCATATCCAGTCTTTCTGGTATCTTAGGCTTAGTTTGTAGTTTTGTTTATTTGCAAGATAATCTGCTTTGATCTGTTTGCTATCCCTTATAATCACTTAAAATCTATATTTTTGTA
This sequence comes from Chelonia mydas, assembly GCF_015237465.2. NCBI lineage: Eukaryota > Metazoa > Chordata > Testudines > Cheloniidae > Chelonia > Chelonia mydas. The sequence continues at coordinate 2,147,948 of NC_051262.2, forward strand.
GTTAATAAACTTGGGGATTTTTTGCTATATCTAAACCAGTGTGTTTTTCAGTGAAGTGTCTGGGGGGAAATCTCAGCGTGGTTAACACAAGTGTGCATATTCCTCTCTACATTGAGGGAGGGGAAAACTGAGTAATAAATTCATACTGGTCGGGGTTTTGACCAGGGCAGGATGATAGAGCTCTGGGGTACAAGGCTGGGAAGCTGGGGGTATCTTGGCTGTAGCCTCTCTATTGTTGGTTCATTCAGTGGCTGGTCAGAACCTGCATGTAACTGCAGCTGGGTGTGTCCCTGCCTGTGTGAATGCTGGTGGGAGTGTAGACCCAGAGTGGTCTGCAGATTGTCACAGCAGTACAGTGCTGAGAGGGAGCCCAGGCTGGTGAGTCAGTGGGCTCAGTGGTACCCCAGTTCCAGGTGGCACCCCAGGAGGAACCCATCACACCAACTTCTTCTCACCTGCCCCATATTTCCTAGATAAGAAACTCCTCTCTAAGAATTTAAGTTGCACCTGCCTTATTTTCTATATTATGCATCAGTGTAACTGGCTGAGATTAAATAGCATCTTTATTGTTATCACCGATAGCTGGGAGATGTGTGCTTTGTACTCGTGGCTGATTTTTGTAACTAAGGAGAGGCTGCACAGAGTCGGGTCTGTTCATGCAGTGAGCGCCTGCCATTGGAATAATCCTCTCTGTCTGTATGTAAAGGTATGGGGAGCCTGGCTGGCTGACGACAAAAGGAAAGACTCTGCTCTGTGTGTGAAACGCTGTCAGCTTTTCTTTTTTCAGAGTTCTTTTGTGACTTGTTGGCTTGCAGCTGGAGCAGCACTTGGTTGTTTGGGGCTGGGTGTGCTGAGAACATGTCCTTATGGGGTATTCCTCCAGCAGGATTTCTGACTGTGTGTGCGTTAGAGAGACTTTAGCGACTGGGCCTCTAGGGCATCGCTGAGTGACAGTCGACACAAAGTCAAGTTTCAGAGGGGGTGAATTTACTGACTCATTGTCTATGCAAGAGGACAGAGTCCTTCACAGCAGGATCCTCAAAAGGGGTTGTGGGACTTAGGGGCACAGGTCTCCATGACTCTCAGTGGGACTTGGGCTCCGGATGCCATCTGGCACCCACACCTGGGAACTGGGTTCTTTAGTATTTATTCCTATGACTACTGGTCAGGTGTGAGTTCTTACCTCTGACCACGTGCTCAGCCCTGGAGAAGACACGAATGAAGCCAGTCCCTCCCTAAGGAGCTCACATCTCACAGTGATCATGTTTGCATACTCTGATGGATGGCAGTGGGACAGGGCGTTGCTTATTTAAGGGTACGATCTTCCTGAACAAGAGTAAAGGCCTAGGAGAGAGGCCCTGCAGGAAAGCTCCCGCTCTGGTAGGATCGCTGTTATTCATATAGCTGCACACGCACATGACGAAATCATGTCCCTGTCCCAGACAGCTCAAAATCCAAGAGGATTACGAAGTTCAGTGTCTCTATCTTATCAAAGTGAAGGGGAAGAGGTAACTTGATCACAATCACAATCCCCTATGCAGGAGGGATATTTCTGCTGGTAAAGAGCTCTTCCCTCTGGGAGATCAAGGCAGAAAAGATCCAGTGGCTGGCCTCTGAAGTTTGACACATTCAAACAGAAAATGTTGTGCACATTCTTTTCAGGTGACAAATCTGAGGAACTGTCACAGATCGAGGTGTCGTGAGAGGAGGTTTTGGAACAAATTGATAAACTGAACAGTGACAAGTCCCCAGGGCCAGACGGCATCACCCAAGAGTTCTGAAGGAACTCAAATGTGAAATTGCAGAACTACTAACTGTCGTCTGTAACCCATCATTTAAATCAGCTTCTGTACCAAATGACTGGAGGGTAGCTAATGTGATGCCAATTTTTTAAAAGGGCTCCAGAGGTGATCCTGGCAATTACAGGCCGGTAAGCCTGACTTCAGTACTGGGCAAACTGGTTGAAACTATAATAAAGAACAAAATTGTCAGACACAGAGACGAACATAATTTGTTGGGGAAGAGTCAACATGGTTTTTGTAAAGGGAAATCATGCCTCACCAATCTACTAGAATTCTTTGCGGGTGTCAACAAGCATGTGGACAAGGGGGATCCAGTGGAGAGAGAGTACTTAGATTTTCAGAAAGCCTTTGACAAGATCCCACACCAAAGGTTCTTAAGCAAAGTAAGCTCTCATGAGATAAGAGGGAAGGTCCTCTCAGGGATTGGTAACTGGTTAAAAGATAGGAAACAAAGAGTAGGAATAAATGGTCGGTTTTCAGAATGGAGAGAGGTAAATAGTGGTGTCCACAGGGGTCTGTACTGGGCCCAGTCCTATTCAATATATTCATAAATGATCTGGAAAAAGGGGTAAACAGTGAGATGGCAAAATTTGCAGATGATACAAAATTGCTCAAGATAGTTAAGTCCTAGGCAGACTGCAAAGAGCTACAAAAGGATCTCTCAAAACTGGGTGACTTGGCAACAAAATGGCAGATGAAATCCAATATTGATAAATGCAGAGTAATGCACAGTGGAAACATAATCCCAACTATATATGTAAAATGATGGGGTTTAAATTGGCTTGTTACCATTCAAGAAAGAGATCTTGGAGTCATTGTGGATATTCCCCTGAAAACATCCACTGAATGTGCAGCGTCAGTCAAAAAATGAACAGAATGTGGGAATCATTACGAAAGGGATGGATAATGAGACAGAAAATATCATATTGCCTCTGTATGAATCCATGGTACACCCACATCTTGAATACTGCAGATGTGGTCGCGTCATCTCAAAAAAAATATATTGGAATTGGAAAAGGTTCAGAAAAGGGCAACAAAAATTATTAGGGGTATGGAACGGCTTCAATATGAGGAGAGATTAATAAGACTGGGACTTTTCAGCTTGGAAAAGAGTCGACTGTGTGGGTATATGATAGAGGTCTACAAAATCATGACTGGGGTGGAGAAAATGAATAAGGAAGTGTTATTTACTCCTTCTCATAACACAAGCACTAGGGGTCACCAAATGAAATTAATAGATACAGGTTTAAAACAAACAAAAGGAAGTATTTTTTCACACAACGCACAGTCAATCTATGGAACTCCTGGCCAGAGGATCTTGTGAAGGCTAAGTCTATAACAGGGTTCAAAAAGAACTAGATAAGTTCATGAAGAATAGGTCCATCAATGGCTATTTGCCAGGATGGGCAGGGATGGTGCCCCTATCCTCTGTTTGCCAGAAGCTGGGATTATGGGCAACAGGGGATGGATCACTGGATGATTACCCATTCTGTTCATTCCCTCTGGGGCACCTGGCATTGGCCACTGTCAGAAGACAGGATACTTTGATCTGACCCAATATGGATGTTCTTATGTTCTTATGCTCATTGTTACAGTGAGGAAGATTAACCATTGGAACAGATCACCCAAGGATGGGGGTGGGGGGAGGTGAGTCTCCATCACTTGAGGTCTTTACATCAAGATTGGGGGTCTCTTTGTAAGAGACCTGCTCTATTGCAAGCAGAAATTATTGGGCTTGGATGCAGGAATCTGGGTGAAATTCTTTGCCCTGGGTTACGCAGGAGGTCAGACTGGAGTATCATAATGGTCCCTTCTGGCCTTGGAAGCCATGGCTCTGTGATGTGTAACACAAGACATGGCAGGTGGTACAAGAAGCAGTGGGGAGGATTAGGGTAGCAGTGAGGCAATGATGATCTACGCCACCCCTCTCACATGTATTTATTTTAGACGGGCCCCAAAGAGCAGATTCCAGATGCATCCATGGAGTCTCCCTCAGGGATTCGAGCTGTCTGCTTTCTGTGGCGTCTATTGCAAGGGAGCTCTTGTCGCTTTGTGGCTAGAATAGCAGCGGTGGAGATGGCTCTCTGCTTCTGTGGCAGCAGAGTGCTATCGCGAGCGAAGAATGCGGAGGCCTTGGTGAGGGACTGGAGCTGCTGGGAATAAGTTATGCAACAACCTGTGCTCTGTACCCACATCCACCCTGGCTTGAGAAGGCCAGCGAGGGAGAACTGGGTCCATCGGTGGTGACAGTCGTCAGGTCCTCAGCAGAGAAAAGTAGGTCACTGACTTCCTTTGAGGCTCATGCTCAGGAAACCGGCCCTTGTTGTCAACAGTCTGGCCAGCCACTGCGCTGAATCCAAGCTGCCATTTTGTTAGGATACGGTCAGAGGGTGTGGAGAGATGGCTCTCCAAGTCATAGAATCATAGAAGATCAGGGTTAGAAGAGACCTCAGGAGGTCATCTAGTCCAATCCCCTGCTCAAAGCAGGACCAACACCCACTAAATCATCCCAGCCAGGGCTTTGTCAAGCCTGACCTTAAAAACCTCTAAGCATGGAGATTCCACCACCTCCTTAGGTAACCCATTCCATGCTTCACCACCCTCCTAGTGAAATAGTGTTTCCAAATATCCAACCTAGACCTCCCCCACTCCAACTTGAGACCATTCTCCTTGTTCTGTCATCTGCCACCACTGGGAACAGCCGAGCTCCATCCTCTTTGGAACCTCCCTTCAGGTAGTTGAAGGCTGCTATCAAATCCCCCCCCCCCACTCTTCTCTTCTGCAGACTAAATAATCTCAGTTCCGTCAGCCTCTCCTCGTAAGTCATGTGCCCCAGCCCCCTGATCATTTTCGTTGCCCTTTTCTGGACTCTCTCCAATTTGTCCACATCCTTTCTGTAGTGGGGGGCCCAAAACTGGATGCAATACTCCAGATATGGCCTCACCAGTGCTGAATAGAGGGAATAAAAATTTACCTTGATCTGCTGGCAATGCTCCTACTAACGCAACCCAATATGCCGTTAGCCTCCTTGGCAACAAGGGCACACTGTTGACTCATATCCAGCTTCTCATCCACTGTAATCCCCCTGTCCTTTTCTCCAGAACTGCCGCTTAGCCAGTCGGGCCCCAGCCTGTAGCAGTGCATGGGAGTCTTCCATCCCAAGTGCAGGACTCTGCACTTGTCCTTGTTGAACCTCATCAGATTTCTTTTGGCCCAATCGTCCAATATGTCTAGGTCACTCTGGACCCTATCCCTACCCTCCAGCATATATATCTTTCCCCCCAGCTTAGTTTCATCCACGAACTTGCTGACGGTGCAGTTCATGCCAACATCCAGATCATTAATGAAGACGTTGAACAAAACGGGCCTCAGGACTGACCCTTGGGACACTCCGCTTGAGACTGGCTGCCAACTAGACATCAAGCTGTTGATCACTACCCGTTGAGCCCGACAATCTAGCCAGCTTTCTATCCACCGTATAGTCCATTCATCCAATCCATACTTCTTTAACTTGCTGGCAAGAATACTGTGGGAGACTGAATCGAAAGCTTTGCTAAAGTCAAGGTATATCATGTCCACTGCTTTCCACATATCCACAGAGCCAGTTGTCTCATCATAGAAGGCAATCAGGTTGGTCAGGCATGACTTGCCCTTGGTGAATCCATGTTGACTGTTCCTGATCACCTTCCTCTCCTCCAAGTGCTTCAAAATGGATTCCTTGAGGACCTGCTCCATGATTTTTCCAGGGACTGAAGTGAGGCTGAAGTTCCCCAGGTTCTCCTTCTTCCCTTTTTTAAAAGATGGATACTATATTTGGCTTTTTCCAATCATCCAGGACCTCCCCCGATTGCCACGAGTTTTCAAAGATAATGGACAATAGCTCTGCAATTACATCAGCCAACTCTCTCAGCACCCTTGGATGCATTTCATCCGGCCCCACAGACTTGTGCACGTCCAGCTTTTCTAAATAGTCCTTAACCTGTTCTTCCATCACTGAGGGCTGCTCACCTCCTCCCCATACTGTGTTGCCCAGTGCAGCAGTCTGGGAGCTGACCTTGTCTGTGAAGACCGAGGCAAGAAAAGCATTGAGTACTTCAGCTTTTTCCACATCATCTGTCACTAGGTTGCCTCCCCCATTCAGTAAGGGGCCCACACTTTCCCTGATCTTCTTCTTGTTGCAAACATACCTGTAGAAACCCTTCTTGTTACCCTTCACATCCCTTGCTAGCTGCAACTCAGTATCTGTGTGGCTCTGGTCGCAGTCTGGCTCAGTCTGCAGTCTGAACTGCAGAAGTGCCAAGCGCTCGCAGCTGCAGCCAAAGTCACTGGGGGCTGGACTTTGAAGTGCTGTGTAATGCTAGAGACTGAACAATCAAGCCAGGGGTATCTCACATTGGGCACCCAGAATAGTGACCACTTCAGCCTTAATCTCTCTTGTCCTCAGCTTCCATCTGTCAAATGGGGATATAGCACCCACTCACCGCCTGGGGTTTTGTGTTACCTGCACACATTAGGGCACCCCACCTTTTCCCAATTCATAGGGCTCCAGGCGAAAACCACCTACCCTTACCCAATTTTTAGGGCTCAGGGCCACACATACCCAATTCGTAGGGCTCAGGGTGTAACTAACCTGGTCAATGTAAGTACCCACACCCTTTCCCAATACGTAAAGGAGCCTTACACAGTAATATCCTACTTAACCTCTATTTATTAACGATCACCAACAACAGAATGCACATGCTACACATAGAGTGCTCACCACTCCCAATAAAACACAGATGAACTTTTCTTGATGGCCAGTCAGGATCAGCTCCATCTGGGGGACTCCAGTTTCTGACTGGTGTCATTGGCAGAGTGTTGATGTCTGGCAGCTCTGATCTTTAGGGGTGTATCCTGGAGCTGGTTCCCAAAGAACTTCCTTTTGGACTCCAGTTTATACAGTGAAATTTGAGTCCTGTTTAGCTATTCCTTAACCAATCATTATACTAAAATTTTACTAACCAATCCTAACATAGTGTAACAAAATTCTCCAACCAATCCTACCCCACCATCTTAATTAATTTACCTCTAGCAAAATTAATTATATAACAGACAAAAATAATTAAAGAACCAGATGGAGACCATACAGATAAACAATAGGGAAGTGGGGACCATAATGACAAAACAATAAAGAAATGAGGATTTCACAACCACAACTACTGAGAAGTGATTTCTTGCCAGACAGGATGCTATCAAACTAAGTTTTCTTTAATCATCTTAATATCTGCTTCTTAATCTGGTGATAGTGGGGGCCATTAGGACAGGGTCTCCTTCTTACCAGCCTGATATTACATTGTTTTAATATAATTTAGATGGACTGTGAGGATGTGACTTCCTGCTTCTCAGCTAAAGGCTGCTGCTTGGCTGCTCTTTTAATCTGGCTGCAGACAAAGGCCTTATCCTTACAGTTGGGAAGAGGAGTAAACTAATGTTTGGGAAGTACTCTGATGCTCCAGTGATGAGTGCCATAGTGAGACCCAGGAGCAAAGGATTCCCCTGCCTTCAGAGCGGGGTCTGAACAGTGGGCAGTAAATAAGGAAGGGGACCAGCTGCCTGGTTCAGTGAGCATAGCCCAGCCTGGGCACTGATGAGGAGGAGTCCTCTGGAAAAGCTGGTATGTGCTGATGTAACTAAAGATTGGGTGCATAAGCACAAGGGTCTGAGTCAGGTTGCTCAGGTGACCTTCCTTCTGGCAGTTCCTGACTTTGAAGCGCTTGGCTTGGCTACCTTAATTCGGTGCCTTTCGTGGCGTCTGTGTGTAACTGTGTCAAAACCATTCTGTGATTTAGCACGTTTATTACGGCAGGGCTAGGGGCAAATGGCGCTTTTGTCCGCTGTCCACACTGCGCCATAGTCCTGCTCGTGGGACGTCTCCGGCAGCCCCGTGGGAATCGGGAACTTACACCGGACTGTTGTTGGTGCATTTCCGTCCAGTGCCCAGGGAGAAGCATGCATGGCACCATTGCACTTGCAGCCGTAACCAGGCACTGGATTTCAAAACACATTTTATATTTTATTCAAAATACTCCACGGATGCCCAAGCCCCAGCCACCATCCACAGAGCCCAGCCCCAGGTCCTTTCTTAGCCCATCTCATTTTGAGTCCTAAGGGGAGGCAGAGTCCCCTAGCACAGGGATTTCTGGGAAATTTTTGCCCTAGCCCAGCAATTCTGGCTGTGGCCAAGGCCGTGATGTCATAAGAACATAAGAACAGCCGTACTGGGTCAGACCAAAGGTCCATCCAGCCCAGTATCCTGTCTACCGACAGTGGCCAATGCCAGGTGCCCCAGAGGGAATGAACCTAACAGGTAATGATCAAGTGATCTCTCTCCTGCCATCCATCTCCACCCTCTGACAAACAGAGGCTAGGGACACCATTCCTTACCCATCCTGGCTAATAGCCATTAATGGGCTTAACCTCCATGAATTTATCCAGTTCTCTTTTAAACCCTGTTATAGTCCTTGCCTTCACAACCTCCTCAGGCAAGGAGTTCCACAGGTTGACTGTGCGCTGTGTGAAGGAGAACTTCCTTTTATTTGTTTTAAACCTGCTGCCCATTAATTTCATTTGGTGGCCTCTAGTTCTTATATTATGGGAACAAGTAAATAACTTTTCCTTATTCACTTTCTCCACACCACTCATGATTTTATAGACTTCTGTCACATCCCCCCTTAGTCTCCTATCTTCCAAGCTGAAAGTCCTAGCCTCTTTAATCTCTCCTCATATGGGACCCATTCTAAACCCCTAATCATTTTCGTTGCCCTTCTCTGAACCTTTTCTAATGCCAGTATATCTTTTTTGAGATGAGGAGACCACATCTGTACGCAGTATTCAAGATGTGGGCGTACCATGGATTTATATAAGGGCAATAAGATATTCTCCATCTTATTCTCTATCCCCTTTTTAATGATTCCTAACATCCCATTTGCTTTTTTGACCTCCACTGCACACTGCGTGGACGTCTTCAGAGAACTATCCATGATGACTCTAAGATCTTTCTCCTGATTAGTTGTAGCTAAATTAGCCCCCATCATATTGTATGTATAATTGGGGTTATTTTTTCCAATGTGCATTACTGTACATTTATCCACATTAAATTTCATTTGCCATTTTGTTGACCAATCACTTAGTTTTGTGAAATCTTTTTGAAGTTCTTTACAGTCTGCTTTGGTCTTAAATATCTTGAGCAGTTTAGTATCATCTGCAAACTTTGCCAACTCACTGTTTACCCCTTTCTCCAGATCATTTATGAATAAGTTGAATAGGATTGGTCCTAGAACTGACCCTTGGGGAAAACCACTAGTTACCCCTCTCCATTCTGAAAAGTTACCATTTATTCCTACGCTTTGTTCCCTGTTTTTTAACCAGTTCTCAATCCATGATAGGATCTCCCCTCTTATCCCATGACAATTTACATAAGAGCCTTTGGTGAGGGATCTCGTCAAAGGCTTTCTGGAAATCTAAGTACACTATGTCTGCTGGGCCCCCCTCGTCGACATGTTTGTTGACCCCCTCAAAGAAATCTAATAGATTAGTAAGACATGATCTCCCTTTACAGAAACCATGTTGACTTTTGCTCAACAATTTATGTTCAATTTATGTGCCTGACAATTTTATTCTTTACTATTGTTTCAACTACTTTGCCTGGTACTGACGTTAGACTTACCGGTCTGTAATTGCCAGGATCACCTCTAGAGCCCTTCTTAAATATTGGCGTTACATTCGCTATCTTCCAGTCATTGGCTACAGTAGCTGATTTAAAGGACAGGTTACGAACCATAGTTAATAGTTCTGCAATTTCACATTTGAGTTCTTTCAGAACTCGTGGGTGAAAGCCATCTGGTCCCGGTGACTTGTTCCTGTTCAGTTTCTCAATTAATTCTAAAGCCTCCTCTAGTGACATTTCAATCTGTGACAATTCCTCAGATATGTCACCTACAAAGGATGACTCAGATTTGGGAATCTCACTAACATCCTCAGCTGTGAAGACTGAAGCAAAGAATTCATTTAGTTTCTCCGCAATGACTTTATCGTCTTTAAGTGCTCCTTTTGTATCTCGACCGTCCAGGGGCCCCACTGGTTGTTCAGCAGGCTTTTGATATACTTAAAAAACATTTTGTTTTACCTTTTGAGTTTTTGGCTAGCTGTTCTTCAAACTCCTTTTTGGCTTTTCTTATTACATTTTTACATTTAATTTGGCAGTGTTTATGCTCCTTTCTATTTACCTCACTAGGATTTGACTTCCACTTTTTAAAAGGTGCCTTTTTATCTCTGTCACGGAGTGTGGGAGAGTCCAGGCCCTGCACCCCTCTTCCTGGGATTCACCGTGACTCTCAGCCAGCCAGTAAAACAGAAGGTTTATTGGACAATAGGAACACAGTCTAAAACAGAGCTTGTGGGTACAACCAGGACCCCTCAGTCAAGTCCTTCTGGGGGGCAAGGAGCTTAGACCCCAGCCTTGGGGTTCCCAGCATTTGACCACCCAGCACAAAACTGAAACCAAAAAACCCCCCTCCCACAGTCTCATTCCTCCTTCCCCCAGCTCCTCCTCCAGCCTTTGTCCAGCTTCCCGGGCAAAAGTGTCACTTGGGTCCAACCCCCTCCCAGCTCAGGTTACAGGGTCAAGTATTCTCACTCAAGTGGAGTCATCCCCTCTCTCCCATCCCCCATGCAAACAGACCCAGCAGAACTAGATGGCATTCCCCAGTCAATCCAGCCTGCTCCCTACTGCGTCACATCTCTTCCCACTTTGAGACTGAACTGAGCGGGGTCATTCTGACCCATGACCTGGGGAAGTTCAGGGCCGCCTCTCCGGGACAGCGCATCCGCTATCATGTTGGCACTTCCCTTCACATGGACCACGTCCATGTCGTAATCCTGCAGGAGCAGGCTCCACCTCAGGAGCTTGGCATTGGCTCCTTTCATCTGGTGCAGCATGTCAAGGGAGAATGGTCATTGTACACGGTGAAGTGTCGCCCAAATAGATATGGCTCTAGTTTCTTAAAGGCCCACGTCATGGCCAGGCACTCCTTCTCGATGGCCGCGTAGTGTTGGTCCCGGGGTAGCAACTTCTTGCTCAGGTACACGATGGGGTGTCTCTCCCCCTTTTCATCATCCTGCATTAACACCGCACCCAGCCCCGTGTCTGAGGCGTCGGTGAACACCACAAAGGGCTTGTCAAAGTCTGGGTTTGCCAGAACTGGGCCACTGAGCAGAGCCTCTTTCAGCGCCCAGAGAGCCCTCTGGCACTGCTCGGTCCAGACCACCTTGTCTGGCTTCCCCTTCTTGCATAGCCCAGTGATGGGGGTGGCTAAAGTGGGGCACAAATCTTCAATAGTACCCCACCATCCCAATAAAGGCTTGGACCTGCTTTTTGGTTTGGGGAGCGGCCCAGTCTCTGATCACCTCCACTTTGGCTGGTTCCAGCTTTAGGCAGCCGCTCCCCACCCGATGGCCCAGGTAAGATACTTCCGCCATCCCCACCTTGCACTTCTCAGCTTTTACGGTCAGCCCAGCCCCCTGGAGTCGGTCCAGCACTTGTCTAACCTGGGACACATGGTCCTCCCAGGTCTGACTAAAGACACAGATGTCGTCAATATACACCACGGCAAAACTCTCCATCCCCCTCAGTAGCTGGCCCATCTGCCCACGTCTTCTAGCTGACCATGAGAAGTGACCTGGCCCTGTCCTACTGCTGCAGGCTCTGGTCTCCGCTCCAGCTCCTTTCCCGGAGGGAGTCAGCAGCTCATGTGGCCGTGCCCAGGACGTGTGGCACTTTCACACATCTACAGCACAGCGGGCAGGCGGGCCAGGTGTGCCCATGGGCTGGCCTAGCTGGGACCCTGTTGAGCAGCTGCCCCGCGGCCTGGGCAGATTGCTGCTCCAGTCTGCCAGCGATTTGCTACTGTAACTTCACAGACCAGGCCCCCCAGCTCCCTGTGCCCCCATCTGCAGACAGCATTCCAGTATCGCCTGCACTGTCAACTGCATGGAGAGTCTCGCCGTACCTGGTGTTTCCCCAAAGCGCCAGTGCCTGGAGTCAGGGGATGGCATGAGAATCTCCGCGTCCTTTGCAAAGAATAAGTCAGTCCTGAACCCCAACAGCGCAGGCCCCAGGAGGCAAAGGACAAGAGCCAGTGTTGTTCGGCGTGCACAGTCTCGTGATTTGTAAGCTAATCTCATGATTTTCAGACCCTGAGCCGCCTCCCTCATAGGCCCAACACGGCGCAGCCGTGGCCCTTCTCGGCTAAGGAGCAGGGGCACAGAATGGCTCTGGGGAGGGACACAATAGGGCTGGGAGCAGGGCAGAGAGGCCCAGTATGGATTTGAATACAGGGTTACTCGTATTTGGGTGAGGGAGCAACAGACCTTGGGGTGAGTGGGTCAGGGTGCTGGGTGTGTGTGGGGCAGTGGATTGGGGGCTTCTGTAATGGATTGCCCCCCCGTGGCCTCGCTTCTGTGCTGGGTGGGGGCTCCCCCAAACAGCCTCAGTTCTGTGCTGGGTAGGGAGTCCCTCCATGGCCTCAGTTCTGTATCCGGTGGGGGGGGGGCCTGCAGCTGTGTCCTCCCCCCTGCAGCCTTTACCAGATATAAAAATCCTGCCTGCAGCTGCCAGTCCCCCCACCCCCACCCCGCTCCCGCTGCTCCCCAGCGACCCCAGGATGGAGAGGCGACAGGGACACTTCCTGTCCCAGCCCTGATCTGCTAAGCCACACTCAGCAGATCATCTAATGGCAACAGTGGGCTGGATTGAACACAATGGGAGCTGGAAACGTGAGTCATCTGGCAATCCTGGCCTTTCCCATCGGGCCCCCTCCAGCCCCCCAGGACGGGCCAGCAGCTCCCACGCCTGAGGCCCTAGGCTCAGCTCCTGACCTGACGCCCTGCAGAACGATGAGCCACCCTCCCTCAAAGCGGCCATCACCTGCGCTCCAAGGAGAAGCACGTGTCGTGGAGGGATGGGGCGGAGGGGGCGGGGGTCCTGAGCATGCCAGAAAACAGGAGAATAAGACCAGGGTAAAGCTCGTCTCTCCTCCCCCGCCCTGTGCCCCATTCACAATGGCAGTGCCCCCGCCTGGGTAGCATCCCCAGCCTTTGGCTGAATAGCCCGCCAGCCGTAGCAGAGCATTGAGGGACTCTTTCTAATGGTCCCCTCGCTGTGGTGCCAACCGGCAGCTCCTTTCCTTGGGCAGCAGGGCACCCTGGGGTGAGCAGGTTTCTCTCAGGTGGGTTGGGGCAGGACGCTGGGAGCCCTGGACTACACTTTGATCAATGCAGAAACCCAAACAGACAAACGCTGCCACTGATTCCCCATGTGCCCCTGGGCAAGTCCCTGCCGCCCCGTGGCCCCAGCCCAGCAGTGCCTAAGTTTCTGCGTGAGGCCCAGGGAAGCCAGCACCTTTTTGCCCACAGCTGAACTTTGGGGGTTCCCCCCAGTCCTCTCAGCCCGTCCGGGATCTTGAGAGGGTGAAAAAATCCTTTTGCCCTTTATAGCAATTAGTGCTGCCTCCCCGGCTCCCTCAGGGACCTCCGCAGGCGGAGCATGGAGATGTGGCGAGCTCTGGGCCGGAAGGACTGGTCTGATCATCCAGGCTGACCTGCCGGCACAGAACTTCACCCCAAGATTCCTGCACCAAGCTTGTCGCTCGGACTGGTGAGAGCAGAGCATTCTGCAGCAAGGGAACCCCCCCCCGCATCCCTTGCAATCTGGGAATTCCCCTCACGGGTAGCCATTGCGTCTTATTTCCCGTTTGAACTTGGCTGACTCCAGCTTCCAGGCATTGACTCTTGTTCTGCCTTTGTCTGATCTGTCTGTCTGTCGGTCTGTCATATGCAGTGTCGTTGTAACCGTCTGGGTCCCAGGATATTAGAAAGACAAGGTTGGTGAGGTAATAGCTTTCATTGAACCAACTTCCATTAGTGAGAGAGACACGCTTTCCAGCCATGCAGAGCTTGTCTTCAGGTCGGTCGGTCTATTGCAGGGCTTTATTCTGCCACCTTCCATGTCAAATCAAGACCAGCAGCAAAGTTCCTAGTGAGCGTCATGGAGTTTGTGGCACTTCTCCCTTTTTGGGGTGAAATTTCTTCTGGGGGGGCAAGGTTAAATATTGATAGTTCACTGTTATTAATGTATTTCTTACCGTGGATTTTCAGGGTTTGTTTGGGTTTGTGGTTTGGTCGGTTGGTGTCTGGGGGTAAAAGGGGTTTTGGTGTCAGGGTTGGGGGGTAGAATGGGGGTTGGATTAGTGTCAGTGTAGGTTGTTGCAGGTGTTGGGGTTTGGCGGTGTGAGGGGGTGTCAGAGCTGGGAGGTCAGTCTCATGCTGGATAAGGCCTGCTAGAGGAGTGTGGTGTCAGACTGAGATGGGGTGTATAAACCCCACACTACAGAACAGGGAGGTAAGGAGCACTTCTGGTCACAGGAGGCTTCGCCCAGCCACACCTGCTGGCTGTTGTTCAGGTTAAAGGCTCAGCACAGCTCAAGCATGGCGGCGAGTGCCAGGGAGCAGCGGGAGGAAATGGCATGTCCAGGGGAGATGGCTCAGCCTTCCAGGGTCAAGTTCAAGTTCAGTTGAGGTCAGCAGCCAAACCGGGACCCATGTTGCTCCTTAGCCACAATCTTCCTCGTTGAGGTGAGAAGTTCTGCATATCTAATGTCACGGTCAATGCAGAGAGGCCACAGAATGCATTGCTCGGCCCAGGTAAATCACCTGCCAATGACACGGCAGAAGGTCAAGTTCCTACAGAGCAAGAGGAACGTGCACCAGGCTTGCCCCGCCCAGATTACAGAGCATCTAGGAGAAGCTTGGAGGTTCTTTCGGTGGGTGCAGAGGTTGAGGGGATCAGGAGCTGTGAGAGGCACAGACATTACACACCGAATGGCCCAGACAGGACAAGAGGTCTATGTTAGTGAGCAAAGAGACGCAAGCACAGTCCCCTCTCCCTGCTCAGTGTGTGTGGCACCTGCACACGCACGTGGCAGACTTGGGTATCATTCTCAGACTAGGGCCCCACTTTTATATGAAAACTCCTTCCTTCCAATTGCCCATGCTGCTTATTTCCATTCGTTTGCAACTGCACCATGCTGCAGATGCATCCTCCTTGCACTGACCCCTGCCTGTTATGGCCCAACTTGAGAGCGGGTGTTAGAGGAGCACCTCCCCAAAGCCCATTACCCTCTTTCGAATTGCCCCAGTCTCACTGTGGCTGCCGTGTGCTGGGGTGGATCAGCTCTATAAAAGCATTCTCTTGTGAGTGCTTCTAAACAAACTCCTCCGTGTAATCAAGGCCACGTTTCCCTGCACCGCTCTGTCTTGTCCAGTTAACACACCTCTGACAATGCTGTTGTCATTCACCAGTGACCAGCATCTCTCAGGCTTCAGTTACAATGGGCTTTGCTGCCACAAACGTCAGCCGTCTCTGCCCCCAGGGGGAAGGCTAGTGCAGAGGGGGAGGTATTAACATCATGCTCAGTGCAGGCGCACACTGCACAGCGGTCTCCAGGTGCCCTCCCCACAGCTGCCGTCGATGGATCAGACCCTGCTAGTGGCAGGTGACAGGACAAGGATTCACTGTCTCCCCAACAAGGACCTCGCTGATGCACACACACTCGCACTCACCCAGTCCCTCCCCTCTGGTCCCTCCCTGTAGGATCCTGCACCGCAAGCTCAGGCCCTGGCCAGGAGGAAGGGGTGGATTTCCGAAGCCATCCCAGGGACCCCCTGACTGCCAGGGGCTGAGAGCTGGGAGCTAGGGAGTGAGAGAGAGTCTGAGAACCAAACCAGGGCAGGCTAGAGCTGTCCCAGCGCCTCTCCTACTAGGCAGCCGTGTTCTCCTTAAGCATGTTCTGTTTACGTTCATTGCAGCACTTCCTGCCCGCTCTGGAATGTCCTGCTATTGTGAGCCCCAGCTCCCTGCCAAGTCCTGCCATGGGGACAGTTTCACAGGGTGAACCATAGGAAAAGTCCTTGGGATCAAACCTTGTTAGTGACCATTTAAAAAGGGATGATGCAAACTCCTCCTGTCCTTCCTGCCCCCGTGTTGTGACCCAGTCTCCAGTGCGCTCGGCGCAGGGGCCCTCTCCGCAGTCTGGTTCTGCAGCAGGAGTGCTGCGTGTGCTCTGCGCAGGGCGTTTCTCAGGGTAGGGCCTGGCCGAACATCCCAGTGCTGCTCCGTGCACTCGGGGCCTTGTCTGCACTCGCCTCTTTCCCTCCAATCTCCCATTGTCACTGGTGCAGCTCTGCACTGGCTTAGAAAAACACCGACAACCTTCAATATTTTACCTTGTCCAGTGCCACACAGGGCTCAATGACACTGATTGGAAGGTCTGGGGCCACCCTGCCTCCGAGCAGAAATGGTGCAAAATCAAGTGCAGATACAGCCTGCGGGCAGCACAGCGTCTCCCAGCCTCGGCCCTGCACTGGACACCGGTTACAACACGGGTCTCCAGCATGCAGTCCTGGCTGAGGCAAGAGCCAAGCAACTTCTCGTCGATCCAAGGCATCACCAACTCTTGCAATTTTATCTCAAATCTCGTGACAGTTGGCGTTTTTCTTGAAGTCCCCGCGCCTGGAACCAGGAGAATAAATCTCGGCTTTCATTGGAAAAGGGAGCCTGGTTCCAGCCTCTGGGAGTGGAGAGATGCGGAAAATGGGGCCCAAGTGCAACCTCCGTGCCTGGACCCCAGAAAGCAAAACCCCACCCCCACCCCACAGGGTATTATTTTTCGGAATCTCCTGATCTGAAGCAGTCTCATGCTTTGGGGGCTGGACTCCTGGTTTGGGATGTGTGGGGCTTCAATAGTTCCCAAGTGAAGTGTCTTGGAGCTTCGGATTGGATTCCCAAGGGCATTCCGGTCCCGTTCCCTTCCATGACCCTTAGCCAGTGGTTAGCACACCTATGTTCAGACCCCCCTCTGGAGCAGTGCTAAGCACCAGCTAGGGACTACTGGTGGGTGGTCACTCTCAGGCTCTCCTGTTGAAGCTGTTTCACTTTGTAGAATAATTCAGTATTCAGGGGAGCAGGAACTGGAACCCAGGCTTGTCCCCCGCCCCCAGCTGAGTGCCCTGCCTTCTGGGCTACAGAGTCATTCTCAGTGTCTCGCTCCGGCCCAAGGCCTGGGCAAGGATTTGATGCCACGTGGAACAGCGAAAACAAGAGAAGGTGAGAGGCACCCACTGCGGCCCGGGGGTTGGGCTACTCACCTAGCAGGGGGCAGAGCTGGGCTCAAGTCCCTGTCTAGAGTGGGGATACCAACGTGGTGAGTGCTCTAACCACTGGACTCAAGGGTGCCAGGGGGCACAGGACCACCACCTCCTTGCCCTCCTCCAAGTCTATGACTAGCCCTTAGTTCCTTTGCTTTTGTTAAAAATGCCCAAAACAAAACAATGGTGTTTCCAATTTGTCGACATTTTAAAAAAAATTCGGGTTTGGTTTGACCCAAAGGGAGCCTTGTGTCTGATGTGTCAAAAGTGCCAGTCAGTTATCGGCCCCGCGCTGCTGATCGCCTCCCTGAGAGCAGCAGTGCGCCGAGCTCTGTGCGTGCTCTGAGACCAGTCTCTGCACAGCAGGATGGCCTCGGCTCTCTGGATGAGGTGCCTGGACATGCCATGCGACTGGGACCTGGGGCAGCCCAGGGCTAGCCACAATGAGGCATACGCCGACATTCGCACAGCACCAGTCTTGTGGCCCATCCAGCCCTTTGCCTACCTCTAGCATTGATTTGCACTTCGGCACTGCCTTCTCTAGCACTTTCCACCCGAGGATCTCAAAGCACTTCGCCAGCGTTAGTGAAGAAGCCCTGCCAGTGCGGTAGGTCAGTCCTACCAGCCTGGAGCAGCACGTGCCGGACGGAGCTGAGACTGCAGCCTACACCTCCCAAGGAGTGAGTCTGCGATCTAACTGCTAGGCAACGCTGTACCCTGTATTCAAGGGATGGGAAGCTACAAAACTCTGCCTATGCGTAAAGCTCAACGGTACGGTAAAGAGTGGTCCCAGCCTGGGCCTGGCACCCTGATAAATGTCTGTCTGTCTCTCTGTCTGTCGTGCAGCAAATGCTCCTGCTTGTTTAGTCTGGCAGACCAGGGATCCGGGGAAGGGTGGAGCAGAGAAGCAACCTACTCTCATTTTGCGCCCGCTCCTTTAGACAGGGACACAGCCCGGGACATGAGCTGTAAATACAAGGGGTCCTGGGCCTGGGGGCTGGAGGCAGGCAGCCAGTTAACGTTTAAGGAATTAAAAAAAGAGAATTCCTATGGCAAGGGGCTTGTTTGTCTGCGGCGCTGGCTTGCCGGGGCGGATCCCAGCTCTCCTGCCATGCAGCAGGAAACAGGAAGGTTTGAGCTCACCCCCTCCTGCCTGCGCTCTGAGGAGGGCTCATTAAGCAGCCCTATTTTCAAACTGAAGTTGCAGGCAACAAAGCTGGAGTTCACACACACTCCCCTCCACTCAGCAAACAGGCACCAGCCGGCACCCGGCAGGGAGAGGAGCCTTCTGCCGACCCGGTGGGAGCTGCAGAGCCTAAGGCCCAGGGGCAGTGCAGCAGCTCAGGGGCGAGTGAAATAGGTTCACCTTCGCCTCGAGGCCATCTGCACTGAGCGTCCCCGCGACCTGGGAGAGCATGGCAGCAGCGCGGATTGCAGTGCAGGGGCTACTGCTGGGTGCAGCCTTGCTGCAGCTGGAAGGTGAGTTCCTCCCCCGGGCCCTGCCTCGGGCACTGTCCTTGTGGCGGGTTCTAGCCGAAGGGCTGACCAGGGCAGGCAGGGATTTCTGGGGGGCAGTCTGTTACTTCCGTTCTCTGCACTGACTGTGGGTAAGATGGGAACCCCCTGCTGCTGTCCGCGGAGGAGCGAGCGCTCACCCTGCCCTGGGCGAGCTATTTCCTATTGCCTGGAATTGCCTTTTCCCTGAGATCGGCACAAGAGAGCCGGGCAATGCGCAGTGGCCATCGGGCGTGGCCGTGGGAGGACAGCCTATAGCCAGCATTCTGCGAGGCTGGGGTTGTCTTGAACCCCATTTTATTGGGGTTCTTCCCCATGTAGCACAGCTCCTGGGTCTGGCCCATCAGCCGGTTGCTGAGCAGCTCCGAACACCAGGGCAGACCAACCAGGGAAACGTTGATTCCTTGGGACGGAGCCATTGTCTTGCCGCCTCTTTCCTTTGCTTTTGTGCATCTCAAACTGCGAGTGCCTCGGGGTCAGAGGGAGCTTTTCTCTCTCTGCATCGCTCGGCGTTTAGCTCTGGTGCCAATGCTGGCAGCTCAGTGCTCTGAGCGCAGAGCTGGGGTGCAGCCGGGTCTGCCTGGGGTCGGCACAGACCTACCAGCCGGCTCAGTCTCTGCTCACAGAGCTGGCAAAGCTGCTTTTTATCCCTTCACAGGCGGGTGAAGGAAGCATTGGAAACACTTAGACAGAGCGGTTCTGGAACTCTGAATAGGGACAATGCCGCTTTGAGTCACTGCAAATTATCCTCTCTTTCACACGGGCTCGAAACGTTCCCAACGGCCAAGCTCCCACCGCTGTCCTGGCTGGTGTCGCTGAGCATTCGCTCCAGGGGTCGGACCCTGCAGCTACTGTACAGGACGGGGAGTAATTCGCAGACAAAAGCGCCTTCATTCCCTGCAGTTAGGGCTGTAAACAGGAATCCGGAGTGAGAAGGGAAAGAAAGCAGAATGCAGCACTGGTGTGTTTTAAAATAACATAAACGGCTGAAAAGGAGGAAATTCAAAGGTAATGTTACAGAGACACAGACACACACACACACAAACATGGAAATGCTGAGTCCAATACCCTTAACTCTGCCCTTGTAGTGCCAGCACCTCGTAGAAGGCAAGTGCTTCCCAATCTTTTCATTCTGGCAGCCTCCTTGTCACCCACTGCTGGTGTGGCCGAGCTCTACTGAATCCCACGCCGGGCGGTGAACGCACCCAGACCAGCCCTGGTGCATATCGCAGGGTGCCCATGTTCTACAGCAGAACGCAATAACAAACATAACATTTCACCATCTGCCATGTCAGCCATTTGTCTCATGCTCCTGGTTCTGCTTCTGCCACCCTTGTTCATGCCAGGCTCCCTACTCGTAAGACAGTCCCTGGGACACCAGGCCTGTGTAGGGTTGTCACCCATCTGAGTTTACCTGGACAGTCCAGTTTTTGGCTTCTGTGTCCAAGTGTCATTTAGGGTTGCCAGGTTTCGACCAGAAAGGCCAGTTGAAAAGGGGACCTGGCAGTGTCTGGTCAGATGTACTGACTGGACACCAAAAGTCTGGTTACCGTGGGGCGGGGGCAGGCACCAGGTCATTAACCTGTGCCAGTCCCTGCTCAGCCAGGGCCACTTCCTACCTGCAGGCAGGCTCTTTGTCAGACTGCAACAGCTTCTGTCCAAGCCCTGGAGCAGAGGGAGCCAAGTGATGGGGGGGGGGGGGAGTGAGCGATGGGGGTGGAGCCTTGGGGGAAGAGGTTGGGGGGACTTCGGGGGCCAGTTACCAGCAATTGGAAAGGTGGCAACAACCCTAGTCCTGTAAGGAAGGAATGCTCACATATGAGTGGCAGGATCAGATCCCATGTCTCTGGTACTGACATGGCCCCATTGTCATGGGATTGGAGTGCTGGACAGATTTGGCTGTATTTATCCACACAGCCCCCATGAGCTAGGGCCGTGCTGTTAACCCCAGATACCCTGGTGAACTAGCTTGCTCTCTGGGTTAGGTTTTGTCCTGCCACCCATATCTGGAGTACCTGAACGCCTTCCAGGGGAAATCACTAGCAAAGTCCCTAGTGGACTCCATGGAGGCTCTGGCATTTCTCCCTTTACAGGGCCAGAGCAGAGCTCTGCTTGGGACAGAAGTGTCTGTTTGGTTGGGGTGAGGAAGAGGACGGCCTAGAGTCACACAGGAGCCTGGGGACAGCCCCTGCTCCGGTTGTCTCCGTGGCAGGCTTGACTCCGGTTGTCTCTGTGGCAGGCTAGTGCCCAAAGCACGGGCCCAGCCTTCTTCTCCTCTAACTGTGGGGTGCCCTTCAGCTTCTTTGGTCCCCCAGCAGTTCCCTGCTCTCTTGGCATCACCCAGCACAGTGGAATCAACACTTCTCGCCTGGGCTGAGGCCTCTGGGATTTTGCAGCTCTACCTGACGCTAGATAAGAAGCCTCCACAGTGTCTCTGGGAGCCGAATGGACCCCGGTGCCAATTCTTGCTGTCCACTGTGCAAGTGGGTACAAAAGTCCCCCTCTCCCCTGTCAGGCCTCCCCAGTTCCAGTGGGGCGGGTGGTCCCTGCAGCAAGCTGCAGGCCAGGCAGTGGGGTCAGGCTGGGGCTGATGGCTGCCAGAGCTGGCTGAGAGCACATGACACTCTACAAGGTGGGGGAGAACTACTGCCCCTTGGAGCCCTGCTGCAGCCAGCTCCAGTGTCACCTCCACCCCATCACACCCAGGGCTCAATCTCACCCAAGGGCCTGCAGGTTGTGTGGCTCTTGTTGGGCCCTCAGGGAGCCCAGGCTGCGCCTGGGACCCAGGCACTGGGGCCACTGTCCTGCTCTTTGGCGCTATGGGCTTTTAGTGACCGATGCGTGTACTTGGACTTTCAGAAAGCCTTTGATAAGGTCCCACCTAAGGCTCTTAGGAAAACTCAGCTGTCATGGGATAAGAGGACAGTTCCTCTCATGGATTGGTAACTGGTTAAAAGACTGGAAACAAAGGGTAGGAATAAATGGTCAGTTTTCACCATGAAGAAAGATAAATAGCAGTGTCCCCCAGGGGTCTGTACTGGGAACAGTACTGATCAGCATATTCATAAGTGATCTGGGAAAAGGGGTGAACAGTGAGGTGGCAAAGTTTGCAGATGATACAGAACTGCTCAAGATAGTTAAGTCCAAAGCTGACTGTGAAGAGCTACAAAGGGATCTCACAAAACTGGGTGACTGGGCAACAAAATGGCAGATGACATTCAGTGTTGATAAATGCAAAGTAATGCACATTGGAAAACATAATCCCAATTGCACATATAAAATGATGGGGTCTAAATTAGCCATTACCACTCAAGAAAGAGATCTTGCAGTTGTTGTGGATAGTTCTCTGAAAACATCCACTCAATGTGCAGCGACAGTCAAAAAAGCTAACAATGTTTGGAACCATTAGGAAAGGGTTAGACAATAATGCAGAAAATATCATAATGCCACTATATAAATCCATGGTACTTTTGAATACTGCATGCAGATGTGGTCGCCCCATCTCAAAAATATATATATTAGAATTGGAAAAGGTGCAGAGAAGGGCAACAGAAATGATTAGGGGTTTGGAACTCCTCCCATATGAGGAGAGATTAAAAAATCTGGGAATGTTCAGGTTGGAAAAGAGATGACTAAGGGGGAATATGATAGCAGTCTATAAAATCATGACCGGTGTGGAGAAAGTGAATAAGGAAGTGCTATTTACCCCATCACATAACACAAGAATCAGGAGTCTGCCAATGAAATTAATAGGCAGCAAGTTTAAAACAAACATAAGGAAGTATTTCTTCACATAAAATGTATAGTTAACCTGTGGAACTCATTGCCAGTGGACATTGCAAAAGCCCAAAGAATAACTGAGATAAAAAAAGAATGAGATAAGTTCATGGAGGATAGGTCCATCAATGGCTATTAGTCAAGATGGGCAGGGATGCAACCCTATGCTCTGGGTGACCCGAAACCTCTGACTGCCAGAAGCTGGGACTGTATGAAAGGAGATGGATCACTCGATAAATTTCCCTGTTCTGTTCATTCGCTGTAAAGCACCTGGCACTGACCATTGTTAGAAGACAGGACACTGGGCTAGATGAACCATTGGTCTGTCCCAGTATGGCTGTTCTTATGTTCTGTTCTAATATTAAGGCCCTTGTGTGCATCTCTGGCAGCTGCAGACACAGCAGGTGCTGGCTTCCAGCCCTGGGCTCACTGCTGTGCACCATTGACCTCTGCTGCTCTCTGCTGCTGTGATTGGGGAGACCCACCCCCTGGTTCACTGAATGCTGCAGTAGCCTCGGTGCCTTGTGAAGGCCAAAGGGTGGGATATGGAATGACACATCCCAACAAGAGGCTTTCTGGATAATGGGATCTGCCAGTGGTTAGTTGGAAGTTGATAGTAATTAATATAAATCAGAAGTTAGGAATTGTAGTAATTTGATAAGGGAAGCAAAGGGACACCAAGAAAAATCTATGGCCAGCAGAGTTAAGAACAATCAATATAGGCTTATAGAAAATATATCCTGTCAAACTAACTATATCTTTTTTTTATGAGACTGCAAGTTTTGCTGATAAAGGTAACAGTGGTCATTGGATATACTTAGACTCCTGTCAGGCATTTCACTTAGCACCACACAACGTTTTGACTAGAACACTAAAACAATTTACAATTAACATGACACATATTAAATGGATTAAAAGCTGGCTATCTGATAAGTCTCAAAATGTAACTGTAAACAGGGTATCATCACTGACTGGGTGTGTTTCTAGTGGGGTCCTGCAGGGTTAGGTTCTTGGCCCTACACTATTTAATGTTTTTATCAATGGCCTGGAAGAAAACATAAAATCATCACTGATAAAGTTTGCAGACGGCACAGAAATTGGGGGAGTGATAAATAATGAATAATGCACTTAGGACAGAAGAACCCAATGCACAGCTACAGACTAGGGACCGAATGGCTAGGCAGCAGTTCTGCAGAAAAGGACCTAGGGGTGACAGTGGACGAGAAGCTGGATATGAGTCAGCAGTGTGCCCTTGTTGCCAAGAAGGCCAATGGCATTTTGGGATGTATAAGTAGGGGCATAGCGAGCAGATCAAGGGATGTGATCGTTCCCCTCTATTTGACATTGGTGAGGCCTCATCTGGAGTACTGTGTCCAGTTTTGGGCCCCACACTACAAGAAGGATGTGGATAAATTGGAGAGAGTACAGCGAAGGGCAACAAAAATGATTAGGGGTCTGGAACACATGACTTATGAGGAGAGGCTGAGGGAACTGGGATTGTTTAGTCTGCAGAAGAGAAGAATGAGGGGGATTTGATAGCTGCTTTCAACTACCTGAGAGGTGGTTCCAGAGAGGATGGTTCTAGACTATTCTCAGTGGTAGAAGAGGACAGGACAAGGAGTAATGGTCTCAAGTTGCAGTGGGGGAGGTTTAGGCTGGATATTAGGAAAAACTTTTTCACTAGGAGGGTGGTGAAACACTGGAATGCGTTACCTAGGGAGATGGTAGAATCTCCTTCCTTAGAAGTTTTTAAGGTCCGGCTTGACAAAGCCCTGGCTGGGATGATTTAATTGGGGATTGGTCCTGCTTTGAGCAGGGGGTTGGACTAGATGACCTCCTGAGGTCCCTTCCAACCCTGATATTCTATGATTCTATGAAAAGGACAGGTCACTGATTCAGCGTGATCTGGTCATTTGGTAAGCTAGGTGCAAGCAAACAATATGCATTGTAATACAACTAAATGTAAACGTGTGCATTTAGGAATCAAGATGGTAGGCCCTAGGCCATACTTACAGGATGACTCTATCCTGGGATGCAGTGACTCTGAAAAAGATTTAGGGGTCATGGTGGATAATCAGCTGAATCTGAGCTCCCAGTGCAACGCTGGGACCAAAGAGCTAATGCGATCCTGGGATGCATAAAGGAGAATCTCAAGGACGAGTAGAGAAGTTATTTGACCTCTGAATTTAGCACTGGTGCTACGGCTGCTAGAGTTCTGTGTCCAGTTCTGTGCTCGCAATTCAAGAAGGATGGTGATAAATTGGAGAGGGGTCAGAGAGGAGCCACCAGAATGATTAAAGAATTAGAAAACCTGCCTTATAGTGAGAGACTCAAAGAGCTCAGTCTATTTAGCTTAACAAAGAAGGTGAAGGGGTGACTTGATCACAGTCTATAGGTACCTACATGGGGAACAAACATGTAATAATGGGCTCTTCAGCCTAGCAGAGAAAGTGAGCCAGTGGCTGGCAGTTAAAGCTAGACACATTCAGATTGCAAATAAGGCGTGAGTTTTTCACGGTGAGCGTAAGTAACCTTTGGAACAGTTTACCAAGGATCATGGTGGAGTCTCCATCATTGACAAGTGATAATGTTGAATTCAAGATGGGTTGTTTTTCTAAAAGCTCCGCTCTAGGGATTATTTGGGGCAGGCCTCTGGCCTGTACCACACAGGAGGTCAGAGTAGATGTAGCTGTGTGGGTCCCGAGATGGGTTGTAATTGTTTGTGACACCCCGCATGGGTTCTGGTGAGGGGTACATGTACATCATGAAACGAGCTCTCTGGTGACCTGCTGACAACAGCCGCCCCAGTGCTGTTCAGACTCGACCCCGCGGGCAGTGAGGCCAGGCCCCAGCCTCGCTGTGACCCTGCCCTGGCTGGGCTGACGCCAGGGGGTGGGTCCGGGACGCGTCCTTGCGTTGTGCCAGGAGGGGCCTGTGCTCCTGGGGAGGGATCACACCCAGGGATCAATGGCCCCTGCTTTGTTTTCTGGAGCCTCCCCCCGGGCTGTGGTTCTGTGGGGCCGTGTGCCATTCACTGCCTGTCAGGGTTGTTCTCCAGGCAGGACAATGCTGCGATTGTGCAGCCCTGCTCCCAGGGCGGGTCACTTTCTGCAGACACATTCACATGGAAAAGTTCCCTGACAAAGAGGGAAGGAGAGAAAAGCTGGCGGGGGGGGGGGAGGGGAGAGGGACCAGCCCCCAGGGGAGAGCACCTTCAGCCAGGGACTCTGCACAGCGGCTCAGGAGTGCAGTTCCGATTTGGAGACTAGGACTCGCTGTTCACAAACCCCGTCCTGGCCACTCCCTGCCACTTGACTTGCCATTTTCAGAGCAGTTTTGCTTCCATGGAGCTTGGGCCCGGCAGAGAGAAGATGGCAGCCCCAGGCCAGCCCGGCGGGGAGGGCGTGGGTCTGTCCAGTGAACTACACGAGCCCCAGGCCTTGGGCTCCCCCTCCAGCCCAGCTCGCCGCGAAGCCTCTGTCTGTTCTCCTTCTGCAATAGCTTTTGGGGCGTATGTGGTGCATGACAGCAGTGGGGCCACTGAGTGTCCCAGCCACAGCGTCGTGATCTCCCGACTGTCCCAGACACCAGCCCAGACCCCAGGACCACCACACTGGCCAGAGAGCCCACCGCAAGCCGCGTCCACTGCATGCGACCCAGACACAGTCGGCTGCAGGAGAGGGGCTGAGAGGCCATGGTGCTGTGAGCGGAGGAAGGGGCTGGTGCTCCAGGAGCTCAGGCATGGGCCTGGAGCGCTAACTGCTGCTCCTGGGGCTGGCAGAGTCACTCTGTTAGCCTTTCTGAGTGCTAGTTTCCTGGCCGTCCCGGGGAAGGGGATTGACATGCAGCACCTCCAGGGCTGCCTGTACTTAGCAGAGGGTTGTTAGGTGTCAGCGGCAGGAATGGAGGCCATTGCTGGCCCCTCTGCTGGGCCCTGTCCACTAGACCTTGCTGCCCCCAGGCCCCTAGCACTGGGCAGTGGCAGCTCACGTGGGTTTGTTCTCGCCCACTGTGAACGCTTTTCAGCCTCCCCATTCTGCGGAAAATCAAAACCCCGTTAAAGGAACAAGCAAAAACCTGCTCAACTATAAGGGTGGGGCTGTGACCATGGATGTGAACAGCGCCACCTGCTGGCTGAACACCCTCATCCACTGCGCTCACCGTGCATACTGCTACTCCCCGGGGAGCCCATGCCTTGGGACGCGGGGCTGCCCTCCAGCTGCCCAGCCAGCACCGGGGAGAGGAGCTGCTTCTTGCCCAGAGTTCAGAGAGGAGGCCAGCAGCAATGGGCAAAGGACAGCCATCCCCCCCCCCCAGCCTCAGCCCCTCCCAGGCCGGCGCCTCTCTGCCACGTAGGGGCTACGCGACAACAAAGCCGCACCTGGGTCTGTGCGAGAGGGGGCAGACACTGTAGAGCAGGGGGAAGGTGGCAGCAGTGCTGGCTTTCCCCAAGGTGAGAGCTGCAGCCCCAGGTGCGGTGACCCACTGTTCAACATCACCATGTCCTCCTGCCATCTCCCAACCCGTACACTGGACCCGCCCCCCAGAGTCAGCCCAGCCAGGGGCCTGGCCTCACTGCCCACGGGGTCGTGTCTGAACAGCACTGGGGCGGCTGGTCTCCCAGCTGGTGTGGCTCAGCATTGCTCCAGTGGGCCAGCCAGCCCCCGGCAGCCCAGGAACTGGTGTGTATGACTCGCATGGCAGTAGCTCATTCCAGGCAGGGGAGAGCCGGCCCTCTTGTGTGTCGCTCTTTTTCCTGTGCCAGTGGCCAGCAGGCCTAGTGCTAGTGAGAACGGAGACAGAGGCTTTGCTGCCTGGCTCCTCCGTGCAAAGGGAAACCAGCCAGAGGGAAGCTGGGGCGGTGTTAGAGATGGCCACAGACAGCACTGACAGGTGGGAACTCCCCATGCCAACGGTGGGTTTTAACTCCCACCCAGGACTCGCTCCAACACCGTTCTCGGCTGTATCAGCAGCAGTCACCTTGGTCGGCCACACACCGCCCCAAGCCACCTTTCAGGCATCTCCTTCCCCTGGAGCTGTGGCCGAGTCCTCTGTGCAGCGTGGCGGGCTCACGGGACCAAGAGCTCAGGCTGCTCCTTGGCCTTGTTCCCCCAGCCAGCGCGCCAACTCTCTGATTCCCTTGCCCCTGCAGCTCTGAGCTCCCTCCTCACCCCACCCTGCCAGGGACACACAGGGCACGGTGCACACACCCCTGCGCCCGCGGCCCTCGCTTCTTCCCTGGAGGGCAGCAAGATGTCAGAGCAGGATTTTCTCTCCAGTGTGTTTTTCCTGCTTGCTCTGCAGTCGTGCTCTACTTGGCTGGAGCGTCGGGTTTGGATCCCCCATGGTTTGGCTGAAAGTTTCCCTACAAATTCCATCCGAGGCAGACAGCTGGCGTGGAAAGTTTCAGCCTGAATGGTTAGAGTTTAACGAAGTTGTAAAGAAATGAAACCAGGGTCTTATGTTGGGAAGTGTTGGCCACCTTAATCCCAGGTGATGCTGCCCAGCCCCGCTTTAATATACAGTGTTGCTTGGTTATGTTCTGGTGGCTTCTGCAATAGAAGCCGAGGGGAGGGGGAGCAACTAAAGGGCTTCTAAGCCAGTTAAAGGGATGTGACCCAGGAGCACCACACTCAGCGCTAACTGTCCCAGGGCTCGTGGGGTCACTGAGGGCCCTTTCCTTGCACACCCCAACTCCCAGTGACATCAGGAACTTAGAGTAGCTGCCCTGGTCTCTTGTGCCCTGAATTAAAATCCTTCAGCCCTTGACAGTAAAAAGGAATAATTTATCTCAAAATGTGAGTCCAGGGGAAAACACAGTGTCTGAGTCTTACTGTCGGGACTCCCAGCTCCTTGCCCAAACCGCTGTCTTCACATCCTTCAGCCATTCCCATCACTGCATCCCAACTTAGTTCTCGTAGCCCCAGCGATGACAGGCTGTGGGGCAGCTCCTGGTTTCAGTGATATTGGTGGTGTAGATCCTCCAGGGCCAAGTAACCCTGATTTACAGCCATGGAACTGGGAGCCAAATCTGCCCCTTGCAAATGATTCCAGGCGCTCACGAAGATTGGCTCAGGCGGGACCCGTTGCTGTTATGGACTCTTGGCAGTCCAGCAGCTCTCAGCACTCTCTGGGCTGCCAGGAAGGTCCAGCTCCTGCCCTCGAGAGCAGACATTTTTGGCCAGTGTGTTAGGAAGTTCGGAGCTCGCAGATCCCAGCTGGCACCGTGACAATCTGCCATCGTCTTGGGGATGTGTCATGACCCTGTCTGTGGTGCTTCTATCCCTTTGAGCCAAAGAGAAGTGATCGATGGCGGTTGCGCTGTAACCCTGCCCCTTGGGCCAGTGTCCAGCGAATGCGAGCGGCGCATGCCTGGGGAGGGGTATCCTGCACCTGCCTTAGCTTGGAAGTTCTTTGGTGTGGGGACTGTCTTTTTACGTTGTTTCTACAGCCCCTAGTACGATGGGGCTCAGGCCCATGGCTGGGACTCCTAGGTCCATAGGCGCCGACTCCATGGGTGCTCTGGGGCTGGAGCTCCCACAGGAAAAAATTAGGGGGTGCTCAGCACCCACCAGCCCCCCCTCCCATCCGCGGTTCGGCAGCGGGAAGGGGCGGAGCGAGGGTGGGGCCTGGGGGGAAGGGGCGGGATGGAGGCGGGGCCTCGGAGCGGAGCAGGGGTGGAACACCCACCCCGAAAGAAGAAAGTCCGCTCCTGTGCCGAGGTCTATGGCAATGCAGACAATAATACTGTTAATAATTAATATCCTGCTGCTGCAGGACTGAAGGGGCTGGGGGGAAGATGGTGGGAATTGCTGTCCTCCAGGGGCCCTCCGGAAATGGCAGCTTGTCACCAGAGATTAGCTCAGGCAGTCGCCATCTTCCACAGAAATGCTGGAGCTGAGCTGGAGGAGGGTTGGGGGACGTTTGGTTGCTGGGATCTCAGAATCTAAACCCACTCAGTCTAGCCCCTGGAAACCCCTCAAAGAGCGGCTTTAGAAAGGGTGTAAGAGAATGGCTGGCCAGGGCTTGCCCCTGGTGCTGGTGGGGCAGTGATGTGACATGGGGTGGCCGCGTGATGGGGGAGCGTTGGGAAGTTGGATGATATCACGTTCTGCCATTTTATCCCTAGGGTCAAAGTCCCATTCGGAGGAGTTCCCGCCCTACATCATTGATCACCCAACGGACTTGGTGGTGCGTTGGGACCAGCCTGCCACCCTGAACTGCCGTGTGGCAGGGAGTCCGGCACCCTCTATTGAGTGGTACCGCAATGGGGAGTATGTGGAAACGAGCAAAGACAACGTTTATTCCCAGCGCACCCTTCTGCCCGATGGGTCGCTCTTCTTCCTCCGCCTCAACCAGCGGAAGGGCCAGTCCGACGAAGGGGTGTACACCTGTGTAGCCACGAACCACCTGGGCACAGCCAGCAGCAAGAATGCGTCCCTCTACATTGCCGGTAAGGTGTTGGGAGCTGCTCGCTGGCTTGAGAGCCTGGAAATGGCCGTGCTTACCGGCAGCCGAGAGATTTGACTTTGCTTTCAGTGCTTTGCTGAGCCTGCTAACTATGACCACAGCTTTCCCTCCCGCTCTGTGACTTAACCAAACAAATCAGCTGGGGAACAAACAATATTAACCCGTGACGCACCAGTGAAAGAGGGTAAATAATGCCAACAGCAATTTCCCATGTCCTGCTCAGGGGTAGCCACAGGGGGCCTAACCTGAAGCACCCTCAACTTCTACTGAAGTAAGGTTGGGCCCATCAAGAGTTTTCACACAAGAAATGAAGCGAAAGCTGGAAATTGAGAGTTGTGGGTGGTAGGCAGCTCCAGTGCAGCCTCTTAGCCCCTGCTGAGGCTGAGTGACACAAATACGTAGAGAGGTCCCCATGTCACCGCTGCGAGACACCAGGATAGCCTCCTGCATGCCAGCTCCCTAAAGCATGGCCTTCCAAGTATGCCCTTGCACTGGGCTTTGGTTGGAGAAGAGGAATGTATCGACTGGAGGGTACTTCTCTTTATCTGGTCTGTACCTGGATGTGAAGGCAAAGGAGCCAGTTTCCTGCAGTATCTGGAGCTCTGGCCCAGGCACTGCTGTCTGGGTACGTTGTCTCTCTGTCTGGAACCTGAGTAAAGCTCAGGGAGATGCTCATTGCAACTGGACTGGGAAGGATGTGCTGAAATCCACAGGCAACTCTCCCAATATTTATAAGGTAGCTTTCCAAGGCCCCCATGCCATGGGGATGATGGTTATTCACTCAGTGCCCGCAGAGTGGGGGACTCTTTGCAGGTTAGTAGGAAGTAGAGCTGAGTGACTAATGAATTTTTTGGTTCAGGGGCTGTCAAGGCTGATTCCCCACTCTGGCACTTTGAGTGTAGAAGGTGGGGGCCCGCAAGTATTCTAAAAATTAATACTGGCCACTCCAGGCTTGTATTAAACTCCCAAGATTACAGCTTCTCTTTGACCTTGGATGGGTAGATGCTGTCACGACCCAAGTGCAAAAAAAACCCCTTTGGACCCAGGAGGGCGCATTTGGGAATTCCTCCTTCTGGGGTACCCTCAAGCCCTTTCACCCCCCACTCCGGGGAAGAGCAGAGAAAGAAAACAAAGGAAATCAGCTGTTGCCGCCAGCTAATTAAACAATAGGCACAGACCTCCTAGGACACAAAAACCCAATCCTGGTCTTAAAAAAGGTAAATTTTATTAAAAACAAAAAAGAAGAAAATATATTTGGAACTTAGGCTTTTTGCTAGATTTAAAAAAAAACAATTACAAGAATTAAGCATCAAGATAGCTTGCTTGGGGTCCAGCTTAATGGTTACAAACAAAACAAAAGCATCTGGGGTTAGCACAGAGGAGGCCACAACCCTGACAGAAATAAAAGAGAGAAACCTAATTGCGACTTTCTAGACATTTCCTGATCTACTTACATATCTGGGGTTTCAAATAAGTAGTTCCTAGGTATGATTTGATGATTTTTTTTTATACCTGGCTTAAAGCCTTTTACAGCATTGCTGCTCTGTGTGTCCTCTCTCCAGAAAACAACCACAGACAGACAAAAGGGGAGTCTTGTTTTAATTTTAAAAAGTTTTAGCCTTCCCACTGGCTTTTTTGGCCAGGTGCCCATTCACTTCCTTTTACCTATGTATGCAGTCAGACTTTTTAACCCTTTACAGGTAAAGCAAGTAGAGAACAGCTACCAAGAGGGATTTTATAGCTAACTGGCTTGCTGGGTCCATAAAAGGGAGCTATCTCCCACCCTTCATTTATCACAGAGACCAAAATGAAAAATCCCACCCCCCAGTCTGGTTTGACTTGAACCAAAACAATCTTTTTCATTGAATCAGAAAACACACCAAAAAAAAGTGAGTCCCAAATTGACCAAGACATTTTCAGTTGACCAGAAATGTTTTTCGTTTTTGTTGTTTTTTCCTTTAGTCGACTCGGTCGACTCAAAACTTGGTTTTTTTAAGTTTTTCATTTCAATTTTGGCCATGTTGTGTGTTTTTTGACCTTTTGCGCACTTGCTTTTTGAAAAATCTGGCAAGATTTAAAATAGAAACACCCTTTAAAATCAAAAAGTCAAAATGAGACTTTCAAACCAGATTTCCAACTGAAACCAGGCCCCAAACAAAAATCGAAAAAACTTGTGGCAAAACAATTTGCCCGGCAGACGTCACCCAGTAGCTGTAGCTGTAGCTGTCGTGAGCAGCTTCTAGTCTAAAGGCTGGACTGTGCCCTAGGCTATTCAACTGCAGAGGGAGCTAACGGGTAGTGCCTGATAGTCCCCACCATGCGCAGGTGTGGGAAGGGCAGAGAGCGGGTGGGGAGTGAGGAAGAGCCATGGGTATTCACTGTCATCATGAATGACTACGGCTTGCTACTACGACATACCCTGGCTAGTCCTTTGGCCAGGAAAAGAGCGGGCAGGCCAGGTGCTCACCTTGGCTGTGGGAGACTCAGCTTGAAGCCCCTGCTCCAATGAGGCTGTCGTTATTTATGTAAAGTGGCAAGGCTAAGAAGGCCCCTGTAGCCAAAGGGGCTAGGGCAGGGGTGGGCAAACTTTTTGGCCCAAGGGCCACATCTGGGTATGGAAATTGTGTGGCGGGCTATGAATGCTCATGAAATTGGGGGTGTGGGAGGGGGTGAGGGCTCTGGCTGGGGGTGCGGGCTCTGGGGTGGGGATGGGGTTGGGGGTACAGGAAGGTGCTCCAGGCTAGGACTGAGGGGTTCGGAGGGCAGGAGGGGGATCAGGACTGGGGCAGGGGGTTGGGGCGTGGGAGGGGGTCGGGGTGCAGGCTTCAGGCAGCGCTTACCTCAAGCAGCTCCCAGAAGCAGTGGCATGTCCCCCCTCCAGCTCCTCTGCGAAGGCATGGCCAGGCAGCTCTGTGCGCTGCCCCCGTCCGCAGGCGCCGCCCCTGCAGCTCCCATTGGCTGTGGTTCCCAGGGGCGGGGCGGGGGTAGGAGGCAGGGAGCATGAGGAGCCCCCTGGCAGCCCCTATGCATAGGAGCCAGAGTGGGGACATGTCACTGCTTCCAGGAGCCATGCAGAGTGGGGCAAGCCCCCAACCCCGCTCCCCAGCTGAAGCAGGGCAAGCCCCGGACCCCACTCCCCAGCGGAACCTCGAGGACTGGATTAAAATGTCTGGAGGGCCGGATGTAGTTTGCCCACCCCTGGGCTAGGGCCTGGCCTGAAGTGGGAGAGACTTCTCCACCTCAGCGGAAGCAGGAATTGACCCCAAGCTCACCATGTCCAGGGAGCGCGCTAACCACCAGCCTTGTGCCTAGGAGGGTGGTGGCTCGTCCACTGGCTGGTTTGTGAAGCCGGTCACTGGCTTTTCGCAAATGCCTGAAAACCAAAGCGATCCTGTGTGGGCTGAAAGCTATCGAACCGTTTCCTCTCCTCATTACCAAAACAGTGCAGCCTCCTCAGGTCAGTAGAAATGATTCGGCGAGCTCAATGCCAATCTAAGAATGGTATCAGCCTTGTGGTGAATAAACCATCCTCTGAAAGGGCCAAGGGATTTCCAGCCCCAACTCAGTCTCTGAAAATGTAGCTAGCCGGGGGCTGCATCTGCCTGGGCCCACGGGGCAGGGCGCTGTGTCTGCCTGCAGCAGCAAGGCGAGCTCTCGCCCATCTCACACCCACAGTCATGGGTTCACTGAAACCCGGTGCCCTCCCATCCCCGCCCACCGATTCCAGCATCACGGTGGTCATTGTCCGTCATGTGTTGAAGCTCAGCTGGCTCCTGGCTTCCTGCAATGGGGTAAAGTGACCTGGAGTTTCCCATCGTCACGGGACCTGGCAGGTGAAATCCTGGAGGACAGTCTCTGCTCTGGGCCAGACGAGCCGCACCTGCTCGCTGCTCCCCTGCCGCACGCTCGCTGCTCCCTCACTGCATGTCTGCTGCTTGCACCCCCATGTAAGGGGACTGTCTGCATTTTTGGCTGTCTGCAGCTGCAGCTCTGGACTGTCGCAGCGGGTCCCCCCTCCCCCCACAATATTTCCTCTTGCAAGTGTTGCTCAGCACAATAACCCACATTTCATTAGTGATGCAATGCAATCCTCTCTGCTGGGCAGGCCCAGAGCCTTTCCAATTAACACTTCCTTACCGATCAGGCTCCATTAAGTCTCCGGTTCCCACAGCTCAGACCAGGGCCTTTCTTGGTGTCTGCAGGTTAAAATATTCATACAGGCAAACCTGGGTTGGGAGATGCTTTTATTAGCAACTCTAATGAAGCCCTTGGTAAAGTCCTGGCTTGTTGTATGACGTGCTGGCCTGGTGAAGCACTGTCCACTTTCTCCTCCTCGGCAGGCACAGGCATGAGAGGAGCTTGCTGGAGATGGGGCTGGAGTGGCTAAGCCAACGCAGCCCGAACTCAGCGGGGGGCCATAACCCCCCCCCACTTTTTAATATAGGTGTAGTTTTGGGGGGCAACACCTCCCTCCTGCCCCCCAAACTATGCCCATGTTTAAAAGTGGGGTGCATGGTCCCCTGCCCCCCCCAGTTCTAGTGCTGGTGGCTCCCCACTTCTACAAAGGTTCTGGCGCCCTTAGCTAAGGCTGCCTGGTCCTGCATCCCCCCTGCATGGTCCTACAATCAATAACAGAGCAAACTCTGCAGCTGGCGGATGCAAAACAAGGAAAGGAAGACTCAAGGATTCCGGACCGACCACAGCCACCTCTTGTAACGACTGGACAGCCAGATGACCACGTCGTTACGGGTTTCGGTCGTGTAATTAGAAAACCAGTGTGATTCAGAGACACTTAACAGACTGATTGATACGGAAGTTCAAAGACAGCCTAATCCTGTAAATGGCATGCTAAACTGTGTTATGCTGTTCAGCCACTTGGTGGCGCCGTGTGTAACGTACCGTATTTCAGCTCCCCTGAGCCATGGGGCAGAGCATCAGAGGGGCTGATCCTGAACACAGTTGGGGGGCTCACTCAGAAGGAAGCTCCATAGCCCGTCCTTACCTGGTACAGGACCATGACAGCAGGGGCTCAGGGAAGAGCAGGAGGCTGGAGGGGTCCTAGCTTGGCTATGGGGCAGCTGGCTGAATAGACATGAGGGACGGGGCCACGTTCCATTCGCTGCTCTGCTATTTCTGGCTCATGGATTTTCAGCCAGATGCTCACAAAACCCTGGGCAAATCCTAGCGAGGAGCAGAAGCCATCCCAGGTGTGTGAGGGCCCCAGCAGGCCCCAGTCTGGGTCCAAGGAGCCGTCCGTGTGCCCCTCCCCCCACAGGCTCTACCCACTGGCAGGAGCAGGCGGATGTGCCAAAAGAGAAAAGGGGCTCAATGCCGGGGGAGTCGCTGGACCAGATTCTGCCTCTCAGGCCGGGGCAGCAGGAGGGCTGGAGGCCTTGCCCTGTGGTTTGGCTTATATTTGGTCTCCTTGCAGCGCTGCGGGAAGATTTCCGGCTGCAGCCCAGCAACCTGCTGGTGACGGTGGGGGAGCAGGTGCTGTTAGAGTGTGTGCCCCCGAGGGGGCATCCCGAGCCCACCATCTCCTGGAAGAAGGACGGGGTCCCCATAAGCCAGAAAGATGGCCATTACGAGGTAAGCTCGGTCATAGAATCATAGAAGAGTAGGGTTGGAAGAGACCTCAGGAGGTCATCTAGTCCAACCCTCTGCTCAAAGCAGGACCAACACCAATTAAATCATCCCAGCCAAGGCTTTGTCAAACCGGGCCTTAAAAACCGCTCAGGATGGAGATTCTACCACCTCCCTAGGTAACCCATTCCAGGGCTTCACCACCCTCCTCGTGAAATAGTGTTTCCTGATATCCAACCTAGACCTCCCCCACTGCAACTTGAGACCATTGCTCCTTGTTCTGTCATCTGCCACCACTGAGAACAGCCGAGCTCCATCCTCTTTGGAAACCCCCTTCAGGTAGTTGAAGGCTGCTATCAAATCCCCCCTCACTCTTCTCTTCTGCAGACTAAAAAAGCCCAGTTCCCTCAGCCTCTCCTCGTAAGTCATGTGCCCCAGCCCCCTAATCATTTTCGTAGCCGTCCGCTGGACTCTCTTCAATTTGTCCACATCCCTTCTTCAGTGGGGGGCCCAAAACTGGATGCAATACTCTCCCCCCTCCTCAGACCCTACCCTGCCCACAGGCTTTTCCCACCTCCCTGCCTCCAGCACCGTGCAGGGGGCATGGTTGCATGCTAGAGCACCAAGCCTCACAGTGTTCGCTGCCCGTAGACAGGTGGAGTCGCCTCAGCCCCCAGCTTCCTGTCCCAGGGTTTGAACAGGGCCGCTTTGGCCCCCTCTTCCCAGGGCTAGGACGGAGCTCCTCGGCCGTGTGTGGGCAGTCAGGCCTGTCACTCTCTAGCCCAGATACGCACTCTCTCACTCTTTCAGCCATTTCTATGTTGTACTGGACTTGGCGGGGTGCTGCCGTTCCTGTTGCTGGCCCAGTGCATGGGGGCACAAGCCAAGCTCCCCCCAGATGCCGAGTTCCTGCACTGAGGCTGGCTGTGGCTAGGGCGACATGTGGGGCCCTGACTCCCTCTCTCCCTCCTTGCAGGTCTCCAGCGGGAAACTCCTGATGGTGCGTGCCGAGAGGAGTGATGCGGGGCTGTATGTGTGTGTGGCTTCCAACCAGGCAGGACAACGAGAGAGCAAACCGGCCCTGGTGTCTGTCCTGGGTGAGGAGACAGTCCCCTCCTTGGGCCTTGCCCACTAGGCCTGGCGCTCAGCTGATATCCAAGCAGCTGCCATGGTGTCACGGACCCACAGCTCTGGGACCGTCCCTGGGAGGACCCCTTCAGCACGTCAGCCCCCTTAGGGTCACTCTCTCACTTGGGTAAGCCCCTTGGCTTCCCTGCCTCCTGGGACCGAACCTCAGAGCTTTCAGCCCCCCAGCTTCATGCCATGAGCTTCCTGGAGCCAGTCCACCTGAGTAGGACTTGCACACCCAAAGTTAGCAATACGCCCTCAGCTTCCTGACACGAGTGACACCCAGCCAGGGGTGTGACAGCAGGAACAGAGTGCAGGACGTCCTTAGTTAACACAGCGAATGGGAAGTGACAGCAAAGTCCAGCTGGGTTAGTGCAGTATCGAGAGTCCCTCTGAGGCTCTGTAGTCCCAGTCCAGAAGCCACTCCCCCCCCAACACTTCCAGCAGTCCACCCTTAACAACCCACCTGGCCCCTCCTCAGTCCTTTGTCCTTGTTTCCAGGCAAACACAGTCACTGGCCTCCCCCCTAGCCCTTTGTTCTCCAGCTGGTCACACCCGACTGGCTTCCTAAGGAGGTTGAGCCATCCATTGTCGTTAGTTGCTAGGTGCCAAATATCCAGGGAATGGGAGTGGCCCTTGTCTTCAGGGACTCCCCCTGGGCCCAGGCCCCAGACAGCCAGGGTCAGTCTCACCTGGATCTCTGCAAAAAGTAAACAACCTTTCCTCCTCACCTAGTTAACTATGCAGCACATCGGGGAAACTGAGGCACACACAGTATTCATACAAAACATTATGAAAAATCCCCACTTTGTCACACATGGGGTGCCAGAAAACTGGCCAGTTGACATATTTCTGACCAATGAGACCACTGGTAGGACCCACATGGCCTGTGCCCGGCATGCCCAGTGCGGTCACCATCTGAGGGGCATTAATAGCAGGTCAGCACCCATGAGAGGGACTGGTTCTCCTCGACCCTAACAGCAGCTCCCCCTCTCAGGGCAGCAGGAGGTTTGAGGAGAGCACCCAAGGAATCCTGCTCCCCAGGGCGAGGGGACCAGTTCAGGCTGCTGGGGACCCAGGCGACGCTCCCTGGAGCTTGTGAAGCCAAGCGCCCAGGAGTGCTGCCGGCTGCAGGGAATCCCTGGCGACAGGGGCTCCCTGCATGGAAAGGGACATTCCCCTTGGGGGAGGAGATTCCTAGCCAAGTGGTCCCTGGCATTCCTCTGCCATAATGGCCAGGATGTGCTGGGAGAGCAGGAGGCAGGCGGCCCTGAGGCCCCGCCTTGGTGCCCAGCCTCCTTGACCTAGAATGTCTCCATCCTTTGAGAACCCTTCCTGGGGGCGGCCTGGCCCCTCTGAACACATGGGTCTCTCCCTGGGAGCTTGCTCCATTTGCAGTTTCACTCCATGGCTCCTGGTTTGGAGCCTGCACCCCGAGTCCTGGAGAATATAAGAGGCTTCCAAAAACAGTCCCTGGGCCTGATTCAAGCGGCAGGACTCTTGTGACAACCATGCAGAACCACAAGCCAGTGCATGATTTAGAGACTCACGGGACTGGCTTCTCTCCCAAATTGCTTTCCCTAGAGAAGAGTTCCTGCCTTAGCTACAGATTTCCAGGAAATGGCTCCGTTTGAACTCCAACCTCTCCAGGCTTTCGGAGTTGCTGTGTCACTTCCTCCCAGTTCAGCCACATGGGAAACCATTTCCAAGCTTACAGACAGCAGTGTGGACAGGGGCCTCTCCCAGCACCCACACACACACCTTCTGCCCTGGCAACGGGCAATCGAAGGGGAGAGAAATGACTGAAATGGGGAACGCCTGCATTCTGGCACACCATAATTGACAGGCTGTGTTTTAAACTATGAAACCCATTTTTAAGGATGTTTCCTCCCTCAGTGAACTAAACGCGAAAGCCAAAGCTTATCACCCAGACACGCACCCCCGTGGACCGACCCACCCTGGGAGCTACAGCAACAGTTGCCATGTGCGTTGTGGACCTGCTGCCAGAGGGAGGCCTGGCACACACTTTCTCAGTGGGTTACACAACGATTTGCTGGACAGCAGTAGACTAGCGGAGCTCAGGAATCCTGACTCTGAGAGGGGCCTGGGAGGTAGTGGTCAGAGGCAGGCTAACTGCAGTGCATAGGGAAAAGGAGGACTTGTGGCACCTTAGAGACTAACAGATTTAGCGCACAGCTTTGGCACATGCGTTGCGGAAAGCAGCGTGGCTGAGGTTGGGGTGGCCATGTTAGAGGCGTGGGTTCTGTGGACAGTGCTAGCGTTACATCAGGGGCCTTTTCGTTTGGACACATTCAGTCTCTGGCTCCCTTTGGCGGCTGTTCCCTTCAACCTGTGTTGTTACAGGGTACGCTCGCATCGTCTCAACTTCCTCTGCTTTTCACAGTTGCGCTCACAGTAAGGATACCTTTGTAGACCCAGTTATCGCAACACTCCCAACGCAGGCAATGGCTGTGGAGAGCCACGTCCTTCCCCTTTCTGACTGTCCTTATTCCCTGAGGGCTGCACATGCTGGTAGGGCAGAGGTCTCCAAACTGTGGGGCGCTCCGCCCTAGGGTGGCATGGAGGAACATGGTGGGGGGGGCAGGGCAGGCCTGGGCCAGTTCCCACAGGGGGTGAGGAGGGAGCATCACCCAACTTCCACCCCCATCCCCCCTCCCCAGCTCTGCTCTGGCCCCATCCCCAGCCATAGCCTCGGCTCCCGGCCCCGCACGTGGTCCCATTCCCAGCCTTGGCACGGCTTGGAACCTGGCCAGAGGCCCAGTTGCCTGCCCTCACCATGGCCCAGCTGCTGCTCTGCTCCCAGCCCTCCCCCGGCCCCGCCCTCTGCCTCAGCCCCTGGCCGCGGCTCCATTCTCTGCCCCACTCCCAGCCCCAGCCCTAGCTGCAGCTCCAGCCTCGGCCCCCTTACCCCTGTCCATGTCCTTCCCCCCGCCACTCCCAGCCCTGGCTCTGCCGGGGAGGGGGCACGGACGGGGTAAGGGGGGGCATGACCCTCAAAAGTTTGAGGACCACTATGGTAGGGGGTGGAGACCTCCTGGGGGCACAGGAGGTTGTCGGGCTTGGATCCTGTAACACGTGGCACTGACTCCAATTCTCGCAGCCCAGAGCTCCATCTCCCGGCAGGGCGGGGATGCGTCACTGAGATCTCTGCTTCTCCCTCACCAGAAAAGCCAACATTCACTCGCAGACCCAGTGATATTGTGGCCAAATTTGGCAGCACCGTCCAGCTGGGCTGTGGTGTTCAGGGGGACCCAATGCCCAAAGTATGGTGGCGCAAGGAGCCCGGCGAGCTGCCCTGGGGCAGGTATGTGGTGTACATTCGGAAACTTCTGAGCTTTGGGGCTGATCTCTCAGTCAGCATTTTCGCTGGTATCTGAATACACGGCACTGAGGTACTCCAAGCACCGACTCATTCCCATAGCCCATTGCTGCAAGGTAGGTAGAGGATGCCAGGCTCACTTAACAACACTGCACAGGCCACGGGGGAGAGGGGGAACTCTGTGCCTGTTCGATACAGCACCCAGCAGGATCAATGGAGGCAAACCCAGCTTGTCACCTGTTCCCGTTCTCCTGGAGGTGGACAGAGTGGGGTACACCCTGGTATTGTTACCGGGGCCACTGGTCATGAGTACAAGCAATTCCCACCCCTTGGAATAGCGATTCCACTGGCTCTGAGGGGGCAGAGGGAACCACATTTCAGTGGTCGCTGCAAATGCAAGATCCCAGGCTCCGGCCCAGGGGCCCAGGCAGCTGGGAGCCCCCTGTGTTTGGGGCCCGGGGCCCAGAGCCCTGCTGCCCATGTCCTGCTCACCCATGGTTTATTGTTGTTATTATGAGTCATGTGCATTATGAGGGGGCCTAAGGGCCAGCCAGGACAGGGCTTGGCACAAACACTGAGTGGCCGCCAGTCCCTGCCCCTGCTCACAGCAGCTGTTCTGTCTTGCACGCCCAGGTACGAGGTGGACGAGGAGAACACCTTGCGGATTCATTATGTGACAACGCTTGACTCCGGCAGGTACATCTGCACGGCCCAGAACCAGGTGGGCACCATCTCGGCCCAGGCCTCGCTCACTGTGCAGGGTAAGCAGCTCCATGCAGCCTTCACAGCACGCCAGGACTGGTCCATGCCCACGGGCAGCAGCGAGACCGTAGTGCCCCGCACACCCTGCTTCCTGCGTGCCCCGGGAACTGGGGGAGGCAGAAAGCTGTCACCTGCAACTGGGCACACGTAACATCCCTGCCCTACCCACCCACCAGCCCCATCAGCTCTGGCCCTCTCCGAGCAGCCCTGGAGCGATTCTCTCCTCTTCTCCCCAAGACTTGACAGGCTGGGGTCCCCGCGTCTGGAGAGGGGCAGGCCAATGCCCTGAACTGCCTGAAACCGCCCCACATGAGCTCCAAGAAAACCCCTTTCTGTGCTACTTACCCTTGCGGTACCACAGGCCCAGGGATCGGGGCACAGTAGCACTCGGATGCTCCATCAGGAGACAATGCCCTTGGCTGCTGGGAACTCCTGCCTCTTCCTTGGCAGGGCCCGATCCTGCAGACACACCTGGGAAGCGTGCCTCACCTGGCCCAAGTGACTCAGCTGCTTGAGTGTGTGCAGGATTGGGCCCATCACTTCATGGCTGGACCAGCCCCTGCCCCCTCCAGCTCTGCCTCTCTGGGGGTTTGCTTCATGGAGGGGGTTGAAGCTACAGCAGAGTCTCCCCCGGCTCGGCTCCCTTCACACTTCCCGGCTTCCTGTTCGATTTCTGGGACCTGTGGTCTCCCCTCTGGCTAGGGTTGTCAACTTTCTACTCGCACAAAACCGAGCACCCTTGCCCCGCCCCTGCCCCACCCCTCCTCCAAATCCCGCCCATACCCAGCCCCTTCTCCAAGGCCCTGCCCCCACTCACTCCATCCCCCCTCCCTCTGTCGCTCACTCTCCCCACCCTCACTAGCTCATTTAACCAGGCTGGCTCAGGGGGTTGGGGTGTTGGGGGTGAAGGCTCCAGCTGGGGATGTGGGCTCTGGGGTGGGGCCAGGAATGAGGGGTTTGGGGTGCAGGAGGGGGCTTCGGGCTGGGACTGAGGGGTTTGGAGTGTGGGAGGGGGCTCTGGGCTGGGGCAGGGCGTTGGGGTGCAAGGAGTGTGAGGGCTCTGGCTGGGGGTGCAGACTCTGCGGTAGGGCTGGGGATGAGGGGTTTGGGGTGCAGGAGGGTGCTCTAGGCTGGGATCGAGGGGTTTGGAGGGCGGGAGGAGGATCAGGGCTGGGGCAGGGGGTTGGGGCCTGTGAGGGGGGCAGGGGTGCAGGCTCCGGGTGGCGCTTACCTCAAGCAGCTCCCAGAAGCAGCAGCATGCCCCCTGCGGCTCCTACATGGAGGCAGAGCCAGGCGGCTCTGCGCACTGCCCCATCCACAGGTGCCACCCCCGCAGCTCCCATTGGCCACGGTTCCCAGCCATTGGGAGCTGCGGAGGCAGCGCTTGTGGTGGGGGCACTGTGCAGAGCCCCTGGCTGCCCCTATGCATAGGAGTCAGAGGGGAGACAAACATACCAGCTGCTTCCCGGGATCCATGCAGCACAGAGGCTAGCAGGGAGCCTGCCTTAACCCTGCTGCGCGGCACTGCCAACCGGACAGTCAATGGCCCAGTCAGCGGTGCTGACCGGAGCCGCCAGTATCCCCTTTCGACCGGGTGTTCCGGTCGATAACCAGACACCTGGTCACCCTACCACTGGCCTTTCCCGAGGGCTGTTCCCTGCGTCTCTGGCAGGCATGGGGCTC
Organism: Chelonia mydas; assembly: GCF_015237465.2. Lineage (NCBI taxonomy): Eukaryota > Metazoa > Chordata > Testudines > Cheloniidae > Chelonia > Chelonia mydas. The sequence goes on from NC_051262.2 coordinate 2,190,248, forward strand.
TGGAGGCAGGGAGGCCCCCAAGAGCTGGACGAGCATTGGCCTGGCTTCCCAGACCTGCCAAGGGCCTGGGGCCCAGACAATAACAGATGAGCCCTTCTCACTGATGGGCCACGTTCACCCTGGGCTACAGGAGGGGGGTTGGCCCCAGAAATCCCATTGCTTAGGCCCTCCTGGGTAGTGCCACTGTCAGCTGCGGGATCCTGCACTGCCGCCCATCCCCGCTAGTGCTGGTGATGGGAAAGGGAGCGAAATAGCGCTCCCCTGTCTGTTCCCTCTGGCATCCGGCCTCCAGCCCTGCCCCCCATCCCTGCAGGCCTGCGCACCCTGCCAGGGAGCCCTCGCCTGGGCTGGAGTTGTGCCCAGCCACAGGGCAGAGCAGGACTCTCAGCGCGCTGAGTTTGTACCGTGCCTTCCCCTGGTGGCTCTGCCTCCAGCCTGCCCAGCGCAGGCGGGTCAGGCCGGCAACCCCGCTTCGGTGGGCAGCCCCATGCTTCTGGCGTATGCCCGTAACACAGTGCTCCTTTCCGCAGCGGGCTGGCTGGCCTAGGGGGAGGGGTACAGTGAGCCCCGCTCCCTGCACCTGCTGGGGGTCATGGGCCAGCAGCACCTGCCCTCTCCCAGAGCCAGCAGGCAGCCCAGGGATGCAGGGAGAGGGCCTGCCCCCCAGTCTCCCGGATGGCCACAGGGCTGAGGTACAATCTAGCAGTGAGCAGGCACTGAAACCGTGTAACCCGATAGGCCTGTGACAGTGACCAGACCAGCCCCGCATGGGGGAAAGCCCCGAGCCCTCCAGATGGCCCCCCTGGCAGCCGGGTGCCCAAGGGCCCAGCATGCCTCAGCCCATGGTACACCGCTGGCTCGGGAGACGAAAGAGCCAGCTCCTCTGATCTGTGTAACTGCCTGCATCCCCAGGCCAGGGACGGCTCCGCCTCTGGTGGGCGCTCTGCCCTGACCTCTATGGGACAGCTCCGACCGGGAGGGGCCCTGAGTCACAGACCCCCTTCCCCACGGGCTGGACATCGCCCTGAACAAGAGAGAGACCCTCCCACGGTGTAGGGGGGACTGTGGGTTAGAGATGTCCGGGCTGGGGGCCCTGCAGTGTCCATTAGCTGGGTGTCTGGGCTGCCAGCACATGGTAACAGCCCGTAGGCGGGGTTGTCAGAGGGGAGAGGGAGCAACGTCTAAAGGTGCTCACTGTGGGTGGTATTGCTCTGGGGAGCTCCTGTTGCCCATGTCCCCAACCCCATGCTTGCCCCTTTCTTGCCCGTAGACCCCCTGGACACCGGGCAGAGGGAGTGGCCGAAGGACGTCCCACGGGAGACGATGGACGTCCAGCTGTACCTGGACAACAGCACCGTGCTCCCCTCCTCGTCCGCTGTCTACCTGCACTGGAGGGTCAGTGAGCAGTCTCCCCTAGTGCTGAGTGCAGGGGGGCCCCGGCCTGGAGTGCTGCCAGCGAGCCCTGGGCGGCCCCTCTGCCTGGCTCCGGGACGGGTGGGGTGACGGGGAGGGTGGGGTGGGGGTGGCACTCCCCAGGGGGTGTGAAGTGGGCTTGTCTGTGCCTGCTTTAGCTCAGCTCCCTGAAACCAGCAGCCTCTGGCCCCACAAGCCCTAGCTGACAGGCCTTCCCCGACCTCACCCTCTTGGTGTGGGCTAGCGGTAGGCACCAGCCCCGCCAGGCTAGCTCAGTTGGAAGAGTGTCAGACTTTTAATCTGAGGATCCAGAGTTCATGTCCCTGGTCAGGTGAAGAAGGGATCCTTTCCCCCCCAGAATTGGGGGGGCGGGATAGCTCAGTGGTTTGAGCATTGGCCTGAAACCCAGGGTTGTGAGCTCAATCCTTGAGGGGGCCACTTAGGGATCTGGGCCAAAAATTGGGGATTGGTCCTGCTTTGAGCAGGGGGTGGGACTAGATGACCTCCTGAGGTCCCTTCCAACCCTGAGAGTCTATGAACTCGGGGCCCTCAGAGCGCTCCCTGAGGTGCCCAGCCCGTGTCCACTGGACACTCACAGACGTTCCTGGCCGGCTGTCTCCAGGGCGCGGTGTACACACAGACGGAGTGTTATAGCTCGGGGCCAGGGCCTTTGGAACATCACAGCCAATTGATAGCGACCCAGTCATGAGTTTAGCATCAAAACCCCAGATTTAAGAGCTAATAAGTGAGGTGGATTCTGGGACTTTACTGGACCTCAGTGACGTCCACGCTTCAGGAGGAGGAGGCGGGACTGTGCCCCTGCCCTGTGCACCGGGGGCTGCAGCCAGGGTCACGCGCCCCTGCCCTGCGGCTTCCGCTGGGGCTCTGAGCCCTAGCCCTGTGGCATCCTGGGCTTGGTGGAGGCCACAGCCGTGTGCCTCAGCCCTGCGACTTCCAACAGGGGCTGCAGCCTGGGCCACGCACCCCCCTTGTGCCTTTCCAGGGCTGTGCACGCCCATCCGGCTGTGGCCAGGGCTTGGCGGGGGCTGTAGGTGGGGCCACACGCCCCTGTGCCGCAGCTGCGGCCAGCTCTGGAGCATGGGCTGTGTGGCTGCGCCCCCCGCCCGCTGTGGCTGCTAGAGCCGAGCTCAGCCTGTCAGTCCCCTCCCCCACGGGACTCCATTCCTCCCCCCATCTAGCCCTGCTCCCTGGTTATTTTTAGTAAAGTCATGAAAAGGTCACTGGCTCCATGAATTTTTGTTTATTGCCCGTAACCTGTCCGTGACTTTTACTAAAAATAGCCGTGACAAAGACTTTTAGCCTTACTCATAAGTAATGATCATAGAGTCAGAAATGGTTCCATAGAAACCAAAAGGTATAACCCGCTTCCTAGAGTCTCCGCTGAACTGTACCTGGCCAAACCCTTGTCTGAAGTAGTTTTTCTCTCCAAGGCAACCTCCCAGTGTCTCCAGCCAACCTGGCCAGGATCCCGCCTTCGTGAATGTAAAGAGCTCTGTCCTTTTTCCTTCCCCAGTGCAGGATAACAAGGGGCCTTCTGCCTTCTCCTTATATCCCCCCAAATCCACTGCTGATCTCCAAACTCTGGATGGCCCCCAGGGTCTATCCCTGGTGTGCTGACTTCATGTTTTCACATCCTCATGTTGCCTTCGTATGGAAACGGGGCTTCCTTGTGTCGGCTCCCAGTGCTTAATGTATGTGGGAACTGAGGCAGCCAGGGGAACATACAGCCTTTGTGTTCCCAGTGCCTGTTCTCACCCCAGGCCCTGCCTGGGCTTGTGCTGGTCCCGAAGCAGCTCAGAGCCTGTCCGAGCCAACCCCGTGCTGGAAGGGCGAGCACCTCGCCATGCTGCAGTGCATTTGCACAGGGCAGGGAGCAGAGAGAGTCGCAGGCAACATGGTCTGCTTCTGCCCATCTGGCAGCCCCCCTCGCAGGGATGGGCGCAGCACGGTGATCCCTGGCCCGCAAACGGTCCCAGAGTTCAAAAGCGGAGAAGTCCAGGGAATGTGTCACCCAGGACAAGCCCAGCACCCCACCAGGGCACCAGGAATTACAGCCACTGGCACCGTGTGCCGAAGGAGCAGGAGGGAATGGGGAGCTGCCCCTGCACTCCCAGACTGTGAATGGGAAAGCGCTGCCCACACCCAGCCCCTTCCAGCAGGGCCCCACTGAGCTCTGTCCCCCTGGACAGCCTGGCTGGGCTAGACCTTGCCCTGCCCCAGTGCTGCTCGGATCCCCCACCATTCCCAGCGTGCACGGACAGGCTCAGCGAGGAGAGCGGAGTGCTGGCTGGAGAGCAGTGGCAGGATCCCCCAGCTCCACTGGCAGAGCGGCCTGGGGACAGCAGCCTTGAAAGCATCGTCCCTCGTGGAGGGGATCGTGGGTAACGCACGAAAGCCGTCCAGGCCATTGGGAGGTTGCAGGCAGGACTGAGGGGCTTTGGCTCTGCTGTGATACCTGCCTGTGAAAGGGGCACAAGGACAGGACCCCCCAGCGAGAGGCTGCAAGGCCCGAAGGGTGGTAGCCAAGTGCTGCAAGGCCTGAAGGATAGTAGCCAAGTGCTGCAAGGCCTCTCCAGCAGGGCCAGGCAGACCCCCGGGCTCACCACTGGCATGTTCCCCCACACAGTTGGGCCTGTGCTCGGCAACGTCTGGCAGCGGCGCTGCCCAGGGGTGGCAGGCACCTGGAAACTGAGTGAGGCACCATTGCAAATCCATCCCACCCCCAGCTACTTACCCACCCACCAACTTTCCCTCCCACCCATCCATCTAACCACCCACCCATCCCACCCCCAGCTACTTACTCACCCACCAACTTTCCCTCCCACCCATCCATCTAACCACCCATCCATCCCATCCCCAGCTACTTACCCACCCACTGACTTTCCCTCCCACCCATCCATCTAACCACCCACCCATCCCACCCCCAGCTACTTACCCACCCATCGACTCTCCCACCCATCCATCTAACCACCCACCCATCCCACCCACAGCTACTTACCCACCCATCGACTCTCCCACCCATCCATCTAACAACCCACCCATCCCACCCACAGCTACTTACCCACCCACCGACTCCTCCACCCATCCATCTAACTACCCATCCATCCCACCCCCAACTACTTACCCACCCATCGACTCTCCCACCCATCCATCTAACCACCCACCCATCCCACCCACAGCTACTTACCCACCCACCGACTCCTCCACCCATCCATCTAACTACCCACCCATCCCACCCACAGCTACTTACCCACCCACCGACTTCTCCACCCATCCATCTAACTACCCATCCATCCCACTCCCAGCTACTTACCCACCCACCGACTCTCCCACCCATCCATCTAACCACCCATCCATCCCACCCACAGCTACTTACCCACCCACCGACTCCTCCACCCATCCATCTAACTACCCATCCATCCCACCCCCAACTACTTACCCACCCATCGACTCTCCCACCCATCCATCTAACCACCCACCCATCCCACCCACAGCTACTTACCCACCCACCGACTCTCCCACCCATCCATCTCACCACCCGTCCATCCCACCCCCAGCTACTTACCCACCCACCGACTCCTCCACCCATCCATCTAACCACGCATCCATCCCACTCCCAGCTACTTACCCACCCACCGACTCTCCCACCCATCTGTTCATCCCATCCACTGATCCCAACCAGCCATCCACCCTCTGACCCTCCCATCCCCCCAGCCACCCTCCCATCTATCAACATTTATACAGCGCTTTCTGCCATAGCAACCGCTCTCTCAGCTGGCTTCTCCCAGCGCATAGTCCTGCTGATGCAGCTCTGGCAGCCTGTCCTCAAGCCTCTTGCCAAAGGCAAGCACCATCCTGGGCAGAAGGACAATAGGAGACTTGGACACAGGCAGGCTGGGGGGTTGGGCAGATCTCTGCTGGCCTGTCCTGTGCCCCCACTGACCACGGTTGCCTTTCAGGTGATCCGCCCGTCCCAGCACACTGAGGGACATGCTGTGCTGTACCGCTCCCTGCTGCCGGTCAGCATGGACTGGGTTGAACGGAAGGTGCCCAGGGAGCACAGCATCATCATCCCAGCCCTCAAGAGAGGCTACAAGTATGAGTTCAAGGTTCGGCCCTATACCGGGAAGGTCCATGGCCCGGACAGCAACATCAGGCATCTCTGGATCCCGGAGGAAGGTACAGCCCGAGGCGGCCCCAGTCCCTCCAGCTCCAGGGCCTGACTCAGCTTGCTCTGCAGAGCAAGGTCACATGGGGGACCTAGAGAGGCTGCAGGCCTGGCAGGGAGTCCATGAGTGACGTGCTGGGTGGGTTTGAGGGCTTGGCGCGTGGCTGCCTGCAGGCCCTTCTACATGGTGCTGCTCCTTACAAGGCCCATGCCTTGCCAGGGGGAGCATGGGCAGGGGGTCCCGCTGCAATGGACAGAAACCTGCCCAGTCAGCTGCTGTGCACCTCCTGGGTGAACGGCACGGCAGGTGCCCAGTGTGCCCTGGCACCCCAAGGCTGCACCGTCCAGGGCCCATGTGTGGGGCCATGTGGGGAAGTGCCAAGGCTGGGGTCTGTCACCGTCCTGCTAGAGGGGACAGGGAGGGAAGAGGGGGAGGAGGAGCAGCACCATGCACAACACCCCTGGGCACCAGGTTCCCTCCCCAGGAGCCCAGCTCGGTACCTTCATCTGCAGTCACCCCCACTGTGCATGGCCCCATGACCTGCCCTGCCTCTCTAGTGATACCTGCCTGAAGCTCCGATGGGCATCTTGGTGCTGGTGGGAGACCTCAGGGTCCACAGCTCCGCTGCCCCCCCCACACACTCCAGTGCTCGGAGTGCGGGGCCTGGCTCTAGGGACCCCAGGCTCCGTGTCTAGAGAGCAGCCCAGCCCGGGGCTGCCCAAGGCGGTTTTCAGTGGCTCTCTCTTGTCCTCAGTGCCTAGTGCAGCTCCTCAGCGTGTCACCATCACGGCAGTGGAGGATGGGAATGGCACAGTGCTCATCAGCTGGGACCCCCCTCCCCACCCTGCACACAACGGCATCATCCGGGGCTACAAGGTGAGGATGTGCCGGGGCGACAGCTCAGGCCCCGCGCGACACTGACGTGCTCGGCACTCACAGTGGGGACGGAGGGTAAAGAGCTAAATCGGCCTGGCTTGGCCAGGCTGCAGCTCGTAGGAACCTGGCGGGAGCCCCGGCTCGCGGAGGGATCTCGCCCGAAGGTGGGGAGGTAACCAGGAGGGTGCCGGGGGACAGGGCCGTGTGCCCTGGGAGTGCTGCCGGGCTGGGCTGCACCCTGCCAGAGTGACACGGGCTCTCGGTCACTCTCAGGAGCATTCATAGGAGTCAGCGTTGGTTTGTGCAGGGATCTCGGGGGCTGCTCTGCTCTGCTCTGGGAGCAGCCCCTAGGGGCCGTGTGCCAGCTGGGCAGAGCGGCAGTGAGCGATGCCCCTTACACAGGACCTGGGGGGCCTGGCAGAGGAGCCGCACCAGCTGAGGCCCCCTCCATGCCTGTGCGGTCGTGCCTTTGGAGCAGCTTTAGCTTGGAGTTCCTGGGGCTTCTTGTGGGGCCTGGGGCAGTATGGGTCACAGCTGTCCATGGGGCCACGGAGGTGGGGGTCAGAGCTGTCCATGGGGCCTGGGGCAGTGCAGGTCACAGCTCTTCCATGTGGCCACGGTGGTGGGTCACAGCTGTCCATGTGGCCAGTGTGGTGGGGGTCACAGCTGTCTATGTGGCCAGGGTGGTGAGGGTCACAGCTGTCCATGGGGCTTGGGGCAGTGGGAGTCACAGTTATCTGTGAGGCTCGGGGTGGAGCAGGTCACAGTTATCCGTGGGGCCAGGGGCAGTGGGGGTCACAGCTATCCATGGGGCCTGGGGCAGTGCGGGGTCACAGCTGTCCATGGGGCCAAGGGGGGTGTGGGTCACAGCTGTCCATGGGGCTCAGGGCAGTGAGGGTCACAGCTGTCTGTGGGACTTGGGGAAGTGGGAGTCACAGTTATCTGTGGGGCTTGGGGTGGAGCAGGTCACAGCTATCCATGGGGCCTGGGGCAGTGGGAATCACAGCTATTCAGGGGGCCCAGGGCAGAGCAGATCACAGCTGTCTGTGGGGCCTGGGGCAGTGGGGGGTCACATCTGTCCATGGGGCCTGAGGCAGTGGAGGTCATAGCTGTCTGTGGGCCCAGGGAAGTGGGGGTCATAGAATCATAGAATATCAGGGTTGGAAGGGACCTCAGGAGGTCATCTAGTCATCTAGGGGGTCACAGCTGTCCATGGGGCCTGGGGCGGGTGGGGGTGTATCTGGTTGTATCTGTGTCTGGGTGTATGACAGGCATCCTGTCTCTTGGTCTGGGTTTATCACAGCCGTGCTAGCTCTGTCTGGGTGTGTTACAGGTCTGGTACCTGGGCAATGAAACTCACCATCGCTCCAACAGGACCGTGGATGGAGGGACGCACAGTCTGGAAACGGTCATGCTGCCGGCTGGGGTTAAATACTGTATCCAGGTGGCAGCCTTCAATGGAGCTGGGCTCGGGGTGCCCAGCAATGCCACGTGCAGCAGCGTAGGTCAGAAACGATGTTTTGTTCGTAGAGCGATTTGTCCAGCCGGAAACCCCCAGGCGCCCCGTGATGGGCCCAGGGGGAGCGGGGGAGCCCTGTGATCAGAGAGCCAGTTGGGGATGCTGGGACAGACAGATTGCTCGCTCGCTTGCCCTCCCTTTGACGTTCTGGCTCCCCAGGCTGGCACACTGGCCTGCTGGCTGCGCTCGCTTGCTTCCCTTAGAAACCCGGGTTCAGTCACCTGGACCCTTGGCACCGCTGCCAGCTGGCCAGACTGGAGGCTTAGGGAAGTGTGTGACCCCTTGGACTGCAGGGACCCTCTGGGGAGCAGCACGGAGGTCACGCTCCTTGGCCTGTTTCCCTTCTCTCATGCCTGCCCAATGGACCACTGGTTCAGCCAGCCCTTGGGAGGGACATTTTTCTTCTCTGCATTTGACTCATTTTACGTGAGCACAGTGCTGGCTTTCCGCGGGGGCTAGGCTGGCTTCCGCTGGGACGAGGGAAAGTTGGCTGATGGTTCGAGCTGAGAGCTGGCCGTCTGGAATCCGGTTCTGTTCCCAGCTCTGCCTGCCTCTCATTGGGTCACCTTGGCCATGGCCCATCCCTCTCCCTTTCTGCCAGGTGTGCCCCTCTCCGGGCTCCAGCCCACAGGCCCTGGGGGTGTGCTGGGACCCTCCGAGCCCTGCAGGCTGGCTCCCTCTGTCAGCTGGGCCAGTCTCTCCTCCTCCCAGCTGACGCCTGCCCCCAGCATTATCCCAGCTCTCAGCCAGGCTCCGCAGCGATGCCTGCACCGAGGGTGGACTCCAGCCTTGGCACTGTGCAGGCATGAGGCTCTGGTGCCCCTCCGAGCGGCAGCCCAGGTGTTGCTGGGGGGAGCAGACTCCATGGTAGCAAAGGGACTGGAGCCTGGCCCAGTCTCCGCATGCAGCTGGGCCTTTGCTATTAACCTTTCGGTGTCCTGTGGGCAGGCGGAGGAGCAGGTCAGCTCTCCCGGGGGCGTGGCTCTGCATTGAACGAGCTCCGCCTGTCACCTCCACCTCTGACCCACCCCTTCCTTCCCAGAGCCCCTGGTGGGAAAGATGGCCAGGACCCCGGCTGTGCGCTCCGTCAGCCACATCCTGGCAGTGATCCGCCAGCCTGTCTTCATCGCTAGTGTGGGCTCGCTGCTCTGGCTCGTGCTGATGGTGCTGGCTCTCTGCCTGTGCCAGCACCACGCCAGGCATTACAGCCAAGAACAGCAGCGTGCCAGGGGCAAAGGTGAGCTTGACTCTGGGGCTATGGGACTGCGAGCCCAGCTGTCTACCAGCAGTCACTAGCATGGAGGTGGAGGGCAGCAGGGGCCCTGGAACGACATGGTATGCCTGGGCTCAGTGAGTTTGAGAAACCCCAGCCCTTAGGGTCCTGGGCCAGTCCAGCTAAAGCAGGGCTCCCCAACCTCACCCCCGCTCACTGGGCCCTGCAGCCCCCCCACAGCCTAGACATTACACTGGGGATTGGTCTTAGACGGCTCTGATTTCTGCCCAAGCGCTACCCTGGGGGATGGCCCCAGAAAGGGGCCCGTCAGTGCAGGAGATCAGCAGGGTCCATGCCGAGTGGTCTGGGGTGAACCCCAGGGGTTCCCTATCTCAGTGCTGTGGGAGCATGCCCAGGGGTTATCCAGAGACTGGTGCTGGGACCGGTGAGGAGCTGGCAGAGCCCCCAGGATGGCAAGACCGGGTTGCAATCAGCAGCGGGGACGAGATGAAACTCAGGCAGGGGAAGATGTGGGCCTGATGAGAAAGGTGGCCAAGAGGGGCAGCAAACGGGTGCCATGCAGCTCAGGATGGTCTGCACCCTGGTCATTGCAAGGAGCCATTGCTGTGCAACTAACAACCTCCCTGCCTTGCTCCCAGGTCTGTGCCGATACGCCAGCGAAGACACCATTGTCAAGCACAGGTGAGTGACGGCCTGGAGAAAACGGTTGTGAACCCCCGTGGCATGGGCTGGCCTGTATCCCTGCTCAGCAAGCCCCAGGGTGGCCCACTGACAGGGAAGATGCCTGCTTTATTCCTGACCTGCAGCCCCCTGCTATCCCAGCCCTGGGCCCCCCCTCACACTCAGCTCTGCCAGAGCCCCTCAATCCTGACCCACAGCCCCCTGCTATCCCAGCCCTGGGCATCTTCTCACACTCAGCTCTGCCAGAGCCCCTCAATCCCAACCCACAGCCCCTGTTACTCCAGCCCTTTGTCCCCCACACACACACTCAGCTCTGCCAGAGCCCCTCAATCCCGACCCACAGCCCCTGCTACCCCAGCCCTGGGCTCCTCCTCACACTCAGCTCTGCCAGAGCCCCTCAATCCCGACCCCCAGCCCCCTGCTATCCCAGCCCTGGGCTCCTCCTCACACTCAGCTCTGCCAGAGCCCCTCAATCCCGACCCCCAGCCCCCTGCTATCCCAGCCCTGGGCTCCTCCTCACACTCAGCTCTGCCAGAGCCCCTCAATCCCGACCCCCAGCCCCCTGCTATCCCAGCCCTGGGCATCTTCTCACACTCAGCTCTGCCAGAGCCCCTCAATCCCAACCCACAGCCCCTGTTACCCCAGCCCTGGGCTCCTCCTCACACTCAGCTCTGCCAGAGCCCCTCAATCCCGACCCCCAGCCCCCTGCTATCCCAGCCCTGGGCCCCACACATGGCCCTCTGTAAGACACCAAACAGCTTACAGTCTGCAGCAGCCCTTACCAGCCCACCTGTGCCCTGTGATGGTCCTGCGGGCAAAGGGGACGAGGGCAGGCTGGAGGGGGAGCTGAGCCGGCTGGTCTCTGCTGGGGCATGTGATGGCTCTGTGATGAGAGGCTGCCAAGCTAACACCCTTGGTGCTTCCTGGTCCTGGAGAGAGGCAGGTGCCCAGGGTGCTGTGAGTTACACAGCACTCTGGGGCTTTCCCCTACAACAGATCCCCCGCTCGTGTGGGTGCTGCGCAGCACCTGCCAGCAGGAGGGAGCCAGAACCTGCCCCCTGCCCGCCCTGACACACGCCTGCCGGGGGAGGCAGGCTGGCCCTGCTAGGGCTCCCCATGCTGGGAATGCAGAGGATCTTTCCACTCCCTCTGCACTGCCTGAGAGCACAAAGGGAATGGTGCTGGCCCACGAGCCTGGCCCAGTCACAGTGCTCCCCTCCCATGGCCAGGGCTGGAGCGGGGCACTAGCCCTGCGCTAGCCCCCTCCACGCAGACACAGGAGGAAGGTGCCACAGACTCACCCAGCCGGCAGTGCCGGGGCTCTCCAGAGCTGCTGCAGGTGACAGCAAAGCCCCCTCCCGGTGCCTTCACCCGTATGTCTCCTCCCCTCCCCAACCCCAGGATGGACGTGAGTGACTCCCCGTGGCTGGCTGACAGCTGGAAAGCCACCTCCTGCTCCAAGACCTTCAGCAGCAGCAGCAGCAGGTCGAGTAGCCAGCTCCTGTGGGCCGAGACCAAAGACAGCCTGGACTTCCACCGCTCCAGTGAGTCCCTGCCGCGCCGCTCTGCTCCTGGCCATTCCCTGCCCGGAGAGAGGCTCCTGCGCTGACCAGCCCACACCTCTCGCTGCACCTTCAGGGCAAAGTCAGGACATTCTGCAGGGAAGGTGACGTTCCCTGTGCGGGATCCCGGGAGCCCGGCCACTGGCCGGCTGAGCTCCCTGTGCGGGATCCCGGAAGCCCGGCCACAGGCCGGCTGAGCTCCGTGTGCGGGATCCCGGGAGCCGGGCCGCGGGCCGGCTGAGCTCCCTGTGCGGGATCCCGGAAGCCCGGCCACTGGCCGGCTGAGCTCCCTGTGTGGGATCCCGGGAGCTGGGCCGCGGGCCGCCTGAGCTCCCTGTGCGGGATCCCGGGAACCCGGCCACAGGCCAGCTGAGCTCCCTGTGCGGGATCCCGGGAGCCGGGCCACTGGCCGGCTGAGCTCCCTGCGCGGGATCCCAGGAGCTGGGCCGCGGGCCGCCTGAGCTCCCTGTGCGGGATCCCGGGAACCCGGCCACAGGCCAGCTGAGCTCCCTGTGCGGGATCCCGGGAGCCGGGCCACTGGCCGGCTGAGCTCCCTGCGCGGGATCCCAGGAGCTGGGCCGCGGGCCGCCTGAGCTCCCTGTGCGGGATCCCGGGAACCCGGCCACAGGCCAGCTGAGCTCCCTGAGCGGATCTCGGGAGCTGGGCCGCGGGCCGCCTGAGCTCCCTGCGTGGGATCCCGGGAGCCAGGTGTCACGGAGTGTGGGGGAGTCCAGGCCCTGCACCCCTCTTCCTGGGATTCACTGAGACTCTCAGCCAGCCAGTAAAACAGAAGGTTTATTGGACAACAGGAACACAGTCCAAAACAGAGGTTGTGGGTACAACCAGGACCCCTCAGTCAAGTCCTTCTGGGGGAGCAGGGAGCTTAGACCCCAGCCCTGGGGTTCTCTGTGTTCCTCAACCCAGCACCAAACTGAAACTAACCCCCCCCAGCAGGTTCCCTTCTGCAGCCTGTCTTCATATTCCTGGGCAGAGGTGTTACCTCCCCCTCTCCTCCTGGCTCAGGTGACAGGCTCTCAGGTCTCCCATCCCCAGGGCACATTCCCAGGTCAACACTCCCCCCTCCCTGCTGCGTCACATCCTCACACCGCCCCGGCTGAGCTCCCTGTGTGGGATCCCGGGAGCCGCGGGCCAGCTGAGGCGGGGGGAGCGCTGCGGGCTGGGTGTGTCTGCGGGTGCGTGGGGAGCGCTGCGGGCTGGGTGTGTCTGCGGGTGCGTGGGGCGGGGGGAGCGCTGCGGGCTGTGTGTGTCTGCGGGTGCATGGGGCGGGGGGAGTGCTGTGGGCTGGGTGTGTCTGCGGGTGCGTGGGGAGGGGGGAGCGCTGCGGGCTGGGTGGGACTCATGGAGCCTCGAGGGCCTGGAGACTAATACACCGTGTCTCTCTCCTTTCCCTCTGCAGCCATGTCCTTTGACAGGCCGAGCCAGAGCTCCCAGATCCCGGCCGTCCCCCGGGGGCCCGACAGCAGCAGCCTGTACAGGATGCTCTATGTCGACCTTCCTGCCAAGGACATGCAAACCTTCCACCGCCCCCCTGTGCCCAGCACCCCTGGCCCTCACTGCAGAGCTGCGGAGCCTGGGCGACCCACCGACCCCAGGCTCGGGCCCCATTACAGGCAGAGCATCGGCATGGAGAGCGGCTGTGCTGGGGGAACCGAAAAGAGAGGGCTTTGGAAGCCAGCGGGCCCCGGACCCCCCAGGCTCACCTTGCAGGGTCCCTGGGAGAGCAGCAGCAAAAGAGGTAAGGGCTGCAGGAAGTCCCAGCTGGGAGCTAGGGGCTCTGACCTCAGGGTGCCTGGGCCTGCATTCAGGGGCTGCAGGGTGCCATGCGGGCACACAAGCCCCGCGGGAAGGGTTGGCGTTTCCCTCCTGATCCGCTGAGCCCGTGGCAACATGCTGCCCTGCTACGCTGCGCCCTGCATGTGCTAACACCAGCCCCGATGGCGGGACCGCCATCGACCTTAGCTTGCCGTAGGCCCCAGCCAGCTCAGTCTTTCCTCAGCGTGGCCAGAAAATGGGCACAGGGAGCAGCTGCAGTGTCTGCCATCCCACTGGGCATGAGCCCCACCAAACAGCCCAGCCACAGCCCAGTGCCGTGCCCCTGGCGTTCCCTAGTGCCCCGCCCTCCTGCCCCCAGGGCGGGGGCAGGGGCCTTCTCCCCAGAGCAACCCTGTGGCTGTTCTGCTGGCATCACAGCCCGACTGGGCCTGCCCACGGAGGGGACCTTCACCTGGGCGCTCCCCTGCCCCGATGGTTGGCCATGGCCTATGTTCATTCTTTGCCCTGGTCCTGGCTTCGCGCCGGGGCCGGGTTCCGCACCCGGGACAAGCCCTGTGAGCTCCAGCATGGCTCCCGGCAGGGTGTCAGGGGAGGGGCAGCGCACTGGCCCAGCGGCACGGGAGGGTGCAGGAGGAGGGGAGCAGCGGGAGCCCTGGCAAGTGCTGTCTGGCTCCCTGCAGCACTGGCTGGGAGGGGGCCAGGACCACACTGACAGCAGGGGATGAGGTGCCCAGTCCAGCAGCAGGGGGCAGACACAGAAACCAAGGCTGCTGGGTTCTGTGTGTGCCCCTGTCTGGGCTTGTCCCATGCTAAGCAGTGGGGACCGGAGCCCTCCCACTCCCTCCCCCCTGCACCTTTGTGCTCTGAGTCCAATGGCTGAACAGCCCTTGGGCAGCGCAAAAGGTTGCTGGCATCGTACACCCCCCATGCCCTCAGCAACAGCCCTGCCCTGCGCCCTCTCAGCCTGAGCCGACCACCACCACTCACCTTGCATCCAGCCTCCAGTCCCCAGCTCCTGGCAAACCCCAGGAAGGGAAACACGTGCTGATCCCAGCAGCTTCACTGCCTACAGAGGGACTGCCAATGTGGGGGAGGGAGGCTACTGTGGGAGGGGTGCTGAGGGAGGCTGGAATTTCATTATCTCCAGAGTTCAGGAGAAACCGGTGCCATGGAGGTCAGAGAAAGCCAATGGACCCTGTTTACTTGCCACGAGCTGTACGGTGAGCGCTCCCTCCCTGAGCTGCCCCAGGGAGCTATGCCGTGCTGGAGCGCGGGGTGCGGGGCGACAGCGTAGCCGCTCCTCCGTCCCAGGCGCTGTCTGCAGCTCGGGCCCCAGTTGCTCTGCCTCTGGGGATTCCAGCCAAGCCGAGTGTAGCCGAGCCCAGTGGGGGTGGGGGAGGCGGCACTGGGAAGTGACTCTGGCCCCTGCCCCAGACACCTGCGCTTGAGTGGGCAGCAGGGACACTACACGCTATGGGGAGCCAACACCTCACCCCAGGACAGCAGGCCTGGCCACTTAGTGCAGGATTGTTAGTGGAGTCTGATCCCTGTGTGATGGGATCCCCCCGGGGTGCCACCTGGGACTGGGGTACCCTGAGCCCTCTGACTCACGAGCCTGGGATCTCTCTCCCACTGTGCTGCTGTGACAAGCTGCAGACCCGCTCCTGGTCCTACACTTCCACTAGTATTCACACAGGTAGGGACACAGGCAGCTGCAGTTACATGCAGGCTCTCTGACTAGCCCCTGCATGAACCAACAATAGAGAGAATACAGCCAAAATAACCACCAGCTTCCCAGCCTAGGAGCCCCTCCCACTCCCCGGAATATAAACTCAAAATTATACTGTCTGCGCTGCACAGGGGACTGTACAGTGCAAGCTCATAGAGTTCGCCTTCCTCAGTGTGGAGAAGAAATGCAACAGCCCCCGCCCCTTGAGCTAAGATTCCCAAGCACTTCACTCCAAACTTACTGGTTTAGATTAAAACATAAAACAAGTGTATTAAGTACAAAAAGATAGATTTTAAGTGATTATAAGTGATAGCAAACAGATCAAAGCAGATCACCTAGCAAATAAACAAAAATGCAAACTAAGCACTAGAAAGATAGGATATGAATTAGCAAATTTTCACCCTGGCTGATGATACAAGCAGCTTGGCAGATTCTTAAGGCACAAGCTACATTTACTTTGCAGCTTGGAATCTCCAGGGTTTTCATACACAGGCTAGAAATCCCTTTAGCCTGGGTCCAGCACTTCCCCAGTTCAATCTTTTATCCGCAGGTGTTTTCAGGTGTCCTCTTGTGTGGGGAGTGAAGAACAACAGATTATGTCACTCCCTGCCTTATAGAGCTTTAGCGTATGGCGGGAACCCTTTGTCCCAAATTCAGTTTGTGGAAAAACACAGACATCCCAAGATGGAGTCCAGAGTCATGTGGCCTGGTTACATGCCCTTGCATACCTTTCTGAGTTATAGCAGCCATTACTTACAGGCTGTCTGGAATGTTCAAAGGAAAGTTAAGTTCTTCCAGGGTCCATTGTCTTTGCTGATGTGCCATCAGCACTGTCTGGCTTCTTCATTGTTGTACCAGAAAGGCTAGTTGTGGGTGTCACCCAGCGTAAGCACAATTGAAATACAGATACATAGTCAATATTCACAACTTCAGATACAAAAATGATATGTGTATACAAATAGGATAATCATATTCAGCAAATCATAACTTTTCCAATGGCACCTCACATGACCCGTCTGGTACAAAATGCACCATAATTATGCCATAATCATGTCATAATAATATCACTGTGAAGAATATGGGGTGCAGTGTCACACCCCATCCCTCCAGCCCTACAGAGATCCAGAGAATTTAAGGTCCATCGGGATCACCTGCTCTGACTTCCCAGAGACCCTCATCCAGGTGCCACGGCATCTAGCCCACTAGTTGGTGTTTGACTGGGCGCTGAGCCTAGATCTTTCAGCCCCATGCTGCTATGAACACCTGGCCTAGGTGCTGGAACTAAGCGTGCTGGGGGTGCTGCAGCACCCCCGGCTTGAAGTAGTAATAACAACCTAAACACATGGTTTCCACCTTCCGCACCCCCACTATAAAAATTGCTTCAGCACCTCTGACACCTGGTTTCATAGTAAGCGAATTCACCAATTTCCTTGGTCGAGGAAGGACGGTTGAACAAAGAAGATGATTGAGTTCATAATCTCTCATAGCTGGAAATCGTCCATCAGCAACTGCAGATCTTATTGGTCTGCCAAGCCTGGCAACAGCAACCACTAATTAGCCTCTGCGCGTTTCTTTCTTAGATTAACGAGCACTGGCAAAGCGATGATTGGGTTACCAGAATTCAAATGCTCTGACCTAAATTTCGATAGCATTTGAAACCACTGTGCAGTTGAAATCTCAAACAGGTTTGAGACTGCCAAAGTATACTGATTCTCTCTCCACCTGGACGGGCTTCAGATCCCAGATAACAGTTCCACAGGAACGCCACAGATTCTTGCTGCCTGGTTTCCCTTATGTGTCTTTACATCTCTGTGGATTTGGGTGGATTCACCAGGATCGTTTTGCATGGAATGGGTCAACTCAGCAGCAGCCTTAATGTCAGGGTCCAGCAAAGCTGAGAGTGCATTTACCAGCTGACTGACATGTACCCTCCACCTCTGCATTGAGCAGCTGATCAGAACTGGAGTCGACCACACCAAATGAAAGATCTTTCTTGGGGGTGAGTGCCACAAGTGTTTATAGAAGGAAGCCACGTCGTTCCTGGCAGAAGATTCCTCGAGGGCGGCGGCTTTGACTCCCATAATTGCTTTGTGGTCATATTGTTATGACTGTCCTTGGTCCCTAAAATGGCTAAGAAGCCCTGGATCTCCATTAATACCTTAGCTGTGGTTGAACAGTGTTGCATCGCTCATTTGGGAGATGATATGGTCACATGTTGTAAAGTAAATAACATTTGTAAGTAAGCAATGCACAAAACAAGGACTGAAACAAGACTGAAAAGAAGCTGGACACCAGTCAGATGAAGCATCTCTGAATAATCAAAAATATCAAATAGTTCAAACTCAAGTTGAATGAAGAGACCCATTTCCTAGCTGCACAGGTCCCGCTCTCTCAGACAGTTGCCCCAGCGCTCTAAGGGGACATGGTCATCTGCTCCGAATGCCTACCAGCTTCCCTGCAAAAATCATCTTCGACTTGGAGCTGGATGGAAAGGACGCCCCGGAGGCCCTACAACACGATGGTTGGATGCTGTCGACAGACACCTGTCCCTCACTGGCATTCTGCCCTGTCACGCGCCAGATTTGGCTCATCATGAAGTCGCAAACACATTCAGTGATCTCTACGCTGGCCAAGTTACTAGACAATCGCAATGATCCCTTCTGGTCTTCAAATCCATGACTCTAAGACTCCGCGTGGCCCCTCCCTGTACTCTGGGGCCAGTCAGGGCCCTGCTCAGCACCAGTGTAAGGGGATGTCTGAGGTGCGATTGCAGTACGGGCAGAGCTCATCATAGAAGATCAGGGTTGGAAGGGACCTCAGGAGGGCATCTAGTCCAACCCCCTGCTCAAAGCAGAACCAATCCCCAAGTTTTGCCCCAGATCCCTAAATGGCCCCCTCAAGGATTGAACTCATGACCCTGGGTTTAGCAGGCCAATGCTCAAACCACTGAGCTACCCCGCCCCCCCAGCTAGCTAGATCAAAGCTCCCTTGGGTAACAGCCCCAGCCAAGTTGCAGCAGTGCAGGCAGCGCTGCTTGAGAAAGTCCCCGGGGCCCTGGGTGGGCAGGGCTAGCCTGTGCTACCCCCTGCTGCCATGGCTTCCCTGCTGCTGTTACCCAAGCTTGCCTTGATCTCGCTAGATCGGCCCTTTCTGCAAACACACCTGCAGCTGCAGGGTAGACAGACTCATTGGCTTGAAAGTGACATTGGCATAGCTACGTCAGTAAGGAGTGTGAACCAACCACACCCTGACCCGGGTAGCTCTGCCCACCTAACCCCCGGAGCAGACACAGCTATGCTGGCGGAAGAGGGCTTCCATTGACATTGTCAGGCTGTCTGGAGTGGCTCACCACCATGAGTGCCAACCCCCGGGCAGACTGGCACAAACCAGGGCACAAACCCCAAACTGGTAGTATGTTCCACAGTTAGAATTCACCAACCCAGTAACAAGTGTGAACTCCTCCGACACTGTTACAGCATAACCATGGCGTCACAGACAGTCCCCTTGGGCGCTCCAGTCTATCTTGCTTTTGTGTAAGATGGTCCCTTACACCACAAACCACAACACTCAGGTTACCTCCAGTCCCAAAGGACCAGTCACTTACCCCAGGTCAATGACACCTCAGATCTGAAACCCAAGACAACGCCTGTAGCCAATCCTATAATTAACTAACTAAAGGTTTATTGGATAAGAAAAAGGAATGAGCGTTATTGACAGGGTTAAAGCAGTAGACACACACACAAATGAGTTAGAGTCTTAGGTTCTAAAAGGTAACAGAAGCTTCTATAATCTGCAAGCTCTATATGGCCTCTCTCTTGCATACGCTTCGCAGTCTTTGCCCTGCAGAGTTCAAGCAGCATAGACATAAAGTTCCTTCTGGCCAGGCACTTTTATTCCCTTCCCCCGGAGTTCGAAGGGGTGGGACGAGCATGTCTCCTCTTCAGGGGCACGAGGGGAGCAATCAGCGAAGTCTTTTGTGCACTGATGTCCCACAATGGCTTGTCTGGTGTCTGTAGACCTTTTGTGTGTGCAGGAGGTGACACCTCTTGTGGTGAACGAGTATTTCACGTCTGGCCGTGCTTCCTCCTGACTCGGGGCTTTGCAGGTTCATAGCAAATGCTTTTATAGTTACAAAGAAAATACTTAAATGGTGCCCTGTAATGTGGGATGCAGATATTATATGTGAGATTAATACCTGCAGCAACTCACAAGTATGTCATAAAGTCCCAACACTGAACACATGGTAACTCTAACATGTTATAACAACGCTAACGCACTGGTGAGCCTGGCTGGTTTCCTTTGTCAGGGAGGCCGGGGGGGCCTTGGCATGAGCTGGCACCTGGCCTGGCAGTGTCACACACATAGCTAATGTTCTCTTCTGCCAATGCTGGCTGCATCTACATGGCACGGCTCTGCCAGGATAGCTCTGGTGCACAGCTGTGCTGGTGTAGTCTCTGCAGTGTAGGTGTACCCCCAGCCTGGGGGCCCTGGGAAGCACCCCTCCTCCCCCCCCCATCCCAGTGGTGCTGGGAGCAGAGCAGGGCAGGCCAGGATTCCCAGGCTCGGTCGCAGAGTGATGCGAGTGGGGACTGGGTCCAAAACCTCCTCACAGGCTCCTCCGCGCTCGGCGACAAGTCCAATGCAGCAGCCACTGTCGCAGGCCAGATTCCCAGCACTGGCTGCAGTGGGCTCGCGCCCATCTGCACAGCTCCAGCTGAGAGCTGGTCTGGCCTGAGAGGGGCCCTGAGGAGAGGTGCAGCTCTGGTTATCCCCCCCCACCTCAACTGTCCCACTGTTCACCCCCCTCTCCTTCTCCCCCAGATCTACAGCAGGCACACAGCACCCCCGTGCTGTCACCCAGCCCCCCGGCGTACTCCACCAGCCCTAGCAGTGTGCCTGGCACCGGCAGCTCAGGAAAGCACCATGCAAGCAAAGGTGAGCAAAGCCGCAGCCTGCCCCATGGACTTTCCTCCAGCCCTGGTCCCAGAGCGTTGGGGCTGCAGCACCAGGCCAGGCTGCCCTTCCCCGGTAGCTGGGGGGATGGAAGGGAGCAGGGTGTTCAGGAGAATTTCCTGGGTGCTCTGCAGGCCTGCGAGTGCTTTGGGACCTTGCGGAGCACTGCGGGAAGTTTGGGGGAGATTGGGTTCACCCATGGAGCCCTGTCGTAGTCTGGGAGGTGCACTGGGGGGCTGCTAGCCTATGTGGCTCTCTGCGGGGTGAGGCTGGGTTAGCGGGGGAAGCTGGTGCTGGAGGGCTCCATTAGTGGCAGGAGTATCTGGGCACTTTGTTAGTGGGAGGTCTGGGGGTCTGTGTTAGTGGGGGTTGGGGGCTGCATTAGCAAGGGTGTCTCTGGGGATCTGTGTTACCCTCTGGAGCTCTTGGGCTGGGGAGTGTTTGGGGGGCTGCGTTAGTGGGGGAGTCTCTGGGTGGGGGGGCTGTGTTACCCTGTGGAGCTCTCTGGTGGGGGGCAGGGGATGTAATATTCCCTGGTCTTCCATGAACCTCTGGCCATGAAGCCAGGGCCTTCCCCCTCCACACACTGCGGCTGGCTGGAGCCATTTGCTGGCATCGCTTCCCTGCTGGCTGGTGGAGACACCCGGGGGCCAGCCTACTTGGCCCCCATTGGGGCTCATGCCTGGTCAGAGAACACAAAGGCTGGGCTTGTCTGGGGCCTGGAGACTCAGCCGCCTCTGCCGCTCCCTAGGGACTCTCACAGGCCCCCCATCTCTCCACTCAGGTACCCCCAGACCCCTCTCCTGCTCCTCTGTACACCCCACCCTCCACCCCCTCACACTGCCAGGCATCGGGCTCCCCCAGCTGCCCTGCTCCCTCAACACTTGCCCCCTCACCGTCCACATGCTCCTGCTCCACCTTATCCCCCAGGGCTGGGCCCCCTCTGCCGCCATGGCCCCACTCTCCTGGAGGCTGGGGGCAGGCAAGGGGAAGGTGACAGAGCCTTGTGGGGCCTGCATGGCCTGGGGATCTGCATTAGGAACCGTGGCCAGGTGCTGCCATCCACAGCCCGGGCCCCAGCGAGGGACAGCGGGACACCCTGGCCACTGAGTGAGGTGGATTCCTTCCTTGGAGCATCTCTTGCCTCAGCTGCAGACACCTTCCTCCAACACCAGGGACCACACTGAGCAGAGCCACCCTACCCAGACGCACCTCTGAGATGGCAGCCTGGGCTGGCCTAGGGAAGAGCTGGCAGCAGCCAGGCCTAGGCAAGACGAGGAGACTGGCAGGAGAAAAGGAGGGAATTCTGTAAGCCACATCCCTGGGGCTCCAGGCCTGTCCGGGGGACAGCAAGTGCCTGGGGACAGGGCTGGAGTCTGTTACCCCCTTCCTGACCGTCTCCATGCCAGGGCTGCTGTGAACAGTTTGGCAATCCATTGCCTCTCCTGCTCTCCGTGTGGCACTGAGCCAGCCAGGGCGGGCATGTCTAGATCTCACTGCCCAGCCACGTAGGGCATCACTGCCCAGCCGAAGGACCAGCCGGAGTGGCTCTGAGTTCCGCCAGGGCTTGCATTACTAGAGAGTTGGCAGCAGGGGGCACCAGCGCCCCACACACAACCGCCAGCCAGGGCTCTTTGGTGGGGATAAGAATCCCCCAGCCCTGCCCTGCCCAGTGCTCATCCTGCTGCACCCCAGCTCTGCCCCACGGCCGCAGAGTGGCTGTGCTCGTGCTGCAGGCAGGGACCGGGTGGCGGGGGGGAGGGGGGCACTGTGCTGGGCGCTGCCCCTCCAGCAGCTCACCAGGGCTGCTCCCCCATTCGGCACACCCCATGGCTGGGAGTGGGGCTTGCACCCCCCAAGGCAGGGCAGGCTGGGCTGCTGGGCCCGCCTGCTCCGACAAGGCGGGGCTGGGGCTGATTAATGGGTCCAGGCTGGGTCTAGCTCGGTTTCAGCCCCAAAAGGTCCAAACCCCAAGTCAGGCCCCAGACATCAGACACTGACCCCCACATCATGATATTTTTAACAAAGAGAAATCCTGTGATGGGGGGCTGGCCCCCAGGCCGGGAACAGTCTGCGCCCTGCTGAGCTGGGCTGGACTCAATGCCGTGCCCTCCAGGGGAAAGGCTCATAGCCCGGCAGCAATGCCCTTAGGCAGCCCTTCCCCTGCAGGCACAACCAGTCCGCTGGGAGAGCACTACACGTATTAAATCTGCTTCTGTCCCTCCTGGGGCTCACCGGGCAGGGGCTGTCCCACCCTGCATGCCCCCCCAGGCACTTTCAGCCGCAAACACTGTCTGCCCCCACCCCAGCACAGCCCCAGGAACCAGGCTACAACCACTAAACATGCAATGGGAAAACCAGCATTAGTGCAACCTCCCACGTCCCATCAGCTCACGGTGCTGTGTGATGGAAAACCCCTCCAGCAGTCAAGCAGGGCCTTGCCCCAGCTTTTATGCAAAGGGGAATATTTTTTACCCACACCTGGGTCATTGGCAGGAGTTGCCCCCCCCCCCCCTTTTAGCAGTACAGCACGGCCCTTTCCTCCACTCCAGCTGCAGAGCGATGGCTGGGGAGCGAGCATGCTGTTATCCTGTGGGGGCCGGTTCCTGCATGGTGCAGCTACGGCCGCAGCTTGCGTGAGGGTTTCTGAGCCAGCAGGGGGATGCGGCGTGTCCCTGGTTTCGAGCAGGCGCCCCACCCAAACGTACCGATGGCCTGGCTTGGGGCTGAACTCAGAACAGCGCAAGCGTCTGCTGGCTGCACTCGCGCCTGGAGGGAGGAGTAAAGGCACCGCCCTCGCTCTGTGGTCGCGTGCTCCAGGCCCACGCTGTGTTCGGGAGGTTAGAAAAGTGCCTAACGTGACATGCTCCTTCGGAAATGCTGTGTGGCAGAGCAGCCGGGCTTTGGCTCGGGTATATTAAAGACTCGGCTTCTCCCGGCTCTGCCTGCGGTGACCGTGGACAAGCTGCCCGGTGGCGTCTCTGTCCGACTGGTGAGATGTGGAACCTTGGCTCAGAATCAGGGCAGTGAAGGGCACAGAAATAGTAACAGTAACCGCTGGCACATGGCCTCTGGTTTGCAGGTCAGCGCCCTTCCACCGTGGCTGCTGTGCCCGGCTCCCTTCCTTTGCTTCCAGCAATCACGTGATGGCCGCAGGGCTGCGCATCGCCACGAGACCCCTGCAGCAGGGGCCAGCATAGTGCTGCTCTCGCACTGGCACCACGGCCCACAAGAGAAACGTGGGCTGGGAGGTTCAGCCCCCGCCCCCTGCCATAGCGATCCCTGGCAGGGAGGGTGTTTAGCTGGCGGGTTGAGCCTGTCTCAAACACATCCACAGGTTTTATGTAACCCTTGCTCCACCCTCGCCCGGTGTTACCGCGATCGGCTACGTTCTGTCCCAGCCAGTGACCTGAGCAGGGCTGGCCCCACCATGAGGTGAACTGAGGCGGCTGCCTCAGGTGCCAGACTGTGGGGGGGCGCCACTAGGACCCAGCATGTAGAAAATGGTGTCTGCTGCTGGTGCATCTGGATTCTCCTGCTCTGGATGCACAGAGATGGGGGAGTGCTGGGCTGGAGGGAGGAGGGCACAAGAGACAGAACAGGCAGGCAGGACAACAGGGGAGCAGGAATCACAGAAAGCAGCAGGAGTTGCAGGGAGAGAGAGGAGGAGGAGCCTCTTATGTACCTCTCTAGTCCCCCCAGGGCCTGGACTGATTAACCCCAGCTTCTCAGGGAGCTTCCTGTGTCCTGCTGCTTCCCTGGACCCACTTGAGGAGAACAGGCCGTCAACTGCAGTAGTGGGAGCCAGTTAGGCCCTAAGACGCTGATACCTTCCCTCACTCAGGCCCTGCTACCAGCCTGCTTATTTGTCCCCTTCAGTTGAGTGTTGAGAGCCACTCTAGCTGGCACAGAACAGCAGTCATGAGTGAGAGAAGAAAACGCCCCTCTGGGGCAGCATTCAGAAAAAGAAATAAAGCAAAGGAAGCTTTTCTATCTAAGCAGGAAGGAGCTCTCCTGAGATACATAGGCACAAATGTTCACGGTGAGCCTTCCGGCCCCAGTGAGGATGTGAGCGGTGAGGAGAGGCCTGATATTCCAGTTAGTCAGAGTGCAGGTGACCTGGCAGCTGCTGCAGGATCCATATCTCCATCTCAAGTGGATGTAGCCATGCACAGTCCTGAAGAAAAGGATAGATCAGAGAAGAGTGTGGTGGAGGCACAAGAAACAGCTGCTGCTGAGTTTAGTTCCTTAAGTCTAGATGATCCAGGACTCTGGACCCACTTGAGCAGTAGCCCGAGGGACTTCCTTGTACTGCCTGGGCCACAGCAAGTGAAAAACTTCATCTTCCCCAAAGACAATGAAAATAGAAGTTTCCATCCAACACATTACTGGTGTGAAATCCCCAATGGTGACAAGGTGGAGAGGCCATGGCTTATGTACTCAAAAACCCAGAATGCTGCATACTGGTTTTGTTGCAAACTCTTCCAGTCTAATGTTCCAGCCACATTGGGTTCTACAGGAACAAAGGACTGGAAAAAACTGGCTAGAAATCTGGCATGCCATGAGAAGGCAGCAAATCACCAGAGAGCATTCCATAGGTGGAAAGAGCTTGAGATGAGAATAAGGTTAAAGGCCACCATAGATGATCAGCATCAAGAGAAGATTGCATCAGAGTCTCTTTACTGGCAAAATGTTCTGAAAAGGCTCATTGCCATTGTGAGAATGCTTGCGACCCAAACCCTAGCCCTGCGTGGCACTTCAGATCAGCTGTATGTGCCGAACAATGGAAACTTCCTTAACATTGTGGAGCTGATGGCTGAGTTTGATGCTGTACTCCAGGAGCATCTAAGAAGAGTCACCACCCAAGAAATGTACACACACCACTACCTTGGAAAAACAATTCAAAATGAGATTATACAGTCACTGGCAACAAAAGTCAAACAAAAGATTGGGGCAGATCTGAAGTCAGCAAGATATTCCCCTGTTATTCTGGACTGCACACCTGACATCAGCCATATGAAACAAATGACTTCAATGGTGCGTTTTGTAACAACAACAGAACCTAGTGACAATGTCCCTGCAATGGTGACTGTCAGAGCATTTTCTAGAATTTATTGACATTGATGATACTACAGGAGCTGGTATGACAAATGTACTTCTTAAAAAGCTGGAAGAGATGGCAATTGCGATAGCTGACAGGAGAGGTCAGGGCTACGGTAATGGTGCCAACATGAGAGGACAGAACAGAGCAGTGCAGACACGGATCCAAGAGTTAAACCCCTTGAGCTCTTTTTGTCCCGTTCAGTTCTCATTCATTGACCTTGGTGGTCAGCGATGCAGCATCAGCTTCTAGTGAGGCTGCTGAATTTTTTAATGTAATTCAAAGCATCTCTGTATTTTTCTCTGCATCAACTCATCGATGGCAAATTTTGAAGCAACATCTGGGAAGATCCTCTCTGACACTGAAACCACTGAGTGCCACATGATGGGAAAGTCGAGTGGAGGCGATAAAGCCTATCAAACACCAAATTGGGAAGATAGATGATGCCATAGTTGCCATTATGGAGGATAATGCTATCACAGGAACTGTTTGTGGGAGAACAGTGGTAGAGGGAAATGGAATCACCAGAAACATACATCACTTCAAATTTCTGTGTGGCTTAGTGTTGTGGCATGACATAGTGTTTGAAATAAATGTTGTAAGCAAGAGACTCCAAGGTTTTGACCTTGATATATCTGGAGCAATGGAACAATTGGACAAAGCAAAGTCATACCTACAGTCGTACCAGTCAGATGAGGGATTTCAAAACGTTCTGAAGAGTGCACAGACGTTGGCAGAGGAACTTCACACTGAAGCTATTTTCCCACCCATTCAAGAATACAAGAGTCACCAAAGAAGACAACGTTTTGATTAGGAGGCACGGGATAATCCCATAAGAGACCCCAAACAACAATTCAAAGTTGAATTCTTTAACCAGGGGCTAGATTGTGCAATACAGTCAGTTGAAAAACGTTTCATGAAGCTCAAGGAACACAGCAGTACATTTGGGATGTTGTCTGATATTCCAAAACTCCTCACTATACCTGAAGAAGACCGACACCAGCAATGCAGGGCACTAGAGACAGCGTTGACACATGATGACATGCGCGATATTGATGTGAGTGATTTAGGTGAAGAACTGAAAGCCCTTTCAAGATATATTTCAGCAGGATCAACTCCAAGAGCTGCTCTGGAATATGTGTGCACAAATAAGACAACTACCCTCTTTCCAAATGCTTTTGTTGCTCTGCACATACTTTTAACTCTTCCTGTAACAGTTGCCAGTGGAGAACGCAGCTTCTCCAAGCTGAAGTTAATAAGAACACATCTACGCTCCACAATGACACAGGAGAGGCTGGTCGGCCTTGCAACTGTCTCAATAGAGCAGGAGCTGGCCCAGACTGTGGACCTTCAGCAGGAAGCAGTTCAAATCTTTGCAACCAAGAAGGCACGGAAAGCCCCACTTTGATTATTCAAACAGATACAAATGCCAGTGTTTACTCTGCAGACAAGGAAAGCTACATTTGCTGTACAGGTGTTTGAAAGTTAAGAGTTACTTAAAATTTTTGAACAAGGCATTTTAAGTTGTTAGTTCTCCTTTATTGGGGTAGGTAGCAGAGCAGTACCATGAGAGGAGTAGAATGGGAAGAAGGCAGAATGGCGACTTTTCAAAGTTTTGGCCCAAATGAGGGGGTATGGGGGGGCATCATTTGAGCTCCCTGCCTCAGGTGCCAAAATCTTGTGGGCCGGCCCTGGAACTGAGGGCTTCAAATGCTCCCCCAGGGCAGTCTGTGCAGAGCTGGGAGCTGACCCCAGGGCTCCCAAGAGCCAGGCTAGCGCTCTACCCACTGGCCCATGCTGCCTCTCTGAGGGGGAATACAAATCCTCAGAGGGAGGAGGCTCCCCCAAGCAGGGATTCAGAATCTCTTTTCCCAACGCCCGTTGGCTCCGCTCTGGGCACAGCTCAGCAGTCTCGTTTCTTTATATGCTTTGAGAACCTCCAAATCGCCCGGCATGTGGGGCCATTCGGATCCCCACCTCGCCGAGGGCTTTGCCGCCAGCTCTCGGAGGGGCGGCGTGACCACCTGTGCGTCATAGGGAGGAGGTTGGGGGGCCTGCTACCCCACCCCTGTGCAGTCAGTTGCTCCCACAGGCACTGACTTTTATTTTTCCCCATGGGTGGCGCACGCCCGTGCCACCCTGAGTCCCCGGCCCCACTCTGCCCCTTCCCCTGAGCCCCCTCCCTCTTCCCGCCCCTCCCCAGCCGCCCTGCCCTTGATCCGCCTCTTCCTGCCCTGGCTGCGCCCCCGAGGCCGTCCGCCCTCTCCCAAGCGCCACCGGCCAGCCTTAAAACAGCCGATCGGTGGCCCTGCCAAACAGCTCTGGCTGGTGGGTGCTGAGCACCCTTTCTTTTCCTGTGGGTGCTTGAACCCCAGCGCACCCACGGAGTCGGCGTCTTGTATTGCGTCCACCCTCTGCATGTGTCTGTGCTGGGAGCAGGCTGCCGGCATGTGGGGCAGATCCTGTGCCGTGGGAGCGGAGAGGGTCCCAGCGGGAAATCGGCACTGGGAAAGGCCCGCACTAGGTCGGAGGAGGCCTAGCGCAGCTCGCCAGCCATAAGGCTGTGGAGAGGGCCGTGTGAGCGAGACCCACGTCAAGCTGGCCCCCAACCAACAGGCCAACAGTTCCTGGCCACCAGGGGCCAGTCCTGGGCTTCCCATTGCCCTGAATGAAAAGGTTATAGGAGTTTGTAGCCTGCCTGCCCCCAGACCTCCGAACAGCCTCCGTGTCAGCTGTGTGCGGTGGCTGAGGGTCCGTTGGCCCGGCTGCTGACCTGGCTTTCAGCCTGCGGCACTGGGGAGCTGAGCTGCTGGAACCGGGTCAGGAGGTGGCTTGACTGGGGGATGAAGGGGTTACTTGGGAGCAGGTGGGTCGGTTAGTGGGTTGGGGGCTGGTGGGTAGGAAGTGGGCTAGGGAACTGGTGGGTCGGTTAGTGGGTTGTGGGGAGCTGGTGGGTAGGTTAATGGGTGTCAGGGAGCTTGTGGGTAGGTTAGTGGCCTGGGGGCCGGTGGGTAGGTTAGTGGTTTGTGGAGTGGGAATTGGGTGCTTGGTGACTATAGGTAGGTCAGTCTCTTGGGAGTGGAGAGTTGATTGCAGGTAAGTGGACTGGGACATTGGGTGGGGAGTTGGTGAAGTTGATGGGGCATGGCTGATGGGTCAGTTGGTTTCTTTGGGCCTGGGGATGTGGTGAAGGCTGGGTGAGGATCAGTTGGCCAGTAGGCGATAGAGGCCTTGGTGAAGGGCTGGTGGTCAGTCGTTCAGGATGGGGCTGGGGAGCTGGTTAATTGGGAGCTGATGGAAGGGTTGAGGCACTGGGGCGTTGGTTGGTGCTGGTTGGGAGGTTTGGGCAGCTGGAGAGTTGGTTGGTAGGTTCAGGGACATGGGTGGATTATCTGTGGAGCTGGTTCGCTGGGAGCTGGTGAATGCATCGCAGGACAGGTTGGCGGGGGGAGGAGGGAATTGGTTAGTGGCGCTGTGTGGGCGAATTCATAGATTTGAAGGGACCGCTGTGATCAATTTATCTGATCTGTACAGCACAGGCCATAGGACTTCCCTGGATTCTCTTGCTTAAACTAGAGCAGATCTTTTAGAAAAACACCCAGTCTTGATTTAAAAATTGCCTGATGGAGAATCCACCATGACTCCTGGTAAATTGTTCCATTGGTTAATCACCCTTCACTGTTAATTTGCTCTTTTGAATTTGTCTAGCATCAGCTTCCAGCCAGTGTATCTTGTTGGGGTGGGTGGATTGGGTCTGTTGGGTTGGTTGGGGTGGTGGGGTGTTGGTTGGTGGGGCTGGGGGGATGTTGGTTGGAGGGTGGGCTGGGAGGGGTGGCAGGGGGGTTCGGTGGGTGGGTGACGGGGGCTGGGGCCAGGTGGGTGATTGGCAGGTGGGACGGGTGGGTGGGTGGCAGGGATCTGGATAGCTGGCTGATCATTTTTCTCAAGTTTTTTTCCCTAGGAGAGGGTGCCAAAGTGCTGAAAACCTTCAGCTCCCCGAAGCTGCTGCAGTCCAGAGGCTCACTGCGCGTACCTGGCACGTTGCCCCCCCCTCCGGTTCCTCCCGCTCTGCACAGCCCCCAGGGCCAGGGCGTGCAGCCAGAGTAAGGGCCTTCTGATTTTATTTTAAGTGCCTGTTCACCCCGCCTTGCCTGCCGGGTGAACTGCACTTTAGAGCTCCTTCAGCCCCTCTGGAGTACACCCCCTGACCCCTCGGAAGGGCAGAACCCTGTGACCCAGCCACCCTTCCCGGCACTGCCGAAAGGGGCAGCCACTTGTTTGCCTGCACTCGGGGTTTCTTCCTAACAATGTTCTTGAGGCCCAATAACCGACTGTGGCCAGAGGGAGTGTAAAGGCAAAGCAATCCGAAGAGGAGTCACGCACACCTCCAGGGGTTCGCCTGACCTGCTTCGGAGAGACGCCTTTCTCTAGCAGTGCTGGCAGTCTGATTTATAGGCTGCAACACTCTTTGCACATCAGTGAATCCAGCTCACCAGCTTGTAACCAGCTCCACATCCTGCGGCTGCCCGGGGGCTCCAGGTTAGGCTGTCAGGCGGGGTGCGGTGGGGCATCATGCCGGGTGGGGGCTCCAGGAGGCGCTGGCACTGGGAAGTTGGAAGGGTGTTTCCTGCCCCCTCTCACAGCTGCTCGGCTGGGTGTGGACAACAAGCAGCAGGCGAGTGCCAGACTGTGCTAGACAGACCCAGTCCCTCTCCTCATTCCGGCTCAGGTCCTGACATCTGGATTTCAAAGGGGATGGGACCCGTGCTGGGCTCAGAGCCAAAGGTGGCGGTGGCTGACTCACGGGATCCTTCCTGGTGCTTGAGTGTTACCTCACCCCACCGAGTACCAAGCACAAATCTCTGATGGGGAGAGCACAGCTGGTCTAGCGCCCAGCACCCCCCATGCCCACTCCTCCGGCAGCACCTAGATCGTCACCTGCTGCCCCCACAGCCCTGAAGCTGGTGCAGGCAGTGTGTGTAGGGGCCATAGGGGGGGAAATCCAGGCCCAGCCTTCTACTTTCTTTGTGCTTAAAATGGCAAAGGTCGGTTCCAGAGCAGGGTGGGAATCCCCCACTCGCTGTCTACAGATGAGTTTCGGAGCGGGGCGGGAATCCCCCCTCGCTATCTATAGGTTGGTTCCGGAGCGGGGCGGGAATCCCCCCTCGCTGTCTATGGGTTGGTTCCGGAGCGGGGCGGGAATCCCCCTTCGCTGTCTACAGGTTGGTTCCGGAGCGGGGCGGGAATCCCCCTTCGCTGTCTACAGGTTGGTTCCGGAGCGGGGTGGGAATCCCCTGTCGCTGTCTACAGGTTGGTTCTGGAGCAGGGCGGGAATCCCCCATTCGCTATCTACAGATGAGTTTCGGAGTGGGGTGGGAATCCCCCCTCGCTGTCTATGGGTTGGTTCCGGAGCGGGGCGGGAATCCCCCTTCGCTGTCTATGGGTTGGTTCCGGAGCAGGGTGGGAATCCCCCCTTACTGTCTATAGGTTGGTTCTGGAGTGGGGCGGAAATCCTCCCTCGCTGTCTATAGGTTGGTTCCGGAGCGGGACGGGAATCCCCCCTCGCTGTCTACAGGTTGGTTCTGGAGCGGGGTGGGAATCCCCCCTTACTGTTTATAGGTTGGTTCTGGAGTGGGGCGGGAATCCCCCTTCGCTGTGTATGGGTTGGTTCCGGGGCAGGGCGGGAATCCCCCCTTACTGTCTATAGGTTGGTTCTGGAGTGGGGCGGAAATCCCCCCTCATTGTCCATGGGTTGGTTCCGGAGCGGGGTGGGAATCCCCCGTTACTGTCTATAGGTTGGTTCTGGAGTGGGGTGGGAATCCCCCATTAGCTATCTACAGATGAGTTTCGGAGTGGGGCGGGAATCCCCCCTCGCTGTCTATAGGTTGGTTCCGGAGCGGGGCGGGAATCCCCCATTCGCTATCTACAGATGAGTTTTGGAGTGGGGCGGGAATCCCCCCTCGCTGTCTATGGGTCGGTTCCGGAGCAGGGCGGGAATCCCCCCTCGCTGTCTACAGGTTGGTTCTCCTTTCCCATGAGGATTCATTTTGCTACTTGTCAAATGCGGTTAGGAACCTCCTGGTTCCTCCTTCCTGGCCCTCCAGGCATGGAGGTCAGTGCCCTCTGTAGGGGGGCGGGAGGCGCTGGCAGGCCGAGCTAATGGGCCCACAGGCGCCCTGAGCTAGCCGGCCTCGGGGACAGAAGTATGGGTACCGTGTTTCTGTGTTAGGAGGATGGAGGGCTTTGTCCAACACCCAGCTGACAGTGGCCCCTGGAGGTTTGCCGCAAGTCCTGGGCTTCACGCTGCGGGGCGAGGAGCCTCTCACCGCCACGGGAGCCCATGGGTCCGAAATGGCACTGGGGGGCTCCGGTGCTGAGCAGGCCTGGGGGAGGCGGTGCAGGCGAGGGCGTGAGGCCCAGCATGGCAGGCTCCCCACGCTGATGGTGTCTGTGCCTACAGGAGCAGAGACGGTGGGGAGGCAGCCAGGCCGTTCCCGGCTGGAGAGCTGCAGCCGAGCGCGGAGACCGCCCTTCGGAGGGAGCTGCCTTCACCCTCGCTGCCCTACCACCGCCTCGCCGCTGCGTCTCCCGCACCCTCGCTCGGCGACGACGGGGAGGCCGTGCTCACGCCCGACCAGGTGGCTGCGTACCTGGAGCTCAGTGCGGAGGCCGAGTGCCAGAGGTAAGGGCTCCGGCAGGGCGCTTCAGCCAGGCCCGGAGAGGGCTTGGGAAACTGCCTGGGGCCCACACCAGGGAATCCCCTCCCCAGCCTGCTGCAAGGCCCAGAGGCCGGGCACAACCTCTCGCCGCACCCCCCCTCGTACCACACCCTCCCTGTGCGCTACTGAGCAGGCTGCCCCAGCAGCCGCCGAGCACCCTGCACACCCCCTGCACACTCGCCGAGCACCCTGCACACCCCCTGCACACTCACAGCCACCTGCACACGCACACAGACACCTGCACACCCCCTGCACTCTCACAGACACCTGCACACGCACACAGACACCTGCACGCCCCCTGCACACTCACAGACACCTGCACACGCACACAGACACCTGCACACCCCCTGCACCCTCCCAGACTACTGCACACCCCCCGCACACTCACAGCCACCTGCACACCCCCCGCACACTCACAGACACCTGCACACCCCCTGCACTCTCACAGACACCTGCACATGCACACAGACACCTGCACACCCCCTGCACACTCCCAGACTACTGCACACGCACACAGACACCTGCACACCCCCTGCACACTCACAGACACCTGCACACGCATACAGACACCTGCACACCCCCTGCACACTCACAGACACCTGCACACTCACACAGACACCTGCACACCTTCCCGTACACTCACAGACACCTGCACACGGAGACACCTGCACACTCACACAGACACCTACACACTCAGACATGCACACTCACACAGACCCCTGCACACACACACACCTGCACACACACACAGACATCTGCACACACGCACCTGCACGCTCACACAGACACCTACACACTCAGACCTGCTCACTCACACAGACCCCTGCACACACACACACACAGACCCCTGCACACCTTCCCGTACACTCACAGACATCTGCACACACTGACCCCTGCACACACGCACACCTGCACACACACATTGACACCTGCACAGCTGCCTGCACTCTCACCGACACCTTCACACTCACAGACACCTGCACACGCAGGCACCTGCACACTCACACAGACACCTACACACTCAGACCTGCACACTCACACAGACCCCTGCACACACACACCTGCACACACACACCTGCACGCTCACACAGACACCTATACACTCAGACCTGCTCACTCACACAGACCTCTGCACACACACACCCCTGCACACTCACATTGACACCTGCACAACTGCCTGCACACTCACCGACACCTTCACAGTCACATAGACCCCTGCACACACACCTGCACACTCACACACACATCTGTACACTCTCACTCACCTGCACACGCACATACAGCTGCCTGCATTCACACACACGCGCCTGCATACTCACTCACACAGACACACCTGCCTGCACTCTCACCCACCCACACGCCTGCACACTCACCCCACAACCCTGCTTGCACACTCACCCACACAAGCACACACGTGTCTCAAACTCACCCACTCACATACACCTGCCTGCACACACGCCCACACAAACACACACACACCTGTACACTCACATAGCTACACACGCACAAAGACCTGCACTCTCACACAAGCACACACCTGCCTGCACACATGTCTGCACAGTCACCCTGCATACACACACCCATGTGCGCACTCACCCACAGAACTGCACCTGCACAAACACACAGCTGCCTGCACACTCACCCACATACACTCCCGCATGCACACTCACCCACACACATACATGCCTGCACACTCACCACCACAAACACACACACACCTGCACAAACACACACCTACCTTCACACACACACACATCCCTGCACACTCATACACACACACACACCCCACCCGTCTCCTCAGCATCTCCCACTGGCTGGCTTCAGCAGCTCCCCACACAGCTGGCTGGCTTTTGGGGATCCCACACTTAGCTGCCCCTCTTTCCCCTGCATTGTAGGGGGAGCCTGGGCTCGGGCCTGAGGGTGTCACTAGGCAGCAGGGTGCCGGGGAGTTAACTGTTGCAATGATCACACCAGGCCCCCGGTGTGGAGCTAGCCTTGGGATTCCTGCTCTGCACAGCAAATGGGGTGTAACCCCTGGCCCAGGGTGCCAAATCCCCCGCTGATCCACGGGCAGGGGGAGGGGTTTGCCTGCAGCGCAAGGATGAGCCTGTGTGCTCCAGCTGGGAGGGGTCAGGGCAGCCTTAGCGCTGTAAGGCTCAACAGGGTGTTTTAATGGGTTTATGTCATAGACGCCAGGGCCAGAAGGGACCACTGTGGTCATCTCGCCTGGCCCCCTTGCACAGCACAGGCCAGAGCCCTGCCCCAGACAATTCCTAGCGCAGATCTGCTAGAAAACCAGCCCGGCCGGATTTAAACAGTGTCTGTGATTGAAAAACAAAACCTACCAGCTGGTACATGCAGCCATACGGCTCTAAGGGGACGTGAGCCAGGACTCGAACCCCGCCCCGTCAGACCCCGCCCCGCACACAGCCCCACTGCATCGAGCTACAGCAGGCTTCACAGCCCATCAGCTCTAGTGCAGGTGTCCCCCCATTTCAGTCGCGGCTATGCTCCACGCGCTGGGGTCACACCCTGCAGGTTGGACGGCTGAGAACATGTCAATAAGCTCGGGCTGGAACCTGGCCTCTGAATGGGCCCCGGGGAGCATGGGTGGGACCCTGGACCGGGTGTCACTGGGAAGTGCAGGGCTGGCCGTGAACCCCCCAGGAGCGAGGCTTTGCCGCGGCAGGAATCGGAGCCCCCCAGGGAGCCCAGGCCCTGCCTTCTCTGCCCTGGGGCTGCGAGTTCCCGTCTAAGACAACTGCCCACGTCAATGCCAGCTCCACGTTCTCGCTCCAAAGGCACCGGCAGGAGAGCACCTCCTCCGCCCCCTGGGCCTTCTCCCCCCCGCACACCTATGGGTACATCTGCGGCCCACTGCGTTCCGAGCTGGGGATGGGGCCTGCCCCCGAAGAGGACGACGACCCCGCCGCGGAGGGGGGCGGCTGCCAGTCCATGCCCTTCTTGCGCCGGTACTGCCGGACGCCCTCGTCCAGCCGCAGCGAGGCCGAGGGCTCGCTGGGCGGCTCCCTGCTCAACGGCTGGGGCTCGGTCTCCGAGGAGAACTTCACCAGCACCCGCTGCAGCCTGGTCAGCTCCTCCGACGGCTCCTTCCTCGTGGACGCCAACTTCGCGCGGGCCCTGGCCGTGGCCGTCGACAGCTTCTGCTTCGGGCTGAGCCAGAGCGAGGCTGAGCAGGCCTGCCCAGGTACATGGATCCCGCCCGTGCCCGTGCCCAGAGCCCCGGGGAGAGGCCTCAAAGCGCTTGCACTAGGCCCTGCTCTCTGCGCCAAGCCTTGGGTGCAGCTGGAGGGGGGCAGTGGCAGGTTAATTTTCTGTTTCTCTTAGGACCGAGAATGCCAATCAAACCTTTGGCCTGCCCTGGAGAGGGGGCTGCAGATGTTAATTAAAGGGGGCTCTGAAGAACCGCTGCACCTAACCCCTGGGAAAGTCACTGGGTGGGAAGGGCAACACGTCCAAGGCGTCCCCCCAGCACCAGCCTCTGTGCCGGCCGGCAGAGTAGAGCAAGGTCTGGAATGAAATCCGTACCCTGGAGCTGACAGGGCTAGGGGATCATACTCCTCCAGTCAGCGCAGGGCTGTGCTGGCATCCCCTCCTCCTCCTCAGCCCCTGCCTGCACTATGGGGCCTCGGGGACACGGATCCAGCAGTGCAGCTGTGTGTGCCGGCGCCCAGCACAGCCGCTCCTCTTTGCGGGGATGTTGAGTTTAGAGAGGACACTGGGGCCTGATTTTACACCCCCAGGCTGGCCAGGGCAGGTTGGGCTGGGCTGGTCCAGGACTCGCGCGCCCACTGGCAGGGCAGACACCTGCGTGGCCATTGCACTTGTCTGGCCCTATGCTGCAAATCAGCGTCCCGGTGGCTGGCAGCTGCAGCCTGGGGATCCCTGCTTGCCCCCACAATAGGGGCACTGCCCTGGGGAGGGCAGGGGGATTGTTCAGACACAGCCTCCCCCCAGATCTCGCTCCATGAGGCGGAAAGCATCTCATCCAGGTGTGGAAAGAGCAGTTCGTGTTGCAGTGGCAGAAGCAGGGACCTGCCCAGAGTATGGGCAGCAGCTGGCTGCCCCCAGGGGGAGGTGCGGGGTGGAGGTGCACTCCCAGGGAGAGCATCCAGAGGTCTTGCACTCGGGGGGCCCCGTGCCTCCTGGGGGTCGGTATGCAGTGTGCAGCCTTCCCTCTCCAGTGGGCGGGCTCGGCGATGGTCCCTGGGATCCAGGGCCCGGCGGGGAGGTGTTCGCCCGGGCTAGCAGATTAGGGGTGCATTACAGCCAGTGCCCTGCCCTGCGTACCAGTGCGGGCAGGTTTCTGTCTGCCCAGCTTTGGCGGGCGCCTGGGGGACGTCGGTTCTCAGGGGCTGGGAATTCTGGTTGCGATGCCCCACGCGGCATTGACTCACCTCCCAGAGGACGTGGCTCTGCCACGAGCTGCTCTGACGAGCTGCTCACGTAGTAACCCACTGCTAGTGTGACCCACACAGCTCCTGGGTGTGGGGTTCTGTCCCATCCAGTGGCACCGAGGCCACTTAGAGAGAGAGATTAATGAGTCTGCTCTACACCCTTAGCTACCAGCCAGCTAGCTTTTAGCTCACGCAGTAGAGGCTCATGCATTAAGCTCCAGGGTCCCTGGTTGGATCCTGCCTGCCGACGACTGAGGGCAGGGGGCTCTCAGGTACCCATGTGCCCCTCACTGAGGGCGGGGGGCTCTCGGGTACCCACGTGCCCCTCACTGAGGGCGGGGGGCTCTCGGGTACCCATGTGCCCCTCACTGAGGGCGGGGGGCTCTCGGGTACCCACGTGCCCCTCACTGAGGGCGGGGGGCTCTCGAGTGCCCACGTGCCCCTCACGAGGGGGGGTCTCGGGTGCCCATGTGCCCCTCACCGAGGGCGGGGGGTTCTTGGGTACCCACCTTCCCCTCACTGAGGGCGGGGGGCTCTCGAGTGCCCACGTGCCCCTCACTGAGGGGGGGTCTCGGGTGCCCATGTGCCCCTCACCGAGGGTGGGGGGTTCTTGGGTACCCACCTTCCCCTCACCGAGGGCGGGGGGCTCTCAAGTGCCCACATGCCCCTCACCGAGGGCGGGGGCTCTCCGGTGCCCGGGTGCCCCTCACCGAGGGCGGGGGCTCTAGGGGGCTCACATGCCCCTCACCGAGGGCGGGAGGGCTCTGCAGGGTGTTTGATGCGCTGAGCTCAGCCATGCCCTATGGTGCCCACGTGTACACAGCTCACACCTCGTCCACAGGCAGCCGTCCTCCAGGAGCCCAGCGGGAACCAGCTGGGCTAGCTCCTCTCTGGGCTGCTTGCACCTGGTCCAACGGAAACAGCTTCGCTGGCCCAAGGTGCTGCTCCTCCAGCCGCCAGCGCCCGCTGCAGCGCCAGCCCTGTGCGTCACTCGGAGCCTTGCTCCAGCACTGCTGCCACTCGGCTACACTGTGCCTGGTGGGCAGAGCCAGAGCTGGCCCCAGGGCGAGGCTGGATGGGAGCCAGAGGGGGTCCGCAACACCGGGGGGGGGGCAGGAGGCTGCTGTAGACCAGGGGCCCTGCAGGAAGCTGCAAAGGGAGCAGGCTCTGAGGAGAGGCCTGGCTGCCTGAGGTGCCAGCGCCGTGGATGGGGCACCAGCCCCGTGCGGTGCCAGCGACATGGAAATGAGGCCAGCCCCTCGCACACTTCTCAACTTTTAAGGAAAAACCACTAGCAGAG
Organism: Chelonia mydas; assembly: GCF_015237465.2. Taxonomy (NCBI): domain Eukaryota; kingdom Metazoa; phylum Chordata; order Testudines; family Cheloniidae; genus Chelonia; species Chelonia mydas. The sequence continues at coordinate 2,227,737 of NC_051262.2, forward strand.
AGAGGCCACCTGCCCTGGGCTGGGGGGAGCCACGTGAGCGAGCGCGGCGCTGAGGCCAGACCTGAACAGGCCTGTCCCCATTCAGTGGCCAGGCGTCAGGGTCCCGCCCATCCCTGCTCTGAGAAGCCCGTGCCCTGGCAGCCCATGGAGTGGGCTCCGATCTCTGCTCCAGCCGCTGAACACTGGCATGGGAATGGCCTGGCCCTTCGTCCCGCGCTGCTCAGCCCTTCTGCTGTGCCAGGGTCGTGATGGTGGGGAGCGGCGTGGGGCCAGCCCGGGGGTCCCTGGGGTCACCGACTCGTGCCCACCCCCTCCCTGAGCCTCTCAGCGTAACTCGGGGGTTGCTCTTTTCCACAGACTTCTCGCCGCCCGCCTCCCCGCTGGATGGGCTCCTTCCCCCTCCCGAGCGGTGGGAGGGCGCGGCGTGGGCTGGAGCAGAGCCCCTTCCCCTGCCCACCTGGGAGTGGAGCACTGGCTGGCTGGAGGAGATGGAGGCCAAGTACTCCCAGAGGCCCGAGGGGACTCCTGCCGCTGAGAAGCCGGAGGGGAAGGCAGCACTGAACGGGACCCGGACCCGCCCTGCCCCTGGCCATGGGCCAAACGGCAAGTGTTAGTGCCCATGCTGCCTGGCACGGGGTGAGTGGGACGCTGGTGGGCCGGCCTGCCCTGGCATTGCAGCCCTGCATCCTCCCCAGCCAGGGGAGCCCAGGCCTCACCCGCCGGGCCGCTCCTGGGGCCAGCCACATGCACCATGGTGCCCGAGGGTGGCCTTAGCCTGCTCGGGCACTGCGCTCTCTGGGTAGTCCTGGACTCGCCCCCTCCTGGGCAGCACTTGGCCAGGAGATCAGCCAGAGCCCTCAGCGTCCCTGGGCCCTTCAGGGCACGTCTACACTGAGACCCTGTGGCTGGCCCTTGCCAGCTGACTCGGGCTGCGGGGCTGTTTCATGGTGGTGTAGATGTTCAGGCGCGGGCTGCAGCCTGAGCTCTGGGTCCCTTCCTCCTGGCAGGGTCCCAGAGCCCGGGCTCCAGGCCTTGCGCCCACACTGGGGCTGGAACAGATTCCTGTCATCTGCAGAGCTCCCTGTGACACACACCAATGGGCACACAGTGCCTAGGCGAGGTGCCAGCCAGGCCAGACACAGGAGCACCCTCCACTCACCCCGAGAGCAGGGGCTGGGAGCCACCAAGGCTCATAGGGAGCACCGAGAAAAAACCGCTGGGAGACTCCCCAGGAAAGAAGGGAGAGTCCTGGAGCCCGCTTCTCCCAGCAGCTTGGAAAGGGAGGAGAGTTCCCCACCCAGCCCAGGAAAAAGTCCCCAAACAGCCCCCTCTGGCGACCCCCTTGGATAAGTGCCCCAGCCCCTTCTTGCTACCAAACGCCCTCTGCCCCATAGCGCTCCCAAGTGTGAGTGCCAGCCTCAGGGCAGACTGATAAAAACCCTGGGCACGAACCCCTGAACTTTGAACCAACCAACTGCCCCAAGTGCAAACTGCCCCAGCACTCTGACAGCCTGAACACGGAGCCCCGCCAGCCCCAGGGTACTCCGCTCCGGCTTGCCACCCACGGGAACGTATCGCCTGACAGGTGACCCTTCCGACCAAGAATCACAGCAATAGTCAGATACCCACTTGCCCCAGGCCGATTGCACGTTAGATCTCACACCAAGGACAACGCTTGTGGCCAATCCTCTAATAAACTGTATGAAGATTTATTACCTAGGAGAAGAAAACTAGAGAGTTATTTACAAGGTTAAAGCAAGTGAATAGAGACACACCAATGAGGTACAGTCTTGGCTTTCACAGTGTAACAAAGGCGTCTATAATCAGCAAGTTCTATTGTCCTTTAGGGCTAACCCAGGCTAAGCACTGGGGATCCCTTGCTTATGCCTAGGAAACTCCTTCCTCCCTCTCCCCCCCAAGTCCAAGCAGCACAGATACCTAGTTCCTTTTGTCTGGGGGGCTTATCCCCCTCCGGCCATGTGCTCTCCGCTGCAAACTCAGCTGATGGAGGAGTCCACTCGCATGCCTCATCTTCACTGGGAGGAGAGCAGGACGGGGAGCGCTTCGTTTCTCAATCCGGATGTAAGCGTTTCCAGTTGTAGGCTCCCGCCAGAGCCTGTCTGGTATCGCTGGGTCTCCTCCCTCAGGAGGGGGTGCAACAACTTCTGCAGAAGAGCAGCTCATCACGCTAATTAGTGGCCTCTCCGGTATGGTGATTCCTCGAGGCTCACCCTCCAACCGCTCCAATAGTGTGGAAGACAGATCAATGCAGGCTGCAACTACCAGGCATTCAGTAGAGGCCAACCACTAAACACGTCCTTATCATCCTCAGACCTGTTTGATCAGTATTCACCCCCATGTGAGCTACAGTGATTCCAGCCCTGGATCTGTCAGTGTCCAGTAGAGACATGGGGACCTTGGCATGAGCTGGCACCTGGCCTGCCAGCATCACCCCCCTCCCCCACCTGTCCAGCCTCGCACACCTGCATGCTTCAGTGAGCAGGTGAGACGCTCAGCGAGAGACGGGTGCCGGCTCCAGGGCAGCCTGCTCCCCCCCCCCGCCCCCGGCAGCCACACTGGAGCCTCGCCTTGCTGGGCTGGGGGTTGACAGCGAGGGCAGCGGCAGGAAAGAAGCTAGCCTCTTCCTCTTAGTGATCACTGGCGCCTTGTCCCATCTCATGCCGGCCTGGCCTCAGGAGTGGCCACGCTGGAACAAGCCAGTGAGCCCGCCAGGCCAGGCCTCCCCAGGCTGGGACTCTGGCCCAGCCAGCTGATCTGGAGTCAGGTGCAAATTTTAGTGAATTTTGGAATAACCTGCCCTGTGCAGCGTGGGCTGGGGGCGGGCGGGCACAAGAACTCTACCATGGCTCCCAAGGGACTGGTTCAAGCAGAAACGCACCCTGGGGCTCTGGGTGCAGCTCAGGGACGCCAGCTCCACACAAAATAACCTGGACTTGCAAAGCCTCTGGTGGCCTCGTCCCTGCCCTGGCGCTCCACAGCCCAGCCCCCCCACATTGCCCCCAGCCGGACTGCCACTCCCCACAGAGCCTGTCCGTCCCTGGGGCACTGCACTGGACTGCGTGCAGTGATTAGCTCCCAGACGGAGCTGGCTCTGAGTCCCAGGATACTGGGGGAGGTGACTGGCTGACATGGGCACCCCTTGGGGTGAGGGTGAGGCAAGGCCGCTTTGGGCAGTGCTGTGGGAGCTGGGGTCAGGCTAGTGAAGGGCAAGGGGCACTGGGAGACGTGTGTGATGGGGTAGCGATGCCTGAATCCATGGGGTCTGGATGGGGTAGAGGAGAAGGTTTGATCCAAGGCCAGGCGCAGTGCCAGGTACATTTTGGCCCGGATCCTCGACGCTCTGGTGCATCCTGCACTGCGGCCTTCTGTTCCCGGGTAGGCCTCTCTCGGCTCCTGGCCATCATCCCGGAGCGGGTGGGGTGCCTGGGGAGGGGAAGTGAGGCTGTCTCCTGGCCCCGCTGCCCTTGGTGTGTCGTGAGGGCTCTGTGCAGGCAGCAGGACAGACCCGGCCCTTCCAGCCCCTCAACCTGCAGATTTGCCTCTGGGCACGCCCCTGCCCTGTGCCAGCTGGAGATGCCATGGCCCTGCGTGGCAAGCCCTGCCGTCGTGCCCATCTCGCAAGGAAACAAGCTCGTTCACCAGGGGCTCAGAGTGCCCCTTGTCATCAGCGCCTGACTCCCAAACAGGCCAGCGGGTTTCTTTCCTCTGAGCCCCCCTGGGCCTTGACTCGGGAACACGGTACAAACGGTCTCCTTGTGAAGAAGGAAAATTCCCCGTGGCCCCTTGGGAGGGGTGGCTCTGCCCAGGGCTGGGGTCCCCATGCCGGGCCTGGTCTGCCCGTGGACGGCGGAGTGACACTCTGAGCCTGCTCGGCCCCTGCTGCTCACTGTGTGTAAAAGGTGATTCCTTTCCAGGTGCCTGCATGTCGGAGTCCAGCAGCCCTGCTGTGGGGGCGGTGGGGGAGTGCCAGGCCCCTTGCCCTGCTGCCCACAGTCCCATGCCAAGCGGCTCTGCCATTCCCAGGAAGGGGGAGACGACCAGGGTTGCTCTGCAGCCGATGGATGCGGGGGCGACAGAAGTCCAGGCATAGAAAGCCGAGCACGTTCTGTACCAGGCGGGCACGACGTCTGGGATGCCCAAAGCCCAGGGAGACTCTCGGGGCACCGTGGGCCTGGGGGCGAGTGCTCGTCTACTACTGTGCCCACCCCTGGTGCCTGCTAGACACGCCTGGCTCCTGGTCATTGGCAACAGCATCAGGCCGTTGCCGCTTCCCCCAATGTGGGCTGCGATCCCATGGGAAAAGGATTCCCAGCCTGCCCCATGCGCTGAGGGGGAGCATTCACCAAGGGCCAGGCAGATGGCGCAGTGCAGAGCCCTCGCCGAGCTCCACACCAGCTGCGTGCAGGAGAGGAGCCCCACGCAGCACGGCCTGGCCACGGCCAGCAAACGTTGCCTCCTTTTCTCCGGAGTGCGTGGTCCCTGGCAGGACTTCGCCCGCTGCCCCACTCACAGGCTAGCGCGCCATGTGGGGGCCAAGCCGGGATTCCTGCTGTTGGCTTCAGGGCCAATCTCTGCTCTGTGACGCTGTCTGGGGCACTCGCCAGCGTGGGCTTTTCCTGGGTCCCACGGGGAACCCCCGGGTTTGGAGGCCTTGCAGCTGCTGTCGGTTTACAGAGACCTGCATTTGCTGCCCAGGTTGGAGCTGGGAGCCCGGCGGCTCTGCCCACCCAGCTGGGTTCACCACACTCGAAGCTGGGGGTTGTTTGGCAATTGCCTGTTACAGTTTGGTCAGGTCTGCCCTGGGCAATGCTCTCAGCTCTGCAGGGGCACGAGCCTTGGAGCGTTTAATATTTCCTTTAATGGCTGTTGTGAGACGTTTTCCTGACCTGCCTGATTGCCCAGTGCTGTGGCCTTATTCCTGTAAATAAAGAGAGCTTTTCCAGCGTGCTGATGGCCGCTGAGTCACCCTCTGCATGGCGCCCAGCGAGCCCCGGGGGCCACACCCACGGGGCACGGTGTTAGCACCCCAGGAGCCCTCCACAGCCTGGGCATCGCGCTGCAATGAAAGGCGCCAAAAAAGCAGCTGAAAACAAACTCCTGACAGCTGCAAGGTCTATCGGAGAGCATGCGGGGGGGCTTCATGTGCCTCAGCATGTGTCGTTCCCGCCCGTTGGCGTGTCTGCCCTCGGCTCCTGTGTGGCCAGCGTGCAGGGAGCCTGTACTCCGCGGGCTCTGCGTGTGGTGGGCCCCTCCTCCGCAGTCACTGCGAGCGGGTGGGCAGCCCTGCGGGCCTAGGCAACGTGCACTGAAGCTAGGCAGATACCCGCTGCAGTGGCCCTGTGGGTGGCCCAGCCCCGCTCAGCGCTGTGAGATCCCCTCGAGGAGTTAAATCACCCTGGTCTAGCAGGCCAGCATGCAGTGATAGTGTCTGGAAAGTCAGCCACCCAGGCCCAGCTGCAGCTGCTTGCTGCCCTCCTGGAGCACCCGACTGGGGCTGGGGACAGGGTTACTAGCCAGGCCAGAGATCGGGAGTGGTAAGAGCCACCCAGGGTGCCCAGGCTTCTGTGGGGAGCCCCAGATCCTCCACCTGCCCTGGGTAGGGGGCTGGAGTGCCCAAGAGCAGCCTGTGGCCCATGTCCCCACCCCCTGAGGGCAGGTGGGGCATTGCTCTGGCCGCTCCGGTCCCCAGGCCATGTCGCTGCCTGGCAGCCATGCTCAGGACAGGTCACAGCGCACGTTGTCCCACGTGCCCCAGCCCTGAGCATGAGTTGCTGTGCCCCTGAAACCAGGCACATGTAACTGTCCCAGGAGCTGGGCTTTGGGCGAGCGCCCTGCCACTGCTCGAGTGACAGCTCTCTGGGTGAGGCCTCTGCCAACACCTGGCCCCGCAGCCATTCCCCGCGACTGGGGCCGTGGGGCGAATCCCTGCGTTCTGCGGCGGCCCAGCTCCAGGTCGGGCCGGGAGGCAAGCTCCCCTCGGCATTGCCCTAGCGAGTGTGCTGCCCCTGGGGTGCTGGGCAATGGGGGTGTCTGGGGCAAAGTGCCTGGACCCTGCCATCAGGGCGGGGCGCTGCAGAGGGAGAGGGGGCTCTATGGTTATGTCGTCACAGCATTTTGGAGCATGCCTCCCAGCCCGGGTCAATAGACTCGGGCTAATGCTCTAAGCACAGCTGTGGACAGCGCCTTGATGGTGTGGCTTAGCCTGGGGGGGGGAGAGGGGACCAAGAGGCCCGAGGCAGGTCGAAGCGCTGGGCTGGAAGGCTCACTCCTGTGCAGGGCAGACGAGACCCCAGTGTGGCCAGCGCCGGTGTGTGCCCCATCCGCGGCAGGTGTATGGCACACTGCTCAGCCAGCTCCCCAGGTACGGTGCAGACAGCCTGGCTCAGAGCACCATCGCCCTGGGCTGGGATGAGCAGAGATCGGCACTGTGTGATCAGGGTGGCCTGGAGCCAGGGGACCTGCAGCCATAGCCAGGCTGCTGCACGTCTGCCCTGCTGCTGGGAGAGTCGAACACACGGTCCCAAGCCCGGCAGCGTCTCCAGGGACCCGACTACCCTCCCCAGCCTGGCTGCCTGGGCAAAGCCACGCGCTGCTGTACTGGAACCCGCACACGTCACCTCAGGGTCGCCCAGGTCCTGCGGAGGTCAGGCAGGCTCCATGCAGGGCCAGCCCAACCGCCCCGGGGAGTGACTGCCTCTGCCTTTGCCACGTGCATGCAGCGGGCGGGCGGAGAGCCAGGGCTGGCGGGGTTATCGGGGCTCCTGACAGGCTTCCGGCTGGACTGTGAACAGGGCATGGGCACACAATCATCAGCCTTTGTGTCCTCAGTGCGATACGGACCCTTTCCTTCTAGGCCTTTGGAGACAGCACAGCTGGGCAGGGGCCGGGCGCAGCCAGAATTCTAGGCTGCTTTTGTTATATTTCCTCCGCCCCTAGAGAGAAAACAGTGGGGAGTCTGGTGGGCACTTACTGATGGTCTGAGGAGTCTCGCTGGGCTGGGAAATCTGCCCTTTGGTGCAGTCCTGCTGGTAGGGCTGGGTTAGCCATGCCCAGATGGGTGAGTCCTGCCCTGGCATGGCGGGGAAACGCCACCCATCCATCCCCAGCACTAGTCAGACATGTCTATTGATGGGAGCCCGCCGGGGTGCGAACACCAACATCATAGCGTGGTACACTCACCTACATGCAAAGTCCCAAACGGCGTCTTTCCGAGTGGTAAAGCCCCAGTGCAGAAGGTGGCTGGCAGATCAGGTGGGTGGCATCCAGTCTGCTCGCTGCTGTGCTGGGCACACAACACCCCTGAGCAGGGGCGTAAGAAACGAGGGGGTTCTCCTAGTTTGCCCATTAGCTCTCCTCTCCCTTGCTATTCCTGATGGACTGTGAGTGGCTGGGGGATTGTTACTCTGACTGCTCCAAACAAGCTGGACTTCGTTAACTCACGTACCACTAACTGCCCAAGACAGCGTGCAGGCCACTGCCCGAGTCAGGCAGGAATGACCCTGGCGCCCAGACACTCCTCCGGGGAAAAACCACTGTTCTGAAAACACAAACCAGACTTTGTCCGTCAGTGAAGAGGCAGAACCAGCCCCAGCTGGGTTCTTTGCAGGGCACCTTTGAAACCACCCGCTGGCCACAATAAACATAGTCTAATGCCTCCTGCCATGTTGGCACCCACCTGCCCTTAGCCATCGTAACCCCATATCTTAACCCCCCCGGCTCTGCCCAGCGCCCCCACACTAGCCTGTGGTGCCCAGCCTGGCCCTGCTGTGACCACTGGGAATCAGCCTGGACTCATTCTGGTTGCTGTGCAGCCGGTGAGGAGCAGCAGGGGGCTGAATGGGGGGGCAATGTCTGCAGCTGGCTGTGCTTTGAGCCCCGTTTCCCAGCCCCGGGAGGCTGCAGCGCAGAAGGGCTGGCAGTCCAGTTGTGCTGTCCAGCCCAGGGGATTAGAACTGATGCAGCGGGAGAAGGAACTGGGGAGGAAGGCGGCTGGGCCCCCCATCAGTGCAGGACTAGGGGGCGTCCCAGGAGACGCAGAGGGGAGCCCCAGCACTGGGGGCACTGTTCATTGCAGGGAGCTGAAGCAGGCTACTGCTTGGGGTGGGAGCTCAGGCGTGAGGCAGGCCTGGCCTGTCAGTGCTCGCTCTGTGGTCCCAGCGCAGCCAGCCGAAAGGAGTTCGATCCCCGGCACCTCTGCTGGCAGGCCCAGCCTGAGCCGCGGCCCCCTCGCCCAGCCCCCCCAGCCCCGCTGAGTGTGCCGGTGCTCAGTGACCTTCACTTCACCTCCCGAGTCACTCGAACAGCCCTGACCGTGTGAGAATCAATCGCGCTGCTCCTGGGGCGATCAATGGGCTGGGTGCTGGAGTGAGAGCACGTCCTCCGTGAGTGGTGATGCCTGGGTGCGGAGGGCTGGCACCACACCGGTGCATTAGCGAGCACACTGATAACATCTGCAGACACCACCACGCTGGGCGGGGTTGCAAGCGCTTTAGGGGGATAAGATTAAAATTCAAAATGATCTGCACAGACTGGCAAAACAATCTGAAGTAAATAGGATGAAATTCAATAAGGACAAATGCAAGGTAGTCCACTTAGGAAGGAGCAATCAGTTGCACACGTACAAAATGGGAAATGACTGCCTAGGAAGGAGTCCTGCGGAAAGGGATCTTGGGGTCATAATGGATCACTAGCTAAATATGAGTCAACAGTGTAACGCTGTTGCAAAAAAAGTGAACATCATTCTGGGATGTATTAGCAGGAGTGTTGTAAGCAAGACACAAGAAGAAATTCTTCCACTGTACTTCACACTGATTAGGTCTCAGCTGGAGTATTGTGTCCAGTTCTGGGCACCACATTGCAGGAAAATGTGGACAAATTGGAAAGTCCAGAGGAGAGCAACAAAAATGATGAAAGGTCTAGAAAACATGACCTATGAGGGAAGATTGAAAGAACTAGGTTTGTTTAGTCTGGCGGAGAAGACTGAGAGGGGACATGATAACCGTTTTCAAGTACATACAAGGTTGTTACAAGGAGGAGGGAGGTAAATTGTTCTCTTTAACCTCTGAGGATAGGACAAGAAGCAATGGGCTTAAATTGCAGCAAGGGTGGTTTAGGACATTAGAAAAACTTCCTGTCAGGGTGGTTAAGCACTGGAATAAATTGCCTAGAGAGGTTGTGGAATCTCTGTCATTGGAGTGTTTTAAGAGTGGGTTATACAAACCCCTGTCAGGGATGGTCTAGATAATACTTAGTCCTGCCTTGAGTGCAGGGGACTGGACTAGTCCTGTGAGTCTATGATTCTATGATTCCCCTTCCTGGACTGCAGGGCCAGACTCACCACCTGGCATGGGGCAGCCGGGCAGAAATTCATAGAGTCTAAGGCCAGAAAGGACCACTGTGACCATCTAGTCTGAACCCCTGCATAGCACAGGTCAAAGACCTGCCCCACAATAAGGCCTAGCACAGAGCTTTTGGAATAACAGCCAATGTGGATTTAAACATTGCCTGTGATGGAGAATCCACCACGACTCTTGGGAAATTACTCACTGTCAAAAATGTATGCCTTATTTCTAGTCTGACTTAGTCTAGCTTCAACTTCTAGCCATGGGAACGTGTTAGACCTTTCCCTGCTGCATTGAAGAGCCTCTTAGTCAATATTTGTTCCCCATGTAGGTACTTATAGACTGTGATCAAGTCATAGAATCATAGAATATTAGGGTTGGAAGAGACCTCAGGAGGTCATCTAGTCCAACCCCCTGCTCAAAGCAGGACCAACCCCCACTAAATCAGCCGAGCCAGGGCTTTGTCAAGCCTGACCTTAAACCTCTACAGATGGAGATTCCACCATCTCCCTAGGTAACGCATTCCAGTGCTTCACCACCCTCCTAGTGAACTTGTTTTTCCTAATATCCAACCTAGACCTCCCCCACTGCAACTTGAGACCATTGCTCCTTGTTCTGTCATCTGCCACTGCTGAGAACAGCCGAGCTCCAGCCTCTTTGGAAACCCCCTTCAGGTAGTTGAAGGCTGCTATCAAATCCCCCCTCACTCTTCTCTTCTGCAGACTAAATAACCCCAGTTCCCTCAACCTCTGCTCATAAGTCATGTGCCCCAGCCCCCTAATCATTTTCGTTGACTTCCACTGGACTCTTTCCAATTTCTCCACATCCCTTCTGTAGTGGGGGGACCAAAACTGACTGCAATACTCCAGGTGTGGCCTCACCAGTGCCGAATAGAGGGGAATAACCTCAACCTGCTGGTAATGCTCCTACTAATGCAGCCCAATATGCCATTAGCCTTCCTGGCAACAAGGGGACACTGTTGACTCATATCCAGCTTCTCATCCACTGTAAGCCCCAGGTCCTTTTCTGTAGAACTGCCGCTTAGCCAGTCAGTCCCCATCCTGTAGCAGTGCATGGGATTCTTCCGTCCTAAGTGCAGGACTCTGCACTTGTCCTTGTTGAACCTCATCAGATTTCTTTTGGCCCAATTCTCCAATTTGTCTAGGTCACTCTGGACCCTATCCCTACCCCCGCAGCATATCTACCTCTCCCCCCAGCTTAGTGTCATCCGCAAATTTGCTGAGGGTGCAATCCATCCCATCATCCAGAGCATTAATGAAGATGTTGAACGAAACCAGCCCCACGACCGAACCCTGGGGCACTCCACTTGATACTGGCTGTCAACTAGACATCGAGCCATTGGTTACTACCTGTTGAGCCTGATGATCTAGCCAGCTTTCTATCCACCTTATAGTCCATTCATCCAGCCCATACTTCTTTAACTTGCTGGCAAGAATACTGTGGGAGACTGTATCAAAAGCTTTGCTAAAGTCAAGGTATATCACATCCACCACTTTCCCCATATCCACAGAGCCATTTTTCTCATCAAAGAAGGCAATCAGCTTGGTCAGCCATGACTTGCCCTTGGTGAATCCATGTTGACTGTTCTTGATCATCTTCCTCTCCTCCAAGTGCTTCAGAATTGATTCCTTGAGGACCTGCTCCATGATTTTTCCGGGGACTGAGGTGAGGCTGATTGGCCTGTAGTTCCCCGGATTCTCCTTCTTCCCTTTTTTAAAGATGGGCACTACATTAGCCTTTTTCCAGTCGTCCGGGACCTCCCCTGATTGCCACGAGTTTTCAAAGATAATGGTCAATCTGCAATCACATCAGCCAACTCCCTCAGCACCCTCAGGTGCATTGCATCTGGCCCCATGGACTTGGGCATGTCCAGCTTTTCTAAATCATCCTTAACCTGTTCTTTTACCACTGAGGGCAGTTCACCTCCTCCCTATATTGTGCTGCCCAGTGCAGCCATCTGGGAGCTGACCTTGTCTGTGAAGATTGAGGCAAAAAAAAGCATTGAGTACTTCAGGTATTTCCACATCATGAGTCACTATGTTGCCTCCCGCATTCACTGAGGGTCCCGTGCGTTCCCTGACCCTTTTCTTCTTGCTAACATACCTGTAGAAACCCTTCTCGTTACCCTTCACATCCCTTGCTAGCGGCAACTCCAATTGTGCTTTGGTCTTCCTATTACACCCCTGCATGCTCGAGCAATATTTTTATACTCCTCCCTAGTCATCTGTCCAAGTTTCCACTTCTTGTAAGCTTCCTTTTTGTGTTTAATAGATTTCTCTGTTAAGCCAAGCTGGTCGTCTACCATATTTGCTATTCTTTCTGTACATGGGGATGGTCATCACAAGTCAGCTTAACAATGTCATCACTTTGTTAAGCTAACTAGATCGAGCTCCTTGAGTCCATCACTTACTCCTGGGGGAATTCTGCACCACTGCACAATGCAGAATTTTGCAGAAATTAATGTTTTGCCTGCAGAATTTTGCTGCTGGCCACCACTAGGGGCCGCTGGACCCAGCCGAGCCCAGCTCCCACACAGAAGCCACTGCCGGGGGGAGGGGGAGGACGCTCGAGGGTTCCTGCCAGCTGCAGTTCCCAGAATGCCCTGAGGGAGGCGTGCAGGAAACTCCACACTATTGAAAGCCTGGGACCAAGTATCAGGCTGTTTCCCCCTTTGAATCCCTGGGCTCGGGGCGGGGGAGGGGGGTGTCTGGGCTCGGGGGCCACGGCTGAGCTCTGGGGGTGTGTGTGCAGGTATCTGGGCTGGAGGGGTCCTGCGGCTGGGTTCTGGGGAAGAGGGGGTTTGGGTGCAGTCTGGGGGGGCCCGCAGCTGGCCTTGGGGGGGGTGGATTGTGGGTGTCTGGCCCCCCCATCTGAGCTCTGGGGAAGGGGGGAAGGGAGCAGAGAAATAGGAACTGGGTTGTCATAGGGGTTTCTTTAACTCTCTACTCCTGGGGGAATTTTTGTGTGTCTGCATTGTTTCAGACATACTTGTTGACAGGTATTTTGAAATAAATGATGAAAATAACCGAAACTGGTGGGATTATGTCGTGTTATTTTGACAGATAAAATTTGCAGAATTTTAAAATAGTGTGCGCAGAATTTTTAATTTTTTGGCACAGAATCTTTTCGTGCAGCATGCCCCCAGGAGTAGGCACTATAAGGCAGGTTTTCTCACCCTTTAATCATTCTAGTGGCTCTTCCCTGACCCCTCCAATTTATCCGCATCCTTCTTGACCTGTGGACACCAGAACGGGACACAGGATGCCAGCCTCAGTCACACCAGTGCCAAGTACAGAGGTTAAATAGCCTCGCTGCGTCTATTTGAGATTCCCCTATTCCTCCCCCCTCCCCCAGCCCCAGAGCAGCACACGGGCTGGGCTGCAAGATGCGGGAGGTGACATTCACTCTGCTGCTGCTGCCCCCCATTCCTGGGGGGGCGGGAGGGAGGTGACTGGGGGGAAGGAAGGTGACCCACAGCCCTGCTGCTGCTTGGAGGCCTCAATGAGCCGCAGAAGCCAGGGTACCTCGCAGCCACGGAGTTGAGTGTGCCGGTGCCCCCCCAGCCCGGGTCCTTCTCCCGGGCTGCTGAGGGCGGGAGCGCTGCAGGAGGCCAGCACCAGCCACCTCAGCCCCCAAACGTCCCCGGCGCTGCTGTAAGGGGCTTGCCAGGGCTCCAGAGCACGTTATGGTGCCTGCAAACACGGCGTCTGCAGCTCCCGCCCCCCCCGGCTCTGGCCCGACGGCTCGGCCCTGCCAGGGGATGGCATGCTGGCCCCATGGGCAGAGGTACAGCTGTCCCAGCAGTGTGGGGAGACCCCCTCAGCTCAGCACTTGCCAAGCTGTGATCTGCTACTACCCCCCTGCCATGCCCCCGGGGCAGACACACGTGTAGCCAGGGCATTAGCACTCGGACCCCCATGCGCCCCGGTCGGGCCCTGAGCAGGCTCAGCGGACACGGCCAGTGGGCTGGGCAGGGGCGTGTTGGAGGCCAGGCTTGGGCACACCCCTCCGTTGCCCTGGGGTTCGTCACAGGCAGCGAGTCGTTAGTGCAGGGGCAGCGCGGCGTGGCCTGGCAGACATGGCATCTCGCAGTGCCCCAAGCGCCCACGCTCCCCCATGCCCACACAGCAGGCCTAGACCGTAGTGAGTTGCCAGGGCACTGACTGCCATGCTGGGCTGTCCCTCCCCGCCTTGCTGGGGCTGCAGACTGCAGCGGGTGGCCCCCGCTTCTCTGAGCACTGAGTCTGGCCCCTGGGCCAAGCCTCAGCAGCCGGCTCCCCCTGCCCCAGGCTGGACCAGCCCCTGGGGCCAAGCCCCAATTTAGGGTTTATAAAAAGCTTTTGCCAGCCCCATCGATCCCTGTCCCGGCCCGGCCTTTTCAAACCATCCGTGATACGGGTTTGAAGTGACCCCTCACTCAGCTGGTGCGGGGGCCAGAGCCTGGCAGTGACACGGACGAGACACAGAACTAACCCGGGGCCGCCCTGGGCAGGGGCTAGCGGGTAAATGGCCCCAGGCGGGGAACAGCTGAGATTGTTGTTAAGTTTTCACTTGCAATAACCTGAGCTTTGACTAACAGTGCAGGCGAGGAGCCCGCTCCACACAGCACTGGCAGTGTGGCATTAAGCACGTTTAGGGAATATTCTGAGGCCTAGGACGTGCCCCCCACTCCCCGCCCCAGGGCAGCCCCCTGCTGCCCCCCATCACCCAGGACCCAGACCTCCCCTGCCCCAATAAGCAAAGCTCGTCGCTCTGTCCAGGGTAACAAACAGCTTTATTGGTTGTTTTACAAAAGGGTTCATTAGCTACCAAAAAACACCCCTGCCCACACGAGGGGCTGGTTGGGCTGGCAGTGCCCCACGGGCAACGCGTGCCGTGCGGGTGGGCTGCTCTCTGTGCCTGGCTGGAAGCTGGTCCTGCCCCAGCTGCCTGCCCCTGCCCTGCTGGGCACAAACCTTCCTTTGCAGAACTGCCGGCTTGGTCCTGAACGGGCCCATGCAGGCCTCACCCACGAGCCCCGTGTCCTGGGTATAAACACAGCCTGCCTGCCGCTCCCAACCCCACCTATTTACAAGGGACTGGGCCGCCTGGCTCCAGTCACAGTGTCATCAATTAAACCAGCTCAAAGCCCAGAGCCCAGCCCAGATCTCAGGGCAGAGCCCTGCTCTCAGCCTGCGTCCGCTCACTCAGCCAGCGCCGCTGGCTTCATCTCTTCTCCTGCAAAGAGAGAAAATCGTCAGCAGGGCTGGGACCTCGGAGGGGCTAAGGCCAGCGCGGGCATGGGCCAGACGCAGCACGGCTTGGCTGGGCCCCTCTGCCCCACCCCTGGCTGTAGAGAGCATGGGGCCCCAGCCCCAGAGCTCGCCAGCTCCTGAGGCGATGCCCACTGGCCATGGGGAAATGCCACAGCAGCCCCACCTGTCGCTGGCAGCCATGGCCGGGGGGATCCAAGCTCCCTCTTTCTGTGGGGCCCAGCCCTCCCCAGCATTCCCCACCCCAGGACTCCTTTAGGGGCTGCTGCCCTGAGGTGGGGCTCCATTGGGAACACCCCCGCCATGCCCGTGATCCGGCTGCCCAGCCCACCACAGAAACACCCAGCTGTCTCCGAGCCAGCGAGCCCCTCCCGGGGGCTCCCCACAGCACAGCAGGGCCCATGTGAATGGGGCTGCTCCCTCCCGCAGGGCAAGGTTAAAGCCCCCTAATGGTCTGGCTTGGCCAGGAGACTCCCCTGGCCAGGCCAGGCCCCTGTTCCAAGCCCTCCCTGCCCCTCCTAGCGAAACCCCTCTCCCACCAGCTGGAGACCCAGGAGAGCAAACTAGCCCCGGTGCAGCGTGCAGTGGAGAGAAAGGGAATCAGCCCCATCCAGCCCACGCGCGGCACCCCACACACCAGCCCCACCCCAGGGGGCCCAGTGTCCTGCCCTGGCTCTGCCATGCTGCTAGATACTGACCCTGCAGGTCGCTGCTCCCCCAGTGCCTGGCAGGCCCCCAGGTTACGCGCCTTGGCTCACCTCACTACGGTCCCCGGCTGTCCTGCTGCGGCCGGAGCCGTGGCCCCGGGACCCCGTCGAGCCCCTGGAGGAGGAGCTGCCGGTCGTGGAGCAGTTGCTTGACACCTGGCCTCTGGAGAGGAAGGTGGGCCTGCTGTACGGGACGATCTCCTCCACTGCAAGGGAAGGGGCGTGAGTGGGGCTGGCGCTGCCTTCCGCAGCCTCCTGCCCAACACGCGCCCGGCGGAACGGGGCCCTGCAGGGAGCCCCTGCAGCACATGGCAGGGGACAGGCAGCTCAGGCCCCCATGGCTAAGCCCCACCTCCCCACGGCGTTTGATCTTTAATGTACCCAGTGCCCACAGCTCCTGGGCAGGGCCTGGACCCCATGGCCTCCCCTGGAGTCTGGCTGCAGGGCACCTCGGAGACCCGCAGTGCCCAGCCATGGAACCGCATTGCCACCGCATCTGCTCAGCGCCCCACGTACAGCCCCACCCTGCAGCCCTGCTGGCAATGCCCTGGGGCCACGTGGGCCCTCCCAGCAGCCAGGACCAGCTGGGGGGCTAGACATCGGGAGGGTCAGGCTCCATGTGTGGCTGGCAGGGCGCTGGCTGCGCAGACAATGGCACCATACCAGGCACGTGCCTGTCTGTGCCCGCGGGTGGCCGGTTTCTGGTGGGTGCCGCACAGCGGGTGTTACCGTCTCGGTGCTGGTGCTGGCCCAGCACGGTCCGATGGCCAGCTCTCCGCTCTGCGGCGCGGGCACTGTGCACGTCCCGCTCCAGAGAGGAGGCGCTGCAGGCCGGTGGAGGCGCTGGGGGCTGAGCAGAGGCCCCGGGGTCCTCGCTGGGTGGGGGCAGTGGGGGCGGTGGCAGATCTGTGTGAGAAGCAGAGGGAATTGTGTCAGCGGGCCAGTAAGGCTGTGCCCATCACACCCAGCCAAACCCAGGCCCCTCCCCAGCAGAGATACTGATGGGGGTTGATTTGACTTGGGAAGGGGGCCCTGACACGGAGGTTACACCAATGGGGCCATTGGCTCCCCGGCAGACAGAAGAGCCAGGAGCCATGCTGCCCGGCCTGCTCCTTGCTGCCTGGCTGGCATTGCCGGGGCGCTCGCTGCCACAGGAAGGAGCCGCTGGCGCTGCCATGTGCCGTGCCCACACTCACCTCCCTGTTTCTTCTCCCGGCGGTAATGGCTGGACTTGGGCTTTTTCTTCGTTCTCGTTTTCTGTGCCGGGGGGAGGGACACGTCACCGGGAGTGGGGCGGGCTTTACCTGTCGGCAAAGGCAGCGTGAGTCCCTGACCTGCTTCCGTCTCCCATCTCCCCCCACGGGCGCCGGTGGCTGAGCGCTCGGTCCATGGGCCACGCACGTGCCCACAGCGCCTGGCTCGCTGTTCCCCCAGCTCTCCGCAGGCTTTAGCAAAGCTCTCCACAGCCGGAGCACACCGATCCCACCCTGGCAGCCCCAGAAACCAGGCTGACCATGGTGGGAGAGGGCTATCAGTCCCTCTGTCTGGGCACAGGTGCCCCCACCTGCCGGGGCCGGGTGCTGCTGCGGGAACGTAGAGGGCTGGGCTGCACTCACCTGGGCTCGGGGAACTGATGTTCTCAGCACTGTGCGCTGGGGTCTGGCTCAGGTTGCGTCTGTGCCCGTGTCTGGGTGTGTGGCCATCGGCCCCCTCCGTAAGGGCATTGAGATTTGGGTCAGACTGGGTCAGGGGAGGGCTCGGGGCCCTGGGCAAAGCCCCCGAGCCGTTCGGCAACCGCCTGGAAAACAGCAAGGCCAGCCCAGTTAACCCACGCACTGCCTGGGAGCAGGTGGCTCCAGGAGCAGGTCTCCGGGAACCCACCCGGGCAGACTTGCAAACACCAGCCATGGCTACAGCTGCCCCCTGCCAATGGGCCCCAGCTGAGAGGAGAGCCCAGCCTCTCTGGCCCCGTCAGGCTGCCAGTGGGGCAGGGCTGTGCACAGCTCTGCTCTGGGGGCACCTGCCCAGCAGGAACTGGACCAAGACCCAGCAACCCATCTCCACTGGCTGCACAAGGGCCACGCCGCAGGACCGCCCTGGGCCCCCTTCGGCCCCAGCTCTGCTCCCAGGCTGCGAAAGTCACGAGAATGCAGCCTCTTGTGCACATCAGACAGGCTCCCAGGCACTGCCGGCGGGGGGAGGGGGGTGCTGGAGGGGACGAAGAAGTGGGGGAAGAGCACAGGTAATGTGGAATAATTCATCAGGCAACCAGAGAGCCACCCTGGGCATTAATCACCCCTGGCCCAGCTGGGTCTCCCTGGAACCTCCGGGGGACATCCCTGTTCGAAAGCCACAGCACAGCGTTGTCCCAGGCGAGGGTAAGCGTGGATACTGCAGGTCAGGATACAGCAGAGCTGGGGGGGCCCAGGGCTGGGGTAGCAGGGCCTGTGGGTCGGGATTGAGGGGCACCGGCAGAGCGGCGTGTGGGGCCCAGGGCTGGGGTAGCAGGGGCTGCGGGTCGGGATTGAGGGGCACCGGCAGAGCGGCGTGTGGGGCCCAGGGCTGGGGTAGCAGGGGCTGTGGGTCGGGATTGAGGGGCACCGGCAGAGCTAGGACACAGGGAGTTGTGCGAGAAAGCTCTCCAGGTGAAGGAGGAGTGACTACGTGGCCCATGCGGGGAGCTGATTATCTGTTGTTTTTGTGTGCTTGCCATGTGCCTGCTTGACTGGAATTTACAGTGTGGGCTGTTCGGGGGGCTGTGTGCTGAGGCTAGTGACCTGGAGTTTCTTAATGAGGCTCTAGCCTGCTGTCCTTTGAGCCCTCACCCCTTTAGGCTCCCTTGGCAAGGGGCTGGCTCAGGTAGAACGGGGTGAACAGGTCAGCTCCAGAGCGACCGGAAGAGCTAGCAACCAGGGGAGTTTACAGAGGGAGCATGAGAGCCAGATGCTCCTAACAACCATTCTCTGAACCTAGGCCAACAAGTGTCCCCCTCCAAAAAGCCAACCAACCAACCAAAATCCCTGCAAGAGCACAAAGCATGCAGGCAGAGTCCCGCAGCAGACCGAGGCTAGCCAGCGTATTGCACGGAGTGCAGCCAGTACGGTTACCTGCCTTGTGGGCAGATGGCTTACTGTGTGCATGTTTGGTGCAAGGAGCTCTGGAGACCAGAGTGTCTGAACGGGAGGAGCTAATGGAGACAGAGAGATGCAGAGATGAGACCTTCCAGGACACAGAAGCGGGTCCCACCCCCAGTCTGATGCCTCTGTGCTGTTGAGGAGGATGAAAGTCTCGGGGAAGGAGAACATCAAAATGGAGCAGATGGAACTATCCCACAGGTGGGATCCTCCTTCCAGATGATGGCATGGTGTCCACTCACACTGAGGATACCTCTTCGGGGGAGAGGACCTCAATTAGAAGAGCCAGGTAACAGTACTGGGGGAGTCGATCATTAGAAACATAGCTAGCTGGGTTGTGATGACCGGGAGAACCACATAGTGAATTGCCAGCTGGGTGCAAAGGTTGAGGACTTCTTGAGACATCTAGACAGACTTATGTGCAGTGATGGGAAGGAGCCGGGAATCATGGTACCTGTGGGTACCAGTGACATAGTGAAAGGTAGGAGTGAGGTCCTGGAGGTCAAATTTAGGGTGCTAGGTAAGAGCTTGAAGTCCAGGACCTTCATGGTAGCATTCTCTGAATGCGTCCACCTCCACACACAGGGCCAGTTAGACCGGCAGGATGTTTGGATGAGACAATGGTGTTCGGAGGAGGGATTTAGATTTAGTAGGAAATGGGAAACTTTTGGGAAAGGAGGAGCTTATACAGGAAGGATGGATACCACCTAAACCAAACCAGAACCAGATTGCTGACACTTAACATTAAAATGTTTGTAGAGGATTTTTTTAAACTAAGGGCTGGGGGAAAGCCGACAGGTACGGAGGAGCACATGGTAAAGAACAGAATTGTCAGACAAGACCATAGATGAACACGCTATGTTGGGGAAGAGTCAACAGAGCTTTTGTAAAGGGAAATCATGCCTCACCAATCTACTAGAATTCTTTGAGGGGGTCAACAAGCATGTGGACAAGGGCGATTTTTTGGATATACTGTACTTGGACTGTCAGAAAGCCTTTGACAAGGTCCCTCACCAAAAGCTCTTACGCAAAGTAAGCTATCATGGGATAAGAGGGAAGGTCCTCTCATGGATCAATAACTGGTTACAAGACAGGAAACGAAGGGTAGGAATAAATTATCAGTTTTTACAATGGAGAGAGGTAAATAGCGGCGTCCCCCAATGATCTATACTGGGACCATTGTTGTTTGGCATAATGATGAGGGGAAAGGTGTGAACAGAGAGGTGGCAAAGTTTGTAGACAATACAAAATTACTGAGGATAGTTAAATCCAAATCGGACTGTGAAGAGTTACAAAGGGATCTCACTGAACTGAGTGGCTGGGTGGCACAATGGCAGATGAAATTCAATCTTGATAAATGCAGAGTAATGCCCATTGGAAAACATAATCCCAAAAAAACATACAAAATGATGGGGTCTAAATTAGCTGTTACCATTCTAGAAAGAGATCTTGGGGTCACTGTGGAGAGTTCTCTGGAAACATCCGCTCAAAGTGCAGTGTCAGTCAAAAAAGCGAACAGAATGTTGGGAACCATTAGGAAAGGGATAAACAGAAAGAAAATATCCTAATGCCACTGTATAAACCCCTGGTGCGCCCACACCTTGAATACTGTGTGCAGTTCTGGTGGCCACAGCTCAAAAAAGATACATTAGAACTGGGAAAAGTACAGTGCAGGGCAACACAAATGATTAGGGGGGTGGAACAGCTTCTGTATGAGGGGAGATTAAAAAGACGGGGACTATTGAGTTTTAAGGGGGGCACAGGCACGGGAAGTAGGAGTGTGGGGGGTGCTGCAGCACCCCCAGTTTTATACAGTATCCCAGCTGCCGGCCCCGCTCCCAGCCACGCACGCGGGGGCCCAGTTGCCGGTCCCGCAGGCGGGGCTCCGCTCCTGGCTCCAAGCCTGCCCCCAGCCTTGGCCACCTTATCCCTGTCTGTGTCCCCCCCGGACACACGGCCCTGCTCCTGGCCTCAGCTCTGAGGGGGGGGGGGGGGCACGTGGTAAAAAGTTTGGGGATAGTTTTCCTGGCTTTCAGCACCCCACTATGAAAAGCGTTCCAACGCCACTGAAGTGGGGATATGACAGAGGTCTATAAAATCATGAATGATGTGGAGAAAGTGACTAAGGAAGTGTAATTTACCCCTTCACATAACACAAGCACCAGGGGTCACCCAATGAAATGAATAGGCAGCAGGTTTAAAACAAACACAAGGAAGTACTTCTTCACACAACGCACTGTCAACCTGTGGAACTCCTTGCCAGGGGATGTCATGGGCGGCAGGTATAACAGGCCAGGGGAGTCAAGGGAGATTACTGAGGAACCCAGGAGGCTGAGTAGCAAATGCTTCCTCCTCAGCTGCCCCAGAAACTGCATGGGGCACAGCACAGAGACAGATCAGAGAAATGTTTTTCCCCGGGCAGCTTGGGGTCTGGGGAGGGGAGGTGCAGCTGGCTTGGGGCTCCTCTGGGCCACAGAGGGGAGGGGAGTCTGGGGGAACCTCCGGGTAGGTGTGAGTGTGTGTGTGTGGGGCTCGGGGCTCCGGCCGGCCCGGGACTCCTCTGGCCGACAGGGGGTGCTTGGGGCTTCTTCGGGCAAGAGGCGGGTCCTTGGGGCTCCGGCCATGGGGCAGGAGCGTGGACAGAAGGGGCAGAGCTGTGGCTTGCCTCCCCAAAGGGGGACTCTATCTGCCGCCCGTGGGGAATGTTGTGAAGGCCAAATTATAACAGGGTTCAAAAAAGAATTAGCTAAGTTTGTGGAGGATAGGTCTGACTATGGCTGTTAGCCCAGAGGGTCAGGACAGCAACTCCATGCTCTGCGAGTCCCTAAACTCTGATGTGAAGCTGGGACTGGACGACAGGGGATAATTGCCCCGTTCTGTACCTTCCCTCTGAAGCACCTGTCCCTGGCTGCTGTTGGAAGGCAGGATCCTGGGCTAGAGGGACCATTGGTCTGACCCAGTCTGGCCGTTCTTACGTGTGTGGGGGGAGCCCCGGGCTGGGGTATCAGGGGGCTGCGGGTCGGGATTGAGGAGCACAGGCAGAGCTGAGTGGGGAAGCTGGCGTGACCCAGGCTGGCACTCCACTCGCACAGCTTCTCTCTCCTGCGAAAGGTTCGGGGGAGCCCCCAGGAGCCTGAGCCCCAGGGGTGGGGTGGGGGCGCCTCCTACCGGGGCAGGTGCGGGATCTCGAAGTGATGCAGCCTGGGGATGTCCTCGGCAGCTCTCATCTCATCGCGCGGCGAGGGCGTCAGCGTGGCCGTGGACTGCTGCCCGTAGGAGTGGGCGGGTGAGGAGATGTCGCCGCGGGGCGGGGGCAGGGGGCACTGTTCCTCCTGGACGTTCTCCATCAGGTAGGTGCGTTCGGGCAGCGGGGGGCACCATTCCTCCGCCTCCGCGCTGCAAGTGGGGGTATGTTAGACCCTGCCGGGCACCACAGGCCTGGACGGCGCCTTGGCTCTCACAGCCACCCCACTCAGCCCCGCAAGCCCTCATCCCGCCTGGCTCCACATGCCACCGCACCCGTCCCACGGGCCTCCCCGCCCGGCTCCATGTGCCTTCCTGCCCGTCCCACGGGCCTCCCCTCCCATCCCACGCACCTCTCCGTCCGTCCCACACGCCTCCCCGCCCGTCCCACACGCCTCCCCGCCCAGCTCCATGTGCCTCTCCGCCCGTCCCACGCACCTCCCCGCGCGGCTCCATGTGCCTTCCTGCCCGTCCCACGGGCCTCCCCGCCCATCCCACGCACCTCTCCGTCCGTCCCACACGCCTCCCCGCCCGTCCCACGGGCCTCCCCGCCCGTCCCACATGCCTCCCCGCCCGTCCCACGCACCTCCCCGTCCGTCCCACACGCCTCCCCGCCCGTCCCACGGGCCTCCCCGCCCAGCTCCATGTGCCTCCCGTCCCGTCCCATGCACCTCCCCGCCCGGCTCCATGCACCTTCCCGCCCCTCCCATGGGCCTCCCCGCCCGGCTCCATGTGCCTCCCCGCCCGTCCCACGGGCCTCCCCGCCCGGCTCCATGCACCTTCCCGCCCGTCCCACGGGCCTCCCCGCCCGGCTCCATGTGCCTCCCCGCCCGTCCCACGGGCCTCCCCGCCCGGCTCCATGCACCTTCCCGCCCGTCCCACGGGCCTCCCCGCCCGGCTCCATGTGCCTCCCCGCCCGTCCCACGGGCCTCCCCACCCGTCCCACGCCCCTTCCCGCCCGTCCCACGGGCCTCCCCGCCCGGCTCCATGTGCCTTCCTGCCCATCCCACGGGCCTCCCCGCCCATCCCATGCGCCTCCCCGCCCGGCTCCATGTGCCTTCCTGCCCATCCCACGGGCCTCCCTGCCCATCCCATGCGCCTCCCCGCCCGGTTCCATGCGCCTTCCTGCCCGTCCCATGGGCCTCCCCACCTTGCCCACACGCCTCCCCGCCCGTCCCATGAGCCTCCCCGCCTGGCTCCATGTGCCTTCCCGCCTGTCCCACGGGCCTCCCCACCCGTCCCACGCACCGCCCTGCTCGGCTCCACACGCCCCCCCGCCTGTCCCACGGGCCTCCCCACCCGTCCCACGCACCTCCCTGCCCGTCCCACACGCCTCCCTGTCCGTCCTACAGGCCTCCCAGCCCGGTTCCATGTGCCTTCCCGCCTGTCCCACGGGCCTCCCCACCCGTCCCACGCACCTCCCCGTCCGTCCCACACGCCTCCCCGCCCCTCCCATGGGCCTCCCCGCCCGGCTCCATGTGCCTCCCCGCCCGTCCCACGGGCCTCCCCGCCCGGCTCCATGCACCTTCCCGCCCGTCCCACGGGCCTCCCCGCCCGGCTCCACATGCCCCCCGGCCTGTCCCACGCACCTCCCTGCCCGGCTCCACGCGCCTCCCTGCCCCTCCCACGGGCCTCCCCCCCGTCCCACACACCTCCCTGCCCATCCCACAGGCCTCCCTGCCCGGCTCCACGCCCCTCCCTGCCCATCCCACAGGCCTCCCCGCCTGTCCCATGCGCCTCCCCGCCCGTCCCACTAGCCTCCCCACCTGGCTCCACGTGCCTCCCTGTCCGTCCTACAGGCCTCCCAGCCCGGTTCCATGTGCCTTCCCGCCTGTCCCACAGGCCTCCCCGCCCGGCTCCACATGCCCCCCGGCCTGTCCCACGCACCTCCCTGCCCGGCTCCACGCGCCTCCCTGCCCCTCCCACGGGCCTCCCCCCCGTCCCACACACCTCCCTGCCCATCCCACAGGCCTCCCCGCCTGTCCCATGTGCCTCCCCGCCCGTCCCACTAGCCTCCCCACCCGGCTCCACGTGCCTCCCTGCCCAGCTCTACAGGCCCCCGGCGCAAAGCCAGGCCGAAGGGGGAAGCGCCCCATGGCTATGGCTGTAATCAGCCTCTGTCATAGACTCCCCTGACCGAGCCTCTGACCTGACCCAGGCAGGCTGGCAATGCCATAGGTCTGCCTGGGCCCTCCCAGCTCCCTGCAGTGCCTCTGGCAGGGCTGGGGGAGTCTGGTGCGAGTGGCAATGTTTGCCCGGGCCCGGCAGCCACTGGTGCAGACTCTGTGTTGCCATGGGCACCGAGATCCTGGCCGCGGGATTGCTGGGTGTTTGTGCGGTGGCACCGTCCCTGCTAGGACAGAGAGAGCGGTAACTGTGCTCACCTGGCAGCCAGCTCCTCCTCCTCCTCCTCCTCTTCCTCCGCCTCCTCCACGTACTGGCTCAGCTCGCTGGCCGGAGGCGGAGGGGGCAGCAGCTCCGTCCAGTTCAGCGAGGGCGTTTTCACCGGCTTCCCCATCGACTTTGCTTTGCCGATTTTCACCACTAGAGAGACCGGAGCCAGACAGGCGTTTCTGACACAGCGAGTGGGGCAGCCCCACAGAGAGCCCCCTGCCTCTCGCCTGCCCTCGGAGTCCACAGTGGCTGTTGAGGGCGTGGGCTGGGCCCAGGGTCCAGCCAATCCCCTTTGGAGACACACGGTGCTTCCCAGCACTCCGGGGTGTCCTTGGGGTGCTCCTGGCAGCGGAAGGTGGCTCCCATGCCCAGAGGGCACCTGGGGCCAGCCGTCGGAAGAGCCAACTCTGTGCCTGGCACTGGCTCACTGGGCCCCCCACCCCGCGTCCCCCGGGCTCCACAGCCCGACCAGCTGCACACCCAACGGCGTCCCTACCCTGCTCAGCTCTGCTGCGCTCCGGGAGCGCGTACTGGCTGCTGGAGGGGCCAGGCTGGGGGCTCCGCGGGCTCTCCTCTGCATCAGGGGAGGGCAGGCTGGGCACCCCGTATGGCACCAGGGGCGTGCTGGCATAAGGCGTGGTGTGCTGCGAGAAGGCCCCGTTGAAGGTCCTCATCTCGTCGCTGGCAGGGTCAATGGTGCTGTAAATGGGCCCGTCCGACGCGCCCGCCCCAAACTTCTCCGTCTGGGCGAGGTAGTTGGAAATCCCGGCCTCTGCGGGGCAAGTTACAGACACAGGACACTGCGCTATGGGGACAGCTCAGCCACGTTTGGGGTCATTTGGCTCCTGTCCTGCCCACCACGTGGCTGAGCTGTTGCTGGCCCAGAGTTCCCAGCGTTGGACCAGCTGCCTTGGGCTGCTTCTCCTGCCCCTCTCCAGGAGCTCGGCCCACCTGCTCCCCAGAGCCAGCGACAGCAAAGCCGGCTTGGGCCCCCAAAGAGGGACTCAGCTCGGCTCCTTCGCCCACCCAGCCCCCACAGCCTTGGGGCCGGAGATGCCCCAGACATGGGCCCATTCGTCCTGGCCCCTTTCCTGGCTGCTCTAAGCCCAGCCCCCTGCTACAGCCTGGCCACCCGCAGCTCCCCATGCCCCACCAGTACCATTGTAATATCTCTCCGTGGCATCATGGATCCCCGTGCAGCAGCTCGTGCCAGGCTCCTTGGCATTCCCATTGAGCAGCAGGTTGGGGGCGGGCCACGAGTCCGCCAGCCAGGGGTAGTTGGAGGCGCTGGTGGCCATGGCCAGCATGCCTGGTCTGCAGGGAGAGAGGGTAGGGCTGGGGCTTATGTTCACTGCGTGCTGGGTAGCCCTGCTGGAGGGTTTCCCCAGCAGCCCCCGGCCGCTGCGGAGCGTGGGGTGGGAGGCCTCTGCACTCACCTGCTGTTGCCGTGGGCCGGCTCCTCTGCGTGCGGGAACGAGACTGAAAGAGACAGAGATGCTGCGCTGAGACCCGGCTGCTGAGGGTCGGGTGAGGCCTCGTTGCTGCGGGTTGTGTTTGACCCGGCTGCTGAGGGTCGGGTGGGACCCAGGGGCCAGGCCCAGCTGCCATTGCAGAGCATGGTGACCAGGCTGTGGTAAGCAGGCAGCTCCCACAGTTCAGCAGCCCAACCCCCGCCCCAAAAAATCCCCACAGGTCCATGTCGCAGGCCAGGACCAAGACACCTCCAGGGCCGGGCCGGGCTCTGACCTATGTGGACAGGGCTCGGCCGGGCACCGTTTGGGTGAAGGGGGTGAGAGAGATGGCAGAGACGGCAGCAGCGAGAAAGCCGAGCAGAGACCCGCTGGGGACAGCTCTTTGGGTGCAGGCTTGGCACTGCAAGCACAGCTGGTCTCCTGCTGCTCGCCTCCTCCTGTGTTCAGGCAAACGGGACTTCGTAGATAACCTTTGTAACTCAAGCTGGGTCAAGGGGCCCCGCCACGTTCTCGGGGAGCCCCGTGGCTGGGGCGAGGGAAGGGCCTTACCTGCTGGCGTGTAGGCAAAGGAGGCTGCAAGAGAGGAGGGGAGACGGTCAGTCGCAGCAGCTGCAGGCAGGAGGAGAATGCCAGGGCACAGCAGGGGAGCGAGCAGCAGGGCAGGAGGTGGGAGCTGGGACCAGGCACAGGGCAGAGCAGGGGCATTCACAGGAGCATGGCACACCGCACCCCCGTCAGGCCCCAGGCCCCCAGGCTGGCACATTCTACTGGGAGGGGTGGGTGACACAGAGGCCCTGCTCCCTTTGGGCCCCAGCCTTGTTCCCCTGGAGCTGCCTCTGCCCCAGCTGTCTGGTGCTAGCAGCCACGCTGGGGAGCCCGGGCCTCCCCAGTGGGCAGCGGGCACAGGGATCCCCTGGGCAGATATCTGCGTAAGGGTTCACCAAAGGGTGGCTTGTGAGGTCTCAGCTGAGGGCTAGTAGCCTCTGGGGTGGGGCTGGGGATGTGGGGTTTGGGGTGCAGGAGGGGGCTCAGGGCTGGGGCAAGGGGTTGGCTTCGGGGGGTACAGGGTCCTGGTAGCGCTTTCTGTGACTCCCAGGAAGCGGGTGCCAGGTCCCTGCGGCCCCTAGGTGCAGGGTGGCCAGGGAAGCTCTGCGTGCTGCCCTCGTGCCTGCAGGCGCCACCCCTGCAGCTCCCATTGGTAGCGGTTCCCAGCCAATGGGAGCTGTGGAGTCGGCACTGGGATGGGGGCAGCGCACTGAGCCTCTCTGGCCGCCCATGGGGCTACAGGGACCTGGCGGCCACTTCTGGGAGCTGTGCAGAGCTAGGGCGGGCAGGGAGCCTGCCTTAGCCCCGGGCCCCCACTTTGCTGCTGACTGGACTTTTAACGGCCCAGTCAGCGGTGCCGGTCAGAGCCACCGGGTCCCTTTTCGACCGGATGTTCCGGTCAAAAAACGGACAGTCAGCAGGGCCAATGGGTTGGTCTGATGTACTCAGGGTACCAAGAGGCCCCTGGATCCTTCACTGAGGGGCTGTTGTCTCCTGGCCGAGGGGCGCAGCCAGCCTGGCTGGGAAGCGTGGCCGAGCAGTGACTGTGGTTCTCAACCTTTGATTGTATAGAATTGAATTCTGTTCAGTCTGTTTTCAGTCTGGCTCTCGCGGCCCCCTCAGACAGTGTGCAGGCCCCCAGGGCTCCGCAGAGCACAGGCTGAGAACCACGGCTGCATGAGACGGGAGAGTGTCTAGGCTCTCGAGTACGTGCTCGGACTTCATTAGATTTGTAACCAGGTGTTCCCACCAAGGGCTGAGCGTGAAGCAGGGCAGTGAGTGGAGGGGAACAGGTGAGCTGGGTGCACTGAACCTTTGGGAACAGCGGATCGGGCACTGCGAGAGCCAGGGGATTGGGGCCGGATGCTCTGGGGAGGCGCGGGAGGGCTCGGGGGTTGCGAGGTGTCACTTGCTAGCCTGCAGAGAGTGCGGGGCGTACGAGGCCCAGAGGGCAGTGCCTGTGTTGCCTGGGGCCGCTGCAGTGGGGAGCTGACCCCTGGCAGGCACAGACAGGGCTCCCTCCTGCTAAGGACAGGAGGTAGCGAGGTGCCCACAGGCCTGGGCACCCCCAGGAAGCGTCACACCCATGTGCGGAGGGTAAGCAGAGGGGGCGAGCTCTGCACACGGGCTGGCTCTGGGGGGAAGCAGCCAGGCTGTGGGGATGGCCGCCTTATGTCCCAGGCAGAGCCCGACTTGCCCGCATCTAATCTGGAGTGGCCCAGTCCATGGCACAGTGTGATGGTGGTGGGCGGGGGGGGGGCAGTCCCTGGTGAGCAGGGGAGGGGCTGATCCCTGGCATGAGGTTGGGGTGGGGGCTGGTCATGGTGCATGGTGATCAGGGTTGGGGTGGGGGCTATCCCTGGTGCACTGGGGTGGGAGTGGTCCCTGGCATGCTGGGGTGGGGGCAGACTCTGGTGTGTGGTGGTGGGGGTTGGGGTGGGAGCTGACTCTGGTACGCTGGAGTGGGATCGGTCCTTGGTGTGTGGTGGTGGGGGTTAGGGTGGAGGCTGTCCCTGGCATGCTGGGGTGTGGGCAGATCCTGGTGAGTGGTGGTGGTCCCTAATATGTTCGGGCAGGCGTGGTGCCTGGTGCGTGGGGTGGGGTGCGGAGGGTCCCTGGTGCACTCGGGTGGGATTGGTCCCTGGTGCGTGGCAGTGGGGGTTGGGGGGGGCTGTCCCTGGCGCACTGGAGTGGGATCGGTCCCCGGTGCATGGCAGTGGGGATTGGGGGGGCTGCCCCTGGCGCACCGGGGTTGTGGTGGGGGTGGTCCCTGGCGCACCGGGGTGGGGGCAGACCCTGGTGCGTGGCAGTGGGGGTTGGGGGGGGCTGTCCCTGGCGCACTGGAGTGGGAACGGTCCCTGGTGCGTGGTGGTGGTAGGTGGGGGTGGGGGTGGTCCCTGGCGCACTGGAGTGGGATCGATCCCTGGTGTGTGGTGGTAGGGGTTGTGGTGGGGGTGGTCCCTAGCGCACCGGGGTGGGGGCAGACCCTGGTGCGTGGCAGTGGGGGTTGGGGGGGCTGTCTCTGGCACACTGGAGTGGGAACGGTCCCTGGTGCATGGTGGTGGTAGGTGGGGGTGGGGGTGGTCCCTGGCGCACCGGGGTGGGGGCAGACCCGGTGCGTGGCGGTGGGGGTTGGGGTGAGGGTGGAGGGGAGGCTGGCCCCTCACCCGTGTAATGACTCAGCTCCTTCCTCTTCTTGCGGCGCCAGTAGATCCAGAGGCTGAAGCACATCAGGATGACCCAGCAGGCCCCGCCAATGCCCGCGATGAAGGCCGGCTGCTTCACCACGTCTGTGATCTGCTCGGCCAGGCTCACGTTCTCCCCACTGCTGATGGGCACCGAGCCCTGGTCCAGGGCAGGCTCTGCGGTGGGTACAGGTGGCAAAGGCAAGGCAGTGAGAGGGCGTCTGCGTGGCCCGACCTGTGCCCCTTCATGCCACAGCGCCCCTCGTGTGGCCAGTGGTCCTGCTGCAACCCCAACGCCGCCGGTGCCCATGTCACACACACCCCAGCATCCCTGCAGCCAGCATCCCTCTGACCCTGGCAGGCACTGAGCCCCGACACCCCCGGCAGGGACTTCCCCCTCCCTGCCTGCCCTGCCTGCAGTCTGCTGAGCTCCGAGCAGCCCAGCGCCCCGGCAGCGTGTCCAGACAGAGCCGCCCCACCTTCACTCCAGTGCCTTGCTGCCCCTCACCGCGCATGGGCAGTGCCCAGCACTGCAATGACTCCAGGCGGGCACAGGTGAGAGACGTGCAAAGCCTGGGCAGGGAGGGGTGCAAAGGGAGGTCCTGGGGTGAGAGCCGCCACCTGCCCGCTCTGCCGAGCGCACTCACTGATCTGGATGGGGACGGGCGCGCTTCTCACTCCTACGCCGGCGCTGGTGACAGCGGCCACCTCGGTGCGGTACAGCACCCCGGGCACCAGCCCCTGCAGCACCGCGGAGTGCACCGTGCCCTCCACGCTGCTGTTGATATGGAAGCGGCTCTCGTTCCCGAGGCACCAGATCTGCCGGGGAGAAGACTCTGGTTACCTGTGGCTTCAGGGATGACGTGGAGCAGCTGCCCCCACCCCCAGGTGCCTGGCACTGGCCCCGCCAGAGCCTGCAGGCAGTGCGGGACTTGATGACTCTTGCCAGTTTGGTCGAACCCTCCTGGCAGCACCTGTGCCCGGCACATTGGATGCACCTGGTGCCTGCCCCCCTGCAGTGCCACCTTACCCGGTAATCCTGGATGATGCCGTTCTGCTCGCCGGCAGGGGGCGGCTCCCATGACACGCTGATGCTGGTGCTGTTGCCCACTGTTACCACGGAAACTGCCTGAGGGGGGGCGCTGGGGGCTGGGAGGGAGGAAAGAGGGTATAGTGCTGAGGGCTGGGGGGAGCTGCACATCAAGGGGACTGGCCAACCGTGAGCACCCATGCCTGGCCCCTAGAGCCTCCTGCCGGCCCCTGGACTTGCCCCAGGCTCCCTCCACCTGGCCCAGCCAGGAGGGGACGGGGGCTCTGCACATCCCCAGGGAGCCAGCAGCCCCAGGGGAGGGCAGCAAGCTCTAGCTGCTCCCGGGCCCCGGCTCTGACAAGCCATGGGGCACCAGCACCCTGTCGGCAGCAGCTGGGGAGGGAGCCGGTCCCAGAGCATGGCCGCTGGCTCCGTGACAGGCACCATGTAGCCACGGCCCATGGCCCGCGGAGCTGCCGGGCCAGGGCAGGCCAGCCGAGGTAGGCATTATGGGACAGCCAGGTTAGCGTACACACTTCGCCCTCCTCCCCGCACAGCAGCCCCGGCCCCCCCAGACGCCCCTCCCGCCCTGCTCAGCGCCGGGCTCCTCTGCCCCCACGCCAGCCCGAGGAAGCCAGGGAGCACCAGCCGGGCAGGCGTTCGTGAGGATCCCGGCCCCTCCCGCGGCGGCCACGGTCAGGGAGCCCGAGTCCCTGCAGACGGCTGCGTCGCTGGCCCACGGCACGGCAGCTGCCCGGGGAGATGCCGGCCCTGCCCGGGGGCCGAGCTCTGAGAGGGGGCTGCCGCCACCCCACTGACCTTCCTCGGGCGTGCGCACCACCAGCACCTCGCTGTCCGTGCCCTGGAACTCGTCGAAGTAGGGGCGCAGCTTGATCTCGTACTCCTGGCCCTTGCGCAGCTCCACCAGGGCGGTGCTGCGCTGGGCCGGCGCCGGCACGTCCTGCACCAGCCAGGCGCTGCCCCGCGGGCGGTACAGCACCCGGTAGCCCTGGAGGAACTGGGCCTGGCGATTCACCTGGGGAGAGGGGACCAAGCAACGGGGCAGCATTGGGGAGCGCTCGCCCGCGGCCCCAGCACGGCCCGCAGCCTCCGGAGAGCTGGAGCCAGGCTGCTCCCCGTGCTCTGCAGTCCCACCCCCACCCACTGCACCCTCTACGCCACCCCCAGCAACGCACCATCCACAGTGCCCTGGCACACCCGCCCGGGCTCTCTCCACCCTTCCGGGCCCGCCTCCGCCTCTCCACCCCCGGGCCAAGCTGGAGCTGGTACTCACAGTCCAGGACACCTGGATGGTGGTCGAGGTGAGGATGACGGGCTCCTGCAGCTGTACCGCGACCTGGCCGAGCTCGCGCTGCACCTGCCGGTGATCCACACCCTGCCTGGTGGGGCTGACGTCTGCCAACAAACCCAGCGTGAGTGCGGTGCCCAGAGTCACCCCACTGTACAGGGCAGAGGACACAGGCACAGGATCGGGCACAGGTGCCCCACAAGCCAGCCACTGGGCTGGGCACATATCTGTCTCCAGGTGCCCACTAGGCCCTACTGCCCAGGGAGCCTGCTGGGACGGCCAGGAGCCCCTGCCCTCTGCTGGGGCCAGCTGTACCAATGGCTAGGGCTGGCTCCCGCCGCTCGGCTGCCTGGACACACACCATTGCCCTGTGCTTCGAGTGGGGCCTGCAGGGCGGGCCTAGAGAAGACATCAGGGGGCTTGGGCTGGGCCCCAAAGCCCAGCGCAGGTGCTGATGAGGAAGGCAGGGGGCCAAGCAGCCTCTGCATCAGGACAGGCCATGACACCCGGAGCAAGGGTGCTGGGGCCCCGTGCTCGGGAAGAGGAAAGGCTTTCCCTGTGGCCTGGGGGGCACAGGCTGCTGGCTATGGGCAACAGAAACCCGGGCAGCCTTCGGGTGTCCTTCCATCCAGCACCCTGCTGCTGAGCACTCCCAGCCCCACCTAGCCCATTGCCCTCCTCTCTGACCTTGCCCATCCCCCAACGGAGACCCCGGGTCCCTGCCCATCCCCCCCTGAGAATCCCTTGGCTCTGCCCATCCCTGCCTTCTGCTGAGTCCCCCTCCCCCAGGATGGCCTTGGAGCCCCCACCCCGTGCGTTACCCTGTGCCCAGGCTGCCTCACCTTGCGTGCGCACCGGCTCCGAGACGGGGCTGGGGTCGCTCAGCCCGTAGGCATTGGCAGCGCGGATGAGGAAGAGGTAGATGGTGTTGGGGTTCAGGCCGCTCACCGTGTGCTTCTCCACCCGCACGTTATCGGCCACCGTCTGCCAGGTGCTGCCTGAGGACTGGCTGCAATGGGGCATGGGGAGAGGGGTGAGCCACAGCCAGGTCATCTGCCACCTCCCTGTGCACCGGGCAGGGATGGGCAGTGCCTGGGCCTGGCCTGGCATAGGGGGGCAGCAGCAGAGACAGGGCTCGCCATGTGAGGGCGATTCCAGAGTCCAGCAGGGCCCAACGGTGCCAGGGCCCAGCACAGAGGGACTAGGGAGCCGGGGCCCAGTCTGGGCCAGGGAAGGGGCACTTGGCCCCTCTCTCACTGGGTGTCCGAAGGGAAAGCAGAGCCTCCCCCTGGGTTACCAGCACCGCCTGCTAAAAGTGTGAGCCCTGGGCCTGCCGCCAGCCACAAGCCCCTGGTGTCACTGGCTTCACCCCAACTCCCCCAACAGCCTATGGGCGATGCCGCCCCGGCTGCCATCCCCTCCACGGTGACTGGGCCTGCCAGGAAGGGGCTCCTCCAGCCAGCGAGAGATGGGGGGCGGGATAGGGTGGGGCAGGGAGCCCAGGAGCACTCGGGCTGGGTTTGTGTTCCCAGCCCGGCCCCCCTCCCGCATCCCAAAGCAGGCACTCCCTGGGCCCCCCATGTTTTTGTTTTTTGGGGCCTCTCTGGTGGGCGCCCTGGGCAGCAGTGTGCAAAGCGTTACCTGAATGCTTCGATGATGTACGTGGTGGCTGCAGTGCCCCCTCTCTGGGGGCTTGGCTTCCAGACCAGGGTCACGCTGTTCTTGGTGACATCGGTGACCAGCGGCGCTGAGGGGGGTCCAGGGAGGTTGCCTGGTTCGGAGAGCTGCACCTGGAGGTCAGCCCCAGTCTCTAGAGAAGGACAGATTGACAGACTGACAGGGAGGCACCGAGTCCAGCCCGGGCGTGTGCTCCCAGACCGGATTCCAGCTGGCAAATCCAGAGCCTTTCACTGCACGGGCCCTGCTGCACACTCAGCCCGTGTTGGCACTGCCAACTCCACCACCCATGAGCTGAGCTGGGCTGCCACAACCACGGCCTCTGGCGGATGAGGCCAAGGGGGACACGGCAGGGGAGAGGCACAGTGCCAGGCCTGATGCTTGTGCTGCGCCCGTTTTGTGGGCGAGGGACGTCAGATTCCAGGCCTGACAGTGCAGCGCTGCTCACCAGCAGGCCATCCCCATGTCGTGCTGGCACGGCAGTCCTGCTCTTGAAGCTCAGCACATGGGCAGGGCCCAGGCCTGCCAGGAGTGCCCTGGCTGAGAATGCGGCTGGGGGCTGGAGAACCCCCAGGAAGTGTTTCATAAGAACATAAGAACGGCCAGACGGGGTCAGACAAATGGTCCATCAAGCCCAGAATCCTGTCTTCCGACAGCTGCCTGCACCAAGCTGATGAGAAGCTCGGCTACGCCCCCTCTGCGGAGCCAGTGCCCCGGCTGCTAGGGCAGCAGGGGCCATGAGAACTGGGGGGCTCCTCCCACCCACCGGGGAGTCCCTCCGGCTTTGCTTGTGCTTGACTTGGCCCTGGGCAAACCCCGAGCTCCTGGGCAGGTCTGGCCAAGGGCCGTGGCTGTCTTGGAAACACATTTGTGGCTATGTCAGTGAGCAGGACTGCACCTCGGGCACACCAGGCAAGGGGGTTTGCAATGGGGTGACCCCGTCTTCCTCAGGGGCCAGCACCACCCTGCCCAGCCAGCTCTCATGCTGAAGCACTCGCCAGCGCTGGGTGACGTGTCCCAGGAGGAGCCAAAGGGAACGTGGGTTCAGAGCTTCCTGCAGTGGAAGGGACTTTACACCCATCTGAACACAGCTGCAGGCTGGGGGCTGCTGGAAGAGCAGCACAGTTGCCCAGCCAGAGGGTCTGCCTGGGGTTGGGGAGCAGGGGAAGCCGGCGTGTCTGTAACTCATGTCAGTGAGTGGCATGTGCAGCAACGCTGGTGGGATTCCCCCAGAGCGGCCGACGTTGGCACTGGGTCCAAAGCTCTGGAGGGACATGGTGCCTATGCCTGCAGGCCCAGCGCTCCCTGGGTTTGCTCACTGAGTGGCCTGTTTGCTCTTCAAAAAACCTGTCCTGGAGAACAGACAGTTCCTGCCCCAGCCACCTTCTCAGGGCCCGAGGTGGGGCCCGCAGACCGGCTGAGCTGGAAACCCGTGTGGCAGTTACCTGCCCTGCCGGCTGTCCTGTGCAGGGGATGCAGCAAACCAAGCAAGACCAGCGCTAAGCTCTCCCGGGAGTGGCTCTGACCTATGCACAGGCAAGGCACCCGCAGTGACAGCTGCAGGCCTAGGGCGGCCCAGGGAGTCCCACGGGCATTGACCCCAAGGGTAGGAGCCAATTGATCATCCTGTCTGAGCTCCCTCACAGCACAGAGCAGCGAGCCTCCCCCGTGGGTCCTGCATTCAGCCAAACAAGCACCTTCCCGATCGGTGTAACCAGCAGGGACCAGCTCCTGACCCGACCTGCCCCTAGCGCAGCTACTGTGTGTGTCTGGGCCACTCGCCCCCACTCCCGGCTCCCAGCCCCCCGACCTGCTCCTAGCTCAGCTACAGTTTGCAGTTTTGTTTATGTACTGAGATAATCTGCTTTGATCTATTTGCTATCACTTATAATCACTTAAAATCTACCTTTTGTAGTTAATAAACTGGTTTTTGTTTTGTCTAAAACCAGTGTGTGGAAATTATGACTTGGGGCAGAAAGCTGTTGCATATCTCTCTCCACATTGAGGGAGGGGGCAAATTTCACGAGCTTACACTGTACAGTTTCCTGTGCAGTGCAAGACTGTACAATTTTGGGTTTACACTTCGGGGGGTGCCTTAGCAACTGGGAGGTGCCTTAGCTGAGCCTTCTCATGCAGAGCTGAACTCAGCATCTGTGTGTGAAGCTGCAGCTGGGTGTGTCCCTATCTGTGTGTATGCTGGTGAAAGAGCAAGCTTGGAGAGCTTGGCAACTTATCACAGTGCCAGTGTGAAAGGGAGCCCAGGCTGGTGAGCCAGGTGGGCTCAGTGGTACACCAATTCCAATTGGCACCCTGGGGGGAACCCGTAACAGTCCCCATAGCCCCGCTACCAGGCCCCCCAACCTGCCCCTAATGCAGCAACTGTGTGTGTCTGGGCCACTCTCCCCCATTCCCTGCACCCAGCTGTCCTGATATGCCCCGACATTGCAGGGTCCAGGTGAACTGGTCTGTTACTGACCTTGCACTGCCAGGGCCCCACTCCATGTCGTCTCCCCCGTCGAGCTGGTAGCGACACAGACATACAGCCCGGAGTCCGTCACCTGTGCACAGCAAGGGGAGCCAGTGAGTTTGCAGCTGCCATGGGTGAGTCCCTGGCCAGGATGAGCTGTGGGGGATGGGACACTGTTTGCACACCCAGAGGGTGCTGTGCACGAGGCTCCGTACTGGGGATCCCTTTGTAGCACTGGGATTGCAGACCCCCTGTGTCCTCGGGGCCGGCCAGGCTGCAGCCTGGGGAGGAGCTCTCTGGGGAATGCATCCGGCAGTCCATCAGAGGAGCTGAGTTTCCACAGGCCAGATAGGTAGCTGGCTGCAGGTTTCCTTGGGAGAGACGAAACTGCAACAGCCACCCCAAGCTGTGTAACAGAGCCTGGTCCTGGCCGGGTTTCTGCTCAAATGGGAACAGCTCCAGGAGGGCAGCTGGCCTGTGTGCCTGGGCATTGCTGTCCTCCTGAACTGCACCGCAAGGGGCAGTCTGGAATGGGAGTGGAAGAGGGCGGCCAGGGGGGTATAATGTCGGGGCTCAGCGAGAGGGGCCTGGGGCTCTGGGAGCATCACCGGTGTGTTCAGCTCATGGATCGTGGCTGAGGGCTGTCGTACGCACAGTGTGAGCTGGGCACGGTGGCTCAGAGCCACAGGCTCCCTGGGGTGGCACGGGGCTGAGTGCAGTGATGGAGTCAGCCTGCCTCTGAGCCGCACCCACGGCCCTTCCTGCAATGCTGTGCCATTTCGAGATCCCAGTGACGATAAATGGCACATCAGTGTCCAGGGACTTCTCAGCCTGAGCTTCAGGGAACGCCTGCCTGCCGGAGGTGCCAGGGCCTGGCACGAGAGAGCTGCATAGCCCAGCCTGCCAGGGCTGCTCGCCAGCCACAGTGACCCCCTGGCACCACGCTCACCAGGATGCCACTGCGTGGTGCTGCCACGCACACTCCACGCTCCTGCAGGTGGGAGGTGAGGACTGCCGGGTACGGGGGGTTCCACTGGCAGAGCAAGGCCCGGGACAATGTCCTCTGAGCAGGGCAGACAGCAAAGCCGAGGGTGCGATGTCCCTGGCTGGGGGGCGCTGCAGACAGGCTGTGCAGAGAGTGTCAGGGGAGCCCCGGCCAGGGAGGCAGCAGGCCTGGGGGACAGGAGGGCAGCATGCACAGAGGGGAATGGAGGGAACACTTTAACGTGCCTGTCAGGTGGGGCTGCCCCACTTTTCCCCATGAAGCAGCATGGCCTGAGGAGGTGGCCGTCCCTGGGGACCATTAACTCATGCTACCCCTGCTAGCCGCCTGACAGCTCTCATTGCTTCCTGGGCACAGAGCCACAACGGCTACCCACTGATGCCATTAGGTGCGCCGGGAGCCGGCAGATGCATTAACCTCCTGACTCGCACACAACGGCGGCCCAAAGCGCACGTGAAACAGTTCGCTCCCCACTGATGCCTGCCATCAATTTTTAAAGCACTGTTTAGCGTGAGCTGTGTGTTTTGATAACTAATTTATGGATAACCTCCACTTTACCCCGGTGCCGTGTCTGACTCCGTCGCGCCTGCCTCCAGGCCGGGGGGAGGAACGCAGCTCCCACAGCACCCCAGCCATGCCCACCCAGCAGCCCTGCACATGACAGCCACCTCCCAGAGACAGGAGCCGGCTGAATGCCCCATTCCCGTCAAGTGAGCAGGGCCCCATGGTACCAGGCCCTGCCCCCACTCCAGGCCCTGCCCTCCCCATCTGAATGTAGGGCAGGCTGCAACTGGTGTGGTTAACAGAGGGGTGGGGCTGGGGGAGGGAGGGCATGGCAGCACACTGTGGCTACATCAGGAGGGGGTGCGCAGGCGGGGGACTCAGAGCCCATGGGGAGCGGGGTGTTCTTTGGAAGGAGGCCCAGTCCCAGATGGCGTTTAGTGCCTGGAACCAGTAGTGCTGTCAGCCAGCCTGCACCCCTGCTAGGGACCCCCAGCATTCCCTGCAGAGAGCTGCTGTTCCCCAGGATGCCCGGGGCTCTTCGTTCTCCTCCACGCCCCCCAATCTGCTCTTTAAAAACAAACGATGGGTGCATGCATGGACACACAGGTGTACACGCTCACACACACGTGCGCTTGTGTGCACGCCCACCCCCACATGTGCACACAAACTTTAAGACTCTACTGCTGCATAATTCGCACACACCGGGAAAAAACACTGCTCTCCCTTCCTCCCCACTGCCACGGTTCAAACGCTGCCCCCTCGAAGGAAGAGCCATCCCTAGGGCCAAGCCCCCCGAGCTGAGCAAGGCCTTGTCTCCATGGGAGAGCGGCCCCACCTTAAGTGCCGATGTGATTTCAAGCTTATGTAGTCCGACTGGCGCAAGGTTAGGTGGACGTCTAACCCTGGGTTCGTTTAAATCAACTAGGACTGAGTTAGGGCTGGGGCCAGATTTTGAAAAGTGTTGAAGCGTTGCTCAGCTTTGTGTTACAAGGCCTAAGTGACTTAGGAGCCTGAGGGCATGTCCACACTACACGCTAGGGCTCTGCAGCTAACAGGGATGCACTGTGGCATTGACGGACGGGGTTTTTCTACCGAAGCGGGTAAATCAGGTAAATCAGTGGAAGCACCCTTCCATCGACCAGCCGTGACCGTGCCTAGTGGGATTTTCAAAAGCGCCTAACTCCCACTGATTTCAATCTGCCTTGCCTGGTCCCTGAATACCTTTAAAAATCTGGCCCTCTGTCTCCGTGCTTCAGCTTCCACGCGTGCCGTGAGGATTGCAGCACTTTGCAGCCACACAGGGATTCAGGGACATGCACCCTGAGACCTACGAATAACTGCACAGCGGTATTACCAAGAAGGGGGAGTCAATTTGAAGCAGAACACAGCCAGGAAAGCTGTACTATGCCAGGTGGACCAATGCACGGAACAAATTAAATAATCCAGTGTACCTGCACCCTGCCTTGGTGCTGTTAAAAAATGTCTCGGTTCCAACTGGAACATCAACAGAACATCACAGGACAAAACTGAAAGGCCCAGTAAGGTGGCAGATTGCAAATGCATGTGTGCCAGGGGTCTCAAACTTGCCAAAGAGATGCCGCGGGAGCGGAGTCAGAACAGCAGCAACAGCTTGAGGGGCTTTGTGATTTCTACACTCCACCAGCACCCACTGCGCTTCCAGGAATAACAGACCGAAGCACCAGCTGCAAACTCCTCCCCAAAAGGAGTAACAAAGCTGGGGCTTGACAAAGGGGCAAAGGCTGACTCACAAGAGGGGCTTCAGGCGCAGCTCTGGGAGCGGGACGGGGGGGGTCATGTTTGTGATGTTTGTTACCTGCATGTTTGTGATCTGCAGAGTCCCGTTGTCTAACAGGCTGACCCTGGGGTCCCTGCCCACAACCTGCTCCCCATCTTTCAGCCACTGGACGCTGGGCAGCGGGTTCCCGGTCACATGACATTGCAGCTGGGCTGTAGCATCCACGGCCAGCGTCTGATTCGCGGGCCCTCGGCGGATGATTGGCGGGATGCGGTCGGATGTCACTTAAGGGGAAAAGGCCAGAGCAGGTGTTAGCGGCTCTCCTGGCCTGCGTCGAGGGCAGAAAACACCCAGTCCCGCTATTGAGGGACCATGTCCAGCAACACGCCCGCCCCAGGTTACCTGGCCACACCGCGGCTGCGCCATGGCCTCTGGGCTGGTGCCACATGGGCAGCAGTGAGCAAGCTCCATGCCCCCCATCTGGTCACGGTGCTCACCCCGCCCCGGAGGAGCCAGTCTGGCCTGCTGGGAGAGGGGTCTGAGACCCAGCTCCACTTGGTCCTTGCGCTGTCTGCATGGGCCCAGGAGTGTCCATTTGGTGGCAGGGTTGCTGCAGTAAGAAGCCCACCCAGCCCAGCCCTCCAGAGACCCCAAGCAGCCCCAAACAGAACTGCCCCTCCCAGCAGAAGAGAGCTGCCACTGAGGCCCCTCCTGTGGGCAGCACCATGGCACTCCCTCCCCACCGAGATCCCTCCCGTGGGTAGCACCGTGGCACCCCCTCCCCCCCACGGCCCCTCCCATGGGCAGCACCGTGACACCCCCTCCCTCCGAAGCCTGTGCCCCCCCGCTCCAATTAAGCCCCGTCCCCTTCCCTAGGCTGTAGCAAACGGCAGACGCCGAGGGAATGGGCGGTTGCTCTGAGGAGAGGGCTGCGGAAGTGCCGCCAACCCCCGGCTCTGGTGACGTGCGCAGGGTGATGGCACTTTAATGAACTAAGCATCTGAGCGAGCCATGGGCCGGCCCTGGCTGGCGCCATCCACCAGAAGCCAGATGTTGGTGCTAGTTTGCTTGCGGATCAAGGCCATTGATCTGCCGTGTGCGAGGGGAGAGGCAGGGTTGCTGTGACACCAGCACAGCCCTATTGAACGCAGATCAAGGGGGGAAGCAGCAGGACATTGAAGGAGTAAAGGGAAGGGCTCTCCTTAGATGGCACTAAGCACCCAACGCTCCCAAGGGGTAGCTAAACCGCTCCGCTCTCTGGAGTACCAGGCTTCCTCTGAACAGGGCAATGGGAACAGCCGACCCCTGGTGCCCCATCTCCCTGTGCTACTGTCCCACAGACCGTGGGCGGCTCTGAGCCTCTCCCTGCACGCACCCCCAGTGCTGCACCGGGCTGACCGCTCTGCGCTCACCTTCCTTTGCTGGCCGGTCTGTGGCCAATAAATCCGGGGGCCAATTAGAAACAGGCTTTTGGGGTGGAGCAGAGGCCTTGGAGCTCCGGCTGTGCTGACTGGACTGCAGGGGAGAGCATGGGGCGGCTGAGGCCGGAGTGCCATGGCAGCAATGTGCCAGCCCCAGGGGAAGGCAGCCGCGTACTGTGCCAGCAGCCACAGCTGGCAGCCAAAGAGCATGCACACAACACAGGTAGCTAGAAGGTGGGTGCCAGGCCATGGAGACCCCCAGAGTGCGGGGATTGGGGAACAGAGTGGGAGGTGGCTTTGCCTCCTTGGCCCCTCCTATGCTGGGAAAGTGACCAGTGGGGAACCACGGCTAACAGGGGATCTGGGAATTGAGTTCAGACACCACAGCGGAGTGGCAGGCCCCATCTGGCCTGGAAGATGCAGGACAGGAAGAGCTGGCACAGACAGAGACGGGAACCCAGCACCTGGTTCCAGTGTCGCCATTTACACTCACACACCATGTGCGAGATGCAGGACACACCCCACGCCAGTGGGCCCAAGGCAGCCCAGGAGTGCGAGAGCTGGCTGGAGGGCAGGGTCACCTGCTCACTCAGCAGGCTGTGGGTCAAGTCCTCGACACCAGAGCACATCTGTTATTGGTAGCGGGGAGGCCCAAGGTGCCGCACGGGCAGCAGAGAGGGAGGTTATTAGTCACCAGCCCTAGCAGGACTCTTGTCAAGCAGTTGGAATGGGCTGGCTGTGGGTTGGCAGTGCTGCTCCTCAACGTGGCTGCCAGGAGCCAGGGCGCAGGGAGGCCTGTGGGGACTGTATCTTGTGGGGCAGACCAGTGTGAGGGGCAAACGGAGGCCTGCTTGGTGAGGCCTGAGGCAAGCATTTCATTAGTAGGAGCGACTTTAAAAACCTGAAACTAGCTTAGAAGCTGTAAACAAGACACCTGAGTGTTCAAAGTCATGTAGAGAACTCCCAGGCTAAGAGAGACAAATTCCAGCCTACATGCATAAGATGTGGAAAAAGTCATATCTCAAGAGATGATGCATGTGCAGCCAGAGGTGTGCAGTGTAATAAATGTATAAAATATGGACATTTTGGAGCTGTTTGCCGCACCAAAGCAGTCAGGGAGTTGACTCATATTACACACAATTCAGAGCTTTTGTTTCTGGGATCTGTCACTTGTGATGACACAAAGCCTGTCTGGAGAGTGAAACTAAATATTCACGGCAAGACTATTGACTTTAAAATTGACTCAGGAGCAGACCTCACAGTCATCTCAGAAGGGAACCCCTCCCAGAGCTGAAATCACCTGACACTGCTTTGACTAGCCCTGGAGGTATTCTGAACTGCAAGGGCCAGTTCACCACAGAAACAACTTACCAAGACAAAAGCTTTGCATTCAGAGTGTATGTGACAAACAGATGACAGACCAACCTTTTCAGCCGCAGTGTGGCAGCCATGATGGGCCTAGCAAGAAAGGTGGAAGAACTTGAATGAGAATTTGATGATATTGGACTTTTGAATGGAGATCCAGTACAAATCAACTTGAGAGACAATGCTGGACCATACAGTATACGAACACCTGTACCAGCCAGATCTTGGAAGAGACTAGCTGCAGATTTATGCAGATTCAGGGGAAATCACTACCTGGTCGTTGTGGACTTTTTTCAGTTATATAGAAACAATGTACTTGAAAGTTATAACATGTCACAGTGTTATTGAGAAACTGAAATGCACTTTTGCTCACTTCAGTATTAGAGAACAACTGATGATGGACAATGGATCGTGATTCACTGCAGCAGAATTTTTGTCATTCAGAAGGAACTAGGATATTGATCATATTACTAGTAGTGAATGGAGAAGCTGAGAGAACTGTACAGACAGCCAAGAAAATCCTACAGCGGGAAGACCCATTCCTTGCTCTTCTGACTTACAGATCAACACCAATAGCATCTACTGGAAATAGTCCAGCACAACTCCTGATGTGATGACAACTCAGAAGTACTGTTCCAACTTTGGAAAAGAATCTGTCTCCACATTGGCCAGACATGAAGCCAAACTGGATAAAAAACAAAAAGTCCATGAACACTTTTACAACAGTCATCACTCAGTTAGAGAACTGCCAGGTCTAGAACCTGGTGACCGTGTTTATGTCAAACCGGAGGGAGAAAAAGGACATCCAGCTGTCATGAAGACAAAGAATTCATTGCCCGGATCATATGCGATTGAGACCGACAGTGGAGAGTTCAACAGAAACTGTTGACATCTACAGTTTGTTCCTCAGAAAGAACAATCCACAGAGCAAACTCTGCAGCTGGAGGGCACAAAACAAGAAGATGACTCAAGAATTCCAAACCAACCACAGCCAGCTGTTGTAACCACTGGACAGCCAGCTGACCACGTTGTTCCATGTTTGGGTCATGTAATTAAAAAACCCCAGTACGGTTCAGAGATCCTTAACAAACCGATCCATACTGTCCTTCAAAGACAGCCTGATAATGTAAATATTGTAAAGGGTAGGCATGTCGAATTTAAAGGGGGAGATGCAGTGACTCGGCTGCTACTCTGAAACCTGTCTTATACGGTTCAGCCACTGACTGCACTGTGTGTAAAATGCCTTATTTAAGCTCTCCTCAGCCACACCTGGCACAGCGTTGAAGGATCTGATGCTGAACACAGCTGAGGTGTAGAAGCGAGCTCTGTGACCTGTCCACATCTGGTACAGGGACATGGCGGATGTGAACAGGGCTTGG
Organism: Chelonia mydas; assembly: GCF_015237465.2. NCBI lineage: Eukaryota > Metazoa > Chordata > Testudines > Cheloniidae > Chelonia > Chelonia mydas. The sequence continues at coordinate 2,270,463 of NC_051262.2, forward strand.
CCCACCATGGCTTTGAGTCACTGTTAGGAGTGGGTGAGAATGCTCATTGCGACAATGAAACAGCAACTGCTGGGGCTGGGGCAAAACAGGGAATTTGCTTTTGCGGGGAGGTTTTCTGTGATGTGGCTCGTTTTATGCAGAAGCTGACAATGCCGTCTCCCCCCCCAGGAGCTAAACAACTCAACTCCAGTTCTGTCTGGCAGGAGCCAGCTGCTCCAGAAACATGGCTGTTGTCGTTCTAGCAGGATCTATGCTAATTTTTAAACAAGACTGATGCGGGTGGCTCACACGTCATCGTCACTCAGCGGCTGGCTGATGGCCTCCAATCTGCATATTGGCTGGCAACCAGCATTCAGAGCCTCAGCCACTGGCCTGGCTGGCATTACAAGGACATTGGCAAACAGCTCAGCTAAAATGGTGGCCAGCCACATGGGGCCACTTTCTAAACTCCGGGGGCTGTGGGGGTGTTAATCCTAATTTGGGAAACGTGGTTTTGGGGGCATAAACCAGTGTTCTGGGCCATGATGGTGAATGCCAGGGCCTCTGCTGGCAGAGACGCCAGCTCATTTCGCATCATCTGCACAGACATGCGCCAGAAAATCATATCCCAGAATAGGACAAAAGAGCCAGTGATGGAACACAGCTGCTTCCCCCTCTGTGCTCTGTCTGCCCTCTAAAGCATCACTGTTCCTTTAAGAAGCTGGCACATTATCATCAGCAGACCAACTTGGCAGTCCACACGGAAGAGGAAGGACAGGTGCTGGGGCAAGGGACAGTGTTAGAAAAGAGTCATGTAGGACTAAGGGCCACTGTTTACTGTAATGCTTCATAACATTTGTTCTCTTCTCTCCTGTGTAGGTTTTTATGCTGTGCTCCTACAGCCAGGGCTGGAGAATCAGCTCCCTGACAGACACTCACAAGGAATGGCCCTCTTGCAGAACGACAGCCATCACCCACTGTTCTCAGTGGGATCAGGGCCACAGGCTGCCCTCAATTACAATGGGTCATTTTGTGACAGCCTGTACTCCTATGCTCACCTTTTTACAAAACTATGATACATTTTGTACAAAGTCTGCCTTGTGAGGTATCATTTGGAAACTCATAATCTGCTGAGCATTACTGTCTAAGTAAAATATGTGTGGCAACACTGTATATAAAGTTATAAAATTCTACTGTATGACATTGATGAGACATGTTCCAAGTTTAGAAAAACAGCCTCAGACCAGTTCCCCAGAACAAAAGATTAGTCCACCCCTCAGCCAGGTGCCAACAAAATCAAGTGGATTATCACCTGGGTAAATGGCCATTCTTTGGCAAGAAGAAGGGTGTGAACGAGACATTTACATTTTGAGTTGGGGGTTCCCGTGTGACAGACTAGCTGTTGCCTATACCCCCACTGGAGATAATCCTCAAAGAGGAGAGAAAGGTATAAGAAGAGAGGAGACTCTACACAAATTACCTTTCTCCTCCATTCCTTTCTGCTCATGGCAGTATCAATGCCTGAAGAAACACTGAACTGGGGAGGGGTCCTGGCCTGGAGGCTTTCAGCCAGTAAAGACTGCAAAGAGCAGGTGGTGAGAAAAGCCTTTGCTTTGAATTCATTTAGCTTGCTAAGTTAGGTATTAGTTTGCGTTTGGGTTTTTTTGTAACCAACTCTGACTTTTATGCCTCATTACTTGTAATCACTTAAAATCTTCCTGCAGTTAATAAACTTGTTTTATTATTTTATCTCAACCAGTGTGTGCTTGGATTACAGTGTTTGGGACCCTCCAGCTGAGTAACAGGGCTTGTGCATATCCTTTTCTATTAATGAAATGGCAGGCTTTCTATGAGCTTGTACTGCACAGACGGAAAGAGCTGGGCAGTACAAGACACACATTTCAAGGGGCAAGTCTGGGAGGGGGACTTTGCTGGGGTCGCCCTGTAACGTAATTCATGAGTGATTAGCTGTAACGCTCAGACAATTCAGCTGGGAGTGATTTACTTGCTAGAGGCTGTGTGTGAGCAGGCCAGGAGTGGTAGCTCTTACAGCAAAGCAGTATTAAAGGCACCCCAGGTTGGAGATTTCAGGGGAGACAGCTGTCCATCTGTCCAGATTGTACCCGGGGCAATGTCACACATTTCCTTACAGCATGGGCAGGACGCTGTTTAGGCTGCCCCTAGCAAAAATGGCCACTGCCTCCCATTGTTACTAATGAAGTAAAGCCAAGCTGCCCTGAGTGCTGATGGCAGCCCTGATGCTGGGAACAGGCAAAGGGGCGTACTGGAGGGGAAGGGAATCCAAGTGACTGTGGCACTGTGGGAAATGGGGGACCAGAGAGGGATGTTAGAGGTATGGAGGGGGGGCATTCAAAGGGAGGCAAAGGGGGCAGGTGAGTACGAGAAGCAGAGGGAGACTGAGAGGAAAGGAAGGGCAAGGGAAGCCCGGGGGAGAATGGGAGGGGGGCAGAAGACCAGCTTGGGGACGCTGGGTTTAATAGGGGAGGGGCAGGGTAGCATGGTATTCCCCAGTCCAGCAGATGGGGAGGGGAGGCTCCTGTTTGTGCAGATAAGGTAGGATTGTGAGCCTAGAGGGATCTCGCACAGGTTCGGGGGTGACTCCAAACACACCCAGCCTCCACCCTGGATAGAGCAGGGAGGGGCAGTGCAGGGAAGGGGGCTGGGCTTGTCTGTCCATGGGGATGAGGCAGTGCAGTATTTGGCAGGTACCACCCCTTCAGGGCAGAGCCAAGGGTGTGGGTTGCAGTGTACGGGGGAGAGGGGATGCACTGAGAGGGGCTCAGCTCCCCATGTCCTTTCCTTTGTGGGTCAGTGTCAGGCATGCTGCGTATGTTGTGACCTTCCCAATGTCGTGCTTTGTGCCGCAGCCGACAGAACGCTGCGCCCCTCGTTCTCACTGCTGTACCTGGGCACCCACAGTCGGTAAGCTCACCGCACCCCGGGAGGCAGGGAAGCGCTATCCCGCCATTTTACAGGGGGCCATTGACACAGAGAGACTAAGGCACTTGCCCAAGGTCACGCAGGAAATCAGTGGCAGAGCAGGGAACTGGGCCCAGCTCTCGCATGGCCCAGGCTAGCCCCTGAGCCACCTTTCCCCTCTATTATTGTTCCAAGAACTCATGGTGCTGTGACACTGATGCCACCCTGCCAGCTGTCTCCCTGCCCCTCTCTCCGCACGGATCACTGCTATCGGAGCACACGCTGCAAACATGGAAGAGTGAGGCGGCGAGGGCGTGAGCGAGGTAGGTTCCTCGGGGCAATGGGAAGCTCACGTGGGACCACAGTCGCCCCAGGGGTCACTGTGAGAACAGGGCAAGGTGGGCAGGGAGGACCAGGTGCTGTCAGAGACGAACTGCAACCTGTCCTATGATTCCCCCTGGGGTTACTCAGCGGCTGACCTTGAAGTGGGCTGGGTGGGTGCAGAGTACAGTCAGGCCAACTCTCCCCTCACTCTGCTGCGAGTGTCACCATGGTGACGCCCCAATGGGGCACCCTCCACAGCATTAACCATGACCCACCCCCACCCGAACGACCCCAACCAAGTAGAGACAAGCTTCCACCTTGGGCAGCAGTCTCCGTTCAGCTCAGCAGCCCAGGAGACGGCAGGATCCGCCCATTATTTATGACCCTAATTACTCTCCATTGATTGGGAAGCAGTGGCTGGACAAAGAGCCCCGGAGACTTCACACACAGCTGAATTTGCCAGTAACAATCAGCAAAGAAAGTGCATGGGAGAGGGAGAACAAACCCCAGCCACGGTAAAGGAGCTGGCTCAGACCGAAATCAGCTGGCAGCAGGCAGGCACCACACTCAGCAAGGGGAGCGGCGTTTCCCTGGCCTCCCGGGCAGCAGACAAAGTGCCTGACAGCATCGCCGGTGACGTGGGCGCAATGAGCAGGATGCTACAGGCCACAGCTGCCTCCTGCCCCGGCCTTGTGCTCTCGTCTGGCAGAGGCCTGGCTCCCGGTTCCGGATTGTGACTCACTTGCCCTCTTGTTAACACGACCCTGGCCGGAACAGCGCTCCACAAGATACAGACACATGAAGTGTCACCTAAAGGCCAGGGACGGCTCATCTGCCGTTGCGGAGTGCTGTGCTGGCTAGCCACCCTCTCGCTGCGGGAAGCCATCTGCGCTGCGGAATTAGGATTCTGGGTTACAACTCTCTTTGTCCAACAGTTGCCATTAATCACCTCGCCCTTGTCAGCTGGGCTGATGGATCAGGTGTTACCAGAAAACCGAAATCACCAAGGAGTGAGCGCCCGTGCTGCCCAGCTCAGGGGAGAAATAAGGGAATACAAAGGCTTTCCCTCTAGTAGGTACCATCTGCTGGGCGCTCACTGGCCTGCGTGCAAGGAGTCTGGTGGGAAGCACAAAGGGGAGAAGCTGGTTCCCACACTGGCAGCCCCAGAAGAGGCCAGAGGCATAATGTGCCATGGGGGCGAGCTGTCCCCTCGTATCTACAGACGGCCACTCCAGCTCAGGGTTGAGGCACGGCTGTGGGCTAGTGCAAGGTCTCTGCACACACTGGGCCCATGCTGCCACAGTGCGGAGCTGGGGTCAGGAAATGGTGCTGGGCTGTCTGTCTCTCTCCGGGCTTTGCTGGGAATAGGTTTAACCATCTGAGTTGAGTTAAATCGACAAAGCCCTCCTTAAGCCCCCTGGCTGTACCAGGTTTCAGAGTAGCAGCCGTGTTAGTCTGTATCCGCAAAAAGAACAGGAGAACTTGTGGCACCTTAGAGACTAACCCATTTATTAGAGCATAAGCTTTCAGCACATGTTGGGTCGAGAACCAGCAGAAGCAACGCTGGTGGCAAGCACAATTGTGCTGGTATAACTGCACCCCCCCCCCCGCCCCATCGTTCCGCCATCTCCTGCAAAGGATGAGTTTTCAGATCCATACCGAGCAATACCTTGTGCCCATGGTGAGACGAAGCCCTGAGGCAGCCGGCACTGAGCGCAGCGCCGCTCGCAGCTTGGCGTGCTGTGCTGTCAGCACGGCCTTTGGAGAGCACAGCTCTCTGTCGGCAGGTCCAAGCCAGGCTCCGCCAATGGGCTTTCAAAGTGACACTAGTTTGTTTGGACAAAACGCAGGATGCCTGCGGGAGGGGGCGGCGGCAGGTTGCCTGGGGGAGACAGGCTCCACACAGGGGGGCAGGAAGCCTGCCTCTTCAGCTGGGTTTTTAACAAGAAACCCCTTCAAGAGAGGCAAGGATTTTATTTGCAATAAAAGGAGAGCCTCTCTGCTCAGGACTAGCTCGAAGCCGTGGTTCCTGTAACACCTCCCGAGTCCTGGCTAACGCCAAGGGAACTCAGACAAATGAAATTCACAGCAGGAGGGTTCAGAGAAAATGCCAGAAAACTTCACAGGAACAAATTCCACAGGCAAAGATCCGGGCCGCAGCTCCCCAGGCAGGGGCAGCGGCTCCGCTCCTGTCCCCGCTGCTCAGACATTCCCGGGGTCTTTGCAGTTCCACAAGGGAACCAGCTGGGGGGCCTGTGCAGGGCTGTGCCAGTCCCTAGCTCAGCACATGCTGGTCTGCGCCCGACCGAACCCCACTGCAGCCGGGGCAGAGCAGCCACACCTTGCTGCACACCCAGCTGGGGCCTGGTGTCAGGGCCCCACCAGGCCTTTGTGAGCTGACAGCCGTGTTCCCAATGGAGATGGGCTGAGTGAGGGGTAACCACTGCAAACGGGGAGCCTGAACCGCCGACCCAGCAGCTGCAGGAGCGAATGGCTCCCTCTCCAAGGGTAGGGTTACGGGACGGGCACCATACCACTGTGGCTGGGGTGCCGGAGCTCTGCTGGCAGAACCCCGTCGTACAGACGCAGCCCGTGCCCATGGAAGGGGTTTTTCCGTTGGTGTAGGAATGCCACCTCCCCGAACGATGGAAGCATTCTTCTGTTGGGGGTGCGGTGGGATCTGGGCCCTGCCGGGAGCTGGGCAGCCTTGTTCGTCTCAGGTGGAAAGAGCTGCAGCCACCCCACAGGAAATCCAGCAGCAGGCCACTTCTTCCATGCTCCTCTCGACCCCTCCCCACATTGCCCCCACAGATCTTCCCCTGCCTTCTTCCTGTGCCCTGCACCGGACCCTTCCTCCCCCGACCTACTCCTTCGCTGCCCCTTGCTCATTCCCTGCACTGGGCACCAGGCTGGCTGCTGTCCCAACGGGCCGTAGCTAGTTAGGATCCCTGGTACTCCGCTGTTCTGGGTGTCTGTGGCTCATGCCCCAGGGCCCTGCTGGCACAGTCCCTGTGCGTATCTGGGCAGCTGGGAGGTTTAGAGCTCTCCTCCCAGGTAGGAAACACCTTAAAACCCTGACCCCCTGAAAATGCAGTCTGCAGGCTAAACTAACCAGCTGCGGAAACACAGCCCTGCGACCCTGAGCAAGGGGCCGTGACAGGAGCGTGCTGCAGGTAAGGGGCCATGCTCCAAGGGGTTCAGCATGCAGGCTGTCCCCTGCCCCCAGCTCAGCGAGGCGGAGGGGATTTGGCTCCAACTGTCCAGAACCTGCCGCCCGGACAGAGGGGCAGGGGTCGAATGGCACCTTGCCCAGACTCAGGGGGAGCACTACTGGACCAAACCAGCTGCCAGCCTGAGTGAACGAAGTCCACTGGAGCCCCCTGGCAGAGCCTCCTGGCCAGGCTCACCCCTTTGCTCTGCCGTTCCCTCACCAGCACCTTGGGAACTCAGCAAACGCTCCACCACTCATGGAGGGGGATGTCACGCTCCCCCACTTCTCCCCTAGAGCCACCTCCACCCTGAGCTCTGGGGCCCAGAGCCCCTCGGCTCTGCAATACGCCGACCACATGACTCCAAGCTCCTACAGGGCAGTGAGCCTGCTGCAGGGCCTGGACGTTACAGGGGGTTGTGCCCCAGGCCCCACTCCACAGTGCTTGGCCTGGGGACCACACCAAGGGCTCTCCCTGACCATGAAGCGCCTTACTGGAGCCTTTACGTTTACAAGTACTCACCATCCTCCACCTCCAGCAGGGCTTTGGCCAGGATGCTCCCTGCCACGCTGATGGCCTGGCACATGTAGTACCCCGAATCTGCTGTCTGCACCTCCGTGATGGTCATCTCGCCACTCGGGGACACGGAGAAGCGGCCCATAGGCTGAGGGGGCTGGCTGGGAAACAGCAGGATCTGCAGGGCAGACACAAGGGGAGAGCCCCTGACTCTCCACCTAGTGAGAGCCGAGGGCGGCCTGGAGGCATGAGGAGTACAGGGCCTCTGCAAGGAGAGGCTGGGCTGATTTTGGTAGTGCCCCGCCCAGGGCCAGGCGAATTCAGGAAACAACACTGGGCCCAGCTCTCCCCTGACACTATGCAGGGTGGGCGGAGGGGCTGTTCATGACATCAGCAGAGCTCCCTGCACCAGTGCCCAGAGATACAGAGGACCCGGGACAGTTCCAGGCCCTGCGGCGCGGGCCAGGGCAGGGCTGCAAGGGGCCAGCCTGGGCTATGGGAGCTTTTCAGGGGAGTTTCAGGCTCCCAGATTCACCTTCAATCTCACTGAACATGAATAACAGTCCTACAAAGCCACAGCCAGCCCTCGGAGCGCACGGGGCCAGGCCCCTCCCGCCAGCCCTCGGAGCGCGCGGGGCCAGGCCCCTCCCGCCAGCCCTCGGAGCGCGCGGCCAGGCCCCTCCTGCGAGCCCTCGGAGGGCGCGGCCAGGCCCACTCCGTCTGGAAAGCACCTGGGTCTTGCGTTTGTGGTGCCTTCCCCTTAAGAAGGGAAGCATTCCCCAAGAAGAATGGCTGCTGGAGGGTGGGGATGACTGGCCCCCGCCCTCCCTCGGGGTTTCTGTTACTGGGTGAGGAGGGAGCTGTGTACAGCAGCAGGCCCTGGTGTGCCACAATCCTGGTCTCACACCTCCTCTCCTCCTGCCATGCATGTGGGCAGAGAGAGGCTACATCACAGCACTGCCCTCCTGGCCACACCAGGCCCTGGGGCAGTTCTGGGCCTCTGCTGCAAGCATGCCGGAGGAGCCAAAGGAAAGGGACAACAGACGACTGAACAAAACAGAAGGGATGGGATGGAAAGAGCAGCTGCCAGGCAGGCGCGGCTCCTTGGAGATCTGGCAGCTGGCGCGCTAGGCACCACAAAGCAAACACACTGCCTTGCCCTTCTGAGCTGTGCAGCCGGTGGTATCATGCAGGCCCGTGGGTGCCGGGCTGGGCAGACAGCACATGGCAGGCATGCCCGCAGCTCACCCGGTGGTTCTGACAGAGGGAAGCCAGGCACACACTGGAATCTGCTTGCAGACCCCGGCAAGGCCCTGCCGAGCAGAACAGAGTCGTCCTGCTCCACTGGCCAGGAGCTGATGCAGGACCCCAGGGGCACAGCATTGCCCTGTTTCAGTCCCAGAGGTCCGATCCTTTTGCCACTCCAGCCTGGGCTCCAATATTCCTGCCCCGTCCTCCGGGGCCCGGTTCATCCCTATGGTTGTTCCCAACGGGGTTCAGTGCTGACTGGCTCTGCTTTCAGGTTCCTGGGTCCCTGCACACTGACCCCTTCCCGGAGCGCTCCAGCTGAGAGCGCTCTCACCCATGCGGTACGGTTCCCTCGGCTCTGTACGGCCAGTGGGCAAGGGGGGAGCTTTGCGTTCATGGGCAAGGGTGTGGGGCTCCAGCAGGGCAGCAGAGCAGAGTCACTGTAGAAATGTGCACTGCAGAGCAGCAAGTGCCAGGGCTGATCTGAGCACCTTAGCTGGGGGAGCCTCAGGAGGGGAACCCAGGGGGCTGACCTGAGCCAGGGCCCAGGCAGGGAGTGGGGAGCGGTGGGGAGCAGTGTTGAACTGAGCCAGGGTCTGGGGAAGGGAGCCAGGTAAGGGTCAGCTAGCACCTGTGAGCTGGGGTAGGGGGCAAGTCAAGCTGGGCCCTGGGAGCCAAACTGGGGCCTGAGAGCCCGGGGTGGGTGTGGGGGTCAGTAGAGTCGAGCTGGGGCCTGAGAGCCTGGGGGGGGGGTGTGGGGGTCAGTAGAGTCGAGCTGGGGCCTGGGAGCCTGGGTGGGTGTGGGGAAGCTCAGTCGGGTGGAGAAGACCTGCCTCAGGGGAAGACACGGCAGTCTGAGGGGGCAGCAGAAAGCACCTGGCCCCCAGGGCGAGGCCAGGGGCCCATGGCACGGGGTGGCAGCATCTGGCAGAAGAGGAGAGCTAGACGCACTATTGAGCTGGGCCCCCTTGGCCCTGCTGTACCCCGCCCCCCTGCACTCACTAACCTCCCCTCCCCGCCCATCACCCCTCCATAGGCACAATGCTGCCTCCCCGCCGCCACCCCAGGGGCTGCCTTCCTCATGCCTCACCCTCTCGGGGCAATACTGTTGGCCTCTTGACTCCTGCACTAGGGTCTCGCCAGTGCCTCACCCGCCTGCAGGAGCCTCGACCACCCCCAGTATAGCCCTGGCACGGCTCCAGGCACCAGGGCAGCTGGGGATGATTCGCTGCGGGGCGAACCCCATTGCCAGGGCCACTTAAACAGCTGAGCAAAGCCCCAGGGATGGACCGAGTGGGCCCCAGCATGGCCCCATGGGAGCCACCCAAAGCCAGGACCTCTCGTCTCCAGGGCCTAGGAGCGGGGCTGGGCATGGAGGCATCTCAGCTGCAAGGATGAGCTGGTTGGAACTGGGCAGCAGGACCGTGCCTGGGTGATCTCCCCAAATCAAAGCCAGAATGAACTGGGCTTGACACAGCCCAAGGGCTGGATCCCAGGGCAGCCCACAGGGGACAGGCAGCAGGCTGGCGGGCAGAGAGCAGCCTCGGGGGAGGTAAGGGAGGGGAGTCACTGCCTGGCTGACTCAGCCAGGCCTCGCACTTGAAGTGCCCAGTGGAGAATGTTCCTTCCCCGGCCCCCTGCTGACCCCGTCACAGCGCAGGGTCCCCTGCTCCCTGCCACGCCGACGCTCGCTCGCCAAGGGCGGTGGGATTCCCAGCCTGGGCAGACGCGCTCACACTCGCTCAGCTCCAGCAGCGTGGATGTTGCTGTACCCGCAGCGGCTCAGGAGAGGCATCGGGCGGGCTATTCTTAGCACGCTAGCTGGCGCTGAGCTAACATGAGTCTGCCCTCCCTGGGGCTCACGCCTTCCCGCTGCAGCCTAGACGTCCCCACACAGGCCCTGGCCTCCCAGCTCACAAGAGCAGAGTCAGGCAGTTGCTCGTCCCGAGAGGCCGCCCTAGACGCTGTCTCACACTGCGAACACAACGCTGCTTTGTTTGTCCCCAGGGACTGGGTCCCTCCTGGGTCCGGGTGGGGTGGGACCAGGTTTGTGCCCTGGGAGCATTGCTGGGGACTGTGATCACATGGGCCAGGGACCCCAGATGTGAATACACCCTCTGAGGCTGGAGGGCAAGTCACAACCTCCAGATGGGCTCGGAGTCCTGGGCAAGGCAGCCAGAGCCTCGCAATCTGGCTTCGCAAGGCAGGGGCGTGGGACAGGGGCATGGGTAGGCCTTGGTACACACTCAGGGGAGGGGGCCATGCAGAACCTACCTGGCTGCCCTCCTTCTGCCAGAACACAGCCGGTGGCGGGTTTCCTTTGGTCTCACAGTGAAAGGTCACGGTGCGGCCCTGAGCTACAATCTGGTCCCGAGGGCGCGTCACTAACTGGGGTGGAACTGAGAGCGGGTGAAAAGAGGGAGAAACAAATAGACACGGGTTGCAAAACTTTAGAAGGGGTTTTGTCCAACAGCATGGGGTCTCCAGGCACTGGGGCTCAGGGCGCCTGGGGCTTTCTTGCAGAAATGCTCCCCCAGGAGGTGGGGAGGGGATGCTGTGTTGGCTAGCAGAACGTATTTCCACAGCCCAGAGGTCTGTGCGTTTCTCTGAGCCTCCAGGCAGCTGACCAGGAACTGGAGCGCTGGCCCTGTCGGCAGCTACAGGGACCCCAGAGAAAACCCCTAATGCTGACATGCTGCACTGGGGCAAAGCTGGGCTTGCAGGGCGCAGCCTAATTTGGTACCACACCAGGACACAGCATCTACGCAGGGATAGCCACACCAGAGCCAGTGCCCTTCCTGGAGACTGGGGCTCCGCCAAGCTGCACATGTGGCCTGTTTTACGGCCTAAGCTAACACTGGGGCAGCAAGCACTAGGGAGGCACAGGAAACCATGCCAAACCAACCTCATTCCCTTCTGTGGCAGGGTCACTGGCCTAGGGGCTGCTGGGGAGCCAGAGATGGGACAGAGCGTGATTTTAGTAAAGCTTTTGACACAGTCCCGCATGACATGCTCATCAGCAAACTAGGGCAGTGCTCTAGATGAATTTACTGTAAGGTGGAGGCACACCAGACTGAGAAACCGCCCTCAAAGAGTAGTTATCCATGGTCCGCTGCCAGACTGGGAGGGTATCTAATGGGGTCCCACAGGGGTCAGTCCTGGGGCTGGTATTAGTCAATGTTCTCACTCATGACTTGGCTAACGGAGAGGAGAACGTGCTTGTAAGATCTGCAGATAACACTACACTGGGTGGGGATGCCAGCACTTGGGGGGACAGGATTCAAAACGACCTGCCCAAATTGGAGAATTGGTCTCATTTCAACAAGAATAAATTCAATAAAGAACAGAGCAAAGTACGTCACCTAGGAAGGAAAAATCGAAGGCACAGCTACAGAATGGGGAATAACTGGCTAGGTGTAGTGCTGCTGGAGAGGATCTGGGGGTTATAGTGGATCACAAACTGAATGTGAGACAACGAGTTGCAGTTGTGAAAAAGGCAATATTCTGGGGTGTATTAGCGGAAGCGTTGCATGTAAGACACAAGAGGTAATTGTCCTGTTCTACTTGGCATTGGGGAGGCCTCAGCTGGAGCACTGTGTCCAGTTCTGGGTGCCACGCTTTGGAAAGATGTGGACAAACTGGAGAGAGTCCGGAGGAGAGCAACAAAAATGATCAAAGGTTTAAAAAACCTGACCAAGGAGGAAAGGTTAAAAAAACTGGGTGTGTTTAGTCTTGAGAAAAGAAGACGGACAACAATCTTCAGATCGGTTAAGGCTGTTATAAAGAGGATGGGGATCAATTGTTCTTCATGTCCACTGAAGGCACGACAAGGAGCAATGGGCTTAGTCTGCAGCAAGGCAGATTTAGGTTAGATATTAGGAAAAACTTTCGAACTAACTCTCAGGGTAGCTAAGCTCTGGAAGAGGCTTCCAAGGGAGGCTGTGGAATCCCCATCACTGGACCAGGTTGGCAAACTCCCATCAGGGATGCTCTCGGGTTACTTGGTCCTGCCTCGCACAGGGGGTTGGACTTGATGACCTCTCGAGGGTCCGTCCAGCCCGACATTTCTATGGCTCTGTGGTAACATGGCAGCCTGAGCCCCGGGCCTTCTCCCCAGGTGCCAGGGTGTCCGATGGGCTGTTTACAGAGGTGAACAGCCACAAAGATATCGCAGCACCTGCCTTCTGTTTCTCTGACAGAGCAGGAATGCTGCCGGGTCCCTGGAGAGAGGCCCAGAGCTGCAGGGTGCATTGGCAGAGGCTGCCCAGTGGGACCGGGAGCTTCTCTGTCACCCACGGTGAAGGCCGGAGGGGGCCGCATTTTCTTCCTGCTTTTTTCTGACACTAGCACTGCCTGGCTGGGCCTGGAGAACAGGCTGAATGGGCAGCCTTGCCAAGTGTGGCACCTTGCTTGGCCCTTGTGCATGGGCAGCCCTGCCACACCTCCCTGCAGCCCTGCTTTCACCCATAAGAAACCTCACAGGCAGAGCTGCACAAAAGGTGGACGCTATGAAAGGCAGCAGCACGTTAATCAAGCGAGTGGAAGTGGAACAGAGGGGCTGGTTTCCTAGCCAGACTGTAAAACCCTTTGGATTTAAGGGTTTTACGGTAACACATTTAACTCCAATGTCTAATTAATAGTCTGGATAAAAGAAGCCTTTGCTAATGGTACCACATCCTCTCCCCTTCCATTCAGATGCATGAGCTCCCGGTAAACATTCTCCAGCCAGACCTCTCCAGCCAGGGCAGACTTGACTTTCCTCATATTTGTAGGGGAAAAAACGAGGAGAATAATCCTTAAAACCCAGAACCCCACATCCTCCATCAGGAAGCAGCAAGAACAGGCCTGAGACTAGACCAGTCCCCTAAAGGGGAACAGCCCAGCCCAGGGCACCCTGCACTAATCCCAGCTTTGGCTCTGTGAGCCCGCTCTCCAGGCTGCGAGCCACGTTCAGCATAGAAAGAACGTCACTAACAGTGGGAACAATTCTTTTTTCCTGTTGTGAAATCCTCCTGGTACTTCCCAGGTCTGTGAAAGCTCCCAGATGGCAGCGCTCCGGGAAATCATCAGCCTAGATAAGGGGGGCTTGAGCTGGGAGTCACAAGAGGCAAAAAAGGCCACAGTTTCCTCCTGTTTGATTTTGTGGGGGTCACTTACAGGGAACTCGAAGGAGTATCGTTGTTGCAAACACTCCTTGATTAGCAGCCGTGACCATCCACGGTCAGACGTACCCAACTCTTCCATAGCTTGAATGTGATCCAAAGCGGCTGCACTGTGCAGGGGCTCCCCAAATAAGTGTGTGAAAGAAAGCACCCCCTGAATCCTATGCCACGAACCATCTGGTGTCTGCAATGTCTTGGCTACATCTACACGGCGCCACAGTGTGGACTACGGGCATGCAAATTGCAGAGCGCACTGAACTAACTGCCTCTTGTAGACACTGCTGGCACGAAAGGAAAAAGATATCTGGTTTGTGTTAACACAGTCCTCTTCAAAGAGGGCTATGTTCATATGAACTAGGTACCTTTTCATTCACGCCAGCAGTGTCCATATGCACACAGGGAAGTTAGCTCTGCAATTCACACTCCAGTCGTGTGTGCTGCGGCACAGTGTAGACCAGGGCTTAGCGTGCGGTGTCTTCTCCAAAGCAGGATGCCCAGAGGAGAATTAAAACACCTTGTTTAAAAGATCTGTTAAAACTTACGTCTGTGCTGGAAGCCCCCAGCCCGGCTAGTGGGACATTCTGGATTTAAATCCTTGAACACCTCGCTGAGCATCCTGGTCAATAATCTGACTAGCTCGAGGTTAAAACTACTGGGGGGAGGGTGGGGTGGGAGAGAATACCCCAACCCACGGGCAAAGCTGCCCCATTTGAACTGCCAGAGCCTTGGCCAAGATCAGCCCAGTATTTGGACTCTAAAATCAGCCAGATTCTGACACTCTCACTCAGCTGAGTGGCACCTTCCCCCAAAGCGACCTCCCGGACGTGGGATCAGCAGGGCCCGTCATGGGGTAAGGTGCTACTCAGTGGAGGTTTTCATAGCAGCCTCATCACCATAGAACCTCTACTGATGAGTAGAGGGTCAGAATCTGGCCCTCTGACATTTCTAGTGCACACGCAGACAGACAGAGACACCCTTCTCCCCACTTGGGCTGAGGCATAAGTTCCCTCTAAGCCGTGTGGCAATGCAGCAGGCTACCAAGGGCCGAGCCGGCAGGGAGAGGTGCCTCTCCCCCGGCCCCGGGCTGCTGCGGCGAGAGAGGGCTGGGAGGAGTCAGCCCTGGGGCAGCCTGCACCCCAAACCCCTCATCCCCGGCCCCACCCCTCTGCCCCAGCCCCCCTCCCACACCCCAACTCCCTCATCCCCATCCCATCCCCAGAGCCCGCACTCCCAGCCAGAGCCCTCACCCCGCCCTGCCCACCAACCCTCTGCCCCAGCCCTGAGCCTCCTCCCACACTCCGAATCCCACCACACGTCACCTCCATATTGGTGCACGTAACAAAATTCATTCTGCACATGGATGGGAGAAATGAGAGGGAACGTTGGCTGAGACGGAGCATGGAAACTACCAGCCCCAAAGGATCTGTTTGAGAAAGTAGCTACTCTACAGCCGAGCCCGCTCCCCGAATAAAATATTGCCCAGCTGCTGGCACCCGGGAGAAGCAATAGATAGTCACTAGCTAGCTCCAGTGGGATACCGAGCTGTTCCCTTTCCTAGCAACCATCCACCACAGCCCCCTTAACACAACTGTCCACCCCAACGGCGCGCTGTGCAGCACCGGCTTGGCCTTCCCGGCAGCCAGGACCCAGCGCCTCAGCAGCCGAGTGGGGTGCGCTGTGCGGGCGGGGGAGAGACCGGTGGGCGGTGGAAGTGAAATCACAGCCGCGAGTGGCAGCGCTTGGGTTTTTCCTGGCTTGCAGTGGTCTCTGCAGCAACCTTCCTGGTTTGGGACGCAGGAGCCGGCCTGTGTGCAACCCCGAGGGGATCTCCCTGACCAGACTAGCTTGGAGCCCTGAGTGCCCACCTACATCCCGTGAAGCAGGCCAGGGGAAGGGGTTTGACTCAGTGTGGTGCGTGTGGCCTGCAGTAGCACACGGGACTGATACTCTTCTCTGGCTGGCACACCTGCTTCCTAGAGGGATCGCAGGGGGACAATTCTAAACCAGACGCCCCCAGCCAGGTATTTACAAGGGGACAGATAAGAGGGAGCCAGGCAAGGCCCCAGGATGTGGCAGTGCGGCTCTCCTGAATAAAGCCATAACACTCAGGGGAAGGTGCATTGATGTGCCTCCCGATAACCTCTGGGCACTCAGAGCAGGATCTGGAGATGGAAGGAGGAAGGGGGAGGAGGGACAGAGAAGAAAAGGAGCAAGTCTCCTAAATCAGCCACCTTCCCATAAATAACTAACCCTCCCCCATCCACCTCTGGCTGTTCAAAGCCTTTTCTTTCCTCTCAGTGGAAGACAAATGACATCAGGTTTTACAAATGCTAATTGCCCGCCTTATCTCCCCTCTGCCCACCCCTTCCCTGCTCCCTCCAGGAGCAGGGAGACAAAGCAGAGCTGTAAAGTATTTATGGGGCACGGGGCACTATCACATAGAGCTTCAGGTGTGCCATTGTCAGGCTGATCCCTGCAGGCACCGCTTTAATGAAGTTATGGATTGCTAGGTGCCCCCATGCTAATGGCCCCCCCTCCCCAAAGCTGCTAGCTCTCCCCGGCTGAATTTCCATGGCAGGAAAAGAAAAACCTGCAGCTGCTTAATTGTTATTGATCTGCATGTGGGACGGACGCTGCACAGAGAAAGGGTGTGCGGCCGAGACCGGGGAAAATCCAGAGCAGGGGCCAGTGCTCTGCACCAATGGTTCTGCTCACTTGCACCAGCTGAGGATCTGGCCCCCATCACAAAGTCTGGTTAGGGCAGTAAGTCCCCAGAGCTGAGTCCCCAGAGCCATCCCCACACAGTGCAGGGAGCTGGCCCGTGCCAGGAACCCGCAGGCCTGGCTTGGGAAGTAGATCTGCAGCTGGAGATTTAACCACGCCCTGAGGAAGCCGATGCTGCCCCCTCCCCTTTGCCTGGAGGGCAGGCTGCCCCCCCCCCCACCAGAGCAGTGGCTGGAGGTGGGATGCACCTTGCACGCTCTTGTGGGAGGCTCATTGTAAAGGGAGCTCAGCTGGCTCTGCCCAGCGCTTGGATTCAAATCCAGCGACCTGTGACCTCTCCCAGCAACAGCCTGTGTCTGTGCAACCACCTGCTCCACAATCACATCTCAATGGCTGTGGCTGGAAGGGAGGGGGCAGCGGCAGTGCAGAAGCCTCTTCACAAAGCACACCCCCCCCCCCGGCTTCAAAGGGGCAGCACTCCCCCCCCCCGGGCTTCAAAGGGGCCAGGCGCCCACATGGAGCAGGGACGATGGAGGCTGACTCAGGAAATCCACCCCCACGTTCTGCTCCTGCCCCACTTCAAAGGCCAGGAGGAAACGAGGGCCAGTGACGTGGGCGCCCCAGGAAGCATGAACGAGCGCTGAACGAGCGCTGCTGCTAAGGGGCGGGGGGGGATCGGAGGGGCAGATCAGAGGCAGGAAACTGACTGGACTGGGGGCTGCCCAGCGGGCAGAGCAAAGGGAGCCGGGTTCTGCATTGGCCCCATCACTTGCTCCCCTTCGTGCCCTCATTTTTACCTCTACAAGGAAAGCCAGGGGGTTTGTCCAGGGCATTTTACTGCTGATACAATACACACCTGATGAGCTAAAGCCAACCACACCCTGCCCAGAGCCTGCGGCTCCCAGCGCCCTCTGGCTGCATCAGCCGCAGGGCCAGGCCTAGTTACTGCTGTCATGGGAGCCTGGGGGGTCTGTGTCTCTGACTTAATGCACTGCAGATATTGGCTATTCCACGGGGCTGCCAAGTGGCTGGTCCACACGCTGGAGACGGGAGAAGGACACTGCGGGTTCACACACTGCACAGCAGTTCTGTGGCTAGAGGGCAATCACAGGGCCACAGAGTGGGCTAGTGTTAATTAACTCCCAAGCTCCATGCTGGAACCCAGTGGCTTTTCAGCTGAGAGAGAGAGGGAGGGAGGGAGAGAGGGAGGTGCCCATGGTGGGAGAGACCTGATCAGATTCACTAGCCAAATGCTCTGCAGCCAGCTGAAGGCCAGTTGGATTCACAACTGCAGGCTGCTCTGAATTCCTTCTTCTCCCAGAAAGGAGAGTTGGAAAAGCCCTTGTAGGCCAGCCAGGCCCGTTGCTGAGAGCCCCCGCCGGCAGGTTTTAGAGTGCTCTCCAATGGTCTGACGCAGGCAGAGCCAGCCGGCAGATGGCCGGAGCACCACAGGGTGTGGGGAGCGGGCAAAGAGCCTCTTGCATAGATCGTCTCCCACTATGGCCTCCTGAGCCCACAGGAATGTCGCATGCACAGCCCCTCCCCGCCCGCCACGCTGGCCCCGCGGCCATCCCCGCATGCCCCAGTGTTATGAGATGAAATGGATACTCACGGAATGGGCTCACTGGAACAGAGAACACAGAGAAACAGGCGTGAGATGAGCAGGATCCAGCGAAGCCGGGGGGGCGTGACAGTGACAGTACGCATGGGGGGCCGAGAAGCAGAGTGAATCGGCGCTGCTGAGTGCCGGGCCCACTCGGCCTCTGAGCGATGGAGCCTGCTGGGTGCCAGCAGCATGGAACAGACGGATCATGCAAGGAGGGGTCATGGCAGCGTCTGCCTATTGTGGCCAGGCTGATTCGCCTTCCCAGGGACTTCCGCGCACTAACCTCGGCCCAGCCAGTCGGTACCGAGGCTGTGGCTAGCTGGGCCCAGTCGCTGGTGCTGAATTGTAACCAGAGGGGATCGACAGAGACTGGCCTGGCTCAGCGAGGGAGCCTGGCCCATCTCCCTCCATCCCGCCAGCCCCGAGCACTGGAAAAGATTCACATCTAACACCCCGGCAGCAGTCAGTGCCCGACTAGTGTCAGCCGCCTCTGAGGAGCACTCAGGCCCTGGGCTGGGATCTCCCCATCACTAGGTGCTGAGAGAACGGGGCTGCTCATCTCCTCCTCGACTCCATGTGTTCCACCACCAGCAGCAGCCCCCATCGCTGCCTGGCCCCCTGAGCGACCCCTTACCGTGGACGCTGAGCGAGCCAGAGGCTTCCGACTTGCCCACGCTGTTCTCTGCCACACAAGTGTAGGTGCCCTCGTCCTCAGCGCTGACCCGGCTGATCCGCAAGGTGCTGTCGCTCTGGATGTCTGCCCTGGGATTGACCGAAACAAAGGCTGTGAGAGCCCAGCCTGGCACCAGCCCCGGTGCCCAGGATGCCAGTGCCACATTGGTGCCAGTGTTGCACCCGGAGACCACTCCCATCCAGCCCATCCTGCTCCCCACTGGGGGAGAAATGATGCCTGGCATTTCCTGGGTCAGGGCCCAGCCTCGGGCCTGGTTAGTGCGCGCACCCGCCCTCGTTGTCTTCCAGACCCATCTAGGTAAGCGGGAGGGTGTTAGGGGCTGGCAATCCTCTCTGGGTAGGTGGGGATTTCTACAATGAGTCATGTCCTGGGACCACATTCACTCCAGGAGTCAGACTGAATGGATCTAACGGGGCAAGCGAACCCCTCATGAGCCAGGCAGTCCGGGCTTGTCTGGTGAGAAAGCTGCCAGACCCTGTGCGGACGCTCTGATTCTGGGTAGGAACAGAGTTCACTAAACTAGAATAAGCTGTTTAGACCGGAACTCACGCGTCCACCCGGGTTAAAGTCACCCTTGGGTTCAGCTGGTGCATGTCTCATGCAGAGCAGCCCTGGGGTGTCCACACACAGAGCAGAACTGATTTAGCGACATCATTTTAGTGTCTCACCTCTAGGTCTCCTGTCAGCTGTGAGCGTGGAGCAGGCCGGGAATGCACAGGCAGCCCAGCCCGGCCTGGAACCAGTATTCCTGCTGCACCCCATCCCAGGAAAGGCCTGGCCTCTCCTCTCTTACCTGCCCCGCGGCAGCTCCCCTTCCTCCTTGCGCCAGCGGGACGTCGGCACTGGGTCCCCCTGCACCTCACAGTGGAAATCCACGCTGTCCTCAGCGAGCACCACCTGGTTGATGGGCCTGCGGATGAACGTGGGGCGCTCTGCCAAGACAGGCCAGAAAGGCAGCGTCAGGACTGAGCACAGGAGCCGTACAGCCCACACCAAGCGCAGAGACCCCACAGAGCCTCCGACCCCTGCACATGCAGCCATGCCAGACTCAGAGGATGCACGTGGAAAATGTCGGAGAAGCCGGCCCCATGGGATCGGAGCCTCCTTGCCCTAGTCAGACGGGCACACGCAGCCTCACCCCCTGTTCCATGGGGCCTCACGCAGCCTCACCCCCTGCTCCCTGGGGGCTCTGGCTCCCCGGTGGCTGCTGGAAGGCTGATGGGCCTGGAGCTCAGAGGGCTCTAGCCACACAATGGGTCTAAAGAAAAGGAGGACTTGTGGCACCTTAGAGACTAACCAATTTATTTGAGCACAAGCTTTTGTGAGCTTTTCTTGATGCATCCGATGAAGTGAGCTGTAGCTCACGAAAGCTTATGCTCAAATAAATTGGTTAGTCTCTAAGGTGCCACAAGTCCTCCTGTTCTTTTTGCGGATACAGAATAACACGGCTGCTGCTCTGAAACAATGGGTCTAGCAGTGAGAAGACAAGCGCCTCCTCCAACAGGCTCTGCCTCCCAGTACCTACCCAGCCAGCGTGGCCCAGCCCTGCCCACGGAGTTTGGCCTCGGTAGCCCCGCCTGTCCTTGGTGACTTGTAAGGGCAGCACACTTGCCCTGTGGGAACTGGCTGGGCCGCAGGGTTATTTATGCAGCTGCCTGTCCAGTTCACCACGGCCCAACGTGCAGGGCTGTGCACTGACTGAGGGAGCAGTCCTGTGTCCAGGCCAGCCTGGCTCAGAGAGGTCTCACCACCTCCCAGCCAGCGGATGGGATGGAGCAATGGAAGGCAGAGGGAAAAACATCTCAGCACCCAAGACTGGCAATAACGTAGGCAGGAACTGGTTTCCCCCTCGGGCTCCGGCCAGGGCTGCTCAGAAAAACACCTGCCTTGTTTATGACCCCTTCGGCCAGAGCAATAAACCATTTCCCAGCTCCCAGTACGGCATCTCTGCCTCCCGAGGCACAGGGTTCCCAGGCAGGGCTGCTCTCCTGGGCTCCCCTGAAATCAATGGGAGTTAGGCACCTAAGTACCTTTGAGGATCTGGGACCAGGAGCCTGTCTGGGACTAGGCAACCAGCAGAGAATGGCAGGGCTGAGCTAGAGGGCCAGGGAAGGGCCAGGCAGGGATGGGATCTCGAATAGTCCAGAACTCTGAGCTGCACCAGGCTGCTGGGGCCAGGGCTGCTATTTGCAGAGGGCAAGAGGCCCTGGCGAGAACGGGCCGGTGGGTTCTGGCTGGGATCTGCAGGAGGCAGTCAGTGCCTGGAGAAGGGGATGGTCGTTAATGGGCATTCAGTCCCCTCCAGCAGTGGAATCACAGAAGGCTCCTTGGCGTGACTGACGATGGAGAAGGTAGTGACTCAGTGGTACTGCTCTGGGTTGGAGATTCCTGGGGGGAGCTTGCAAATGTTCCCATATAGATCCTGTTTGTGAGTTTAGGCTCTTTGATTAATAATGTCTGGCACCCCGGGTGGCCCTAACCACATCCAGACAGCGCTGCTGCCATGCAGCCACTTCTGGGGCGGAGCGCAGCTGTCAGTCCCAGCTCGCAGCGCAGTGGCAGGGAAGCAGCCATTCAGGGACACACACTGGGCCAGACCCAGCCAGACCGGCTTGCACCTCGGGGGAAAGGCTGCTGAGATGTAGTCTGGGTATTCCCAGCCTGATGCCTGGCTACTCAGCTCTGGTGCCTTGGCTATGGGGCACTTCTCGAAGCGCCTAGCTCATCAGCAAGGCTGGGTGCTGTGCGGGGGAGCAGCCATAGAGCCGAGCTCTGTGACACATAGCCAGCCACCCTGTGTGCCCTGCCCCACACCAGCCCCAGGTACTACGTACCAAACACCACCAGCTCAGCCGGCTCGCTGTCCCGCTCCCCCACCATGTTGGTAGCCACACAGACGTACATGCCAGCGTCACTCTTCCTGGTGTTGGACATCATCAGCTTCCCCCCACGGATCTGCACCAAAGGGGAAGAGCTCAGAATAGAGGGCCCTGCCGCGGTAAGGGGAGTCACACGCTTGGGCACCTGAAACATACCGCTGGGGAGGGTCACAGGACTGCTCTTGTGACTTCCCTTTGCTTCCCCATCAGAAAGTCATTTTTCTGTGGGGAAGCAAAGAAATCTGGAGGGGACATAAATTCTGCGCATGTGCAGAATTCCCCCAGGAGTATTACAATAACTGTATTGGAGAAGAGGAAAAGTCACAAGATTTTATCCATTACAGAAGAGAAACTCTGCCATCGGGGGTGTGGCATGAAGGATCCCAGCTCTTTGAACTGGACCTGCACTGCAAGGACAAGCGAGAGTGACTCCCCATGCCACCCTGCAGGACAGATGCTCCCACGGCCCTCTCCCTGCATTCCACCCTGCCCCCATGGGACAGATACCCCCATTACTCAGTTTCCCCTCTCCGCAGATGCCCCCCTACCTGCTGTGACGAAGTGGGACTGTTCTTAATGTTTCCTCTGAATAGTGTGGGGGTGCCTCAGTTTCCCCTATGCAGTTCTTAAGTATCTAGGTGGTGGGGTAAGGGTGTATGATCATTGCAGAGCCCTAGAGGGCAGGTGTGTGCAGAGGTCTGGACACAGAGAATGGCCAACACCCTGTTTCCTGGCCACTGATAGCTTGGGCCCTTCCTCCCTGCAAGGTGAGAGCTAAAGGGTTGGAGAATAAAGGAATCCGGTGACCTCCTAGCCCGGGAAAGGGGAAAGCCCAGAGGAGGAGGGGCTGGAGGGAGTTTCAGTTTGGGGCTGGCTGGGACATGGAGTGATGTGCAGACATGGTTGTCTGGCTCACTGCCCCGCAAAATGGACCCAGCTGAGGGGTCCTGTTCTCTGCACCTGCAAGCTCTGTTTTAGACCATGTTCCTGTCGTCTAATAAACCTCTGTTTTACTGTCTGGCTGAGAGTCACGTCTGACTGCAAAGTTGGGGTTCAGGACCCTCTGGCTTCCCCAAGACCCCGCCTGGGCGGACTCGCTGGGGGAAGCGCACGGAGGGGCAGAAGATGCTGAATGCTCCGAGGTCAGACCCAGGAAGATGGAAGTTATGTGAGCTGTGTGTCCTGAAGACAGGCTGCTCACAGAGAGGAGACTTCCCCAGAGTCCTGCCTGGCTTCATGGGGAGCAGTTCCAGAGCATCGCCCGGGGACTCCGTGACACCTGCATGCCAGCCCTGCCCCCGTGGGACAGACACTTCCATTAGTTCCCCCACCCCACAGGAGAGATGGTCCCATAGCCCTCTCACTGCACACTACCCCAGCACCTTGCAGGACATATTCCCCCACCATGCCCTACACCCTCTGCACCTCGGGACAGATGCCCACCATACCCCCGACCCCGCTGCTCCCCCGACCCCACTCCCCCCAGCCCTGTGGGATGGGCAAGGCCTCACCGTGATGCGCTCATCTTTATCGCTGATGCGGATGCTGTTCTTCTTCCAGGAGATGGTGGGCTCAGGGTGCCCACGGGGCGGGATGCACTCCATCACAGCCGGCTCGCCGGCCGCCACCACCACGTCGCTGGGGGCCTGCCGGAAGTCATCACGCAGGACTGCAAGGGAACCACGGATGCGTGAGCCAAGGGACTGGCCAAGGGGCCACGCAGGCAGAGAAGGGGCAGACAGCTGCAGGCGCCCTCCAGAAACAACCATGGCCTCCTCCACCCTCCTCTGCACCCGCCTTGCTGCCCTGTCACCAGCCAGTGCCCGCGGGAGCAGAGAGCCCAGTGTGGGGACAGCCCTGCGGGGAGCCATGTCCCCGTGGCCGGTGTGTCCAACCCCAAGCCCAATCCCGGTAGGATGTGCCGCCTGGCTCGCTTTGCCAGCATGCCCAAATCGGGGTGTGTGACCTGAGGCGAGCCGCTGCAGTCTCCTCAGACAAGGCGGAGCGAATGCCACAAGAGGGGGTTTCCAGCCTAGAGCCTTCCACAGGAGTCAGGAGGGGCAGAAAATGTCCTGTTGCATGTGAGGGCTGATCCCCCCTGGGTCTGGAG
This sequence comes from Chelonia mydas, assembly GCF_015237465.2. NCBI lineage: Eukaryota > Metazoa > Chordata > Testudines > Cheloniidae > Chelonia > Chelonia mydas. The sequence goes on from NC_051262.2 coordinate 2,293,854, forward strand.
GGAAGCACCCACACACACAAGTGCCCAGGGCAAGCTAGGGATGCTCTGCCTGCCCAAAGCCTCAGGTGCAGTCTGGGATGGGGGCTGTTAGAATCATAGACTATCAGGGTTGGAAGGACCTCAGGAGGTCATCTAGTCCAACCCCCTGCTCAAAGCAGGACCAATCCCCAACTAAATCATCCCAGCCAATCCCCAACTAAATCATCTCAAGCCTGACCTTAAAAACTTCTAGGGAAGGAGATTCCACCACCTCCCTAGGTAACGCATTCCAGTGCTTCACCACCCTCCTAGTGAAATAGCGTTTCCTAACATCCAACCTAAACCTCCCCCACTGCAACTTGAGACCATTGCTCCTTGTTCGGTCATCTGCCACCACTGAGAACAGCCGAGCTCCAGCCTCTTTGGAACCCCCCTTCAGGTGGTTGAAGGCTGCTATCAAATCCCCCCTCACTCTTCTCTTCTGCACACTAAATAACCCCAGTTCCCTCAGCCTTTCCTCGTAAGTCATGTGCCCCAGCCCCCTAATCATTTTCTTTGCCCTCTGCTGGACTCTCTCCAATTTGTCCACATCCCATTCTGTAGTCGGGGGACCAAAACGGGACACAATAGTCGAGACGTGGCCTCACCAGTGCCGAATAGAGGGGAATAATCACTTCCCTCGATCTGCTGGCAATGCTCCTACTAATACAGCCCAATATGCCGTTGGCCTTATTGGCAACCAGGGCACACTGCTGACTCTCATCCAGCTTCTTGTCCACTGAAATCCCCAGGTCCTTTTCTGCAGAACTGCTGCTTAGCCAGTCGGTCCCCAGCCTGTAGCGGTGTATGGGATTCTTCCTTTCTAAGTGCAGGACTCTGCACTTGTCCTTGTTGAACCTCATCAGATTTCTTTTGGCCCAATCCTCCAATTTGTCTAGGTCACTCTGGACCCTATCCCTACTCTCCAGCATATCTACCCAGGGCCGTCCCTAGCCATTTTGGTGCCCTATGCAGCCCTCCTGCGGGGGGGTGGGCATCCTGAGGCCTCCGTGTGGGGGAAGGAGCAGGCTTGGGGGGCAGGGGGGAAACCGCCCCCCAGCATGAGCCTGTGGAGTGGAGCGGGTTGGGGCCAGGTTGCTCCACTTTCTGCCGCCCGGTGAGTGCAGGGCAGGCCTGACCCCTGCTGCAGTCCTCCGGGGAAGGAGTGGAGTGGGAGTTAGCCCCAGGCCTAACACTAGGGTTGCCAGCTGCCCGGTTTTCAACTGGAATGCCTGGTCGAAAAGGGACCCTGGTGGCTCTGGTCAGCACTGCTGACCGGGCCGTTAAACGTCAGGTCGGCGGCACAGCAGGGCTAAGGCAGGCTCCCTACCTGCCCTGCCTCCACGCTCCTCCTGCAAGTGACATGCCCCTGCCATTCCTAGGCACAGGTGCGAGCAGAGAAGCTTTGCTCGCTGCCCCCACCCCAAGAGCCAGCTCCGCGGCTCCCATTGGCCTGGAACCATGGCCAATGGGAGCTGCAGGGGCGATGCCTGCATGAGCAGGCAACATGCAGAACCGCCTGGCCATACATCCGCCTAGGGGACAGACATGCCGGCTGCTTTCAAGAGCTGTGCAGAGCCAGGGCAGGCAGGGAGCCTGCCTTAGCCCCACTGCTCCACCAATCAGGAGCCGCCTGAGGTAAGCGCTGCCCTGCTTGAGCCCGAACCCCCTGCCCCAGGTCAGAACCCCCTCCTGCACCCCAAATCCCTCATCCCTGGCCCCATCTCAGAGCCCACACCCCCAATTGGAACCCACACCCCTTCCAGCACCCCAATCTCCTGCCCCAGCCCGGAGCCCCCTCCTGCACTTCAAACCCCTCATCCCTGGCCCCACACCAGAGCCCACAATCCCAGCTGGAGCCCGCACCCCCTCCCGCATCCCAACCCTAGCCCCAGCCCGGAGCCCCCTCCTGCACCCTGAACAACTCATTTCTGGCCCCACCCCAGAGCCTGCACCCCCACCCCTTGCCCCAACCCAGTGAAAGTGAGTGAGGGTGGGGGAGCATGAGCAACAGAGGGAGGGGGGAATGGAGTGAGTGGGGGCGTGGCCTCAGGGAAGGGGCGGGGCAGGGGCGGGGCAAGGGTGTTTGGTTTTGTGCAATTAGAAAGTTGCCAGCCCTACCCAACGCTGCAGTGCCAGCCCAAGAGCTGCTGAGCCCGCCAAGGCCCTGGGGGTCCGGAGCGCTCCCAGCCAGGCTGTGAGCTCGGGACCACCCAGCTCGCTGCACTGCTCACTGCCCTCAGGAAGCTCCACAACACTGCGCTGCGTCCCTTCCCACTCCGCCCAGCCCTTGACCCGCGTGCTGACTCGAGGGGCACACGGCGCTTCGGGGTGTTTGCCCCAGATCAGCCTGTTTTCCTCTCCTGCTTGGCCTCCGCACCAAGAGCGGCAGGACCCGGCAGCTCCATGTCCCCGGTGCCCGCCCTCCTGTTGGCATGGTAGCTGCATGCCCAACATGGCAGCACAGCCCCTGCACGCCCCCGTGCCACTGTGACTGTGTGCCCGGCCCTGTCCGTCAGCAGCTCGCCCGCCCCAGCCTCCGGGCACCCTCCTTCTTGGCTTGGAACAGTAGCCTCGAATAAGCAGGCTGCCGTCGGACTCATACACCGGGGGCCTGACAGCGTCCCGTCCGGTAGGCCCGGCAGAACAGGGCACCTGGACACACCTCTAGGCCCCGCAAAGGGTCACTCGTGGGCGGCAGAGAGGAAGGTGCGAGGGGCAGGGGGTCCTGGCACTATGACTCCATCCCCCCAGTCTGCGGAGAGTCACAGGGACAGGCTGAGATTGGCGAGAGGGCAGGGGGAGTGGGTCGGAGAGGAGGGGAGCGAGTCTGGGTGGAGCTGTGGCAGCCAGGTTGGCAGTTCTGTGTGTTGAGGGGCACGGGGTCGGGGGGGGTGGGCCTCACAGTGAAGGGGACGGAGGATGCAGGGGATGGAGCAGCTGTCCCCTTTCCTGGCTGCAGCTCTCTGCGTCCACGGGCTTGGGAGTGGGGATTTCCGACACCCGCACCGGTGGGCCAGGCCCAGGGAAGGAGTGCAGTGCCGTGGCTATTCTCCAGGACTCTCACTCACTCCAAAGCCATGAGAAACCCCAGCTCGTCCCCGCTGTGCCCCTGGCCAGAGGCTCCAGCCAGAGCTCCGGGGGCTCAGAGCTCCCCCAGGTCTCTGCTCCGGCTCAACACCCAGAACTTGCCATTGCGGAGGCAGGAGGGTCCTGCAGTGCCCCAGCCCTCCTGCTGCTGCCCTGCCTCCTGCCCACCCCCCAGCATCTCTGAATTATTGCCGACCCCCTGCACATCGCAGGCCACAGAGCCTCGCCCACCCATGGCTGGAATAGACCCCTCGCCTCTGGCTGACGTCCTCAGACCATGATTTAGAGACTTCAAGTTACAGAAAATCCACCAATTACCATGCTGCAGCAGTACTCATTCTTCTGCCCCGGGCAGCTCTCCAGTCCCCAGCGCTGGCCAGCGTTTTATAACCATTACGGAGAAGTGTCAGGCCCTTACTGCACAACTGGCTGTGGGGCCGTTTACTGCTCCTTTGCTTGTCAAACGCACCTGCGCTGCACTGCAGCAAGAACAGCAATTCATTAGCCGCGTTCGCCAGCCGGCCACTCACCCGGGGGGCTCGTCCAGGAGCCGATTAGCACTCGGAGCAGCAGGAGGACACCACAGGGTGGCCACAGCCAGAGGGGATGCCCCTGGGAGCTGGGGGACAAAGCATCACCCCAGCGCATCCAGTCATTGGCCCCCGGAGACTCAGCTGGGGGCACCATGGGGATTTTCGTACAAAGCTCGACCAGCGAGGGGGCTAGTCTGGGAAGGCCGATGCCCCGAGAGCTTGCTGCAGCCAATGGACGGCGGGGGTCTGAAGGCACTTCTGCTTTCTTTGTACTGGTGGCTGCTGGGGACAGGCCCTGGCACATCCTGAGCTTCCACTGTGGCCAAGAGGCTGTGTCTCCCGTGGTGACACCCCCAGACTCAGGCTGGCCCCATGTTCCCGGAGCTGACACTCTGGGCCCTGCACCATGGCTAGGATGGGACCCGGAGCCCACAGACCAGCTGCTCTGTACAGGGAGAACCAGAGCTCGGTGGAGCAGAGAAGAGGTCCCTGTGGCCAGCACACCAACCAGGTTCATTGGCCTAGGGGTGAAGGGTTCCTAGGGCTCCCCCAAGCCCCCCGCAAGGCCAGGGCTGTCAGGCACCATGGCTGTGTTTTCTGAATGAAGTGAAGGTGGCCTTGGCTACTCCTCCACGCCCTGACACTGTCCCCTGGGTACAGGTCATCTGCGGGATGGGGAGACCCTGACCTGCATGGATGTGCTGGGCCTGCACCGGCTGGGGGTAGACTCTGCGAGGGTGTCCAGCACCCCAGCAGCCCAGGAGTTAGCACACAGACCAGACTGCAGATGAATGCGCACACGCAGGGGTCTCCTATGCCCTGGGCCAACCAGGGGCTCCGCACGAGGGCACGTGACTCTCAGGCACCAGCAGCTCTCCTTGGCCTGTGACTCTGTGGCCAATGCCCCCCGGGGATGTAGCATCATAGCTCTGTGGCGCGGGATGCTACGTTGGGGCACATGAGGACGGAGGGTGGGGGGATTCACAGGAGAGCTGGATGCCCGCTGGCTGCACGGGGCGGGAGAGGAGCCCACAACAGGCTCTGCTGCCAGGGCCATTTGCTGTCCAAACAGAGGTGTGGCACGGTCGCCCCCTTTCAGAGTGCCCTCCAGGGCTGGGGAGCAATGGGGGCTTTCCCAGCAAAGCAGGGCAGAACGGGGCAGTGCCCTGAGCTCCCCCCACCTGGGAGAATGCAAACTGGCATCCTGGACAGAGGAATACTGACTGGGGGGCTGAGACTCTCCTCGACATGATGAGGGCCGCGGTTTATAAAGCACAAGGCCTCCCACTGGTATCAGGGCCTCTGACCCAAGCAGGACAGGCCCAGGCTGTCATCCAACACTGACATTTCAGGCAGTGGGAGCCAACTTATAAAAGGCCCAGAAAAAGCCCTGGTAACTACGTGGGTGTGCAAAGGGGCCGTGCAGTCGCAGCTGGAATCCAAAGGGAGCAGTGCAGGGAAGGCTCCTTGGGTGCTCCGGGAACGGGGAGCCGATCTTGCACGAGGAGACTGAAAGAGCGGGTCTGGGCTAGTTTAGCAAATGCAGGCTGCGAGGGGATCGGATTGCTCTGGGGCAGGCAGGGGCACACCGGAGAGGGAGAAGAGCTAACGGACGTGAAAGGGCACCAGAACTAATGGGGATAAACTGGCCAGCAATAAATCTAGGCTTGAAATTAGAAGCCGGTTTCTCACCGTCAGAGGAGGGGGATTCTGGAACCGCTTCCCAAAAGGAGCAGTGTGGGGGAGAAAGGTGGCTGGTCTCCAGCTGGAGCTGGGTCAGTTCATGACCAGGATTGGATGTCGGGGCTGCCTGTGATAGCAGGACCTGGACTCGAGGAGCAAGCAGGTCCCTTCCTTCCCTGTGCGACTGCCTGTAAACGGGGAGGCCTGGGCATGTCTGACAGCAGCATTCCCAGGGTCCCGCAGCAGCTGTGGACCCCAAATGCTCATGAGCTACGTCCAGATGTGGGTGCCCCCAAGCGCCAGGCTCTTTGGTTTTCTACGGGATTCTCTGTGCCGGTCAGATGGGCGTGGTGCTGATAAGGCAAAGGCCAGGTGTGTCCAATCCCGGCTCTGTCAGGGCAAACCCAGCCAAGCACAGAGGCGAGGTCAGTTTCGGCCAGGGCCAGGGTGACTGCCCAAGCCATGCAGCACTCCTCTCCACATCCCCTCTGCTGGATGCCCCCTTGAGCCCCGGGGTGCCAAGGGAACTCAGAGTTGCCAGGTTCCTAGAAGCTCCCGGTGGCTGAATGGAGTCTCAGCACTTGCCAGATGTGAATAGCTTGTCAATAAGCCATTTATCTTGGTGGGAGTAATACACCATAAATATTTGTATCCAAGGGTAATACACTCAAATAATCCTGCCAGTAATGAGCAATAAAACACGGGTATATTGCTTATTATGTATTTATGTACCTAATCCAGGCGCGTTCCCAGGCTGGCTGCCTTCCAAGAATCTCACACCCAGGAGAGCACAAAACAAAGGGTCTGTCTGCTCTTCGGACAACTGAGCGTTCTCCACGAACCCTAACCGCAACCAGCACATCCCCAGCTGCACGGGGTCTAACCTCACGGGCCACGGTAGCCAGGGGAGCAAGGGTGGAGTCCCTGCCCCGGAGGAGAGACCCCTTTGCTCAGAGAAAGAGGCAGTGGTTCGCCCAGCGCCCATGAAGGTTCTGCTCAGTAAAGATCTCTGCTGGAGCTTTTCTAAATATAGCAGAAGGGCTGAGCCCTGCTCTCCTTTCTCCCACTATAATGAATAAATACAGAAAGATGCAATTAGCTGGCAGTAACCCTGATAATCTAGATCAACGGCTGCTGTATCCTTAATGAAGTGTTAAATTGAGTCTGTCTCCCTACCCCCCCCCGACTCCCCCGCAGGCTGTTTCGGTGATGGCTTCCCCTGACTGGGCTCAGATCAGTCACGGAGAGTCATGAGCCCTGGCTAGCGCCGAGGAAGGAGAAGCAGCCCACCTGGGTGACTCCTCGCCACCACATCACAGCTACGCCCGGCCAACAGGTGGCAGCTGTCCCATGCCAGCCCTGCCATCACCACCCTACAGGCTTTTATAGTTCTTGTGCCAAGACAGGTGCCCTCCCGGGCACAGGTCCCAGCGCCCCCTACCACCCAGCCACCCCCGGTCCTGCCAGGGAGTCACCTTCTGTCTGAGAACCCTTGAACATGTGAAAGGCCAGGCAGCCATCTGACCCACCTTAATGCTACCTGGAGCCGGCCCCATCCCCTCCCAGCTCCACTGACCTCAAACAGCTTCACACTTCATTACCCAACACCCTCCTCTCCTGCAGACACACCAATCAGGCCGCCTCTCCGCAGCCTCTCTGGAGGCCAGAGAATACCAGCGTCCTCAGTGTCTTCTGGGGCCTCGGCCCTCGGATCCATTAATCGCCTTTGTGGCCCTGTGCTGTGCTCACCCCCTGCCTGTGTCTCCTGCTCCCAAGGAGGGGACCTGTCTAGACACCGCACATCTCGTGCCAGCTACACGGACCCCTCAGATATGGGAGTTCTGCAAGACCCTCTCACCCCGCGGGGCACGCTGCTCTGTAACCTCCTACGGACAAGAGCTGCGGGAGTGCAGTGGGGGGTCAGGAAGCCTTCACGGCTGTACTCCCAGCTCTGCAGCTACCCACCCACCAGCTCCACACAACCCCTGTTGCTACAGGACCAAGCCCAGAGCAAAACAGTGCTTTTCACTGTCTCCCACTGGACTGAGGGGCCTGAATCTGCACACGCAGGACTGCTTGTTGGGGGCTGTACTGTGTCTTCCAACCTGATCTCAGCACAGGTGCTGGGGCTGGCTCAGTGTTATCTGGCAAAGACTTTGCTGTCACCCAGAAGGCGCAGCTGCCAGGGTTAGATCATCTCAGACTGGCCGACTGCTGGCTTAGCCCCAGTGCAGCATAGTCGTCCTGGTGAGAACATGGTAGTAAAAATGCCTCTAAGGCAGCTCTCCAGGCCCTAGACAGAAACCCTGACACAGGCATTATTGACATGAGTCGGGGAGGGTCTCTTCCACCCTGAAACTAGGTGGATCACGCACCCATTCTATACATACACGCACGTGTGTCTCCCCATACATAAACATCGGTTGTTTCCTTTCCCTGTATTTGGAGAGAGAAATCTCCCTTGTTTGACAGTCTCTAAGATGCTATAACCATAGTAATAACTGTCCAGGTGGGGAAAAGAGAAGTGAGCTGAGCTGGAGCTGCTGCTGATGTTGGTAAAGTCCAATCCCATTTCTTAGAAGACCAAGCCAGACAAACACACCCGAAAGGGGAAGGACTTTCACTTGCAGTGTTGCTGCTGAAAGACAGAGGGCTGGCACCTGGTCTGATCGGCTACTCTGAGACCTGGCAAACTCGTACCACCATTGGGCTCTTCAGGGCACTTTCTGGTCACAGGCTCTCTGCAGTGTTGCAAAGTCTGCAGTGCTGGCTGGCTAAGCCAGACTCTTGGCAGAAGGAAGAAGGCGAGGGCTAGGAAAGAGAAGAAATAAGACGAGGAAGGGAAAGGAGACATGGGGGCAGGCGGGGAGACAATTCTCTCATCCCAGATGGTATTTGGGATTCAGCCAGAGCTGGTGGAGGTAGCAACATGAGGAAGGCCCGGGGGCCCAGGAGACAGCAGGGTGGCAGCCAAGGGGAAGCGCCCTACAGTAGCCAGTTTTTCTCCCCAAAGTCTGTTAAGAACCCCAAAGGAAGTGCTGGGGGGAATAGCCATCCTCTCGTTACTTTGTTAAGCCAGTTTTGGTTCCCTGACTCTGGTCTCACACTGTTTTCGTTTACCAGTTCTGATCTTAACACAGCCCTTGTGTTCCCGCGGGAGGCCTTGTCCTTCACACTCAGTCAGGCTTTCTGTCTCTTTTTGGCACCTTTGCCCATCACCATGTATTGTTCTGGATCCTATGACACTTCAGGAATGGTCACTCACTTTTCACGCAAGAGCTCACAATCAGGCTGCATTTGTGAGCCCAGTTACCACAAGAGACTCCCCCAGACTGCCCAGGGCTGACACACACTGCTGCCCGCTGAGGGGTGCCAGGGGCTCTGGCAGCCTGGCATACGACTGGCTGCAGCAGCCTCTCCACCCTGTCATGGAGCACCTGCTCTGGCAGCCTCCCCTGTGCTGTGGTGGGCGAGTCTGTCTTGGTAGCAGGGAGGAAACAAAAGAAAGTTACATTAGAAGAAACCCCCAGTGCTCTGGGGAGCGAGCAACCGTCCAGGCTCTTTGTCAGTTTCCTGCCTGCTGCAGGGGGACATGGCAGCCCTGGGGTAGGATCCCTCGTGGGGCTCAGCCCATGGAGGTGACTCGAGCTGGAAGCGCCCAGCCCCCCTCAGATCAGCCCCATGGGGTGCTGGGTGCAGGACTTTACTGGCATTTTCCTATCACCCTTTGAAGCCAGGTATGAGGCTTGGCTCCCACCCGGGGGCACATCACCCCTTAGGCTGCCCAACACTTCCCTGGCTCCATGAGCAGCACTGGCAAAGATGCCCTTCTCCCACACATCCCTGACAACCTTCCCTCCCTGTCCCACTGCCAGCTGCCAATGCACGCTGCCCTCTTCCCAGCCCGAGACGGGGTGCGGCTCCACAGTGGGGGTTGGCAGGAGATATTGGCAGGGCCAGGAGGAGGGAGAGTGAGGCTGGGTATTGCCCCTGCCAGTCTCCACCTGGCTGCCCTTCCCAAAGGCCAGAGACCCCACAATCCCCACACAGTCACTGCCCTCGGAGTCTTAACATCCAGCCTATTTCAGTAGCGTCTGCAAATGCGATGACAGAAGGTGGTACGTCTGCACTGAAATCAACACAAATACTTCAGATAGTCAGTGCCAGCATTGGGGGCCCTGGCACTTGGCCCCACTCCACGTGGCCCCGGGGTGCCTGTCCCTGCTCTGCTCCATGCAGCCTGTGGCACCTGACCCTGCTCCACCCGGCCCTGGGGCACCCAGTCCCATGCAGCCCCATGGCGCCCGGCCCCACTCCACGCAGGACCTGGCTCAGTCCAACCTCACTCCAACAGCCCCAGGACACCTGACCCCATGGTGCCTGGCCCTGGAGCACCCAGTCCCACTCCACATTGCCCTGAGGCACCCAGCCCCACTTTGCTCCATGCAGCCCCGGGGCACCTGACCCCATGGTCCCCGGCCCTGCTCCACTCCACGCAGTCCCTGGCTCAGCGCAAAGCCTGCCCCTGTGCCTCCTCTCCCCATCGCTCTTTATCCCGCTTTGTCCTTTATTAACTAGCCCATATTTGGACGGTTTATACAGTAAACGAATCTGGGAAACTTTACTGAGAACTCCCCGAGACTCCACATGTGTTACATCCATTGGCTCCTTTCAATCCAGCCCAAAGCTCCCTCAGTACCAGTGACCCAGCCCGGCCTGACAGGGTTCCCAGTCACACGCCCAGGCTGATTCTCACTTACGACTGGCACTAGGTGGCAGATCCAGCCTATCCTATGGGATAACATGATTTTGGCAATTAATTGATCTTTAAATATTCATGGTAAATAGGCCCAATGGCCTGTGATGGGATGTTAGATGGGGTGGGATCTGAGTTACTACAGAGAATTTGCTTTTGACACGGTCTCCCACAGCATTCTTGTCAGCAAGTTAAGGAAGTATGGGCTGGATGAATGCACTATAAGGTGGGTAGAAAGCTGGCTAGATTGTCGGGCTCAACGGGTAGTGATCAATGGCTCCATGTCTAGTTGGCAGCCGGTGTCAAGTGGAGTGCCCCAGGGGTCGGTCCTGGGGCCCGTTTTGTTCAATATCTTCATAAATGATCTGGAGGATGGTGTGGATTGCACTCTCAGCAAATTTGCGGATGATACTAAACTGGGAGGAGTGGTAGATACGCTGGAGGGGAGGGATAGGATACAGAAGGACCTAGACAAATTGGAGGATTGGGCCAAAAGAAATCTAATGAGGTTCAATAAGGATAAGTGCAGGGTCCTGCACTTAGGATGGAAGAATCCAATGCACCGCTACAGACTAGGGACCGAATGGCTAGGCAGCAGTTCTGCGGAAAAGGACCTAGGGGTGACAGTGGACGAGAAGCTGGATATGAGTCAGCAGTGTGCCCTTGTTGCCAAGAAGGCCAATGGCATTTTGGGATGTATAAGTAGGGGCATAGCGAGCAGATCGAGGGACGTGATCGTTCCCCTCTATTCGACACTGGTGAGGCCTCATCTGGAGTACTGTGTCCAGTTTTGGGCCCCACACTACAAGAAGGATGTGGATAAATTGGAAAGAGTCCAGCGAAGGGCAACAAAAATGATTAGGGGTCTAGAGCACATGACTTATGAGGAGAGGCTGAGGGAGCTGGGATTGTTTAGTCTGCAGAAGAGAAGAATGAGGGGGGATTTGATAGCTGCTTTCAACTACCTGAAAGGGGGTTCCAAAGAGGATGGCTCTAGACTGTTCTCAATGGTAGCAGATGACAGAACGAGGAGTAATGGTCTCAAGTTGCAATGGGGGAGGTTTAGATTGGATATTAGGAAAAACTTTTTCACTAGGAGGGTGGTGAAACACTGGAATGCGTTACCTAGGGAGGTGGTAGAATCTCCTTCCTTAGAGGTTTTTAAGGTCAGGCTTGACAAAGCCCTGGCTGGGATGATTTAACTGGGACTTGGCCCTGCTTTGAGCAGGGGGTTGGACTAGATGACCTTCTGGGGTCCCTTCCAACCCTGATATTCTATGATTCTATGATTCTAATTCTTTCCTGGGTGTCTGGCTGTTGAATCTTGCCCAATGCTCAGGGTTCAGTGGATCGCCATATTTGGGGTCGGGAAGGAATTTTCCTCCAGGGCAGATTGGCAGAGGCCCTGGGGGGTTTTCCCCTTCCTCTGTAGAAGGGGGCACAGGTCACTTGCTGGAGGATTCTCTGCTCCTTGAAGTCTTTAACCCACAATTTGAGGACTTCAATAGCTCAGACATAGGTGAGAGGTTTATCGCAGGAGTGGGGGGGTGAGGGGCTGTGGCCTGCGTTGTGTGGGAGGTCGGACTAGATGATCATAATGGTCCCTTCTGACCTTAGTATCTATGAGTCTATGCGTCTATGTCCCTGGAGTCAGTACGTTGCCTGGACAAGCCAGCTCAACTCTTCTCCCTGGCACGGGTGTTACCATCGCCCCTCTCCCTTCCAGCTCCTTTTCTCTTTCAGAGCCTGGCAGTGCACCAGCTCTTTGCCAGTCACCCCCCACGTCTCCAGTCTCAGACTTCAGGAACCTAACGTCGCGGCTTAGCACTGTGACCCCTAACCTGATACATCAGCCGCCCAGCCCGTGGCTCACCCTTAGCCTGTCCATTGACTGCTTCCATTTAGACCGCAACTGCGCAGGGCAGACTTGCATTAGTGGCCTGTGAGGTAACGCACTATAGTAATACAATTAACAGCACCCCCGCTATTCCAGGCTGCTGGGTTTACAGGAATGTATCAAAGGGTAGAGGGGAATTAGCCAGTTAACCGGTATGCATTCGACGGCATGAGCAGCAATGCTGCAAAGCTCTCCGAGGCCCTGACTACAGCCCCAGTCAGTGCAAAGATTCCTGTTGCCTCCCGCGTCCTTGGACTAGCCTGAAGCTTTTAGGCAATTCCCAACCACCAAAGTGCTACAGGATTTTGTATTGCGTGCGCGCCCCCCCTATCCTCGGCTGGAAAGAGCTCACCCCAAGAATATAGCCCTATACTGCTAACCTCTGAGGGAGATTCTCCTGTAAGAGCCTGCGCTTTTGAAGCCAGAGGACCCGGGAGCTCCTGTTGCCATGAAGTCCCCAGTGAAGCAGTGACACCTGTGAAGTCCTGACTGGAGCCTGCCCGCGGATTGGCTACCAGCCTTGGCAGCACACAAGCCCCCTTGGCTAGCTACACTCTGAGGGCAAGTACACAGCAATCGCTCAGCACTCCCCACCTTGTGAATGGGTGTCAGAGCCCCACACAGCAATCGGCCCGCTCATCCCCCAATCACATCCTCCCCAGGGGGGCTGTGACAACCTGCCCTGGTAAATGTTAATACAAAGCGGCTGCTGAGCTCTCCTGCAGTTTCCTTCCCAACCCAGCTCTTTGATTTCACTGCCCAGTCAGTGGCCTCACTGGATCGCTCTTATTTCTTGCCTCTCTGCTGGGCTTAAGGATTTGGGCTCCCGTCCTGGAGGCTACGAGCTGATGCAGGAGCAGTGGGAATTGCCAAGCTAATCATGAGATCTCACATCGGGAGTGCTGCAGCAGGGCGGAGAGGGCAACAATCCCAGTGTTTAGGGTTTAACTGCTCCACTTAAAACTGATATTTTGACCTATTTGGAGTGCACTATTTTTATTGGGCTCTGACTCTCAGGGTGTGAACGATGGGCAAAACCCCGTCCTGCTAGCCTGGTCTCTCGTTACCAGACATGCCAAGGCAGGTATATTCAAACTACAGCAGAGCAGATTTAGATGTAATCTCAGGAAAAATTCCCTAACTGTAAGCACAGTAGGACAATGGAACAGACTGCGAAGGGAGGTCATGGAAGCTCCTTCACTGGAAGCTGTCAAAAGAAGGCTAGATAGCCGTCTGCCTTGGATGGGTTAGACACAACAAATCCTGCAGCTTGGCAGGGATGACTAGATGACTAGGACCTACCCCTATGGGTCTATCATATTACCCCTGCGTCTGACCAGCTTCTCAGTGTCTCACCGAAGGCAAAGAACTAGGGGATGGTCATGATTATTGCAAGATATTTGTACGGGAAATAGTTTCAGAGATGTAAAATGTAGCAAATTGGGTTTCAAAACTGGAAGTGAAACTTGTCACAGGCGAGGCAGGTCTCTGGGCTCACTCCATCAACACTGAGAAAAGGGGACATCTGTGGAGACATCTTCTTTTATTGTCGGGACCTGGTGCAGGTGGGAGAATTTACAAAAACAAAAGAAGGTCCCAAGACAAGTCTCTGTCTATGGGACCCCCTGGAGTAAGAGATAATGGTCTGCAACTCTTACTCCTGAGGGCATTCTGCGCCAAAAAAATTAAAATTCTGTGCACAATATTTTAAAATTCTGCAAAATTCTGCAAATTTTATTTGTCAAATAAATGTGGCAGCTCCAGCATGGCATTGAGGAGCACAGGCCACTGGCTGTACACAGGTGCGAGATCACTGTGCAGCTCCCCCCACTGAGACACGGACTAAGCAGTGAGGCTGCACCCAACCTTGACACAGAGCAAGGACCAGGCCTGCTCCAGAAACACCCCAGGTTCCTGCCCCTCCATGCCAGGTGCACAAGGCAGGATCCAAATGTGGAGGGGCTTAGTGCGGGGGATCCAGGTGTAGGCTGAGAGGGTTCTGTGTGGGGCAATCTGGGTGCGGGTGTAACGCCGACAGACCCCAGTCATTGGCAGGGGGGATCAAACCTGGGACCTCTGGAGCTTAGTGCATGAGCTTCTACTGCATGAACTACAACCCAACTGGCTGTAGAGTGGACACACACACACACACACTCACTCTCTCGTTGCCACTAGATGGGACAGAGCACCATACCCAGAAGGTGCGTGGGTTACCTGGGCAGCTCAGTGGGGGATCTGGGTGCGGGAAGGATCTGGATGCACAGGGGCTTGTGGGGGGTTCTGGGTGCAATGGTAACGGGACTCTGCAGGGGGGTCCAGGTGAAGGTGGTTGGGGCTCAGTGGGGAGGGGGGGTTGGGTGTGGGGGGATAGAGCTCGGAAGGGGGGTATGGGTGTGGGGGGCTCAAAGGGGGGTCCAGATGCTGGGGGAGTGGGGCTTAATGGGGTGGGGATCCAGGTGTAAATGGTTAGGGCTTGGTGGGGTGGGGATCTGGGTGCAGGTGGCTTGTCAGGGTGGTCCAGGTGCAGGGGGAGTGGGGCTCATTGGCGGTGGGGGGTTCTGAGTGCGGGGGAGAGAGGCTCGGTGGGAGATCCTGGGTGTGAGGGGGTCTGGATCATGGGGGTTGGACGGATGGGGCAGCAGCTCCGTATACAGGGATCCCTCCCCCTGCAGCTGAGGATCGATGGGTGCAGGAAGTGGGGGAGGGGAAGGAGAAGTTTGCAGAGCTTCCTGCAGCTGCGGGAGAAATCTGGAGGTGGGTCTGACCTGGCCCCGGATGCCATGCAGGGGAAGACGAAGTCCGGTCCTCCCCAGCCCAGCCTGGACTAGCATCTGAGCTCAGTGCAGGGTAGGATCTACCAGTCGGGTCTTTCCCACTCCCCCCCTACTCCATAGTGATTTACCTCTCTGCCATCTATCCTGCGCACCTGAAACATACTGCTGGGGAGAGTCCCAGGACCGCTTTTGTGGCTTCCCTTTGTTTCCCCATCAGAAAGGCATTTTTCTGTGGGGAAGCAAAGAAATCTGGAGGGGACACAAATTCTGCCCATGTGCAGAATTCCCCCAGGAGTATTACAATAACTGTACTGAAGAAGAGGAAAAGTCACAAGATTTTATCCATTACAGAAGAGAAACTCTGCCAGCGGGGGTGTGGCATGAAGGATCCCAGCTCTTTGGACTGGACCTGCACTGCAAGGACAAGTGAGAGACACCTTATTAGACAGGAAAGTAGATTGTTAATAAGTTTGCATCTTATGGTTTTCTAATACTTTCACCTGGAACCTTATGTTTCCAAATCCTTTCAAATTTATTTGAATTTTTATCTCCAGTTCTGTTAAATAAACTCCAAGTTGAGTTTACTATAAAACTGGCTACATGCCTTGTGCTAAGGAGATGACGCTGGTACACTGGGGGGGCACTGCTTCCAGGGAGGCAGCAGATGAGTGTATTCAGCTGGGGTCCAGAAGACAAGGCACTGGGCACGTAAGTGTAACAACGTGGGGTGTGTACACTGCTAGCCTGCAGAGAGGAAGAGTGGGGCTCACGGAGCCCAGAGCGGAGGCCTGTGTTACAAGCAGCTGGTAGTTGGGGAAGGTTTCCCGTGGTGGGCACAGACTAGGCTGTCTCATGCTAGAAGCAGGTGCTACTGTCCCGGACACCATGGGAGACCCGAACAGTGTCACAGCAAGTCCCACAGGCGACCGGCGGCTCTGCTGTTACACAACACAGGGCAGCTCCCAGGCACTCTGCCCAGAGGCTCACGTTAGCGCCAAGCTCAGACTCTCCGGGGTCTCTGGGACCCGATGGCACTAACCCTCAGAAATGAAGCCACCGGAGCCAGGTGAGTGCTGGCTGCAGCCCAGCCCTGGGAGCCGTGTCGCCAAACCACGCAGAGCTGCCGTCGGACGACAGCGCCTCAGTGTGGCCCGCAGGGTGAGGCTCTGCATCTGGGGAGCCATCGCTGCAGCAGGGACTGGTGAGTGCCCCAACCCGCCCCATGCAGCAGAGCAGCCCCCGTGCTAAGCCCCCCCCCCCCAGCTTTATACGTCGCCCCTTTCACACCATTTATCTAGGGCGTGTTTTGTAAACGAACCCCTGGCAGCCAGCAGCCCCGGGGAGCAGCCTCCAGGGAGCAGCCGCAGCACCCCGTGCACTGAGCACTCCACCGGGTTCAGAGTGAAAGGATGGCAATGGTGCAGAGGAACAGCGTTCCTGGGGCACCCGGCTGCAGTCACGGGGCTCTCTTTGTCCCTGCTGCGTAACACGATCCTGGGAACGCTTGTCTTGGACTCGGCTCTGGGAAGAGTTCTGACAAAACCTACATTTTGGGCTGATTCGTCCTGGGGGTCTGACCCCACGTCCCCCAAGAATGCACCTCCGGATGGGCATATGGCATGCGGCAAACCACACGGTAACAGGCCAGAGACCTAAAGAACCCGTCCCTGAGACCCTTGTGCCCCACTTGGACGGCGCTGGCTCCCTGCACAGCACCACTAAGCCTGGTGTCACCGCGGTGGCACTGCGGACAACGGACAATGAGCAGGACGATTGTGATTGAATCTTGTCAGCGGCTTTGCAACGACTGAGCAAGATGCAGCTTCCCGAAGGGAACAGACCCATAAGGGCAGGTCCCACCTGGCGATGCCCATTCAGAGCGAGGCAGGAGCCCTAGAAGTGTCCAGCAGACGCCCCCAGCTGCAACTGTCTCTAAGCTCCCTTTGCAGATTGCATGGAGGGCGGGAGGAAGGGAGCCTGACTCTGTACTGCCATGCTGCGTCCAGACAGCTGCAAGTGACCAGCCAAGCCCCTTGCTTCCCCACACGCAGCCCCAGAGCCACACAGCCTGGCCCATTGCCTCCCCGCTCTTGATTTAGTCCTAAGTGGGACACAGGATCTAGTCCAAGAGGTGAATAGAGCTGGACCGCTGGGTAACAGTGATCATAATATAATTAAATTTAACATCCCTGTAATGGGGGAAAAACCACAGCAGCCCGACATGGTCACATTTAATTTCAGAAAGGGAGTGTAGCGGGGCAGCTCCCCCACTCCGAGAGCAAAGGCTAGGCTGGCGGGGGAAGCAGCCACAGCTGGGGCCACGCCCCAGTCAGGCCACGCCTGGCCCTGTTGTAAGGGCTTAGGGAGGAGCTGGGTCAGACTCTCTCTAGCTGTGGAGAGAGAAGAACTGGCTGCCTGGGAGCTCAGGGTACCGGGAGTAGAGCAGGGCTGGGGAAAGGCCAGAGGAGCAGGGGAGCTCCAGCCTGGCAAATCCCCAGGCTGCAGGCCTTGCTAAAGGCCAAAACAGGTACTGGGCCTCCAGAGGTGCAGCCTGGGGTTAGGCAGAGGCAGGAGATGCTGTGTCGGTGAGCCTTCAACCTCACTGCAGGGAGACTCACAAAAATGAGAAAGTTAGTTAAAACAGAAATTAAAAGGTACAGTGCAAAAAGTGAAATCCCTGCAAGTGGCATGGAAACTTTTTAAAGACACCATAATAGAGGCTCAACTTAAATGTCTACCCCCAAATTAAAAAACCTTGGAAAAGAACCAAAAAAGAGCCACCGTGGCTAAACAACTAAATAAAAGAAGCAGTGAGAGGCAAAAAGGCATCCTTTAAAAAGTGGAAGTTTAAATCCTAGTGAGGAAAATAGAAAGGAGGAGCATAAACTCTGGCGAATGAAGTGTAAAAAATATAGTTAGGAAGGCCAAAAGAATTTGAAGAACAGCTTGCCAAAGACTCAAAAAGTAATAGCAAACAAAATTAAGTACATCAGAAGCAGGAAGCCTGCTAACAACCAGTGGGGCCACTGGATGATCGAGATGCTAAAGGAGAACTCAAGGACGGTAAGGTCATTGCAGACAAACTAAATGAATTCTTTGCATCTGTCTTCACGGCGGAGGATGTGAGGGAGATTCCCAAACCTGAGCCATTCTTTTTAGGTGACCAATCTGAGGAACTGTCCCAGATTGAGGTGTCATTAGAAGAGGTTTGGGAACAAATTGATAAACTAAACAGTAATAGGTCACCAGGACCAGATGGGATTCACCCCAGAGTTCTGAAGGAACTCAAACGTGAAATTGCAGAACTACTAACTGCAGTCCGTAACTCATCATTTAAATCCACTTCTGTACCAAATGACTGGAGGGTCGCTAATGTGATGCCAATTTTTTAAAAGGAGTCCAGAGGTGATCCCAGCAATCACAGGCCTGACTTCAGTACCGGGCAAACTGGCTGAAACTATAGTAAAGAACAAAATTGTCAGACACAGAGATGAACATAATTTCTTGGGGAAGAGTCAACATGGTTTTTGGAAAGGGAAATCATGCCTCACCAATCTACTAGAATTCTTTGAGGGGGTCAACAGGCATGTGGTCAAGGGGGATCCAGTAGATATAGTGTACTTAGATTTTCAGAAAGCCTTCGACAAGGTCCCTCACCAAAGGGTCTTAAGCAAAGTAAGCTGTCACGGGATCATAGAATCATAGAATATCGGGGTTGGAAGGGACCTCAGGAGGTCATCTAGTCCAACCCCCTGCTCAAAGCAGGACCGATCCCCGACTAAATCATCCCAGCCAGGGCTTTGTCAAGCCTCACCTTAAAAACCACCACCTCCCTAGGTAACCCATTCCAGTGTTTCACCACCCTCCTAGTGAAAAAGTTTTTCCTAATATCCAACCTAAATCTCCCCCACTGCAACTTGAGACCATTACTCCTTGTTTTGTCATCTGCTACCACTGAGAAGAGTCTGGAGCCATCCTCTTTGGAATCCCCTTTCAGGTAGTTGAAAGCAGCTATCAAATCCCCCCTCATTCTTCTCTTCTGAAGACTAAACTTCCCCAGTTCCCTCAGCTCTCCTCGTAAGTCATGTGTTCCAGTCCCCTAATCATTTTTGTTGCCCTCCGCTGGACTCTTTCCAATTTTTCCACATCCTTCTTGTAGTGTGGGGCCCAAAACTGGACACAGTACTCCAAATGAGGCCTCACCAATGTCGAATAGAGGGGAACGATCACTTCCCTCAATCTGCTGGCAATGCCCCTACTTATACAGCCCAAAATGCCATTGGCCTTCTTGGCAACAACGGCACACTGTTGACTCATATCCAACTTCTCGTCCACTGTAACCCCTAGGTCCTTTTCTGCAGAACTGCTGCCTAGCCATTCGGTCCCTAGTCTGTAGCGGTGCATTGGATTCTTCCGTCCTAAGTGCAGGACTCTGCACTTGTCCTTGTTGAACCTCATCAGATTTCTTTTGGCCCAATCCTCCAATTTGTCTAGGTCCCTCTGTATCCTATCCCTACCCTCCAGTGTATCTACCATTCCTCCCAGTTTAGTGTCATCTGCAAACTTGCTGAGGGTGCAATCCACACCATCCTCCAGATCATTTATGAAGATATGGAACAAAACCGGCCCCAGGACTGACCCTTGGGGCACTCCACTTGATATCGGCTGTCAACTAGACATGGAGCCATTGATCACCATCTGTTGAGCCCGACAATCTAGCCAGCTTTCTATCCACCTTATAGTCCATTCATTCAGCCCATACTTCTTTAACTTGCTGACAAGAATACTGTGGGATAAGAGGGAAGGTCCTTTCATGGACTGGTAACTGGTTAAAAGATAGGAAACAAAGATTAAGAATAAATGGTCAGTTTTTCAGAATGGAGAGAGGTAAATAGTGATGTCCCCCAGGGGTCTGTACTGCAGCCAGTCCTATTCAATATATTCATAAATGATCTGGAAAAAGGGGTAAACAGTGAGATGGCAAAATTTGCAGATGATACAAAACTACTCAAGATAGTTAAGTCCCAGGCAGACTGTGAAGAGGTACAAAAGGATCTCTCAAAACTGGGTGACTGGGCAACAAAATGGCAGATGAAATTCAATGTTGATAACTGCAAAGTAATGCACATTGGAAAACATAATCCCAACTACACGTACAAAATGATGGGGTCTAAATTAGCTGTTACCACTCCAAGATCTTTCTTGAGTCATTGTGGATCGTTCTCTGAAAACATCTGCTCAATGTGCAGTGCAAAAAAAGCAAACAGAATGTTGGGCATCATTAAGAAAGGGATGGAGAATAAAACAGAAAATATCCTATTGCCTCTATATAAATCCCCGGTACGCCCACATCTTGAACACTGCGTGCAGATGTGGTCGCCCCGTCTCAAAAAAGATATAATGGAATTGGAAAAGATTCAGAAAAGGGCAACAAAAATGATTAGGGGTATGAAACGGCTGCCATATGAGGAGAGATTAATAAGACTGGGACTTTTCAGCTTGAAAAAAAGACGACTAAGGGGGGATATGAGCGAGGTCTATAAAATCATGACTGGTGTGGAGAAAGTAAATAAGGAAGTGTTATTTACTCCTTCTCATAACACTAGAACTAGGGGGTCACCAAATGAAATTTATAGGCAGCAGGTTTAAAACAAACAAAAGGAAGTATTTCTTCACACAATGCACAATCAATCTGTGGAACTCCTTGCCAGAAGTTGCTGTGAAGGCCAAGACTATAACAGGGTTCAAAAAAGAACTAGATAAATTCCTGGAGGATAGGGCCCATCAATGGCCATTAGCCAAGATAGACTGGGATAGTATCCCTAGTCTCTGCTTGCCAGAAGCTGGGAATGGGTGACAGGGGATGGATCACTTGATGATTACCTGTTCTGTTCATTCCCTCTGGGGCACCTGGCATTGGCCACTGTCGGAAGACAGGATACTGGGCTAGTATCTGACCTTCGGTCTGACCCAGTATGGACGTTCTTATGTTCACACGCAGTGCCAGACATGCAAAACCTGGCCCATTGCCTCCCCACACACAGCCCGAGACATGTGCACAGCTGGGTCCATCATCTCCAGCAAGCCCACTTAGTAACTGAAGAATTCAAGGGATAATTGGGAGGAAATCCACTTATTTTAGTCAAACTGGAAGAAATCCCCAGTCTCCTACTAACAGTAGGAATCACTCGGGGCTCGATGGTCTCATGTGGACAAGCAAGTTCTGGATGGGGATGGGTTGGTGTGGCTTTCCCGTGGGCACATGCAAGTGCATGCACGAAGGATGTGGACACACACCGACTCCTCCTCCCCTTTTGCTTCTCATCCCAGTGCCAGGGTGAGAAAAGCACCTTCACCCTCCCACTCCCTCATTGCCTCGGATCAAACTCCCAGCCAGCCTGCAGCTGCCTCTCACCACGTATGGCACTGCCGGGCCCCGCGACCCTCAGGAACATGCTAGAGGACTTGTTCTGCGTGCCGTGTCCTCACAAGCTGCCTCCCTGAGAGCTCTGCTGCCGCGTGCCTCGTGGTGAGAGCCAGCTGAATTATTCAGATTCCAAGCAATAAACAAAGTTGCTTTATGACAGTTCAACCTTCCCCGTCAGCTTCTAATTGTTCATTACACCGAATTCCAGCCCCTCTCCAGGGCTGTGTCACCACGTGGCCAGCGAGGGAGAGAGCCCCTCAGAGCTGATTAATGCCCACTCTCCCTGTGCTTAATGAATCAAAGGCTGCGGCTGAATTTGCAGCACATGACAGAGAAGCAGGACGGTCGGGCTCCCCCAGCCACTGCCCAGGAGGCTCCCAACTCAGGCTCAGCACAGGAAGCAGCGAGAGCAGATGGTCCGGCTTGCAGAACCAAAGGCCACGGTCGAGGGACATGGGCAGGACCTAGGAGAGACGAGGTCCACACGGCCACCGCACACATCCCATGCGCAGGTCACATGACGGCAGGAGCAACGCGGGAGCTTCCTGACCCCCGCAGGGAGTGGCAGAACCCGGATCCCTGCGCTCCAATGCAGCCAGGCCCCTGGCAGTAACACCTGGGCTCTGCAGACAGCCCCATGGGAGCTTTCAGGGACACGTTTTGGGGACGGTCCCCACTGTGAGCTGGGGGTGCAGTTCCCAGCTCACGGAGACGCTCGCACTCACTCGCAGGGAGCTAGTGTGCTAACAGCACAGCAGAGCTGCCGGTAAGCACGGGGGGCGGCTGGCCCCTCCAGCCCCTTGCTGCCACGGCCACACGCTCCTTCTAGCGTGCCAGCTCCAGCAGAGCGACGACAGGCGCGTGGTGGCGAGCTGGGAACAGCGCCTCCCGCTGGAAGCGTAGACGTCCCCTTTGTCCGGGCTCTCATTGGACAGCTCATCCCGAACGCACGGAGCAGCATAGCACACTCCCCGTAGGGCACCGGGGCAGCCCTGGCGAGGGAAGGTGTCACCTGCTACATCGCCAGCTCCACTCCCTCCCTGCTACTTGGAGCCTCCCCACGCAGACGCGGAGCCAGCCCAAACCTGTTAGCCTGTAAGGTCCTTCAGTGATCACCACAGAGCGCCTGCCATGGGGGCTAGGGCAGGGGGGCTGCTCAGATAGGAGGGGCCAGGCCAGGGCCTGCTGGCTGGCCTTTGTTCAGGGTTCAATTTTCCCTGATTAGCAGAACTAAACGCTACACAAACCTGTTTTTCTCCATAATTACAGGGTGCTGGGAGGAAGGCTCCCTCCATAATGGGGATCATTAGGCAAAGTGCTAATCACCTTTCTTAATGAGGTCCGGGTGTGATTGGCATGAGTTGCTTAATTGGCTGTGCAAATTGAAGGTGCCTTGCCACTGGAGAGAAGGGGAGAGCGTTCGTGGGCAGGTGCAGGCAGCTGCGTTGGGCGGGGAGCTTCCCTGAGCATCTCCCAGCTCAGCGCAGCGTGGCCAGGTCGCTCATTGGGTTCAATCTGCCCTTTTGTAATTGAATTGTGAGATCCTGACGGAGCGGCCACTTGACCTTTCAGTCAATAATTCCTTCTGTCCCACGTCGGGGTGGGAGCTAATGCCCGGAATTATTCTAACCTCACGCTCCAGCAGACGGCACCGTCCCGGCCTCTCTCAGCCGCTGCGGGGCGAAAGGGACCCTGAGATCAATGTGGGAGGGGAGGGCTGGCATGAACTCCAGAGAAAGGAGAGTGATGAATGGGAACTATGAATCCCTGTGCTCCAATCAGCTTTCCACCATGGGCAGGGATTGTTATCTATGTTTGCCAGAGTATTACACCTTTCATTGCCAGGGCTAGCCCATCAGGACCAGCATGAAATGCAGCCACCTCTGGGGCACCACGCAGCAGCTGTTTAGCACAGCATCACGACACAGCAGAGACTTAGGAGCACTGTCTCCAGCGGAAAGCCCAGGGGCGATTACACACAGGCAGAAATGAACCACACAACTTGACAGGCAGCCAGGAGGCCAGTGGTGATGGGTCTTTTCCTATAGAAGTGCTCTGGGGGCGGGGGTTATGACCTCCCTAGCACAATGCCTCTCCGCCACGATGGGGCAGCTGGCCAACACGGATGGAGCAAGCCAAGACATCCAGGCCCTGACTAGGCTGGGCTCCAGTTTGCTAGGGAGAGCGTGGCCCCAGCTCCAGGCAGGGATCACACCCCATTCGTGGGTGCTCAGCAGGGCTGATGGGAATGGCTTTTCCTGCTTTGGGACATTTCAAAGGAGGGACTTTTCCCCAGGCACCCGACCAAATGCGCTGGGATTTCACCCTTCGACGCAAGGGGCTGCCGAGCCACACTGGGCCTCCAAAGCCCCCCTCGACCCCGCGGGAACGCCGGGCACTTTCACATACCTGCCCTTACACGAGTGCCCCCAGGGCATTCTCAGGGGCTGCGCTGCCTGCTCCCACCACAACTCGGTCACAGGGGCGAGACCGGAGCCCACTCCCCAAGGCCTCTGCGCTGGTCACCGAGTCCGCTGCACTTTGCTCTCCCTGCAGACACACACAAGGCCGATCGCCCCGAAACACGCAGCCCACAGCAGCTCTCACTGGCAGTTTTCGCCCTGGCCTAGCCAAGCAGAGGTGACTGTGCAGCACAGGGCAGACCTGAGCAGACGGAGAGCTGGGGGCTGCGCCCACGGCCTTGCTGCCCCAGTCGCTTAGCCGAGGCCCGGGGAAGGGTCTGGCGGAGAGGGTCCAGCTGAGGCTGCTCCGCACAGGACGGTGATCATGGTGGTTGGTGGGGAAGCAATTTGGCAGACTGGCAGGGGTTGTGACTGCTCCATCTGTCGGTCGGGTGTGCCATGCCCTTGCCCAGGAGGTTCCAGCTCTTGGATTCCCAGGCAGCAGTGCGGGCTGGTGGGGCTCCTTCCATCTGCCATGCAGCCTGGCCTAGAGGGCTCTGCGGGCTGCCCTGGAAGGAGGCTCCAGCAGGGACTGCAGCAGCCTGGGCTGCTCAGCAGGTCAGGTTGGCATCAGTCCATCCCCCCGGGATTCCTCGCCTGGCACCGGCTTCATGCCAGTCATTCAAGGGGCAGGTTTGAAGCTTTCTGTGGTTGGGAGCCTACCTGCCTTCAGGAGCCTCCTTCCTTCCCCCCTCAGGCACTGGGAACACAGCTCAGCCCAGACGAGGGGCTTCTGCCAACAGTCCCTGGTGTGCGCCCCTGAGGATAGGACATGCCAGCCAGAGCCCGAACTCACCAGCCTTCTAGGCATGTGGATAGGCACCAAGAGATCTTTGCTTAGGGCAGGGAAGTGTAGGGGGCAGGCCGCACTGACCTGGCCGACCATTGGGATGCCTTGCTTGTCCTTGGTATGTAGCATGGGCCCAGATGCCACCATGCCCAGAGAGAGTCATCAAAGCACCAGCTGCCACCCCCTTCACTGCTTGATAAACCCTGCCCGGGATGGTTTGTTCTGAGCCTATCGCCAGGGTAGCAGGGTGCCCCCAGCCAGCCCTTCTTCCCCAGCTCTGGGGCTAGGGGAGGGACGCCCATTCTCCTCATGTAGAGCGGGGCTTGTAAAGCTGCCTGCTCTGCCTTGGACCTCTCTGCTCCAAAGAGCAGCCAGAGCCCCCAGAGCCCCTCAGAGCCACTGTAGCATCATCCCAGCACGCATCCTGCACTGGAGTAAAGTATATGGAAAATAAGGAGAGCTGCACTGTCTTCCCAGACACAGGCAGGAACAAGAGGGTCTGACCGGCACTGCTGTGCGCCTTGTATTGTTGGCGAATGCCATTGGGCTCCAGTAGTCACCTCGTCCATCTCCACTCTGCAAAGGAGCTGGGCCAGCTGGCCCCTGGGGGTTATTAACCACTCAACCATGGCACTTCCCTGGGGACAGAGTGACAAATAAGCCTTCACCCGAGCAGGTACAAAGACCTGGTTAGAAAAGGGAACTGATCCATGCAAAGGGCGCCAAGGACACGCATTCTTGGATGCAGGCCTCACAGATAGAGTGAGTAACAATGGAGGGGCCGGCTCCTGCTGGTTACAAATTAACCTCCTGGCGAAACAGGCTCCACTAAGGAGGGGAGGGTTTCTCTTGGCAGCATGCGCAGGCCTGTGCTGCTCCGCACGGGCTCTGGTGAGTTACAAACCCGCCTGCCGCAGTCTGTGGACTGAGCTGTAGCGTTCTCTGTCTATTCCGGTCCCGCCACCGGGGATGCGAGCGCCTTCCAGCCATGCACAAAGCCATGTGGCTAATAATTGCCATTCTCTTCTCAAGGGGCTTCTCTTTAAAGGCTCTGCCAGTGCTCCGCTTAGCGCAGGCTGGGAAACAGGCCCGAGGGCTCCGACCGAAAAGCAGCAGGGTTGAGGTCTCTGTGGTCCTGGAGAGTTCGATCCACCCTTGGACTGGCTCGACTTTGCCCCGTCCCCGACCCAGATGAGCTTCAGGGTCATTCCTTTCAGCCTGAGGAGTGGTCAAAGGCCCGGAGCGTCAGGCACCTTGTAGGCGCCAAAGTCTGGGGTTGCTGAGAGCCTGGAAGACAAAGGCTGAATGGCTTTTCAGGGCCCCTGCGGGTGGGCGGAGGGCAGGGGTCAGGGCTCAGCGTGGCTGGGCAGGGCTTGTGCCGCTGTGTTCTCCACTGGCTGCAAGTCCCTTTGCGGCCCCATAGACTGTGAGGTTTTTAGCCAGACAGGAGGTGACGGGATGTGAATTCCCGAGGCCAGGCTCCAGCCCCAGCACAGGCCGTAGGGATAAAAGGGTCAATCGCCGACACAACAGGTCCGAATTCTTTCCTCACCCCTCGGTGCCCCTCTAACCTCCCTCCACGCCCAGATGGCAAAACAACGGGCACCAGCTCCTAGGAAGTGGAGCCCTCTGCCCCCTCAGTGCCCAGGCAGCCAGCTGAACCCCCACCAAGCAGAGGCTCCTCATCACCAGCAAACTTCCTCCGTCCTACCACCCAGGCTAACCTCAGTAACCCTCGATGCCCGGCTGGCGTGGCACGGGCCAGGGACCCTTTTGAAATCCCTGCACTGAACGTGCCCTTGGGTTCCCACTGCAGAGGCAGCAGTCGCTGGCATGGGCCCTTTGGGACCTTCAGACACGGCCCCATGAGAGCCAGGACCCTGCCACCTTAGCGTGGATCTGGCACCTGCTCCGGCCCGGTGGAACGCGGGGCTGTGTTGACAGTGGGCGTGTGAGGCCCTTGGGTGCTTTTCCTTTCCCTCGTTCGGGTCACCCCAGGCTGGCAGCTCCCCCAGGTTGTAGGCGAGCGCTTACGCAGGGGTGCCGTGTACCACCGCCCCCAGGGCACTGGGGTTACTCAGTCACGCAGGAAGAGCTACAGGTGAGCGAGTGCTGAGAAGCACCATGGCACTGTCATGCCTGGTACAGCGCCGCTGTCATCATGGCCAGCACGTGGCACAGCTCCATTCCCGGCTCAGCTCTCCTTATCCAAAATGGATCAGGCGCAGTCCTTATGGGCTCTGCCTTTACCCACAATGCCTTGCAGACCCTGGTGGGTTATGAGTTTGACCTCTGACCGCCCCCAGGCTCCCAGGGGGCTTTTCCTGCTAAATGCAAAAAAATGCAGTTTAATCTCTCTCCAGAATGGCCAATTAGAATTGATTAAAATGACCAGCTGCCTTCCGATGGGTGGAGTAAGTCTCTGTGGACTAAGTCTTTCCAAGATCCCGTCCCCAGGCCCCAAGCCAGGCAGAGGGGCGCGGGCTTGGAAAGGACGGAGCAGGCTCCCTGGACAAGACTCAGCCCGAATGCTCATTCAGTCGCCCTTCTAGCGGCACCGAGCCCGGTAGTGGATAAACCAATGAAAAGCGGTGTTCAAATTCCTATCGACGCCGCGGGACAAATCTGCCTCTGCATCCCCCCACTGGCAAGTCTCAGGCCTGCAGGGTAAAGGAGCCCAGCTGGGTCAGCCTGGTGTTAAATATCCCAGGCCTTGGGGCACCTCCTCCCTGCTCTGCAGCAGGAGGCATTGTGCCACTGAGAGCCTCGTACGGCTATTCACCCCCAAATCCCCTGCTCATTCCATTCTGCTCCTGGTCCTCTCTGCATCTCCATGGGTTTGCAGAGACCCGCTTCCACAAAGCTCCTGTAAGGAGCGGCTAATCCAAATGCAGAAAGCGCTTCATTAGGGGAGAACGCAGACCTCTATCCAGCTGCAGCACATCCCTGCCTGCAGCCAGGGGCTCTGGGCTGGAAGAGATTGATACAGGGCAGCAGGGAGGGGGTCAGGTGTAAAATCACCCCATCTGGAGCTGCAAGAGCAGCCAGTGCAGTCAAAGAGGCCTTTCTTTGGTTTATTTGTGGCACTTTGGAAGTTGTTTAAGCTGTCAGTGACTCTGAAAAAGATTTGGAGGTTGGGGTGGACAGTCAGCCCAACGTGAGCTCCAGGTGTGACGCTGTGGCCAAAAGGCCTAAAGCGATCCTGGGATGCATAAACAGGGAAATCTCGAGGAGGAACAGAGAGGTTATTTTACGTCTGTATTTGGCACTGGTGCAAACACTGCTAGAATCCTGTGTCCACAGTTCAAGAAGGATGTTGATGAATTGGAGAGGGGTCAGAGAAGAGCCGCTAGAATGACAAAGGATTGGAAAACCTGCCTTATAGCGATAGATGCAAAGAGCTCAGTCTGTTTAGCTTACCAAAGAGAAGGTGAAGGGGTGACAAGATCACAGTCTATAAGTACCTGCACGGGGACCAAATATTTACTAATGGGCTCTTCAATCTGGCAGAGAAAGGTCTAACGTGATCCAATGGCTGGATGTTGAAACCAGACAAATTCAGACTGGAAATAAGGTGTGCATTTTTAACAGTAAAAAGAAAAGGAGTACTTGTGGCACCTTAGAGACTAACAATTTATCTGAGCATAAGCTTTCGTGAGCATCCGATGAAGTGAGCTGTAGCTCACGAAAGCTTATGCTCAAATAAATGGGTTAGTCTCTAAGGTGCCACAAGTCCTCCTTTTCTTTTTGCGAATACAGACTAACACGGCTGCTACTCTGAAACCTGTCATTTTTTACAGTGAGAGTAAGTAACCATTGCAACAATTTACTGAGGTTCGTGGTGGATTCTCCGCCATGGGAAATGTTTAGATCCAGACTGGATGTTTTTCTAAAAGCTCTGCCCTGGGAATTCTTCTGGGGCAGGTTTCTGGCAGGTGCTATGCAGGGGGTCAGACTAGATGATAACAATGGTCGCTTCTGGCCTTGGCATCTGTGAATGAACTGGAACAAGTTGCTCCTGCGCTGGTCAGAGGGCCCAGCCGGGGTTAGACAGGCGGAACTAGAGCAGTTCAACTCTCTGGGTAATTTCGCTGGTGTAACTTGCCACGCAGACAAGCCCTACAACCAACTGGCCCCTCTCCCTGCCCTCCCTGTTTTCACCTGCCTCCCAGACAGCAGCACCCCCTATTGCACTCTGCTTGCACCTCCTGGATTGTGGGCCCTGCCATACTCTGCGGGCACCTCCCAAATCACAATGTGCCCTCCAGCATTCCCCTCCCAGACTGCCCCCTCCTGGATTTGGGGGATCCACCCCAGACAGCACCTCCCCCATTACATTCCTCCTGTGTTCTCCCACACTCTGTGCATCCACCCGCTGGCTCTGCTGTGCAGCTCTCAGGACACGATTGCAGGTCACCACGTTCCCAAAGCACAGTGCAGTCTGGGAGCACAGCTGCTGCCCTGCCCAGCAAAGCCCCGCTCAACTCATCACACTAACCCTACAGAGTGCTAGTGACCTGCCACCAGGGCTCCTGATACAGGCAGGACCTGGGACCCAAGGAAAATGGCAGTGTGGCCTGTCACTGCTTCCCCTCCCCTGGACTGTTCCTTGTTCTTTCTGACACCCCTCCCCCGAGCTTCCCCCTAGGGGTGCCGCCTGGGCTTTGCACCCCTCGTATCTGTTCGTGACCATGTTTCCTCCCCGCGAAGCTGGGAGCTGCCACTCCCCCGTCCACAGACAGCTGCTCACACGTGATCTGCTGATGTGCAGCCGGATTATTAAAGGGACTCGGAGCCATGTTGCCAGCTTCCTAGGATGGGAGGAGCCGGGCTGCAGCTCAGGTTGGCCAGGAAGCTGCTCAACCCAGCACTGCGTCATCACCAAACATCCCAAGAGGGTGCCAGGAGCGCGGGAGGCATCAGCCCTGCCATCCAGGCCGGGGTCCCTGCTGTGCCCTCAAGGCTGGCAGCTGCCCTTTTGGAGAACCGACTCCGCGCTGGGTTTCACACAGGGACAAGGGCAGTGCATGCTTCCCAGGGGGCCTTGCACACAACCCAGGATTTCTCAGGAGGTGGCACGGGCTCCCAACTCCTAGATCCTGCGCCGTGGGGCCCTGCCACCAGCAAGCACCTGTGTGCACATGTAGATTTGAGGAGGGGGGATCGAGGAGCCTGCTCTCCCTCCACTCCCTGCGGCACAGAGCCCATACTGCAGGCATGTCACGTAGCAGCCCTGCAGGGCAGGGCCCTGCCCAAGGAGCTGGCAATGCCACTGACAGACAGGTGAAGCTGCCACGAACCCCAGGGATGGGGAGGGCAAGACACCTGCATGTCAAGGCAGTGCAATTTCTGTCCCCAGTGCTGGGCTGCCAGCCTGAGCCTGCAACAGCTGGAAATGCCGGATGGCGCCAAGCCCTGCCCACCCTGGTTTAAAACAAGAAGTCACCGCTAGCGTACAAAATGCTCACTGAGCGTGGAGCCGGAAATGCCACCTGATGCCCAGCTGCCCCTCCACTGTACTCACTGCCCAGGAGTGCATGCGAGGCGTGCTTGGCTGCAGGTTGCTAGACCCCAGAGCCAGGGGCTCTCGGCAAAGTCTGGCAGAGGGGAGCAGGAGCCCCCGAATTCCATTCCCTCTGGGGGAGGGGGTGTTTGGACTGCGCATCTCACTCTGCATGCCCATGCCAGGGTGGGTTTGGGGCATGGCACTCAGCAAATGCCAACCTCGCCCCGTGCCACACACACCAGGTGCAGACAGGGCTGTTGCATTTGTGACCACTTCCAGCAGCTCCTGCGGGGGGCAGGTGTAGGGGAGGTGAGCGGGGGGGCAGGTGTAGGGGAGGTGAGCGGGGGAGCAGCGGGTCGGTCGCTTCGCTGACAAGCAGGGCAGTAGGACAGGCAGGGCTGAAAGTCCTGGCAAGTGGGGCCACAGGGGCCCTTCACATGCCCTCGCTCAGGTCCCGGCCACAGTCCTACCCGGAGGAGCCGCCCGCGGCTGCCCCTGTAGCTGGCTTGGCTCCCTGCCGGGAAGTGCAGAACGACCAAGCGGCGCCTTTGGCTGCAGGCTCCAGGCTCCCGCAGCGGATTTGTGGCCCAGGCCCCGCGAGCCCAGCCTGACTTCCCTCGGGAGGCTCCTGAGCCGATGGAGACGTTCAGCCTCCAGGATGCTAATCGTGCCCCGTCCCCTCCCGCGAGGATCTGACCCTGACATGAATGATTTGTGCTTCCCCGCTGCTGTTTCACAAAGTGATCCTGGCAGGGCAGCCCGGCCATGGCCAGCGCAGCCAGGCCAGCACGGGCTGCACTCCACAGGCATCGCGGCTGCCTCCCGGCTCCATTTAATCACTTTAAACCCGACCGACTGCCAGGTGAGAGCGACTCTCAGTTACCAGCCAGGCAGAGGAAAGCCAGGGGAGCAAAGGGACTCTTAGTCTATCAAATGCAGGAATCTGGGGTGCCAGGTCAGCTTACTGGGTCCCAGGGCCTCTCCAGGTGGGAGCCAGAGCAGATGGGGAAGCGATGGCCCGGCTAGCGGTCAGCAGAGGGCGTGGGGGAGGGAGGGTGCTGCCGGCTGCCAGCAGACTGCATGCAGCATGCCAGCCGGCTGGTGCTAGGAGCTGCAGCTCCCCACGGGCCAGAGCCGTGAGTCTGTGGGGAGGGGACTGCAGAGCCAGCAGCCAGGGCTGTGGCGAGAGGGCCTGAGGCACAGCACCCTGGCCAGCCCCAAGTTGTAACTTTCTGGCCATTCTAAAGACACAGGGGCTTTCCCGTCTTGCCCTCAGGCCACAAGGCTGTGGCATAACATGGCCCTAATCCGGGACTTGGGCTGTGAAGCATGCAATGGAGGCGACTCTTCTGGAGGAGTTTCGGGGACAGAAAAGGGCACCCCCCGCCTGCCGTCTCCCAGAGCAGGGTCTCCTGGCCAGGAGCACGGGGAGC
This sequence comes from Chelonia mydas, assembly GCF_015237465.2. NCBI lineage: Eukaryota > Metazoa > Chordata > Testudines > Cheloniidae > Chelonia > Chelonia mydas. The sequence goes on from NC_051262.2 coordinate 2,325,223, forward strand.
TCTCCCTGCAGGGCACCGGCTGCAGCACGGGCCTGTCCCAGGCTATCCCAGCCCCCGAGAAGGGCATCGCTCCCCTAGCGCAGTGTCGTGACACGGCCCCCACTGGCCCCAGAACGGCCCGGGGTGTAGCTGGGTTGCTGCTTGGGGCAGGAAGAAGGTGGGCTGTCAGGCGAAGGTCGGCTGATGTGTGACTATTACATTCCAATCAATACGGCCCATTGTTACAGGAACAGGCCTTCATTAGCGGGAGCTGCAGCAGATGGCCCCACGTCCCCCGGGGGCCCCGTGCGCGTTCAGGCCAAGGCAGTAGCTCAGCTCACTTCCTTGGGGGAAGCAGCCCTTTAATTAGCAGGCCAGCCATCAATAAGTCGCACACAAACAGTGGCATTCCTTCGGAGCGAACACACCGGAGGACAAGCTGACGGGCTGGCCTGGGGGTGGGGCGAGCGAGCGAGCAGCTCCGGCGGGGGGAGCTGGCCGCGGGTCCGCTCACATCCTGCGTCTTCGCTGTCGGCGCTTCCTGGCGAGCCAACGGGGCTGAGCACGACCGTGCCGCGCCACTGCCCAAAACCACAGCAGCTCCAACAATGGAGAGGCCCCACCGGGAGGGGGACGGGACGGGACGGTCCCCACCCAGCTGGGGAGGCCGCCGGGTGCTTGGACGGGCCCCCGTGGTGTGGCCCATCGCTGTGTGCGGGTTTCTCTCGGTCCCTCACCCTTCCACTGCCCCTCGAACGATGAGCCCTTGCCCATCGCACTGCAGGCTCCAGGCGGGCCGTGCCCAGGTCCATGCTCTCAGCTGGTGGTGACTCTTGCCCTGCTGTGGGGGGAAAGGGGGGTGCAGCTGTGGGGGGCGGGGAGTGCTCTCTGCTCCAGGGACAGAACCTGCCCCCCATGCGGGGCCCCTCAGCTACCAGCCTCCCGTCGGGCTGCGCAGTTGAAGGAGGGGATGTGCTGGGAGTTGGAGACAGCTGTGGGGCCCAGCCCGTTACAGTCCCATGGCTCCCCCCACCTGGCCCTGCAGGGGGACTGGGGCCTGCAGTCCCAAATTCCTGCCTCCCTCCCTCTCAGCCACTGCAGCCGGCGCCCCACAACTACGAGGTTGTGCTGGGGGAGGGAGGTTGATTGATGCTTGTGCTTGGCACCGCACAGGGCAGCGACCCGCAGAAGTCAGGGCTGATTGGAGGGGCCGTTCTCTTTCAAGCACTAAGCAGGTGGGCAGCGAGGGGTGGCGCTTCCCTGACGCTGCCCTCCCATGGCAGCCTGATCCTCCGGCAGCCCAACCAGCTCTGAACCGCTCCCTGGCCAGAGCACCTGGTGCCCCGGAGGCTGATGGTGCGGGCAGCAGTGACCTGCCCTGTGCCCCCCTTACCCAGGGCTGGGGGGGATGAGAATGCCCATTGCCTGCTGCCAGCATTGGGGGTGTGGACTCTGAGCTGGTTTCCCCCCCTCGCCTCTCCCCCCCTGGGAGTCCCAGACAGACAGTTGAACCAGAAGCTGTCCCAGCTGCAGGCCCCATTTCCTCCATGTCACCAACAACCAGACAGACCGTTGGGACTGCCAGGAACACGGGAGGAGAAGGCAGCATGAAGCTGGCAGCCCCCCACCGCCCCTGCCCCTGGCACAAGGTGATGAGACCTGCCCGGTGCCTGTCCCAGCCTGCGGGGCCCCCAGCAGCGCCTTGCGCCTGCGGCCAAGAGGGCTCCAGACTGCAGAGTGAGGGAGCAAAGGGAGGGGATCCGGTGCAGGAGATGGGCTGGGCCGAAGGAGCAGGGACGGGGCGGGGAGGGGCTGGGCGTGGGAGAGGCGACACCTACTTGTGCAGCTCCAGCTCCCACCACACCACCATTGTGCCCCTCGCGCCTCCCTCCCGCCCAGGGCTCCAGCGAGGGGCGGAGGAGAGGAGCCCTGGGCACTGCCTGGGCCCTGCTGCACGAACAGCTGGTCTCCTTGAGGCAAAGGGCCGGGCTGGCAAAGAGCCCTTCCCTTCCGCCCGCAGAGCCGACACATAGAATCATAGACTCTCAGGGTTGGAAGGGACCTCAGGAGGTCATCTAGTCCAACCCCCTGCTCAAAGCAGGACCCGTCCCCCATTTTTGCCCCAGATCCCTAAATGGCCCCCTCAAGGATTGAACTCACAACCCTGGGTTGAGCAGGCCAATGCTCAAACCACTGATCTAGGCCCCCACAAGCCCCTTTACGCCATCACTGCTCAGTAGGGTGGTGGGGGGAGCAGTTTTCCAACCGCCCAAGCCCCGGAGCAGACGCAATGCCTGGATCAACGAACACTGGCCCCTCGGCCCGAGCACGGGCTGCAGAGCACATGGCACACAGACAGCACTTCCCCTTCAGTGGAAACGGGGCGCTGGCTGTTCCTGTCCTTGTTACACTCTCCACAGGGCGATCTGCAAAGGGGAAGCCGAGCGGGTACAGCGTGTTCGGCGTAGCCAGGGCGGCCCGTCCGCAGGGCTGGGATTTAACAGGCGATGAGTCCCGAGGAAAATGAGGGGATAGTTTTACACCATGCAGTAGCCATGAGTCCGGCGAACACAAAGCTAGCCGGCCTTCTGCCCCCCGTGCTCACTGCTCGCTCCCAGTCCAGGAGCAGCGCAGGAGGGAAGGACGGAGACACAGCGGGGAGCCCAGGGCTGAAGGCAGAATTGGCATGGAGGTGGGCGAGGGCTCAGGGCTGGGAGCGGTGAGTGCAGCGGGTCAGGAGTGAGGGGCGATGGCTCGTGAAGCGGAGGAGCCAGGCCCGGGTAGCAGTGGGCGGCAGGTCTGTGCGGGAAGCTGCAGGGTGCCCGGTAGCCCAGCCCGTTCCACCACTCGCTCGCGAGGCGGAGTGCCCGCTGGTTTCGTGGAGCGGCTACGCACGCCGCATGGAGCTCGCCCCGCCTGCAATGGCTCAGGTTCGGTGAGTGGCAATGAAGGGGGAAACGTGAGTCACTTTTTGCAGTCTAAGAAGCAGAGTTTGCAGCCAGAGGGAGAGAGTGGCTGCAGGGAAGAGGTGGGGACCTGCGTTGTGGGAGAACTCACAGCTATGCAGGAGGCTGGGGGATCCCCAAGCCCAGGGAAGGCCCCCTCATGTCGCAGGCACCTGCATAGCCCTGTTAAGACATGGGGGGCTTGGAGGAGAGTGAAGCAAGCTGCTGCCCTTCCTGCAGAGCCGGCAGGGCAACTCTCCCCAGCCCGCCTAGCTCAGGAATGTCAGAGCTGGAGCCAGCGGGCCAGGCTGCACCCCCCGAGCAGTCAGGGGAATTCAGCTTCTACACATGACCCTGGAGAGGTGAAAAGGGCAGGATCGAATCTGGCTGGCTAATGCCGAAGGGAGGGGTACCGCTGGTCTGGACGCGCAAGGACGGGAATTTGGGTGTGAACAATCGTCTCTGGAAGGAGAGCGTTACAGAGTGCTGGGCATGGAGCAGGCACAGCTGGGGCTGTATTCCCCTGCCCCCCCACCCCTTGACTGGGAGCAGCTCACAACGGGCAGCCAGAGCCTCAAGCCGCCCTGGCACACGCAGGTTTTGAACATTACAGAGCCCTTTCTGCGCGACACCGGACGAAAACATCCCCATGCCCGTGGCAGGGGTGCTGCGAAGACGTTCCAGCCCTTGGGCTCCCTTAGTTCGTTCAAAGGGACAAGGGCCCAGGCAGGCGGCTGTGAAAAGGAGCCAGCTCCTTGTGGCGGGGCCGCTCCCAGCAGGAGCCGGGCTGTGGAATGCGCTTTCTTCCCGGTAGCCATTGACAAACTCCACATTGTGCCTTTGGCTCCAAGCCTCCCCTCTGATTTAGTAGGGACAGTTATGTGAATGGCCTGACCTCTGAATGGGAACTTCCCTGGCCGGGTCCTGCCCTGCTCTGCAGTGGCCCCTGCGTCGTGTGCTGGCCTGGGAAGCCGGGACCATCCTGCTGGCTGCCCAGCAATCTCCTGGGGCTGGCCCTGTGCTCTGGGTACGAACAGCCCCAGTGGTGGAGAGGAAAGGGCAAGTCCTGCTCTGATCTGATAAGAGCCTCTGGGGGGGTGGGGGCGGGGAGCGGCTCTGGCCAGGCAGCTGCAACAGGCCTCCTTTGCCCCATCCCAACAGCCTGGCAGGGGCTGAGCCCCTCAAATCAGGGATTTGCACCTTCCTCCAGCACAGCGACTTGGTGCCTGAGAGCTGGTAAGCGGGACGCTCTAACCAGGGGATCACGTGATCTGCTCTGCAGCGTGCCACCCAGGCCAGCTGTTCCCCTTCAGCACAGCAGCGCCCGCTGCGCCCCGAGGGAGGAGCACAAAGGACGGGGGTGGGGGAGGAGAGGAGGCGAGGTTTGATTTGGGGTGGGAGCGCACTACCCCCAGGACAGATGCCATTTGCAGTGATGGATGTTCTCGGGCCTGGCTAGGAATGTAGCCGGCGCTGCCATCTGGCACCTTGCCCTGCCCAGGTTGGCAGCAGCATGCCTGCTGTCTGACACGTGTCGCTTCCCAGCACCACAGGCTCCAGTGCTGCTCGGGGGGAGAAACCCAACCCAGAAAGAAACCCGCCTGGAAGTGCTCCGCTGGCCAGTACGTTCCTGCCTCGAGGCAGCAGGAGCCGAGGAGAGCAGCACGGTCCCGGCTCCCCTCACACGCAGGCAGGGCTGCCAGATGCCGCGGGACGTCTTTCCACACACCCCGGCCTTTCGGCTGTAAGCTGGAGAGTGCACAGCCAGGATCCTGGGAGAAATCCAGTCACTGCCCCGAAGCGGGGGCCCCTAGGCCCATGCTTAGTGTGAGACCTGCAGGCCAGCCCTCCCTCCTGAGAGCCAGGCTCACCCTTCAGCTGCCCCACCTCTCTGGCTCCTGTGCCAACCCTTCAGACACGCCTGGGCTTAATCGCTCCCCCTGCGTCTCCCACAACTCCCCCCATGGGGGAATACTGGGCTGGGCAAAGCCCTGGCCATGCTGGAATGTGCCCTGCAGCTGAATGAGCAGTTTGGGGGAGAAGGGTCCCCATCCCTCCCGCCCTGCAGATGTGAGACGACAGCTTCCCTGCTTGCAGTGGGAACTGCCCGTCACCCCCAACCCAAACGACCCCCAGAGCTCGCTTTCCAAGCCAAGCAAAAGGTCCTTCTCCTGTTTGTTCCGGCTCCCTGGCAGTGGGAGAGGCTCCTGCCCGGGCAGCCTGAGGGGCTGGCGTGACCACTGCTGCCCTGCCCCTCCCATAGAGAGCAGGTGTAGGGAGACAGGCTGATGAGCCCCGACATCCCACTCCTCCCCTAACACTCACGCAGCAAACGTTCCTCACTCCATGGCACGGGGACACCAACGCTAAGTGGTGACGAGGCCTGAGGCCCTGTAACTCCACTGTTGTGCCACGCAGCCCCATGGAGGCAAAGAGTTACAGCAGCACAGAACCAGAGAAGTGAGGGAACCAGCCAGTGCTCGATTTCTGACCCCCTCTATGTCCCCTCGCTAGAGAGAAACCCCAGGGTCTCCCCTACCAGAGCAGAGATTTAAGGGACATTTGGGGGTTGCTGGGCCAGGTGAGGATTTTCCCTCTTCCAACTCCAATGCTCTATCTCTGACTCTTCCCTCTTTCTACTCCAATATATAATTTGCAGGAATTTCTGTCTCCCAAAGGGCTTAGGTCCCCAGCCTGGTTTATCGCGCTGGTCTCAGTGAGGACTGGTCACTGCAGGGCCGGTGGGAGAGGACAAGGGCTCATGTTAAAGTCATTCCGTTGTGCTTTCTGGAGCCTCAGAAAGTTCCATGCAACCCCAGAACGCCCCAGGCTCCATATGCCCTGATGCGCAGGGCCGGGGCAGGCCTTCCAGCATCAGCACTGCACAGACACTGCCATTTCACTGCCAGCTGCAGCCCTGGCACAAGGAGATTGGGAGAGCAGGAGAAAGGGGCCCAGGCCTGGGGAGGACTCTGGGAAGGAAGGAGACAGAGGGACAGTGCAATTCCCTGGCTGGCTGGACTGTAAACACTTAACTGCTCCAGCCCAGCAAGGAGTCCTGCAGGCAGCGCTTAGCTCGGTCACCCAGCAGGCAGCGAAATCCAAGGAAAGAACTGGCTTAGAGACTGCAAAGGAATAACGTGGGTTCCTTGGCTGGGCTGGGTAGATCTTCCCTTTCACGGCAGGTTCCCGCTGTCAAGATCGAAGCGCTGGTGGGTGGAGCAGGGATCTGTTGGATCTGTCTCAGCAAAGAGACGTTTAGAAGGAGAACGAAGGGAATTCTCAGAATACACTATGTCCTGAGTCACGCTCAGACAGGGCTGCACTCGGTATCCATTTAAGCTTTGGATCCTTCAGGACAGACCCTAGGAAGTGCCAGACCAGAGCCCACAGAGCACCCGCTCAGCCTCCCTCGGCCTGCCAGACAGACCAGACCCCACGTCCGTCCAGCCCACGCTCCTGCCGACAGTGGCAGTACTGACTCTCCTTAGCCCCTTCACTTACAGCTCAGCTTACGCCCTGGTGCAGGATGCGTTGCCTGGCCTCCTGACAGCACACGGCTCCGGGGACTGATCAGTTACCATGGCAGCCAGCATCCCGAATCCCAGGCACGAGGCAGAGGGCTGGCCCAGCAAAGCCATGGCAGGCTCAGAACCCAGCTGCGCAGCAGAGGCTAAAGCAGACAAGCGGAATCAGTCCCTGGGGCCCATTTCCCCTCTTCCCCCTTCCTGCGATCAGGCCATTCTCCCTCCCTCTCCCAGCACCATTCTTACATCCCAGCTGCCCGCAGAGGCACCCGTGGCTGGCCCGCGGGTGGGGGCTGGATCCAAGCTCGGAGTGGCTGGGCTTTGGCTGCACTGCCCTTCTGGCTCAGGATTGCTCCACGGCTCAGAAGCTTTTACCCACCAGAGTCTCCTCTTAGCTGTAGTGATCGTGGTTGCTGACAGCGCTGGCTTACAGTTAATCTTAAGCCATGCTTCGAAACACAGGCCAGTCACTTTACTGCCCTGTGTTGGCAGCACGTCCCCTCCCCAGCTCACCGCGCCCTCCTGGAGAGAGGGGAGCTTTGCGGGATCCCAGCTGGGGCAGGGTGGGGGGAGGGTGAGACTCTTCTAATTACTTCTCAGGGAGTTAGTTAACGGTGCCGAGCTCTGCAGCTAATCTCATCCAGGAAGATCCCAGCAGCAAAGCGGACAGGCATGGTAAGCCCATTGGCTTCGCCACTTCATTTATAGACACTGCGGAGAAAAGAGGGAGGCTTAAAACCTGCAGCTCTTGTGGCATTAGCAGGGCTTGCTTCCTCCCAGCCCCACTAGACCAGAGCTGCAGGGCAGCCCGCCCCGGGGGCTGTTCCCAAGGCAGCACTGCCTGGCAGTGAGGTCTGGATGCCTCGCGGCTCCCCGGCGGGTGGTAGTGCAGGAGGACGGGGAACGGCCACTCCCAGCACACACCGCCTGGGCAGGCCGACGGGGAGCCAAGGGCAAGCCTCGATTTGCGTGTGAGAAGTGGGGAGAGCCGAGTCAGGCCCCTCGCTGCCCAGGTGCCTGGGAAGCAGCTGCATGGTGTGTGCCCCTGCCGACAGCACAGTCAGGCTGCCCCATGCAGCGCTGCCCAGGGCGGCACCAGCAGCATCCCAAGGCAGACGCTGCAGCCAGGGGTGCAGAGCGAAAGAGGCAGAGCACATTCCTTAGCTCCTTGGGGCTGGCAGCTCAGCTCCAGCAGCAGCTGTACCATGGCAGCCAGCGAGCCCTGCCCCTCTGCATGGCGCTAATCTGGGATGAGCAAAAGCCCAGCTGGAAGCTATTCATTAAACCCCTCCCTGCCCCCAGCAGCACCTGCTAACAAAGGTGGGGCCCATGCGGTGCACATTTCCTTCCCTCCCACACACAGCATCCCCGCCCTCCCAGCGTCCCCAGGGCAGACCTGCACTGAACCAGAGCTCCAGCCAGCACAGCAATGTCCACTCTCGGCTCCTCCCGAGAAGGGAAGGAGACGGAGATGTTCCCGGGTAGGTTTCACACAACTCATCAAAGGTCCAGGAGGAGAAATTAGCAGAGCTAAGTGTGTGCTGCTTGGCTAAACAAGGTGTGTTGGGGGAGACACCTAGGAAGACAGGGAGGGCGTGACTGTTACCTACGGAGAGCAGTTAGATTGGAAAAGGGGGCTCCACGTAACGGGAAACGAGATTAAATCAAGGGAACCTGCATTTGGCCGAACGTCAGGAATGAGTTGCACAGGGTGGGAGTTCTTAGGTGCTCAGCAGCATCTCGGAGGGAAAGGTGGGTGGGACAAACCTGCTCCAGCAAAGGCCCAGCCTCGCAGCAGTGGGGAGTCTTTTCCATCCCTGACTGATTTCCAGCTGTGCAAACAGCAACCTGAGTGGCCAGGCTGGGCTGGAACAGCAAACACCCAGCCTTCAGGCCTGGCCGCGTGCTTGCCACTTTCAGCTAACTACCGCTCAGCTAGCCAAGTGTCCCTATTACTGGGGCGACTGACCTAGCTCTGGCCCTCCTTCCCCAAGCCAGACTCCCTTAGCTAGAGTGCGGCTGGGGAACTCCATATCTCAGAAATGCAGGCCACTTTTATTTAGGTACCTTCACACAGGATTTCAGTTCCTTCCCCGAGGCATACACAGAGCAGAGATCCAGGTCAGGTCCCTAGCAGTCAGGTCAAAGGGGCAATTTGAGATAGGTTTGGACATGGAAAGTAAAAGAAACAATTTTACAGGCTCTAAAGAAAGAACATCCAGTACTGGGGGATGCGAAAGCTCAGCCGTTGGGGGAGATTCTGGGGTTAGGCCCGGGAGGTAACTAAAGGATAACCAGCGGCAGAGTATTCATAGGGAAACCACACAAGCTGCCAAGCTCCGGGGGTATTTCTCTAACAAACGTGTGGAGAGCAATCTAATGAATGAGGGCTTTGAGGGGTCTCCCTGTGCACAGTATGGAAAGTCACCCTGGTCACACAATAGCCGAGGCGACACCCACATTTAAGTCAGGTTCCTGCAGCAGACAGACAGTCCCTGCACGCTTGCATTGCAGCGTATGACAAATGCGCTGCACGACGCTGCACTTGCAGCCGAAGCAAAGGGCTGCCCGCGTCACTTGAGGAATACCATGTGATGGCCTAAAGGGAAACGCAGGGGGCCGTTTCCAGACTGGAGCGGATTTCCACCGAGCCCCGCTGAGGAAGCGTCCCCGAGGCTATACGTGGGGAGTGGGGGCAGAACTAGACGGAGAACCCTGATCTCCTGACTCCCAGCCCCTGCCTTGACCTCAAGGCACTCTTCCCTTCCAGCAACCGAACGGTCACACCGATGGCGACTTCTGCTTTATGGCATTTCTCCGGCACACAGAGCCCCTGGCATGTGGCGGGGTGAGGGGGCAGGGGAAGGAGGTGTACAGTGGGGACCCACAGAGCCCCTGCTGTCACAAGTCAGGGCAACTGCACCTATATTGCCTCTCCATGCTCAGCAGGGCTCCCACTCTCAGCTCCCCAGCCAGTGCCTTTCTGGCCGCAGACGCACGTCTCTCCCTTCCGACTGGGAAATCCCCAGGCTGTACAGTTCCCTGCCTACTTCCCAGCATAGACCCGCTTGACTTCCCTGCAGAGACTGCTAACAGAGGCTACTGATATAAGTCACTGCACAGGTCTTTCTCAGGAGGCCTACTTATTCTTAGGACAAAAGCATTACAGAGAAAACACAGTAACAGCACTAAAGGAACCTGCCCGCATGCTGGTCAGCTTACCAGGGCTCACCCCAGCATGGATTCTTGCAGGATAAACCCTTCTCTCACACACAGACCCACACCCTAGGTAAGTCCTTAGGGTTACAGTTCATCTCACGGCTTCAGCACAGCCATGACAAGGTCAGTCCACCCTTTTACACAGAACAGGGGTCTTTGACCCGGAGTTCATACACAAAGGGCGTGTCTTCAAAGGGTTGCTTTGGAGGGGATGCTTTTGCATTCCTCTCACCTCAATTCCAGCCTGGCCAGCCACAGCCTGCCACACCATTTCGGCCGAGTCCCTGTAAACTCCAGGGAAGCCAGTAAGAGCTGCAGTTGCTCGGCCCCTTTGAGAGCAGGCCAGCAACTCCTGCGGGGCTGCGTACCTGGAAGTGCTTTGAGGGGCGTGGGCCCTATCTGTGCTTCATGCGTCCGAGCGCGGAGGCTCAAGCGGTGTCCGCTGGCCGGCACACGCACGGTACTTCACCTCGTCCTCCAGATCGCGGGCGTAAGAGGCCATGCGGGCCACCGCCTCTCCAGTTCCTCCTCACCGCAATCCAACCGGACGCGAAACAGAAGAATAGACGGTAGGTAGAGGAACACAGATCGGGACCATGCACCTCAAAGAACCTCCAGTTACTCCGCTCCCTCTCTGGGTGTGTATTCCACCCATGGGTGACAGACCCGCAGTGCTCAGACTGGAGGGCGGTGAAGATGCTGGCCAGGATGATGCTGGAAATATGGCAGTTCCCAGTGCTGCGTCTGCAGCGGAGGCTTGACTAGCAGGTAGTGTTTAATGAGTGTGTGACTGGAACGCCAGGCCACCACCCTACATATGTCCAGCGATGGTCCTTCATGCAGCATTGCTGCAGAGACAGCTTGTGCTCTAGCGGAGGGTGCCCTTACCCCGTCACGGGGAGGGATACGCACTAACTAGTAGGATGCGTGATGCATCCCGCAATCCATTCAGAGATCCCCTGAGTGGACAGCTCGTCCCATGAGCTCTCAGCTATGGCAAGAAATAGCCTTGGAGACGTTGAGAGATTTGGTTCTCTGCAGGTAGAACGCCCAGGCACGCCTGACATCCAGGGAAGGAAGCTTCCCCTCCTCACCAGAGGCAGGGGTTTGGGGAGGAGAACAGGAAAGTGGATAGCTTGGCTGGCATTGGGGAGGAATTCAGGAGGCAAATGAAGAAAGCTTTCCCTTGTGAAATACATGGTGAGGGTCATAAGGGCTCCCATATCGCCCACCCTTCTGGCTGAGGTAATAGCCACTAAGAACACGACCTACATGGACAGGTGGGACCTGGAGCCTGTTGCCAAGGGTTCAAATGGTGGCCCAGTAGGTGCTGATAGGATGAGACTGAGGTCCCATTGAGCTATAGGTTTGATGACTGGCGGAAAGGCCCTAACCAGGCCTTTCCTAAACCTCACTGTTATAAGGTGAACAAAGATGGAACGTCCATCTACTGGAGAAAGGCAGACATCGATCGCTGCACGATGGGACCCACAGTGAGCTAATGGAAACACTCGAGTTCTGTATGAACAGGAGGGGATCTAAAATGACTGGGATATCTGTAGCTTATCCTGAGCCCCGGTCAAGAAGCATCTCCACTTAGCTGAGTAGCAGGTTCTAGCTGAGTCTTTCCTACTCCGAGTAAGATTAGCTCGGATGGGTGCCGAGCATGAGCGTTCTAGTTCTGATGCTCATCCAAACACCAGGCCATGAGCTGGAGTGGGTCTGGACTGGGGCTTCTGACTCTGCCGCCTTCCACAGGACGGAGACCTGGGATGGGGCGGATCCTGATAGAACGGATTGACATCCTCAGGAGCTCTGTGAACCAAAACTGTCTGGGCCAGCTGGGAGCGCTGTCCTGTCTCTAGCCCTCTCCTGGCAGATCAGAGTGAGGGGCTTGTGCCTGGCGGAGAGTTGCTCGTCTGATAGGGCCGACGTGCCAGGGGTCTCCTTGGCCCATATCAGAGTGAGGCCTCAGAGTCTTCTCCATAAGGTCTTTTCTTAATCTACGCTCACAAGCATGGCAAGTTTGCAGCAGAAAAGAGCGACAGACACTGCACTTTGCAGCAACATGCGCCTCCCGCAAACAGTAGAGACAGAGTTGGTGCTCGGCCCTCGGGAGAAGGACTGAGAGCAGGAGACAGCTCGTGAAACCCAGGACTCTGGGCATGGTCCCAAGGCTGCGGGGATGGAGTCCCTGGTACGGGAGAAAAATGACTTATACTAACTACACTGAAAACACTATGGTAACGTGACTATTTACAAATATATTTAGAGGCCAGAGATGAAAGCTGGAGAAATCTTTGGACACAAGGAGTCTGACTCAGGCCACAGGGCAGTAAGAAGGAACTGGAGAAGCATTGGCCCTCAATCTGGAACATGTCAATAACTGCGGGTGTTCGAATTTCCCGACTCAGGCGCGTGGCACGCACGCTCCCCCCATGGGGAATACAGATAGGGACCAGCGCGCCAAGGACAGGGTAATGATACCGGTGCAAGGCAGGGTCCTGACTCTGCAGACACTCGCGGTGACGAGTAACTGGGCGGGTGCGAGGAGTCCCACTGCACTCAGAGGGGCAGATGGGGCAGGACGGGGGCCACTGTTTCAGAGCGGCAGGAGAGGCGGCATCTCTCCTTAGTGAGAGCAGCAGCGATTGCTGGGGGAGGATGGTTTCAATCAGGCAGAGGCCAGATTCTATAACCAGGAGTCCTGGCAGATCAAGATGGGCTCGGGGAGGAGGCACCTGAGTAGCTGCTGGGCTGGGTGCGCGGAGTTAAGTCCCCAGCTCAGCGGAAGGGCCTGCCACTCTGCTCCTTTCAGACACTCCTCACTTCATTTACTGCCCCGGCTGAGTGTGCTAATTGCCCCCTGGAACTTGTCCCCTGCCAAGTTTCATGCCTCACAGTTGAGCCACTTCTGAGTCATGCCACGCACAATACAATGCCACAGCTTGGATCATTTTTCCACAGAGAAGGGTCATTTTCCCACCCTCCCCTAGCTCAGCGACGGCCCCAGAGGCTTCTCCAAACTTGCAAATAAAACCCCCTACGTTTGGCCAGAGAGCGGACCTGGAGAATTTCAGCCAGAAAGGTGAGATGTAGAGTTGTGTGCAGGTGCGACTAGTAAAGGAAACTCCCCAGCAGCCTTCGCCAGCTCCAGACAGGGAAATCCAGGAGCACCACCCCCCCGAGCAGGGCACAGGAGTCTCATTCCAACAGCCACCCACTAAGCCATGCAGTGACCTCGTGTCCCTCTCCCCGTCCCATCCCCCTGCCCTCCCCCTTTCAGAGCCCCACTGTCACCTCTCCCTCGTATAAAGGGAGGAGAACAGCTGCCTGCACCCCTGTCCTGCCCGCTCCAAGCCAGCCATGAATGGGCATCAGGTCTAGGCAGAGAGGGGCAGAGCCAGCTGCAGCTTCACACCCACGCAGCTGGGCACAGAGCAGCCCCCTAGAGGCAGGAGTCTGCACTGCACCTGCTTTCTTTCCACCAGGCGTCCACAGTGACTGCAACGCATGGTTGCATTTCCTGAGCCCACATGGACCAAAGCCTCACTTCCAAGCCAATCTGCCATTCCCTTTAACGCAAGGGAACCTGGAGCCCTCTGCTGTGGGGGTAGGGACAGAAGAGGCGGTCGCCAAGAACCCTGTAATAAACCCTCATGGCCCACCAAGCTGCCAGGCTCCACCTCCCCCCTTGAGCAGATCCTTGTCCTACTTGACCGGGCAGGATTCCATCACCAGGAACCAAGGCTCCCGAGTCCCAGTGTGGAAAACAGCACAAAAGAGGCTTGCATGCATTTACATGTAGTTCTATGAGTCAGGCACCTCCCAGGTGTGGATGGTGTTGCGGGGGGAGGGGAGGCTGATCCCATGGCAGAGGGACGGGAATGGCCAACAGAGAGACTGAGGGTGAAAGCAGGTTTGGGGAGTTTGCACGAGTGCATTAAAGACCAAGGTGCTCTTGGGTAGCAGATGACTGGCAGGGAGGGGACACCTGGTCCAGGTGGCCTTGGTATGACTGCACGGAGAATACTGACCAACCGGGGGGACTTCAGAGCAGAGTGAGAACTACAAGAAAGCAGCAGCAGGTCCTGGAAGGGCTGGTTTAGGAGGAAGAGCTAAATTTGTGTCAAGCTTGGGCAGGACAGGGCTGAGATGATATTGCAAGCGGTGCCCAGACGTGTAGTCAGGGAAGGGACTGTTTATGCTGGGCCCTGTGGGGTGATCCCACACAGCAAGGCACAGTGGGCTCGGAAGTAACCTCCCACGGGACTGACGGGAGCCCCACGACACTTAACAGCCTTGAGAAAAGCACCAGCCAGCATCAGAACATGGTGTAGGCCCCGCGGGATGGATGGGCCATGTCAGGCTTTTCCCATCGATGTGCTGGGCCTCCCATTCGAACCTGTCTCCACATGCTCATGGCTCTGGCTCGCTCTGCACCTTGGCCCTGGAGCTTCTGCTGCTGGCTCCCGGCCCAGAGCCCAGCTTTGGTGAGAAGCCTGAGGAAAATCCCTTCAGCCATGGTGGAGTTCATGGAAAGCGAGCCGGGTGTGGAGCATTGGAAGGCTGGTTGCTCGCAGGCTCTGGGCGAGCCGTGAAGGCAGTCAGTTAAAGGCACTCAGTGGGTAAAGTAGACACCTGCTAAGGTTTTAGCAGATCCTAATCTCCCCCAGTGCCAGCGTGCAGTGCCCCGCCCAGCCTGACAGGCCAGGGAGGCACCTCAGAGATCTGGCTTTGTGCTGAACTTTGGACCCTACCTGCATTGTCTCCTCGGGCACATGCTTAATGGTGCACCCTCAACATGAGATGGGAAGGGAGATTCGTTTATTTTAAAAACACAAACCAGGTAAATGTAAAGAAGAGAAGCAGGACGTGTGGGCATGCCCGGAGCCTGCACCAAACGGCAGCACGTGCAGGGGGCATGGAGCCTGCTGCATGCACACGGGGAGAGGTGGAGTCGATGCACGGGAAGAAGCAGTCTCTGGGCATGGCATATACCACACTCTAGCGGCAGGATGGCTCCAGGTTTGCTCCAGCAAGGGTGTGGCTGGAAACAGCTCGTCAGCTGGGGCGCTGGGCCCCAGGAGAACAGCACCCATCCCAAGCAGCGCAGCGGCAGGATGCCCTGGGGTGCTCTGCACCTGGTGAGGCTGCAGCTGTCGCGCGCAGGGCTGTTTAACACCTCGCCCTGGTGTTACCAGGGTCTGGGGAGCTAGAATCCCGGCCGGGATCTCCTAGGCTCAGAGTGGCTCGTTACCTGACCGTGCTCTTCCCAAGGTTCCCAAATTCCAAAACATTCCTAAGAAAAGCAGGCCGCTCGCCGACAACAGAGAGGAGCAGGAAAAGGCCTCAGCCTTGCATTCCCTTCGCCACCTTTCACTCGGCATTTCCCTCTGGCCAGGGGTCTGCAAGGAGAGCAGGGGCTGCTATTCCAGTTGAGATGCCAGGGTTTCCCACCTGAAAGATGTACACGCCTGGGCATCACTCAGCGCCCCTCCCTGCCATCTCTGTGTAACCCCCACTGGAGCATGAGAACTGGGCTTTGATCGCTGCTATTTTAATCTCCTTTGGAAACAGATGTTCCTGGTGCATCTCCCCAGCCCCTGGGCTCAGTCTGTCCCCACCGCTCACGCTCACGGCTGACCCTTCACTGTTCTGTCGCTTCGCCCTCCTTCCTTTGCACACACAACCACCACATTCGGACAGGGATAACTTTCCCCCCAGGTTCTGCAGCCTGGCTGCGGCAGGGACTGTCCCTCCTCCTTACTGCGGTATAGCTTTCGTAAGAGCCAGTCACACTGGCAAGGTCCCGGTACATAAAGTCATAGATTCCGAGGCCAGAAAGGACCATGTGTTCATCTAGCATCCGGCCCATCAGACCTTTTAATTTGGCCCTTGAGCTCCTGCCGGGGAGCGGGGTTGGGGGCTTGCCCCGCTCCAGAGTTCCAGCCGGGGAGCAGGGTCAGGTGCTTGCCCCGCTTCGTGCGCATCACAGAAGTGGCAGCATGTCCCACCTCTGGCTCCTATGCGTAGGGGCAGCCAGGGGGCTCTGCACACTGCTCCCGCCCCAAGCACCAGCTCTGCAGTTCTCCTTGGCCAGGAACTACGGCTAACGGGAGCTGTGGGAGTGATGCCTGCAGATATGGCAGCGCGCAGAGCCGCCTGGCCGTGCTTCCACATAGGAGCCAGAGGAGGGACATGCCACTGCTTCTGGGAGCTACTTGAGGTAAGCGCCACCCGGAGCTTGCACCCCGGACTTTCTCCTGTGTGCCAACCCCCTGCCCCAGCCCTGATCCCCCTACCACCCTCCGAACCCCTCGGTCCCAGCCCAGAGCACCCTCCTCCACCCCAAATCCCTCATCCCCACCCCACCCCTGTACCCCCAGTTGGAGCCCTCACCCCCCCCACCCCAACCCTCTGCCCCAGCCCGGAGCCCCCTCCCCACTCCAAACCCCTCAGCCCGGAGCCCCCTCCCCCACACCCCAACCCTCAGCCCCATTCCGGAGCCCCCTCCCACACTCCAAACCCCTCAGCCCCAGCCCGGAGCCCCTCCCACACCCTGAACTCCTCATTTCTGGCCCCACCCCAGAGCCCACACACCCCCCAGCTGGAGCCCTCACCCCCTCCCGCACCCCAACCCCCAATTTCGTGAGAATTCATGGCCTGCCATACAATTTCCATACCCAGATGTGGCCCTCAGGCCAAAAAGTTTGCCCACCCCTGCTACAGGCTGTGATCAAGTCACCCCTTAACCGTCTCTTTGTGAAGCTAAACCAATCGAGCTCTTTGAGCGTATCACTCTAAGGCAGGTTTTCTAACCCTTTAACCATTCTAGGCGCTCTTCTCTGACCCCCTCCCATTTATCAGCATCCTTCTTGACCTGTGGGCAGCAGAACTGGGCACCGGATTCCAGCAGCGGTTGCCCCAGCGAACGAACAGACGTCAGCCACCGGCACAGAGCTCGGAAAGAGACTGCATGGCAGCTGCCTCCAGCACCCCAGATTCGCTCCCCTTTGAGTCCCCTCACATGTGACCCGCGCATGCAGATTTCTCGTATTTGTGCAGCGCCCTGTAGCTCCCTGATGGAAATCCTCCCACGCGGTGGGACAGCTGATGCCTCTGGGCAATGAGGTAAGATACCCTGGCTGAGGCAAGACGCTGGGGGCTTGTGGGCATTCCAGTGCAGCTGCCATTGATCTCCTGCTCCTCCCTGCTTTTTTTTGGCGGGGGCGGGTAGAGGTGCTTCCCTCTCTGCCCTCAGAAAAGGTGGTTTCTTCCCACCCCATCAATGCTGAGTCCAGGACACTCACCCATTCCTGCCAGAAGCTTAGAAATAGCCAGACACAAATTGCAGAGAAACAAGCAGTTCTGCAGGTGTCCCAGAGCCGGCTGCCAAGGGCCAAGTGAGAATACCACAGACTCTTCCAAAGAGAGCCAGCCCGAAAAACTAGTTCTGCAAAAGATTCCTACGTTGTTTTTGTTCAGAAAGGGTCAAAGCAGACCCAACTGCGGGGGTTCAGGAGGGTTTACAAGATTCTGCCTCTGATATTTTTCATTCAAAATGACTGTTAATTTTTTGGTTGACCTGAAACCAGATTTTTGGTGAACAAACGTTTTCAGTTGTGTGTTTGATAAAGTGTTTTTGTTTTTTTAATTGTGAAAAATGTTCACAAATGGGTTTTTGGTGAAAATGTTCATTTTTGAAAAAAGGCCTTTTTTAAAAAAATAAAAGAGAAAAAAACCCCTTTTCGTCTGAAAAAATTTGGCCAGCTCCAGTTTCCACGCACAGGGTTGGTTGGTTGTTTTCCAAAAGTAACCACAGTACAACACCAGGAACAAAGGCCACATTCTAAGGTCAAGAGGGCGCCTATTAAAAAATAAAATCTGGATTTTCTTTAAAATACACTCCTAGCCCATAGTCCAACACCGCTCACAGCCAAGTGGGTAATCTGGACAGACAATTCCACGGTGCCAGCAGCGTCTGCCCAAATCCAAACTTAGCGACGATGTTTCCTAATGTGCATACAAGCAAAATCAAACGGCTTTATCTTCGTTGCTTTTAGTTTCTCCCTCTCACTGACTGCCCTCCACTGCCTTTTAGCTGCACACCTGGCTGCACGTTTTAACATTCAGCAGCTTAGGAATGTTTTTAAGGCACAAAAAAAGCAGAGCTAGAGAAATGTTTGAAGTGAGAAAAGCAGAATTTGTTTCCCATTTGTGTGATTCAAAAGGAGAAATTGCTTGAATAAGTTCTCTTCATTCCCCTTCCTCCCTCATCTTCTCCCCCTTCCCGTGCGGGATGGTGAAATGCTCCTTGAACTCAGCCTCACACCTCGGGTGGTGGCAGCCATGTGAGCAGGCTGGCAGGACTGGGGGTGTCGGGCAGACCTTGAGCAAGTTTCCCCCTGAGAGCCAATCAGTAGCGCTGAGACAGGCTAGTGCTGCAAGCACAATCAAGGACTGCTAGTCTGCCAAAGCCTCCCCACAATCCCCAGGCTCCTGCCCCGGTGGCCTTTTCTTGGCCTTTACCTGTTTGCTTACTGGAAATCACCTAGCACTGCACGTAGGTGTGCTCAGCAGGCAATCCCCACACGCACACGTGGCTTCCGGTGCCAGCTACTGCTTTCCTTCAGTGCCGGACCAGAGAACACCCCCAAGACAGCATCTCAGCCAGCTGCCGGGTGGCAGAGGCCACCACCATGGAACTGGTGCATCTCTGCCGTGACTCGGGGAGCAAACCCCAAAGTGCCAAGCTCTCCAATGGGATTTCTAAGAAGCTGAGCCCAGATGAGAAGTGCTCAGATCCCTTTGCTACAAGCGAGGTTTGAGGCATGTCTGCAGCAGGCATTTCCTGGGACCATGATGTGCCCTGCAAAGGGGAGAAATGGCTGTGTACTATTTTAGGGTTCTGTATGCTGGAGAACAGAAGCCTGGAAGTTGTAACTATAGCTGGCCAACACCGGGACCGGCTGTTCCGGGGCAGCCCGAGCAGGCAGCCAGCTGGCCTGGGAGTCTGGAAGCCTGGGGTCCCCCACCTAGGGCAGTCTGCATGACTCCAGGACAGCCTCACTGAGGACACTGGGAGCTGGGTCTATCACTCCTAGGCTCCCCGCTCCATGGCAGGGCACTGGTGGATCCTCTTTGCTGGATCCTGGGCAGGTGTTTCAGTGAAAGTTTTGTTGAATCTGCCACAGAATCAGCAAAACATTTTGGTCCAGTGAACCAGCATTTTCTGACTAAACCAAGTGTCTGACTGTGACAAACAGGCCCCTTGATAAAGGGTCCCCTGGTCTTTGCAAACAACTCTTGTCTCAGACCTGACAATCTCACTACATCAAATGCATGGCTTGAAGGGGATTCGTCCATAAAGGAGAACATGGAAGATCTCTATTGAAAGTTGAGGTTATTGAACTTTCTGATGTTCATAGCCATGGCAGGATGTGTGCATGGGTGACACTTAAGGAATAATGTACCTATATCGAGGTTTATACCCTTATGGGCTTAAAGCTAAGGGATGTCAGCAAGCCACGATACCACTGGGTAACGGCCTCTAGGCAGGCAGGAGCTGCGACCCCTCCCTGTCAGCTGGTGATGTTATGCCAGGCTCAGTTGTCCACCCCTGCCCCATCCCAGGACAGTCAATGGAAAGCCATCACAGACAACTGCAAACAACCGAAACCACTTGGAGATAAAGAAGGGACATGGTACCAGGTGTGGGTTGCCTGTCTATGAACAGAGAAAAAGACTGTCTCAGTGTGACATCGAGTGGGGAGTACTCTCTGGGTCCATTCGCCGAGGAGACAGCTTGTGGAGCGGGGGTGTTTCATGGAAAATCAGATCCTGGTTCCCGTGAAGCCAGCCAGCTCTGCAACAGACTGAACTTTGGGGGTGAGGGGGACCCACTTTATCAGCTAGAAGAGGGACCGTTAATAAGTGTCGGCCCCAGTTCGTGTTCTGTGATTTTGTTTTGTATTGTAGCCATTTGCTTCCATCACGCTCTCTTGTTTCTGGTAGAACCTCTGTCCTTCCTTAACTAACCCTTTGTTTGTTTCAGTACCAGTGCCGTGTGTCATACGGGAGCAGTGGTTTAACTGGGGTCCCTGCACCTTTGGGGGCAAAGGCTCTGGAGTTTTTGTGAGTAGCCAGTGTCAGGGGCTGGATAGCACAGGGGAGCGCTTCAAGGGGAGTACGGGACTGGGGTGCACCTATTGCTAACTACAAGGTGAAGTCAGGGCTGGCACAGCCCAGAGGAGGACATAAGAACAGCCAGACTGAGTCAGACCGAAGGTCCATCTAGCCCAGTATCCTGTCTGTCGACAGTGCCAATACCAGGTGCCCCAGAGGGAATGAACAGAACAGGATCAAATGATCCATCCCCTGTGGCTCATTCCCAGCTTCTGGCAAACAAAGGCTAGGGACACATTCCCTGCCCATCCTGGCGAATAGCCATTAATGGACCTGTCCTCCATGAACTTATCTAGTTCTTTTTTGAACCCGCAGGAGAGTGCCTGAGTGGCTGAAAGGCTGGCGCTACCAGGGAGCTGACACCCAGTCACCACAGACAAAACTCCCTCACGCTGGAGGCAGGGGGATAACGAGGCAACTCAGAGTTCTGGGTACCCCGAGATCCATCACAGTGGCCAGATCTACTCTTGTTTCCCCCCTTTACATTCATTTTGCTTGTCTTACTGCCTTAGAAACTCTCAGAACATGACACCTGCTCTCCCCACTCGGGCTGGCAGAACCCTGGGCTGGCTCAGGCCTCACCGACAGGAGATGGTTGCACCCGTTTATCAAATGGGGCAACTTTAAACAGATTTAACTAAATATGATTCGCGCGAACCTGCTGCAGCTCAGCCAGGTGCAGAGGGGGCGTGCTCAGCCCTGAGCTGAGAAAAGCATTGCAGAGGTGTTATCAACAAGAAGAGTTGCACACAACCTGAATAAATTTCTTCCCCTCTCCTGCAGGTTCCACTGTTCTAACCCCACCAGCTCTCCGCTCAGCCAGAGAGCCTGCCAGGGTAGACAGGACCTGGTTTTCTACGCAGATTTCCTTTATGATCAACGGCTGCAAATGCCACCACAAAATCACTTATAGCTCTGTGCATCAAATCCACTGGGCACTGGGGATGGCTTACGTCTCCAGGCGGGTGCCTCTGAGCTAACAGGAGCATCTGCAACCTCTGGGACACGTTACACTGATCTTTAAAACATTTCAGCTAGAAAGCAGCCTTTGGGAGCCCAGCCATTGTGCTGACCTGTGCCGGAAGAGTTAGCATAGTATCAAGCCTTTGTGGCAATCAATGCAGGCACCAGATCAACACGTCTTTGAGCCTCTTTAGAGGAGAATGGGATTGCATGGCTGCAGCTCAATCAATTTCACCCACCATTGGAAACACTGATTAACTCTATGCAAATGATTTTCCCGTTGGCTAGCAGGAGCGGCACCACCGCAAACCTGAGTGCGCACAGCAACGACTTTGGTGGTTCGGAGCCAGGGAAGAGAGCTAGCCAAGGGTGGATTTATCAGCAGTGGAAATTTGTAATGCAAATAACAGCCCCACCATTTATCACCCTCGGCTGAAATGTGCAAGAGAAAAGAGAGACCGGACACTCTGGCCCAAATGTAACAGGCAAAAATCATCAACAGAGCCAGAGCCACGTCTGCCCCTCTCTCAAGTAACCACCACAGCTGATCTGTGGCCACAAGGGAAGGGAGTTTTTCCGAGTTCTCGGAACCCAAGTGACCCTTTCACGTGTTGAACACAAAAGAGTCTAATCTGCCCAAGCACACTCTGCCTGCAGACAGGAGGCTAAGAGGGTCACCCAAAGGGCTCCCGTTACTTAGGAAGTGACTTAATTCCTTCCCCCTTGTAGCCAGCACTCGTTTCCTAGCCCAGGCCCCAGCTGAGCCGCTCTCTTCCCATATCACTGGTTTGGAAGCCCTTAAAGGGAGAGCTCTAATAACATGCTCTCGCTCCCCTCGCCCCCCCTGGAGCGGCTGCACTTTACCACTGGGAGGTCCTGTAAGCACTGGGAAGAGGAATTGCTGTCCAAATGAGAGAATACCTTCCAAACAAGGCTGCTGTCTGATTACAAGGCTTGGTAAGTGGCCGCGCTAGACAGTAATTCCTGCCAAAGCCCTGTCTGTGAATGCGCCAGGGGAAGACAGAGCGCTCTGGGGTGTGTGCATCACTGGTTTATTGTTATCTTCAGCCAGCTCCACAGCCCCAAATTTCAAAATCACAAGGTCAAAACATCTGAAATCCATTAGGAATTTCTAAAATTAGCCTGTCAACGCAGGGTTCCAGCCGCTGCTTCCAACACGAACGCCAACGCCCTGCGCGGGGGAGTGACGGGCTGTCAGCACCGAGTCACGGCTCCCCCAGCCAAACTGATGGGACGCCCCCAGAGACTGCTCCTGTCCCCCAGCTCCCTCCTCTCCCGGGGCAGCCCTGGCGGCGGGGGGAGCTGCTGCTATTTTGTTTGTTCCCCCCGCTGCCCCCTCTCCAAATTACATAAACGCCTCCTGTCTGGGTAATGGACTGAGAAGTGACACAAAAATCAATAAACAATTCCCGTTTGGAGATGGCCGGCTGCTGTTCCGAGCCGCTGCCTGGGCATCTCTGCCTGGAGCTGTCAGCATGTCCTCAGTCACTCACAGAGCCGGCGTCCCCTCCCCCATCCCCAAATCTAACCCCGTGAGCTTCCGGCGTCAGACAAAGGCCATAAGGTCAGAGGGGGCATGCTCGTCCATGGACGCTGTTCTGTGCTTGCCCCACCTGGGTTTTGTCCGTGTTGGCAGGTGGGGGCTGGCACTGCCCGGGAAGGCAGGGGCAGGTGCACTGAAGGCCGGAGCTAAGAACCCCGGCCTAGACCCAACTGCTCACCTGGGATACTAGCCGGAGCCAGATTTCCAGCTCTCTCTTCACCAGGCCACTCGCGGGCTCCTTACCCCGCCCCTCCCCCCACAACAGCCCCAGCAGCTCCTGGATGCTCCTTTCCTCTGTGCTTTGTTTTTCCCGGCCTAAGGAGCTCGGAGCCCATTGCCTCGAGAGTGACGGTCTGTCCCCCCTGCCAGGAATGCACAGGGCAGGAGCCGCTGCAGCAGGCTCAGGGCGAGGCATGAATCCCAGGGCTGCTGCGCTCGCCGCACTCCAAGGGCCCAGTCAACACGCACGCGGAAGGGGGGCCAGTCTCTGCCTGCAGCCGCAGCCTGTCCGTCAGCATCGGGGAAACTCACCTGGCAAATCCCTCCAGCCCAGCGCTGCCCGCTGCGTCTGCTGCGGCACACAAACCAAGCTCCCAATGGCCGGACAAAAGCCACTTCTCCTGCCGTCCCGAAGGCCACCAGAGACCGCCCCCTCCCAAGCGCCCCCAGCACCCCGCTCCCTTGTCCCTGCTGGGTGCTAATCTTTGACCTCCCGCCATGGGCACAGTCCCTTGGTGCCTGTAGCCACCAGATCTCAGAGGAGGATCCCCAGCATCCCGCGATCTATCCTCCTGGAGAGCCAGGACTTCGCCCGTGCAGCCCAAACACTCGTTCCATTCGCTGCTCAGATGTTGTTACGGCCACAATAAGGCCTGAGAGTTCCCAGAAGCCACGTGGCCCATCCACGTCCTGTTCCCACCGTCCATGAACCCAGAGCCAGAACAAGAGTCTGAACCAGAGGCAAAACTTGTGGAAGTCAAGAGCAACAAAGATCCTTTCCTGAGCAGCAACTCATTTGTGGGCATGTTTCCTATGCTACTGCTCAGAGCCCCCTGCAGGGACCAGCGCCCCACCTTGCCGGGTGCAGATGCAGAGCGAGAGATGGTCCCTCCCTGCCCAGCTCACAATCTAAATAGACAAGACACAGGACGTGGGATCCCATTTTACAGCTAGGGAACTGAGACACTCAATGATGAAGCGGCTTCTCCAAGGTCACACAGGGCGAGAGGCAGGAGCTGAACCCAGATCTCGCATCCAGAGCCTTCCCCCCAAAGCCAGCTTTCCTCTGAGACAGGGCATTTGTATTTATACTGCAAACTCGTCAGGCTGGGACGGTCTTAGTAGATGTACCTACGGCAGGGAGCCTAGAGATCCTCTCCAGGCACGAACACCACAAATAGTAGTGAACTATTAACAGCCAGCAAAGAGACCAATGACAGCTGTGGGAATGGAGACTGGCTAATAAATGCCTGTGCAAACAGTTGGCTGCTGGAGACTAGTCTCCATAACAAGCCACCTGACAGACAGACCAGCCTCAGCTATCCCCAGGAGTGCTCCGGGGGAGAGGCTGCTCTCCCCCGCAGCAGGCCTCGGCTGGGGGATCTCCATCTGGCTGTTACGGTGCATGTTGCATTTCGCCCATCCATCACAGACAGCAGAGCGCTTCCAGTGAGACACACCCAGTAGCAGCTCGGGCGAGACGGTGCCTGTTACTTGTGGCAATAAGACAGGAATGGATCCAGAGGCTTGTGCCGGGGAATGGCAGAGCGTGAAGAGCGGATGCTAAAGACAGGCGCGCAAACAGCTGTGGGAAAGGGCAGTCTGTGCTGAGCCCGGTGTTCCAGCGTCTCCAGGGGGACATCTACGCTGCAACTGGAGGGGCCATTCACAGCTCAGGTAGCCGGACGTCTGCTCAGGCTAGAGCACTAAAAATAGCAGGGGCCCAGGCCAGCCACCCCGTACTTGCCTAGGAGCTCAGGGCAGCCGCGTGACCTGGGAATTACACCTCCTAGCTGCAGTGCAGATGTACCCTGGGCGGCCAGGGTTGTTCCTAGCACGCACAGACGCACCAACGTCCTCCAGACCCAGTGGGCCCGTTCTAACCCCCACTCTCCTTTGCCCTGAACTTTGGGAACACCCTGCTTGGGGCTGGGCTCAGGCCAAACAGCCAGTGATTCTTAAAGCACCACCACTTAGGGTACGTCTACACTGCAAACTCCTTACGGCGCCACGTAGAGTCCGTACCCCGCACGCCCCCCAGCACAGGCATAAATAGCAGTGTACCCAGTGAGGCACCGCTTAGGGGAGACATGACACACCTGGGGCTTAGGCCCAGGGTACGTAACCCACACAGCTCTCTACTTGCCCGAGCAGCACCTCACCTGCGGCAGGGAATGGCTCCGGCAGCTCCCAGCCGCCTCTCCCCTGCCATGGGCCCTACATGCTGCTGCCAGCAGTGTGCAGTATCGACAGGCCTCCGTTCAGGGTAGACTTACCCCTGCATTTTCAAAGCAGTGGGAAAACCCCAGCGCAAACAACCAGTTCACTAGGTCTGAATAAAATCCACTTGGAGTTCTGCAAGCTTGGGCGAAACACCAAACCCAACCCAATCCAGCTTCTTTTCAGCAGTTAAGTTACTGAAGCTTCTACCTTCAGACTCGCCAGGCAGATTGTCCTGAATGAGAGCCCCCGAGAAAAAAGGCTTTGTTTTAAAGCTTCCTTCTCAATGAGATACTGTCTCCTAGATACTCACCCTCCAACCCACCACCGATCAGAGCCAGTACCCCCAGCTGCACTCATTCACATGACCCTCTCGTGGCTGGTCCATCAGGGGATGAGACCTACTGGTGAAAACAGGGACTCTCCCGCCACTCAAGAGGGCAGCAGGGGCCTTGCTTTTGGAGCAGAAGGTCCAGGGTTCTCAGCTCAGCTCCCCAGGGGAGCATGTGGTAGAAGAGGGACATCTGGAACCCCCCTCCTGTATCCTGCAAAGAGAACAACTCACACCCACGCAGCCAGGAGAGACCATGCCCTGCCCTGCAGGCAGCCAGCCAGCAGAGAGAGGCACCGCTGCATTGAAGGGAATGGGGCGTGGCGGAGCACTGCTGCATGATGCCCATATTAAGAGAATTAGAATCCATCTATCCCAGTGCCAGGTGCTTCAGAGAGAATGAACAGAACAGGGCAATTACCAACAGATCCATCCCCAGTTGTCCAGTCCCAGCTTCTGCCAGTCAGAGGCGTAGGGACACCCAGAGCATGGGGCTGTGTCCCTGACTATCCTGGTTAATAGTCATTGATCGACATCTCACCCATGAACTTATCAAATTCTTTTTTGAATCCTGTTATACTTCTGGCCTTCAGAATGTCCCCTGGCAATGAGTTCCACAGGTTAACTGGGCATTGTGTGAAGAAGTACTTCCTTTTGTTTGTTTTAAACTGCAGTTGGTGATCCCTAGTTCTTGTGTTATGGGAAGGGATAAATAACACTTCCTTATTTACTTACTCCACCCCAGTCAGGATTTTACAGACCCGGATCACATCTCCCCTTAGGCGTCTCTTCTCCAAGCTGAAAAGTCCTAGCCTCTTCAATCTCTCCTCATACAGGAGCTGTTCCATACCCCTAATCATTTCTGTTGCCCTTCTCTGCACCTTTTCCAATTCTAATAGATCATTTTTGAGATGGGGTGATGAGAACGGCACACAGTATTCAAGCTATTCTGATTTAGTTGGGGATTGGTCCTGCTTTGAGCAGGGGGTCGGACTAGATGATCTCCTGAGGTCCCTTCCCACCCTGATATTCTATGATTCTATGGGCGTACCGTGGATTTATATCATTGCATTATGATATTTTCTGTCTTATTATCTGTTCCCTCCCTAATATTGGGGCACTGGGGAGGAGAGGAATCTAGCTGGTTTGTAGAGCTCTGAAGGGCTCAGTCCTGGGGAGTGTGTGCTGCTCTGAGGGGCAGCTGGAGGAATCACAGCTTCATTTTACTAAGTCTCCTTTTCGTTTCTTTATTGGCAGCTTCCAGTTCCAAAGGATTTGGATTCTACAGACTAACTGCTGGGAGCAAATCCAAGCATCTCCAAGGCTCCAAAGCTGCTGCATGCAAGTCCTTGCTAGCCTAGGAATAACTCACCCGGTGTGTTTCCTTCTCAGGAGCCTTTTATAGACCTTCCTTATTTGATGGCTGCATTTTAAACAATTACCCTGGCTGCAGCACACTCCTTCGATAGCTTTAGTCAGGCGGCAACTTCTCAGCCCAGCCAGAAATCACCTAGGCTAGTATCAGCCCTGTCTGCTCCCGAGCTCTGCTCAGGCCGGCTCCCAGCCTGTAATGTCAGTGACTCAAGGGCTTAGCAGAAATGACATTTCATTTCCTATGCTGCGGGTGACTTTACATGGCCTTGTCATAGGTAACATGGTCATTTATCTTGTGCCTCCATCGCCTGGCTGGGGTTTGCGCTGTTTGTTTGCAGATCTTTGTCTCTGTAGAGCCATTAGGGAAGACAATGGGGTCAGGACACCGAGGAACAGCACAGAGGAGACTGGTTGGGAGGTCAGGGCAGATAAATACAGCCAGGGTTTCTTTGGCTGGAGGGGCACAGAACCCCCTCAGAGAGCTGGGAAAGACACATCACAGCCTGCCTGGAATGCAGTCTGCCATTGCCGGCTGTGGACAAAGCGGACTAATCAGGAGTGTTTGTTCACCTCCGAGTCGGGAGCACAAAGAAACAGCTGCAGATAGGCCAGAGAAAAGAATCTGATCGCAGATATGAGTCCCTCTCTGTAGCATATGTTCTGCCAGCCAAAGGGGAGCGCATACCTGGGTGCAGAGGGACAGAGATATTTCCAAGGCGCTGGCCCATTACTGGGCTGGGGGAATTCTCGGAGGCTAATCCTGAAGGTATGTGCAAAGACCCCAAGTCAGGAGCGGGTGACTGATGGGCTGGGCTGTTCACACGCTGACAGCCCAGGAGCACAAAGGAATCTAAGCAGGAGAAGCCCTTCCCCTAAAGAGCAGAGGCTGCCTCTGGCAATTAGGAGCAGATCTGCAGCTATTCGAGCAATGAGGGAAGAGCAAACCGATCAGTAATCCACCCCAGCAGCTCCCAGGTCACCAGCAGTCAAGAGACCGACAGGCTCCAGTTTGATCTCGGACGCCCAGCCCAGCCTAAAACAAGTGGGACCCACAAAGCAGGTCGCTGCGCCAGCACCAGCAAACTAGACCTGTCAGAGGAGGCCTAGGCGCTGCCTCACCCCTGTGTCTGGGGTTAATTGTCAGTTACCCCAGTGCGAGTGAGCTGAAAACAGTCAATGGGACTGTTAAAGCCAGAGGAGCGGGGGGCTCAGGGCAGGTGCAGCTCAAACTCCATTCAGCTCACTTCCTGAAACTGATGAGGTTTCAAGCCGGCAGGGTCCTTTTAGCTTCCAGGTGCTGTCAGCTGTCATTGCCTCTCTTATAATTCACTCTCACCAAGCCCTGCTTACTCCACAGTTCCCAGGGCAAGGCCCCTGGATCCTGCACTGACGGGAGAGTCCGTACCTGCTTCGTTGAAGTTTAAACTGGAGGGTTCTGGAGAATGGAAAGCGAATCAGTCAGCCTAGCAGCCGCTGTTATTGTTTTGATGCCTCCTTCTGTTTGCTTTACACAGCCCCCACTCACACTTTCAGTTTGTGGCACGGTGCAGAGCTGGTGTGCACAACCCACTGAGGCACGGCAGAAGCCAGCGGCAGGGGGCCGTGGAGGGTTAGGCCCCTGGGGAGAGGGCAGTCAGTGGGACAGCTTGAGACAGTAGGAGAAATACTGGAGCTGAACGACCCTGGAAAGACTTCCTTCAGGTTTCAGAGTTAACGTCCCACTGAAATGAATGGGCTCTCGGAAAGCTGTTGTTTCAGGCCGGCTGCAGACTCAGGCAGACAGCACTGCATCAGTTCACACTTGATTCCAGGCAGGATGTGAACACCCACAAAGGCCAGGAACAGATGTTTTTATAATGCAAAATGGAACAAGGCCCCTCAGCGAGGAACGGATTCTGCAGCCAATCCCATAGAACACAGAGGGCTCCAACTAGCACCAGTGCAGATCTCAGGGGAACGGGGTAATGGGGTGATGTGGTGAAGGGGCCCCACTTGGGTTGTGGCAGGGGTGGAGTTAAGCTTTGTCCCAAGCAGGCACAAAGACTGATGAGGCTGCAGGACTGTAGTGGAGAAGAGCCCTGCAGACATCTGTGCTCAAGATGCCCCGGGGGAAGCATCCCTCTGCTTTCCAGAGGCAGAGAGCAGGGCAGGGAGGGAGCTCTGTCTGTGAGACAGGCAGGTTCCTGCAGGAGGTTCACCCCCCATCTTACTTTTTACTGCAGTAAAAACAGCAGCCATGAGCTAGTTGCAGAGAGTTACATCCTCACGTTCCATCTAAATTGCACCAAACCAGTGTATTATCAGGCTGCTGTGAAGCCACTCCTGTCCTAAGAGTACCCATCACTGGATAAAGAAACAGATCTTAAGACTTTTAAGGAAACTTTGTTTGACAGCAATCTGCCTGGCAAGGAACCACTTATCAACAGCTGTATTTGTGAAATCTCTACTTCTATTGTTTGGCCTTTGTGGTCCCTACTTCTCTATTGTTTATCTGTGTGGTCTCGGTCTGATTCTTTTATTGTTTCAGTCTGTTGCATAACTCATGAATCAACTGAAGTGGTGGGGTGTGATTGGTTAAAGAAGTGTTTTATAATGAGCTAGGATGCGTGAAAAATACCATTTTGTGGACTTTAGTGTAAAATGACTGGTTAAGGTACAGCTAAGCAGGACCCAAATTTTAACGATATAAACTGGGGTCCAAAGGGAGGTTCTTCAGAACCTAACTTCAGAACACAGCCCAAGGTCAACGCTGCCAAAACCATCACACCCTGCTGACCACACTGTGCAAAGCTGGAACCCCAGACAAGGAGATCCTGACCGGCCACCAGGAAAAGTCTGTCTGCCTTATTAGGAGTGGTGAGCATTGTATGCTTAGCGTGTGTAGTCTGCTGATCAGCTGTTAATAAATATAGGTTAGTACTGTGTCAGGCTCTTTCACTGGTAAAAAGCCCCACAGACCCATAGAGCCCTGGGCCCACTGGGAATGGGTGTTAGCCCTGAGCCCATGGAGGGGTAGAGTTGGGTCCCTTACTCCCTGAGTGCCCACAAATGTAGGGGGCTGGGAACCCTGAATTGTGCAGGTAACCCCCCCCCCCCCCCCGTCTCCCTGGGGGTCCAGCCTATCTCCCTTTGCTGGTCAGCACTATGGGACAGAAGGCTTCCCGCTGGAAAACGAACACGGCGCAAGCAGGGCTCAGGGTTTCTCCTGAAGGGGCTGAGGCCTGCACAGCTGGGCAGAGGGTGCTGCTATGGGCTTGCTGGGGGTGCCCGTCAACTTGGCAACTCTTGCAAGAGAATCGTACTCGGACTGCGGGGCTTGGCTGGGAAACCAGGATCGATGAATGCGGAGAAAGGCTCCAGCCCAGACAGACGCAGCCCGGCCCCCCCCAGACCCGTGCGGCACAAAGCCGAGAGCGCTGTGTAAACGGCGTCGCCATGTTAACTCTTCACAGAGAGCTAGCACGGCGTTAGCCCGCCGTGCCCAGCACTGAATGCTAGCAGGAGAGGACATTACACCATCATACATTCAAACATCCCCGTTGCCCAGTGCCCATAATAACCACAGCCAGCAGGGCAACACCGACCCACCATACCAGCCAGCCGCACATGTGTAGGAAGGCACCAGCTCCCCTCTCGGCAGGAACGCACTTATCCGGCAAGGCAGCTGGCACGAGCGCACAGCAGACCCTGGCCAGGCTGCGCTGTGCTGCCACTCAACTGCCTCTTAGCAGAGCACGTAGGAGCCAGCCCCAGCGGGAAAGTCTAACGCAGCCGGCAAAGTCGCCGGGCCAAATTCTGCCCTGGAGTCCATAACATGACTTCCCACAGCCTGGGCCCTCAGCAACTCCTAGAAACTGCTCGCTCCACCCCAGAACCACCCGGGAGCTTGCTCAGAACCCCACTCACTGGCCACCTCCAGCGACGCGTTCCGGCTCACGGCCTCTCCCAGGTAGTTCCTGGCCACGCACACGTACACGCCCTCGTCGGGCTTGCTCCTCCTGCCGTGGACGATGCGCAGGAAGAAGAGGGAGCCACTAGGCAGCAGCATGCGATGGGATCGCGGGTCCTCCTTGTCCGTCTCCACCCGCTCCCCATCCTTGTACCATTCGATTATTGGGGTGGGGCGCCCCTCCGCCTTGCAGTTCAGCGTCGCTGGCTCCCCCTTGGAAACGATGAGGTCGGAGGGGTGCTCGACTATCCTTGGAGAAAAGTCTTCGAGCCGAGGGCGGGAGCCTGAGAGGCAGAAGAGAGAACAGAAATCAGGGCGAGGGCTCCAGCTGGGAAGGGCAGAGCTCCCAAGGGGATTAATAGCCACGCTACTGGGAATGGAGACAATGGCCCTCAGCAACCCTGAGCTCACAGGGCTGTGTGGCCCCATGGCTGGAGATGGAGATGTGGCACTCCGTACCTCAAAGCAGCCCCCTGGAACCCCCATATTCACCCTGTCATACAATTATGTACATTTCATACAAACATGCCATGTAAGATATCTTATGAAAAGTCATGATCTGTGAAACCCATTGTTCTGTCCAAATATGTATTTCCTTAGTGCGTATCGAGTTATGAGATTTTGCTGTATGGTGGTTACTGAAATACGTTGTCATTTGCTAGTGACATGCAAAGGAGATGAACCACTCCCAGGAGGGTGTTCAATGACAATCATCAGGGGAGGTGTAATCAAAGGATTGACAATTCAATGACAGTTGCACAAGCACCACACAATGGGGACTGCTCAACTCTATGAGTCGGTTGCAGAAGACAACACCAGGGGGATAGCTCCAACCTGTTACTCTGCAAAGCCCACCAGGACACGTCTGGGCTGGTGTTTTCCAGGCACATGGTCTGAGAGTATAAAATAAGAGGCCATCGTATGATGCCACTGTCCTTCTCCTCCCCCACCTATGCTGGAAGCAACAAGAATGCTGGGAAGACAAAGACTTCAGCTGAGAGGACTGGTCCCAGACTTAAGGGAGAAGCCTGTGTATTAAGAACTGTAACATCCAGTGGGCTTGATCCAAATACTGCCTAGTGCAATAAGATTTAAGATTTCGACTGTCTGCTTACCGTTTATTTTCTTTGGTAACTATCGATGACCTTTTATGCCCACCACTTATAATCACTTAAATCTATCTTTCTATAGTTAATAAATCTGTTTTATATTTTACCTAAAACAGTGTGTTTTGGTTGAAAAGCTTGGGCAATCTCAGCTCAGTTTACAAAGGCTGGTGCATATCCTCTCCACACTGAGGGAGGGGTGGACTGAGTAATAAACTTATGCTGGTCAGGCTTCTGACCAGGGCAAGACAGTAGTACAGTTCTGGGGTGTAATGCTGGGGAGCTGGGGGGATTTGGCTGGTGCCTTTCTTTGTGTGATTCACGAGTAGCTCTGGGAGCATTCATGCGAGCTAGCTGGGTGTGGGGCTCCACACGCGGCTGTACTGAGTGGTTACAGTGCCTGGAAGGGTTTGCTGCTTGTCACTAGCAAAGCACTGAGAGAGACAGCCCAGGCTGGAGAGTTAAGGGGGCACAGAAGCACCCCAGTTCCAGGTTGTACCCCGGAGACCCCATCGCAGGGGGCTGGGACTCCAGGAATCTACCCGGGCAGCACCGAGAACACTAAACGCCCAAGAGACAGGCTCACGTTCCCAGGGTTCTGCACCATTTCCCGATGGCCTCTCTGCGCGCTGGAGTCCTGGGGCCCAAGGCCCGGGGAGACCGTTGCTCCTTTTATCATTAGTTTCGCTTTCTGACCTATCGTCTCACTGAAGCCAAGTTCTCCTGATCCCTTCTGGGAGAACATGCTACAGCCCATACTCAGAGATGGGGAAAGGAGCTTTTCCAGCTTGGGGAAGGGGGCAGAAGGGGAGCCCCAAGGCTGGTGGGGCCAGTGCACAGGGATCCTGGGAAGAGACTGGAAGAGCAGACCACTACTGATAAGTCCTTGGGTGGCTGCCAGGAGCCCTGGTGGAAGTGAGCTGTCTGCAGCTCGTGGCTCTGGATCTATATTTAGCCCTGGCTCACACTCAGCATGGGAAACCACAGCACAGGTGTGCCCGGAGGAGTCACCCTAGGAACTCAGCGTTCCAAGTACTGTCCCTGGGCTGGCTGCCTTACAGCTTCCTGCCCTCTAGAGATCAAAGCGTGAGCCTCAAAACCTTTCCACCAGGACGCCTTTCTTGCCACGGCAATCGTCACACCAGGAGCCCAATCATCTGCTGAGGTCAGGGCAAGCCCACAACCAGGACAAACCCACGGGGACATTACAAGAGAGGGGCAGACAAGTCGCACGCACAAGCAGCTCGCAGACGAGCATTTCATTCGACAGCTCCAGCTCTCACTGCATCGTACTCATCCGACGCCCCAGCTCAGCCAGGCTGGAATCCAGGCTCCCCCAGCTAGCAGGGCAGTGGCTGCCTCTTATGGGCCCAACACACCGGGCTAGGCCAAGCGAATGGCCCCTCAAGGTTCACAGCCTGCTCAGCCTTCTTGCCCTGTTTGCTCCACGGCAGCAGAGAACCACACTACCCTGGTTCCCAGGAAGAACCTAGCAAGCTGGCTGGCTGGGACATGCTCAGACAGGAGCATTTTATTCACTTTCCTGATAGGATTCATGGGGAAAGCTCTCGACTGTTCCAGACACTTCCACTCTCCGGCTCATGGCATAGCCACTTTGAGAGCATGCAATGCCTGCAACCTGCCCTGGAGACTGCACCCTCAGCCTTTGGCACGTCAGTCCCAGCAGAGTGACAGTCTGGACTCCGGTTAGGACGGGGCATCCCTACTACGCCGGCACAGCTCCCTGCACGTGGCCATTGCTGTCAGAGCACCGAGAACATCACACCCAGCTCAGGGGAGAGGGAACTCCGTTGTCACCTCTAAGCTGATCAGTGAATTGGAGTCTCAGTCCAGCTTCTCTGGGGCAAGTGTCCGTAGCATGAAATTACCATGCACCTGGCACCGGTGCTCAAGGCTCAGCAGATAGGCGAGAAGCAAATGGCTCATGGAGAGTGCGGTGGGGTGGCAGGGAGGCAGTGGGGGAGGGGAGTTCACACACCACCAGCCTTGCTACACGTCTGCCCTGGGGCAGCCAGCGGATGTCAGGCTCACGGCGCGTGATCTGCCCCTCACCACTGGAAAGGTCCCTTAGGGGGCATCTGCAGAGTGATGAGAGATGCTGGGATCCAGGGGTGCCGGAATGGGGGGGCAGGGAGCCATGCTCCCCCCACTTTTAGGATGCTTCCGCCGCTCCTGCTGGGATCCTCATCTCCCCACAAAAGGAGAAATTATTGTTTTTATTTAACGTTAACCCCTGATTACCATCAAGGAATAATTACCCAGCAAGCTCAGCGCTGCCGGGCTGATGACCATGTGTGACAGCAGCAGCAGGAGAAGGGACAGGGAGAACCTGGCAGGGCTGTGGTAACCGTCAGCCAAAAACCCCAAGAAAATGCCTTTTCTGCCCACCTCGCCGGAGACCTCAGTGCCCCGCCCCCTGCCTCGGGGCTGGCCCGCACTTCTGGCATCCACACCACTAGCCATGCCTTCCCGCTGAGACCTTGTCAGCCAAACAGACACATTCGCAGGAGGTATCTGGGCAGC
This sequence comes from Chelonia mydas, assembly GCF_015237465.2. Lineage (NCBI taxonomy): Eukaryota > Metazoa > Chordata > Testudines > Cheloniidae > Chelonia > Chelonia mydas. The sequence continues at coordinate 2,359,351 of NC_051262.2, forward strand.
TGGCTAAGGCGCCGCAGGGGGGCCGTTCTCCGGGATCCCGCCCTGCCCGAGTGCTGCCCACGCACCTAAGCGACATGCCGTCTGTTGGGTCCCCTTTGTGTCACGTGACACCAGGCGACGTGGCACATCACATGCGGGTGCCTCACCGTGTGGGGTGTGCCCCGTTCGCCAGACAGCTGTGCAACCGGAGTAGAAGAGCCCAAGGGGCGCTGCAGACCGTGCGAATCCTGTGAGTCAGCGATTATGAGCCCACCCCGTAGACGCTTTCAGCACCTTAGACAGAGCATTGCACAGAACAGCATCACTATCTGACTCTGCAGCCACTTCCTTCCTGCACCTCCCAGCCGCCCAAGGCTGAGACAGTGAACAGCTCTGGTCCCCGCCCCCGCCAGAAGTGCAGAGCTAGCTAGGAGTGCATGGAGATTCACTGAGGGCGAGGATTTAGGGCAGACACCTTTTAACACCCCATTCCCTCCACTTTCTCCCGGCTCACCACAAGCAATGCCAACGGCCTGTGACCATCCCCAGCCGGGCCAATGGACTACAACGCCAGGGCCAGAAGGGCTCCGCTGACCCTAAACAAGCTGTATCCCTGGCCAGGTGAATTGGCCAGGGTTTTTGGCCTGGTGTTTTTGGCCTGGTGAACTGGCCTGGTGTTTTTAAAGGAACATCAACCACCTAACACAACCAGTCATGTTGCTGTCTGCAAAGCCTGTCCCTGCTATTCTTGCATTGGAGTAATGCCTAGGAACTCCAGCCATGGACCAGGCCCCCTATGCCAGGCACGGAGGGTCACAGGGAACACCTGACAGGGCTGTACTGGTGAGAGACAGACAGCTCTTGATTCATCTGCTTTGCTCGCGCTGGGCATTAGGAAGCAGCATGCGTGGAACTGGGGTACTATCCGCCCTGTCTAGCCAGTTTCTTCCTCATCTACTCACCCCGCACTAGGAACCAAGAGACCCTGCTGAGCAGTGAAGGACTTCTGTGGACACGATCTGGGACAGGCTGTTTACAGGGGCTCTATCAGAAAGTGTGTTTGTACATGAGTCCGTTTAAAAGAGCCTCAAGACATCCGAGGGCCCACGGCCCTGTCCACACCGGCTCCTGCTCAGGGACTCCCATGCCAGGGCCCCGGCTCAGAAAAAAACTGGCTGGCCAGAAACATCTCCAGAGTCTGCAGGCAGCCAGGCCCCCAGTCGGGCTGTGGAGCCGCCATCACCTGGAGCCCCTGGGTCCCTGCCAGAGATGTCAGCTGAGGGTCTCCGGCTCATCCCCACAGCTCGTCCCCTCCTCAGCATCCCACCCCCCGAGCCCCGATCCATTAACACCAAGCCCTGCTCCCTCCCTGCTCCTGGGCCCCTTCTGGTGAGATGGCCCGTTCCCTCCTCTGCCCTGAAAGCGCCCGCTGCACTCAGTGGGACACCAGCCCGTACCAGCCAGCCGGCTGCTTGTGTCTCCGAGCTGCTTCTGCAGCCACAGGGGCTCCGCTCTGATTCTTCCTCCTGGCAGCCCTGCAGAGTCCGCCTCAAGCCCGCCAAATCATCAGCTGGCTAAAGCATGGTGGGGCACAGCAAATGTGTGTGTCTGTCTTTACACACGCACACAGAGAACACAAACCAGGGGCATGTTTTAGAACGAGCCCTTACCCCACCCTTGCTAGGTGGGCGTGTGCAGCCTAGACTGCCAGCTCTTTGGCAAGGTCTGCATCAACCCCAGCAGCTGCACAGAGCTCAGCACGAAGGCTCGCACTCCAGCGGGGAACCCTGGGGATACTGTAATAACACCTGAAAACCGAAGAGCCCCTGCGACTGCCATCCCAAGCTGCATCCATTCAGCCCTGAGAACCCCTAGGGGAGCCGTTAGCTCGCGTTGTGGAGCCCAGTTCTGCCCTCAGCCCCCCCCAAACCCCACTGAAGACAGGGAGATATCCAAGGCGCACCTGAGAGCAGAGCCTGCCCCTGGTGAAGATGCACCAGGGGGACAGAATCCAGAGGAACTCTGAGCCAGAGCCCCAGCCCAGTCTGTGGTGCTGACCCATGGACAGAGCACGTCTGACCTGGACTCACCAGCAGTGAGCTGTCAGCTCCCATCTCGGCTACCGACTGGCCAGCTCACACCAGGGAAGCGTTAGACTCTCGGCCTGGGTCACTGGGGAAGGGGCGGGGCATTCAATCGCCTTAAAACAACCAGATTGAGAAGGGCACCCTTGGGCCCATGTAGATGGAGGAGCAGAGACACAGATCCACAGAGTGAAACCGCCCTCTAGCCGGCACCAGGGCAGGCTGCAGCCCCCGCAGTGTTCAGCAGCAATCCACCTTTTGCTGACCTGCCCAAATTCCAACACTCAACTCAGCGTTAACTCCAGAGACCCTGGACCCCCTCGTTTTTATTGTTAATTCTGTGCATTACGGGAGTGCCCAGCAGGCCCCCTGGTGCTGGGGTCTGCACAGACAATGACAGACAGTCCCTTCTGATCTAGGGTCAGATTTCCAGGAGCTCCCAGGCTCCTCAGAACAGGTCCCATTGATCCACATGCTCCAAGTGACTCGGGGACTTCGGAATATCCCATCCTAACTAGACAAGTCAGACAAAGTGGGAGGGATGGGAAGGGACTTGCCCAAGGTCAGTTGCAGAGAAGACAATGAAACCCAGGCCTCCCATGAGCCAGCTCAGTCAACAACTCCTCATTCTCCCCTCTGCTCCCCCCCACGCCTGCTGACATCCCCTTCCTTACTCTAGGCCCCTTCCTTCCTGATCCTCTCCCCACCCCCCACTTTTCTCTATTTCCTCTGTTCCTGAGTGCCCTCCCGCTCCCAGATCTCATATCCTTCCACCAGAGCCCACAGCAGCCTGAAAAACGTCCCCAGAATCTGCTTGAAAACGAAATGGCTGTGAAACCCACAGTCACTGACTGCCTTGCCTTTGGGGGCCTGCCAGCACCTCCCAGCTGCGCTGGCATCTCACCGCCAAACAGCAGCCAAGGCGCTTGCCAACCACACAGCCCCAGGGACGCCCCCGGGATGGGACTGGGCTCCGCGTCTCTCATGGCAAGAGAGAGCACTAGCTTTCCTACTGTCCCACGCTGGAAGGAGAAGCTGGTGTCTGCAGCTGTGCCAAGCCATCATCCTCAGCAGTTCGCCATATGTTTATTCAACCAGCCGGTCCGTAGGGAGCTCAGCGTCACGCGGCTCCCCCAGGAGCACGTTCCACGCCTCTCACAACACACAAAATACACCACATTGATTGAGCACCAGCGTTCTCGGTGCTGGGCAAGATCCAGCCTTAAAGCCAGGCCCCGGGCTAGTGAGCTGGGCCCCCGGGGGAGGGCAGAGCTCGCACTGTGCACTAATGCTGTCATTGACGAGGGCACGCTGCCGACTGATGGCCCAGATACACCAGGTTAATAAACTATTTATAGATGTTTTAATAAACGGTTCATCAGTTGTGAGAGTCCAACAGGCTGCTTATAGCTTTCTAGAGCACATCCTACTGCTCACCTCTGCGCCTGAAAAGAGCTCTCAGCCACGCACGAACCCTTTCTAAGCAGAGCCTTAGCACGGCGTGGGCGCTAACCCCCTTCCCAGGGCACCCCAGAAGGGGGGGCTGCTCGGAGGGGACTGGAACAAGCTGGGGAAGCAGTGGGGTTTGCCTAGTGACATATTCACCCAGTGAGTTGCCCTAGCAATAGCACTGCTGGCTCCTAAAGTTTTTGGCTTCATATATTGGATCTGGGAGGAGGGAAACAGGCATGTTTCTAGCCACCAGCCCTGCAGACTCAGCCAGGCATCTGAGAGTCATGCTGGGCTTTCTCCTGCTCCAGCAGGAAGGGAGCCGCAGGGAGAATTACGCTCCACCCCCATGGGACCCATCGGCTCAGAACGATGCCCTCTGCTATGATGGCTGGAGGCACGGAGATCCCCTAGGGCTGCACCAGCCTGCAAAGCCTCTCATACCGGTGCAGAGAACGTGCGAGGAGGAGAGCGCCCATGTGACTCTCCGAGCCTGGCAGAGAGCGCAGGGCCAGCAGCTACACAAGCCCTGCAGGCTGCTTCTGCACTCGGCCCCAGAGAGACAGACAAGCTTTGGGAATAGCCGAGAACCAGCCTTTAATACTCATTTTCTGCTTCAGGCTCATGTGTGCTTGTTGCCACTTCTCCTGCCCGACGAGGAGCCTGTTCACAAGCTCGCTGACACAAGGCCCCTGCGGAAACCCCAGACAGCTGGGAGGTGCAGGGCTCGGGGTTGGGGTGGTCTAATTTTCAAACCCTGGAGCAGCACAATCCTGACAATTGCCTCTAACTTCTGCTGCTAATAACAGACCAGAACAAACCCAGGGAGAGAGAAAGGAGGGCCAGGAAATAGGAAGCAGATGCAGATTTGAGGGCTTTGAGAAGAACAGCTTCTGCCAGACGGAGTCGGTAACGTCACAGTTCTACCGTGAAGCGGCTGCACGTGGGATACATTAGCATTGCTCTTGCAGCTCACATCACCCTGGACAAATTAATTCAAGCAGGCCTGCACCGGAAGATGGCCACGTGGAGTGAAAACTGCAGGGAGGGTCCTGCAGGGAGCAGCGGTCGGTCGTTGCGCACTGTATGTCACAGACAGGGAGGGGAGCAAACGTCCCTCTGATACCATCTGGAGGCAGTAGCTCCTTTCACATGGCCCACCTCCCCCACGCAGCCCAGCGCCCAGGTGGGTTCTTCATATTCTATTCATTGTGGAATGAGCAAAAGACAACAGAGGTGAAGTGAGGGGAGCTGCGGAAACTTCTGAGATGGATGAAGTACATCATGGACTTCATGGAACACATGACTTATGAGGAGAGGCTGAGGGAACTGGGATTGTTTAGTCTGCGGAAGAGAAGAATGAGGGGGGATTTGATAGCTGCTTTCAACTACCTGAGAGGTGGTTCCAGAGAGGATGGTTCTAGACTATTCTCAGTGGTAGAAGAGGACAGGACAAGGAGTAATGGTCTCAAGTTGCAGTGGGGGAGGTTTAGGTTGGATATTAGGAAAAACTTGTTCACTAGGAGGGTGGTGAAACACTGGAATGCGTTACCTAGGGAGGTGGTAGAATCTCCTTCCTTGGAAGTTTTTAAGGTCAGGCTTGACAAAGCCTTGGCTGGGATGATTTGATTGGGGATTGGTCCTGCTTTGAGCAGGGGGTTGGACTAGATGACCTCCTGAGGTCCCTTCCAACCCTGATATTCTATGATTCTAAGTAGCACAGGGACCCGGAGAGATTAGAAACACAGCTCCCACCAGGGAAAAAGCAACCAAGGCCTCTGCGGAAAGCATCGGACCCACAGTCCGTGGGCAGGAGAAGCCAGGTACAAGGGGAAGCCAGCACAGCAGACAGACAGGTAGGGCATGGCAGGGACACGATGGGAACCCACAGGCCTTTGAGCAGTGCTAACGCCAAGGGCAGAAAGATCAGTTAGGGTAAGAGTTGGGAGTAACACGGTTCGCACTAAGACACTGGAAAAGACGCCCTGAAAGCGAGAGGCATCGGGCAGCAGCATCCCCTCCAGGAGGAGGTGGTCAGAGCCCCACAGCTTGGGGCGCTCAGAAGCAGACTGGCCAGAGGCAGGGAAGAGCACATAACACTGCACTAGCCCTGCAGGACTGTCGGACCTCACAGTCCCCACTGAGCATGGACCAGAACCGCCCCCCCCCGGGCACTGCCAGCTCCCACAGCAGCTCTGCGGGGCTGGCCCATGCCGTCAGGGCTAGCTCAGAATGCTGCACTAGCCCCATTTCGCCTCTTCTGTAGCCTGTCTGCTTCCAGCGTCCCACGCTCCCCAGATGCGGTGAATCCTCCTGCAGCGCTAGGCACAGGTGTGCACGGGGGACAGACGAGCCAAGCTCCGGGAGAATGCATGGCACTTGGGCCCTGCCCTTCCTGCTCCCTCTCTCAGGCACACAGTGCTTGGCTTCAGCCTGCCATTCTCCTTGGCACGTGAGCCAGGCCCCAGCCCCTCGTCCAACGCTGAACTGGAGGGCCCGGCTGACAGCGCCAGAGAGGGCTCCCAGCTGCCGAGAGCAGAGGCACCCCGCTGCTCCCGCCTCCCTCAGCGGGTCAGATGCCGGACGCGGCCCTCCAGCTGGGAATACAGGAAACAAAAGCTCCCCCATCCCCCTGCACCACGGCAGGGCCAAGGCTAAATATTTACTTAAAGCATTTTTGCTTTGTGAGGTCACGGGGCCGGCCTGTCCCTGCTCTGGGCTGGTGTCTCCCCCCAGGCAGAGGCAGGGCAGCCCCACTCCTGCGCTGAGCTGCCTGCTTGGAACAGCCCAATACCGCAGCTGCCCGGCTCACAGCCTCGGCTCAGCTGCACAACTCACACCGCACCTGCCTCCAGAGCCTCTCCCGCGCCCAGCCTCGCCCACCCCGTCCGGGCTCGCCCACCCCGCACGCGCTGGGACCCTTCCTTCGCCAGCACAGCAAGGCCCTGGGCAGCCGAGGGGCCGTACGCACGCTGCCAAGCACCAGTGACCGCAGAGTCCCCTGGAGGCTGCATGGCTTGAGCAGAGCCACTGAGTCATACGAACAAGGAGCTGAAAAATAAACTGGCTCCAATTTAAAATGACGACAACCCACACGAAGGCCTAAACTTACCATAGCCCACCAAAATCATCTCAACCGTATGCTGCTGCAATTGGCCTGCCTCAAATTTCACTGCGTTAAAAGGGAGCTGCTTTCTGAAATACACACCGCACCGGGGGGACCCGCAGGCATTATCCTGTTGCAGCGGCACGGAGGGCAGCGAGCAGCGGTATTTTCAGCAGGCTTTCCACGCGCCTGCCCTGGCAGGGGGGGTTCCAGAAGTGAGTGCCTCCCGAGTCCGTTGTGCAGAAATGCTTTTTCCTGAATTGGCCGAGCTCACGAGCTGCTACGCTCAACTGGACGACACACCTCGTGAGCAAAAGAGAAGGTTTGACTAATTAAATCCCGGGTGCCTTTCCCTCCCCCAGCCAGATGCTAACGAGCCAGGAGTGTCTGCCTGCAGCCCCCCAGCCTGTGGGTTCTGTTGACTCCCAGATATCACAGAGTTGGTGTTAGATCCCTATAGAGAGGGGACTTAGGGTGTGGGCTGAGCAGACCTGAGGGAGGAGCCTGGGGAGAAGGACTGAGCTTAGCTTGGTTTGTTTATTGCTCACTTGGGGGTGAGGCCGCACTCCAAACAGGCCGGCGTCAGGCACAGGCCTTGGGCGCTCGTTCTGGAGGAATGCCTCTGAGACACATCAGCCTGGCAGTGCCCTCGCCCTCCAAGCAGCTGCCATCTCTCCCCGGACCTGCTGCAGCAGCACAGCCCTGGCCTGGCCATGCAGCTTTGGGGGAAGTCTGCCCCTTTAATGATGCCCTCCTCCCACTATGAGTAGGGCTGCAGCCCGGCCACTGTCCCCTCCCCGCAAAAGTGTGTTTGGGGGAGCGGAATGATCCAAGGGCAGCAACATATTCAGCCCCAGCCCAGACTTCACACAGCAAGGGGGCATCACCTGCCCACCTACACATGCAGGCCAGTGCCCGGCTCCAACCCGGGCTGTTCCCATCAGCAGCAGAGAGACCAGGCTGCCAGCTAGAGCAGTCACAGCCACTCCCATGCCCCACCCTACAGCCCTCGCACCTGACCCCGCTCTGGATCCTCCTGTGCCCCAGATCACAGCCTACTTCTCTCCTGCGCCCCGGCAATCCCAGCCTGGCAGCCCTGAGGCTGGCTGGGAGGGTCATTCACTCCTGGGAGCTGCAGTTCAGCCTGTCCCGCTCGGAATGGGAATTTCCTTGTGGCTTCTAGTTCACATTTCCCGTCACCCCCCCAAAGGCCTCCTGAGAACCCAGGGCCCCCGTCTGCCTGCAGGAGGCACTGCACAGCGTTATGCTGTTATCATGAACCCCCTGCAGGGCTCCCGGAGACACCTTCAGGCTGCCACTGACACTGGAACAGCAGCTTCCCTGCGTCACGGGCGATCAAGTGCTGCTGGAAACCCCCAGCAAATCCGGGATAAACCCGACGGTGAGAGGGAGAATTACAGAGCACCTCCCTTTCCTCCTCAAGAGCGATTAGAGGCCGAGCAGCTGCGTCCAAAGAGACCTGGCAGGATTAGGGCTTCGTGGCACCACCACCACCGATGGGAGCTGGGCGCGGATAACAGGCAGACGCAGTGGGCCAAAAATCACGGCCAATGTCAATAAGCAGAGCTGGGCCATGGAGGGGCAGCGTGCCAGGAATGAGCCAGCTGTCACGGTGCCCAGGACAAAGACTTGAGGGCACGGCTCCAGACCCCGAATACAACTGTGTCCCAGCTCTCCCACTGGGGCTTCCCGAACACACTGGCTGCCTCAGGGCCCTGCTAAGGTGCTATGGAGGGACCCTGTAGGTCACCGGTTTGAATCCAGCCCAGCCAGGATTAGACGCTGTTCCCATCTGACCGATGCTGGGTGGCCCTGAGATGAGATGAGTATGGTGGTTCTCAGGCCCAGCTCCCATGTCACAAACTCCCCATCGCGCCTTGCTGAGTCAGTCAGTTAGCGAGCAGAGGCCAAGAGATGCCTGAGCCATGGAGAGTGCACCACCCATTACCCCAGTATCCCCCAATCAGGGGTGAAGCTGGCTGGCAGGGCTGGGTCTGTGGGGTGATCAGAGAGCTGTCAGACAGGCACCTCTCAGCAGCACTCCTTCACCACCCTGGCCCGTGAGGGCTGTGGCTATCCAAATAGCCAAGTTAGCTCAAATTAAGCCTGGGTGAAGGTTAGAGATCCACTGGCACTTTAATTACAAAGAGGAATCAGGAATCAGGGCCGCTCTCAAGGCATGGCCGACCCCGCTCAGCCCGAGCTCTCCTGCTCCTGTCAGACAGACTCGGGACGGCCCAGCAGCTGGTGAGAAGCTGGGCAGCTGGGACAGCAGAGAGCCCCGGGTGGAGACTCCGACGTGCTTCTCTGGAGCTTTGGTGAGGATGTAACTGGCTATTTTGCTGCTTCAGCCCTTTCAGTGATTACTGGGTTTGCAAAGAGAAGCCACATTCCAGCAGGGGCATCGCCTACCTGGCAGCTGTTTATAATCTCCTCCCCGCCAAGGAGTTCAGGATCGCCTGGATCCTTTACTCTGCCTTAGAGTTCACGGATTGCCAGGGAGGAGGGTCCGTCGCCAGGCTGAAGAAGTGACGTTCCCCCTTTCACACACCCAGAGACAGCGTGAACGTCACCCCGGAACCCCGACTCAGGGCAGCAGCTGCAGTCGCTGGGCGCAGGAGCTAGTGACGCTCTGCTAGCAGCTCTCTTCCCTCAGACCAGACACCGCATTACCGCAGCATCTAGGCTCCAGCTGTGAGCAGGGGCTCACTGGGTCTGGTGCTGCACAGACAGAGAAAGAGCCAAGCCCTGCTCCAAATTGCTGGTGATCTAAATAGACAAGACAAAGGGTGGGAGAAAGGAAAGTTGGCTCTTCCCAGCCAGACGGGCGCCGAGACACACAGAGACTAAGTGACTTGACCAGGGTCCCACAGAGAGTCTGTGGCAGAGCTAGGCATCAACAGCAGGTCTCCTGGGTCCCAGTCCAGTGGGAGACACCTGGCTCCCTCATGTAGCACCTGGGCTCCACGCTGCCTTCTCTTAGAGAGACTCACCTGGAGAGAGGAAGCTGAGGGCACATTTGCAAAGCAGCCAAATTGTCACTGCACAGTCCTTCACAAGCCGTTTCAAGGTGACAAGTGACAGGGAGAACAGGTTTCCAATTAGCCACATGTGGGAGCCATTAGGATCCCAGAAGGCTATAAACGTACCTGCCATAGTTTGCAAAGTTCGATAGTGATGAAACTGCTGCTGGTCACAGAGACCCAGACGGAAGCAAAGTTCTCGTTAACAGAACGACGCCCTTTCAAACACACGCAGCTACGGCAAGAGAGGCAGGCCTGCTCCCAGCGGGGCTAGCTGCTGGAGCCAGCGGCTTGCACTCTGCGACTGTCCAATTAGCATCCCAAGTAGGAGGCTCTCACAGTGCTCCTCCTCCAGCCAACCTTTCGCTCCACTAATGAACTCTGCCAGCCGTTCAGAATCGCTAGCACAAAACAGTCTGTCTGGAGGTTTCCCTTCAGCAGCGTCCGTGCAAACTCTCGGACAACGGCATCTCAAAGCAACAGCAAGGACTGTCAGCTCTACCGAGTTATGGGATTCGCCTGGGCTACTCCAACAGCAGAACCAGCTGACACCGGAGCACACATCCCCCTGCGTCACCTGGAGTCTTTGCATCAGACTGGGTGAACAGAGCCAGAAGAGAGCAAGCACCGGGGGCAGGACTGCTGCAGGAATCAGGAGGTCAGACGGGATGATCAGAAAGGCTTAAAAAAAAAAAAATCTATGGATCTACAAAATAACCAGAATGGGCAAGTGATTTTAGTAACAGCCCCAGATTACAGCGAGGCCCCACTAGCTTCCCGGGCTTCCGCACTCCCCAGAGAACGAGCCGAGTTACCCATTTCCTGGGCCTTCTCTATCTGAGAGCCACCCTGAGGGACACAACTGACTCTGGTGACTCGATGAATGTATTATTATCCTGAACCCCAGACGCAGCCAATCCTTCACGCTGGCACGGCTACGTGCTACAAGGCAGTCGCTCTACGAGACTGCAAGGACGGGGGAGTGCGGCCGCAGCATCACCCCTTCAGACCCCCATTCTCATCCATGTGGGATCTAAAGACACAGAAACTAGGTTCAGTGGTTCTGCCCAGCAGTGGGAGAGGAGGTTGTGGAGCATATCCAGCCTTTAACGCCACACCGCATCCGTACGAGCACAGGCACGAACAACCATATGTGAGCACACGTTCCATGGAGAGTTCCTTTCCTTCTCCAGCCTTAAATGCACACGTAGGGAAGCTGGGAGCGCACGGGAATGAATGTACACTGGGGAGCAGGCTTGGCACAAAACCCTGCCCTGAACTCCCAGGTCTCCCCACTGCTGCTGTAACCCGGGTTGTTTTAGAAAGGCGGGGAACCCAGAGTCCCCAGTTCTATAACCAACAGGGCCTAGTTTCCAGCCGCACCAGTGATCCCTGTGGGCTTGCAGGCCACACAGGGAACATCCACACTGCAGCTGGATCAAGCCGCCCAGCCGGGGTGGACGGACTCGCTCCAGCGGGGCTAGAAAGAGAGCGTGGCCATTGCGGCACCAGCGGATCCTCAGGCTAGCCACCAAAGCCAGCCCAAGTCATGGCCACACTTAGAGCACTAGCTAGTTCAAATCGGTCTACCCAGGCTGGGAGGCTCGCTCCAGCTGCAGCATGGCCGGACCGCTAGGCACTCATCACCCTGAGGCAGAGGCTGAATATGGTCCAAGTACGGTACGCTAAGGGTGCACTTCCAGGGCTTGAAGGGCTCACCAGACACGCCCTCCCAACAGCAAGGGCGAGGCAATGCTCACAGACCAAAGCCCAGCTGTAGGGAGGGAGGTGCTGGGGCTCCTGCCAGATGCAGTCTCTGAGCCCTGCGCACGGACTATCCAATGTTTCCATTGCACTCTCCAGCTGGTGGGTCTCCGAAATCCAATGCCCACCTTCCCTTGGGCTCCTGCAAGGGAGAGCCTCTCCCCTCGGGCCTCCCAGCTGCTGCCACTCTGGAAATGGAACAGGAGGGAGGGGCTCCCCTATTCTAATCCCCCTATTTGTGACCTCCTCCATTAATAGCTCAGCGTCTGGCACTCTGCTGCTGCTCACGGCCTTATCCAGCTTCCTGGCGGCCCACAGGGTCCAACACAGGAGCAGCAGAACTGACTGGAGTCTTGCTCATCTCACCCAGCTGCCATTTCCCAGATCAGCAAGCAGCAGCATGCTCTGTCTGCAGACTTGGAAGGAGGCACTGCGTCAGCTCTCATCACAATCCCCAGAAACAGAAACCTGAGCTTTCACTGAAGAGCGAATGAAGTCCTGAAGAAGGCAATGGTTTAGGTTCCCCCTCGCCAGGGAAAGTCTCCTACTCATCTGAGTTTACTGTGCATACCACGAGCACAAACGAGCTCAGGAGAGCCCCAAGGCTTGCTTAAACCATGAACAGGGTTAAAAAAAAGCTCTTAAGTAACACATTGCAAACTTGGTTGGATTGGTGGCCTCAGTGAATCTACGAAAGAAGCCAAGTTTGAAGACGCCTGCTTGTGTGACTTGACGTCACGAACAGTCGAAGTCAGCACCTTTCAGGAACCATGCAGCCCACTGGGCCACTCGCAGTGTGCTCTCCCTGAAACAGCCCTGGCAGACAGGCTGTCCTTCTCACCTCTGCAGGCTGCGTCCAGCCTTCCGCTGCAGCCCTCCGACAACGTGCAGCTAACATGTATTTTAGATTCGGAAACCGCTTCAGGGCAGGCACCAAGCACCCCTGTGTCCCAGGGAAAGCACAAGAGGGACTGAAGGGGGCACAATGGAATTAGCTGGGCACCAGAGTTAACAGCCCCGACTGATGAGAAGTGACATGGGTGCTTCAGTGGCCACAGGTGGTTCGGGCCTAGGATTTACATCTGAATTTAGGGGGCACTGGGCGGCTGACGGTGCCATTGTACCACCACAAAGCGGCATTGGGACCAGTGCCAGCTCAGAGGGAAGGGATCTTTGGCAGGAGCAGCCAGCAACCCTGAGCTGACGCAAGGGGAGGGGGCCCCTCCCCTTCCACATGGATTCTGGGAGGCGAAGGGGCAGCTGCAGAAATGGTGCTAAGGCAGGCCTGACAGGGCTGAGGTGGTGTCCAGGCAGCCCCGCATGGACACGAACCCAGACTCCAGGAGAGCATGGGACAGTGTCCTCAGCACCAGCTCAGCCCCACAGCCGCCACTGGATGGGGAAAGGACACCCCACAGGAAGAGCCAGAGCTTGGGAGGGGAGGATCTGTGCTGGACAGAGGAGGAGAGAAATACAAACTGATTGCAGCCCCAGCACAGAGGGCAGGGCAGGCCGAGGGGACAGAGAGAATATTGCTCAGCCCCTCTCATCCTCCAGGCCAGCCCTGCGACCAGCAGTGACTTCACCTCCTAACGGGAGTCCCTGCCGCAGGGACGCCCACCCACCGGCCGGCTGCCAGACGGGGAGAGGTAGAATCAGACTCTTGGTACCCGTGGAGCACGTGGGGCGGGGATGCGCTGCTGAGCAGAGCAAACACCGCGCCTGCTGCTCCCGGGTAGAACAGTGACTGAGGAGAGGGAATCAGCAAGGGCACTTGATGCTGCTCTGGGCAATTTGCACACCTGGGTTTTCTGTGGGGACCCTACTCCAGCTGAGCCTACGTAGTGCCAGCCTCAGGGGGTCTGGCTGCAGGTTCCCAGAGGGCCTGCCCACGGGCCAGCTTGGCAGCGAGCGGCAGTCTGGTACGGAGAGCGCTTTGGTGCGTTATGAGCGAGAAAGCTATTCTAAAAGTGACCCATGTTGGTGAGCGACCACGCTGAGCGTCAACGCTCCTGGCCTTGTGGAACAAGTGTGGCCCCTGTCAGAGCCCTGCAATTCCCTCCCCCCAAGCAGCACCCGGGGATTTCTGGCAGGATGGTGCACCCCAGGGCTCTACCGCTGCACATTCCCCCAGCAACACCCACAGCCCTTTGGGATGAAACGCTTTGGATTAAAGAACCTCTGCCCAGCCCGTTAACCACAGCTGATTGCTAAGTACGTCACATGGCAAGGCTATCAGAACTCTGGAGATGGTTAATCCTGGGATGAGAATAAACCTCCCCAGAGATCTGACTCCTGCCCCGCAAATCCCCTAGGAACGGGAAAGCTAAATCTCCTGCTTTTAGCAGATGTTTATGAAAATGAAATCAGGAGGACTCTAGCATATTAACCCTTCAGGCCTGAGAAGGATTTTCCAGCACAGAGCTCAGATCCCAGACAGCTTGTGCCTGCATCTCCGAGAGCACCTGCATTGACTTTAAAGCTAACAAACTCCACCCTGGCCATCGCAACCCAGCTCTTCCCATCTCCCCGTGGCATCCTGGAAGGAAACAGTTGCATCTGAGAGGGACGCCCCTGGTTACTCATTAGCTGACCCCCATTGTTGCTCCCCATGTAAATTTCAACTTGTTTGGTGCTTTGGCATTCAGGATCCTGGAGCCATTGCACATTCTGATCCTGACTGCAACTGTTGCTATAGCCATGTCTCAAAAGAGCCCCTAAACCAGCTAATCTGTCTTGACCCCAACAGCCAAAGAATGCGCCAACCCCACAACAATGCTGCTTTCCTCTTAAAAAAACCCACCAACCTACCCCCACCCCTTTACTGTCCCTAAGAGAGCCTGGGAATTCAGTTGCAAATTCACCCTCCCTGATTAGGGCAGCGGAAATAGAAGGGCTTCACAATAGAGCACACACACCCCCACCCCGAACAACTAAGGGCAGACAAAACGGGCGCTCCCAGAGAACAAGGAAGAGATGGCCCTACCCAGCCCCCCACGCCCAGCATCCTCTGCTCCGCAGGGCAGGGAGCTGACCGGTTTGGGGCCTGGCATGACACAATGCGGACAAACTGGGTAATTGATGACCAATTCGATTTATTTCTCACACCTCCCCCCGCACCTTTGCTGTCAGGCGTCAGACATGCAGTGCGCAGACACCGCGCAGGGAGCAGAGCAAACTCTTAGCAGGGGAAGAAGGCAAATCACGCTGCTGAAGGGCTCCGGGCCCTACTCCCTGGCGAGCACAGACACGGCCGCTCTCAGTAGGAGGGCTGGCTTATCCCCTCCGCAGTCACTACACCACAGGAATCCATCCCCTCCTCCCAGCTCCCTTCAGAATGGAAGCTGGAGGTTTAGGAAGCAACCGAAGGGTGGGGCCCAATCCTGAACCGTGGGAGCACATGCATGCGCCAGGCCGGGGGAACTGGCACTAGGTGACCGAGTTCCAGCGCAAGCTGCCATCGCTAGAAGCCAGCGAGTCCTCTCCAGCCCCACTTCCGCAGCCCTGCCCCGTACGGAATTGCCCTTCCCTGCTCTGTCTAGTGGTGTCCTTCAGACCAGAGCCACGCCCGGACCAGGTTACAGCTCCAGGCCTCCCAGCACCTCTGGCCGAAGGAACAGTCCCTTTATTTTAAAAGCACTTTCCTAGCCCCGCCCCAGCCTTGGAGAGGAGTGTTCTTGGGGGAAGAGAGCTGCCCATTCCCAGCAGCGGGCGCCAGTGACGGGCACAGCTGACTTGGAGCCCAGCACAGTCCAACTGAGAGCGTTAGCCAGGGCAAGCGGGGCTCGACAGGGGCTCAGTGGCCGGGGCACTGGCAGGGACAGGCACAGGCGAGGCCCAAGGCAGTGCCTCAGCGAGGGAGCTCTACGGGAGTCCCCCGGCAGTGACGGGGGAAGCGAGAGCCCTAACGCAGGAGCTTCAGCTCCGACACAGCCTGGATACCTGCTCTGCTCGCTCCTCTACAGCTCCCCCTCAGGACACTGCAGGAGCATCCCCTCGGGTCTGTGGGAATGCCG
Source organism: Chelonia mydas (assembly GCF_015237465.2). NCBI lineage: Eukaryota > Metazoa > Chordata > Testudines > Cheloniidae > Chelonia > Chelonia mydas. Next base: position 2,374,793 of record NC_051262.2, read on the forward strand.
CAAACCCCCTCGGCCCATTCTCTCAGCCCAGGCTCAGTGACCCTTCGCAGGCACCGAAGTGCTGTACTGACTCTCTCGCTGGGCCGCCTCCCACCAGCTGTGGCTGGACTGGGGCAGGACAGTAGGTGTGGCCGACAGAGAGTCTGGATAATGTCAAGTGTTCGAGAACCAGTGCCCTGCTCAGACCCAGCTGCTCTCCAGCTGTGCCACTTGCTGGGGCCGCTGGCAGCCCGGCGGGCGTGGATCCCCCCGAGGAGGGGCTCTGGACAATGACTGTGGGACATCACGCACGCCCCACCAGGAGCAGCAGTGTGTGTGTCTGTGTGTGGGCGCGGAGGGGGCTCGCCTCCCACAGAAGCAAGGGCAGCTGCACAGAGCCTACCTATTCCCAGGAGCGGCAGCAGATGCCTCCTCCCCTGCACAGAGAGGCAGGAGGTATACCCCCAATACTTACATCCCAGCTGCTGGGAGGGCCCCGTTGGGGGGGCTGCACCCTTCCCCTCCTGCCACACCCAGGGTTTGCTCTGACTGGGAGAAGGGGTCGAGTTATCTAAGCCCACCCTAAAGTCGCCCGCTTTCCTGAGTGAAGACAGGACTGGAGAGCCCTGTGCTGGGGGTTGGCTGGGCCCTCAGAGCCAGCACCCCCAGAGCGGAACGAGGCAGGCCACACTTCTCAGAGTGATCCTCACAGGCTCCGCGGACAAACCACCTCGGTAGCACGGGGCTCCTCCTCAAGCCTTTCTTCACAGCCCTGAGGGCTGGAAACTTTCGTTTTTAAGCCGCGACTCCACTGGGATCCCGATCCCAGGAGCTGGGACCTGAGGCAGCAGCATGTAGCACCCAGGCCTGCCCCCAGGAGCCGAGAGCCATGCTGAGCGCTTCCCTTCCCACCCAGCCACCACAGGCCACTGCGATGCCCTATTACTGCCCAGCTGCAGAGAGAGCCACAAACCAGCCCCAGGGCCTTGCCGTGTGAAGCCTCCCCAAAGCCCCCACGCTCCCGGCAACATAGCTGGCTCCTATGGATTCAGTGCTTCCCTATCCCAGCATGCAGCGGGGCTGAGCACCATGCACGATGCATGGGAGTCCCAGCTCCGCGTGGACGTGCCCAAAGGGGTCTGACACAAAGAGCGCTGCTGCGTGGGCTGCGCTGAATGGTGCGATGATGCACAAAAGAGCCAGCCATTCACGCAATCAGCTTCCTCACTGAGCACACCCCATGTGTCCCCCCTTCAGACAAGCCTGAGCCCAGCGAAAAGCTGTTGTCTTGATCAGTGCATGTTTCTTCCTTCTGGAGCGACATCAAAGCCACTGTTTGGCTCCTGCTGTCACATGAGCAGTCTCCCACAGCTGGTGTTTCTTACCAGCTTTTCTTCCTGAAGAGTCACAAGGCACTTTACAAATGACTCTCGCACACTTAGGGACAGGACCTCAGCTCTCTAGAAATCAGGGTAAAGCCTCTCAAAGATTTTAAATTAATTAAGAAAAAAACCAGACAACTTGCAGACTCTGCTGAATGTCATTTCTTGTTTGGTACCAATCAATCCCCCGACAGAGCCTGGACTCCTGCTGTCCGAGCAGAGGAGAATGAACACAGAGTTAGAGCACTATCCAGAAAAAAAGGATGCCAAGAACACCAGTGACTAGATCTCAGAGCCTCTGCTGCCTTGAGCACCACCCCAATAAATCACACACAGGGGGATCTTCCTGCCTGCCAGCCAGCAGCCATCCTGGAGTCCCCCGTCAGCTTTGGAAACCGACTAGTGATGACCCAAAAGTATCAGCGGGTGATTAAAGAGAAATCCAGGGCTGCCACATCCTTCCTCCGCGTCATCTCACCAAGGTTAATCTGCCACCATTGTAAACTGTAGAGCCAGGACAACCCAGCACCACTCAGACGTCAAACATCCAAATACACCCCAGGTTTCTCTCTGGATCTTCCGAACGGGAGGGGGGTGGATCTTAGTAGATTTGAAGAGAAAGAATTGGGGGTTTCTATTATTGCTCTGTACTAGCGATTCCTCAATTGTTATTCACAGACCACATCGATCCATGGACCATGGAGCAATTGCTGATGGTCCCTGGGAAGCTGGCTGGTAACATGGTCCTGGCTCCTTGGTCCTAGCTGCTTCTACAGCTGTCCAAGCTTTTCACTGTAATTAAAAGCCTGGAGGCCTGTGAAAGCAACTGGAAACATGGAAGAGTGAGTCAGCCTGGCTGCCCCAGCAGGGACTTCTGCTGCAGATTAAAGGAGAAGAAATGAAGAGCAAAAGGAATGTTTTCTCCCCGAAAAGGACAAAACACTCAGTGCTTTAAAGTCAGCACAAGACACAATCACTTTCCCAATATGACCTTCCCCTATAACAGGGGTTCTCAAACTGGGGGTCGCGACCTCTCAGGGGGTCACCAGGTTATTACATGCAGGGGTCGCAAGCTGTCAACCTCCGCCCCAAACCCTGTTTTGCCTCCAGCATTTATAATGGTGTTAAATATATTAAAAAGTGTTTTTAATTTATAAGGGGGGGGGTCGCACTCAGAGGCTTGCTACGTGAAAGGGGTCACCAGTACAAAAGTCTGAGAGCCACTGCCCTATAAGCAATTGATCTAGGTGACAAAGGGCTGTTATGTGAGAGGTGAGGTGAGCTCTCTACAGATGTGGTCTTTGCTATGGTGAAAGCCCTGCTCTGTGCTCCTGGGGTGGGGAGTAGTCTGATTTAGACGTAAGACAGACATCAAAACTGTGTGGTCTTAGCTAGGCCCCAGCACAAGAGTAGCAACATTAACCTTGGCATCCTGGCCAATTCCCCCTGGAAGCAGGATTCTCCTTCATTTCCTGTCCTAGTTGAAAGAGGACTATAACTGCCCAAGTCAGAATTTGGCCAGGATGCTTCGGGCTTGTCTACATGGCAAGCCAGGCGTGGGAGTCTGCAGCGCACCAGCTTGCTGTGCAGTAATGTCCTGTGTGGACACTGCTCCAGTGTGGGGAAAGTCCTGAACTACTTGAAAGCGTAGCAGATGGCTGCATTTCTGAGGGAGTGAAGAGATTCCTATATAGTTTGCAAAGCCACCTGGTACCTTAGAATGACTGAGTCCCACGAACACAGTACTGTCTTACTATGAAATAAGTACATAATGAACCAACCCAGCACCCGCTGTATCTGCTCTCTGCCCTGGTATGCTGCATGGTGCATGGCCTCACCCAAACCTACCAGCATCCAACAGAAGTCACGGTCTTGACCCGACAGCTGCAACATTCAGGGATATCCCAATCCCAATGCTCTGATGTTTACAAACGAGAAACCAGCTCTTCTGGGAGGGGTGCTGGACAGAACAGCAAGAGTCAGCGCCTGCAGGGCCAGATTTCCAGAGCTCAGCCCCCAACCTGCACCCAATGCACTGAGCGCCTCTGAAGAATCCGGCCCCAGTCGTTCACCGCTGGAAAGCTCAAGAGCAGATCCTGGAGGTGGTCAGGAGCAGAAGTTTGATTGTCTCATCCTAGACTCCTATTATCCACATCCCCAAACTATTGCAAAATCCAGCCCAACTAGCCCACTGCAAGAGATGCCCATGTCTAGACCAACAGGGTGGGCTACAGGTCGGGACTGAGGTGCACCGGCAATGCATAATGGGATTCTGTGCAGCACCTGCCGACACAAATGACCTCCCTTGCGGCAGAGCTTGCAGGCTGCACTTTCATCCGCACCAAATCCTCTTCAGGTCTTTTTGAAGACATCAGTAAATAAATACAGTGAGATGCAAGGACAATCAAACCCAGGGATGTAACTCAGTGAATAACCTCGGAGGCCGAGGGATGGACTGTGATTTCAAAAGGAGACTGGTTTGGAAAGAAAAGATTTTTGAGAACTGGTAGCATTTACAACGAAAGGCTCTGTACTCTTGTTTCCTGATGCTCACAAACAACCTCCTTGCATAATTTTTGTTGTTGCGAGAGCCCCGTCTTCCCCTGTATCTTATCTAAAAAAACATGCAAAAGCTCTTGCAAACAAGACGGCAGCCTAGGGGTTGCAGAGGAAGATGTACCAGTTCCATCAAATTGAGATGTGACTTTATAAACCTGCGTGCTAGTTCATTCTAACCGGTTTGCCTACAGACTCTGCGCTGGTCATTGTACTGTCTATTTGGATTGCTTCCTGCACACAAACGTTAATGAACTACTGCAAACTCCTGACTGTTTGCTCACCAAAACAGTGCATACAGCTGTACCAGAGAGTCACTTCGTGTTCTCTCAATGCCAGTCCTAGCATGCTGCTGGAGAGAATCCATCAGGTCTTTTTGATAGGGAGAAAGTTATCCTTCAGTATTACCAATGCTCCTCTCGGGCTCGTCATCCACAGAATAGAAGCACTGATACTAGTGAGAGTAACATCTGGAGCGTGTACGAACTCCGTGCTGCAGTTGTTTTAATTGTTGAGGGTCTTGGGGGGGAGGGGGAATGGGGAGAATGGCGGCAGAGGAATCCTGCCTAGACTACATGTCACTCAGTGTCATCGTCCCCCCAGGCCCCCTCTCCTTTGCACGTTCCTCTATTTATGGTAAACTACTGGCCCTGGTTGGAATAATGACCTGGTTTCCAGCTTTGTTTCAAGCACTGCATGTCAGACTCTCCTCCCGTGCTGGTGGAGCGCTCGCCCCCGGAAATGACAGGGTTGGAGCGAGAGCTGGGCAGAAAACAATAATTATGTTTTGCAAAAAATGTTGAGGTTTCAGCATTTGTTTTCCTTCTTCATTGGAAGGAAAGCAGGCCATGTCAGAGCAGGGAGCTGACCCCCCCCCCCCCACACACACACACACACTGGAGTTGTTCCACTAGGTATAAATAATGAAATATTCATTGACCCAGCAAGACAGACTCAAGCCCAATGGTCAGGACACTCAGCTGGGCTGTAGGAGACCAAAGGTCAAGTCCCTGCTCTGAACTGGGCAAACTCAGCTCAGGCGAGTGTCATAACGGCTGGACTCCTGGCTATTCTGGGGTGCGGGTCCGTCCATCTGTCTGTCCAAAACTCCATCCTGGACCTGCGAAAGCTTTGCCAAAACCCAGCTGCTTCCAGGAAAAGTTTTCGGTGTGACTAATTGGGCTTTTCTGGCTGATGAGCTCTAGGAGGCACTGATCTTGCTACCTCCTCTAGTGGATGGATTCAGTCACTTTTGCTTTCCGTACCATCTCTTTTAAAAGGATGCATGCGCCCTGAAAGCCCTCTAGAGCAGTGCTTCTCAAGCTATCTGGTGTGGGGGACCGGCATTTTCTTTTTCCAATGTGTGCGCAGACCGGCACTGATCCGTGGACCACCACTTTGAGTAGCACTGCTCTAGAGACAGTGTAAAGGGGAGCTCCTGGCTCCTGAGTTCACTCATCCCCCTAGAAATCCTGCATAGCCCTGCTGCAGCTGCCCCTCAAGCCAGTGGGAGAACTGCTGTACTCTGTACTTCTGAGGGCAGCCAGTGCCTTTTCCAGCCTGAGAACTGACACACAAGACAAGGCCAGTGCAGCCGCTGTCACTGGAAATAGCTTGGTTCTGATCCAGTGATGGTACATTCAGTAAAAAATGCAACAAATCAAGGGCTTGGAGTGGGGACTTTTAAATGTCAATGGCTTGGATTTCGGGGGGGGGGGGGGGGGGGGAGGGGGAGGACGGAGGACGAGGACAGTAGAAGAGAGCGCCCTTGACTCCACCACTCCAGACCTCCTCCCATGACCCACACCCTACATGAGCCTTTATCACACCAGGACCCACCCCTAGGGCAGTGCTGGCAGAGTGGTGCCCTGGGCTGGCAACCCCCTTCCTTGCCAGCGAAGAAGCAAAGGGCTGCCTGGGGGTAGGGCACATTGCCCATGGCACCGCACCCGCCAAACCCTCCCGCCTCTTGGTGATTTCACAGCTAACAGCCCAGGCAGAGGAAAGGTGCTCAATACCGATGGCCAAGGGAGGGAGAGAGCCACAAAAGCCAGCGCCCCAGGGCGGATGGGTGGCCTTGCAGGCAGGACTTGGGGGAGCTGGTTCTACTCCTGACTGCCACTGACCCCCAGCGTGACCTTAGACAAGCCACTTCACTGCCCCATGACTCAGTTTCCCCACCTGCACAAGGTGGGCATTGACAGGCTCACCAGATACTGTGCGCAGGGCCCCATCCAGCCTGCCCCAGGCTCGGAGAGGACGGTGATGGGCGCCGGGCAAGAACCAGGGTCGGTGCCCAGGGAACAGAGCAGCAGCACGGGGCTGCCAGACAAGCCCGCTGTTCCTTGTGCCACTCAGCTTGCCCGGGCGCCCGGCGCGGCCAGCACAAGAGGCGGGGAGGTCCCACTCGCCGCAGCCGCTGCCGGAGCGGACGGGACCAGGCTGGCGGCGGCTCGCGGCATCGCTCCCGGGCGGGCCCCAGCCCACAGACCCGAGGCGCAGCCGGGAGCGGTCGCGGACACCAGCCCGACTCAGGGCACCTTTGGCTGCGGCGTTCCGGGCTCCAGCGGGGCGCAGGAGAGGGGCCCCGCCCCAGGGCGGACTGAGGGGTGCCCAGCCCCGGGCCGGGGGGCCGCACCCGGGGGGCTCCGGGCCCCCTCCCCAGACTCCGCACGCACGAGCCGCTCCGGCGGGGTCTTACCGAAAGTTGGTCCCACCAGGGCCGGCATCAGACACAGGAGGCTCCGCAGCAAGAGCAGCCGCCGCCGCCGCATGGCCCCGTCCCTCCAGGGCCACATCCCGCGGGGCAGAGCGAGCCGAGCCGGGAAAGCCCCAGCCCCGTGGAGCCGGGCGGGGCGCAGACAGCGCCGGGCGGGAAGAGGGCGCACGGGAGACCCAGCGGAGGAGCGCGGGGGGGCCGGCGAGGCACGGGGGGGGGGCTGGAGACCGGGGGCTGCTGATCGGTCCCGGGGGTCAGACAGGAGGGGGGCGGCGCGCACTGCGGGGGCACACGGCGGGGGGGGCTGGGTCGGGAGGGCGGGAGGGGTCGGCACGCACTGGGGGGGGGGAATCTGTGCGCGGGGGGGGGGCAGGGGATTAATTCATTCTTTCGCCGCCAGCCCCGTTCCCGCACCAGGCTCCGCTGCTCCCGGGGGCTCCCGGCGATAATCCACCGCAGAGGCGCCGCCGCTGCCCCCTGCTCAGCCCGCACCCGGGCGGCGGCAGCGCCGGGAACTTGCTCCAACTCGGCTGCCCCGGCCCATTGTCAGGCTGAGCCCTCCCCCGCCGCCTTAAAGAGACACCGACCTGCCGGGCAGGAGGGGCGGGGGCTCCGCCTGCAGGGCCGGGGCGGGGGGGGGCTCTTCTCCTCGCCGCAGGGCCACGCGCCTGCCCGAGCCCGAGCTGGGCTGGGGGCAACGAGGCGCCGGCTCCGGGGGGGTGGTGAACAGACCCTCCACCCCAAGCGCAGGGGCAAGGCGGGAGCCCTGGGAGCCGGGCAGGGGGCGTGAGCGGCGGGGGGGGTTCCGCCTCTGGGCCCCCTGGGGCGGGGGTATCCCACCCCCCCGGGGGGGGGTGCACGAGGGGCTCGCCCCTGGGCCCGCTTGGAGCCCGCGCCTGCTTTGCGCACGAGGCGGGGACGGGGACCCGGGCGCAGCCCCCCGGCCACACGGGTGTTTGCATCCCAACGAGCGAGGCCAGGCGGCAGCCCCGTTCCCTGGGCGCACACGGGACGCCCCCCGCCCCGGCAGAGCTGCGGCTCCCTCTTTGGCCCAGCCCCGCGCCCGGCTCCCCGGCTGGTCTCCCCACGTGCGCCTTAGCCGCAGCCTGTGCCAAGCGAGCCGGGCCCCGGGGCTGACAGCCCTGGATTAAGCCGCTCTGAACCAGCGCGGTCACTTTTTAAACGCGTCACCGCAGCTCCTGTGCCTTTAGCCCTGGGGAGGAGCCGCCCCGCTCTCCGGCCCTGCCAAGTGCCTTTGAGGCACCCTTCTGCCATGGCAAGAGGGCAGCGACAGATCGCCGAGCAAGGAGACAGGTTCTCTCGGCGACAGGGAGAACGTTTTCCCGAAGCCTCTCAGCCTAAAGTGAAGGGCAAGAGTGATGGAGAGGAAGCGAGGAGCTGTTCACGAAGGGAGGCGAAGATGACATCTTTTGCAATGCTGCCTGGCTCGACCAGAGAAATGATGGTGACATTCATCAGCTCAGGAGAGCAGACAGTTCATTCATTCCTCCTCTACTGCACCTGGGGACTGCAGTCTGGACACTGAGCAAGGCAGCAGTTAGGGCTTGCTTCCCAAACCACCCTTCTCCATGTGCCCTGGATTCTCTTTCCTCATTTTTCCTATTACCTCTCCATCCTCCCTGGTGTGCACTACTCCCAGGTTAGCATCATCTGCAAGATTAATTCATGTGCATCTTACTCCCTCTTAAAAATGACTACGGAAAGCATTAAGCAAGGGCCAGAGCTGCTGTGACCCTGAGGGACCTCTCCTCTGTACAGAAACTCCTAACTCCATACACTGCTTTTGTTTGGGGTCTTTTGGGCAGTTTTCATTGTACATAGCAGTCATAGAATCTCAGGGTTGGAAGAGACCTCAGGAGGTCGTCTAGTCCCACCCCCTGCTCAAAGCAGGACCCATCCCCCATTTTTGCCCCAGATCCCTAAATGGCCCCCTCAAGGATTGAGCTCACAACCCTGGGTTTAGCAGGCCAATGCTCAGACCACTCCCCCCCCCCCCCCCCCCCGCCCCAAACCCATCCTCGGGGGTTTGGTGAATTCACAGACCAGCGCTGTCCGAGTGGCACTGCACACACATGGAAGAAAATACATTCCCACTCCACCCAGCTCCCAGTCTGAACCAGCCACAGAAAGTGGAGTTCAGACACATACAGTGACACACAGGCCGAGACGCGCTGGTCTCCTAGCTGTCCTGATTTTTTTTCTTCTTTATGAGATTTTTTAAATTCCCCCCAGTTTTCCCTCCTGAAACCAAACATCCACGTACAGCAGCATTCTGTGCAATAATTCCTTACTGTGTTGAACACCAGTATCAGTGAGTGAGTGGTGGGAACAGTCTTCTGTCCTCTCCCCTTCTCAGTGAATCCCCTCTCGCTGTGAGGAGGAAAGGGCAGGCTGGCTTTCTCTGCTTTCTGGGTCAGAACGCTGCCCTCCACGGGTCCTAAGAACCTCTTGATTGTGCATGTCGGACTGTATTGGTTGCCCAACTGTTCTCAGCACAGCTAATCCCCCAGGAGAACACGTGTCCTGTGGTTCTCTTACTCTGTCAGACCCGTTTCAGATGCTGTCTGTAATTCCTCCTTGGTGCTGAATCCCTTGTATCATTATCAAAAGCATTTCATTACCATCGGCTGGCTTAGCAGATACTTTGGAAGGAAAGTCTCACTTTTCTGCCTCTGTTTCCATGCCCCTGCTCTCCTGTACAGACTCTACCCAGTCCAGTTACGAGGCCTCCCCACCAGGTTTCATGCCCATGGTGAGTGTCACTGTCCTTTAGACCCACTTCTAGCTTGTTTGCTTCCCACACGCCCGTCATTTGTGTACATGCTCCTAAATCCACTGACACGCCTGTTCTTATTATTTATTGAACTTGTTGCAGAGTGATGTCATCTTGAGTCTCATCTGGTATGTTGGTATGTTTGGTATGCTGGATTATCTGAGCTAAACAAGATCTTTAACGTCCCTGTCCTGCCTAGTTTACAGCCCACCCAGTTAGCCCTGCAAGCTCCGAGCGCAGGTTAGTAACCCTTCTGCATAACCAGTGACTGTCCAGTCCAAACAGCAGACATACGTCACTCCGTGAATCCAGAGTGCCCACTTCTCGGCACCATCACTGCAGCCACCCATTGTTCTCCAGCATCAGCCGTCCTTTGGCACTTGCCACTCCTGTCTTTACTTCCCCTGCAGCTGTTATTGATTGTACTAAAACTCCCTTCATTGGGGGCGGGGAATGAGTTGTTTCCACATGATCTATAATAAGCATGAATTTCCCAGCATCCTCCAGGATATGCTCCATCCTCCTCCTCCTCCTCATATGTCCTGCCTGGTTCTCCATTATGGAGCCACCGATCAGAATTGTTGGCTGTTTCTTCCTGGGGAATTAATAAATTCCTTTGGGACTTTCTCAGCCTGAACCCCTCTCATCTTCTCAAGGGAGGGGCCCGACAGCAGGCATCTAGGCTCCACACACATTTCGCTTTGGTTTTTCCAGCTCCGCTTGGTATTCCTCAGTGCCACGGGTCTCCATCCTTCCTCCTTGTGCACAGCTAACCCAGCTGAGATCCTACCTGCTAAGCATCTCCGAACACCTCCTCCCTCCATGCTTCCCATGGTCTGCCTCGATTGGTATCTTTCACCTGGCATTGCCTGTGCCAATGGGAGCAGCTGCAGCTCTGGGGGCTTGCCCTCTGCGGAGGGCAGGGAATGCTTGGCCTGCTGTCCTCCCAGAGGCCTCTACCTGGGGAGGGCAGACTTGACTCATGGCCTGGGAGGCGCCAGTGGGACCCACCAAACAACTGGCAGTGCCACTGTACCCTCTTCCACACAGACCTGCTGCTGCCAGAGCTCCTGCGCTGGGTTCCACCGCCCGAAGCCAGTCAAAAGCAGCAGGGGCTCAAGCTAGATCACTACAAGCAGGGCTACAAAACCATGAACGTCCCCAGCCAGACACACACAGACCCAAATCTCCACTTTGCCGGGGCAGAGCAAGTGCTTCAGAGAGTCTCAGATTACAAAGCCAGAAGGGACAACTGTGACCATCTAATCTGCCCTCCTGTAGGACACAGGCCAGAGACCTGCCCTGGCTTAATTCCTGTTGGACCCAGAGCAAATGTTAATGGTAAGGCCAGTCAGTCAGGCTACAAGTGCCTTGACTTGGCATTGTCAGGTGCTGCTTGTGTCCCAGTGGCACGCAGAATGGTAAGGAATTCTTACAGGGGCTTCAAAAATATCCAAGACGTTTTTAAAATGACTCCCAGTCTAACCCTTCGGCCGGGGGCCAGCCTGATCAGAACGGGCAAGGGCTGCTTGTCTAATGCCAATAGGAAATGACTTCTGGAAAATATGTTTTAATCCCTAACCAACCTCTCCCTGTACCTGCCCCTGCCCCCCCGGGGAGAGACCCCGGAGCTGGGGCTCTTCCATCTCTAGGTCTGATCAGCCTGCATCACAACTGCTGCTTCCTCTGCTCGCTGGACCTTGACTGTGTCAAAGCCGTGCTGAGTGCCCGCCCAGTCGGGTGTGTAATTTAATTGTTCAGCAGCCAGAGAACATGTTGGCTGCTTTAATTCGTTTAAAATAGAAACAGAGTAAGGTGTTTGGCTGCCTCCAGGACCCCGTCTGCAGCTTCCTCCTCACTGCTCGGGTAGCGCTAGGTGACCTTCTGCCGGGAATCAATAGCGGCAAGGGACAGGTTCAACAGGATGTCTGGGGTCCCTGCTGCAGTGAGCTGTTTGGCTTGAGCCCACATCTGGAACCCCATTCACACTGCCGCTCTAGGAATTCGCCTCGAAGCACCCTGCTGCCCTGGGGGAGAGTGCCCCAGGGGCCAGGAACTGCAGACACAGCCAGTTTGGTTTGGGAAAAAGAAAGGAACAACCCAGCCAGCTGGCTGGGCCCCCCAGTGCCCTGACTGCCAGCGGGAGCCCTCCCCCACCACTCCATCCAATCCCACCTCAGGCAAGTGTCCCCAGGAGCAGCTGGGGATGGGCCCCAGCCTGCTGATACTGGCTCCATCTGGTCTTCTTTGGCCCACAGCTACCCACGGGCAGTTCCCCTCCAGTTTACTGCCACCACTACCCTGCTCAGCTCGGCTCCCACTGCCAGGTCCCGTCCAGCTGGCCGATGGAGTTCGAGATGCTTAATCAGAGTGTTGTTTGCCAGAGCCAAGCTCAGACTCCACAAGAAATCACCACTCTTCCTACTTGCCATGCTGGGCCCGGCTTCCAGCTCAGGGTGGCTCAGCTTTCCTCTGAACAAGCACCATGAATTTGCACACACCTGCAGCTACACAGCCCGGTTAGTGGGAAATTCCAGACAGTGCTGCTGGGCACTTTATGGGACTCCTCTGAAGTGCAGGCAAATTACACCTGGCAGCAGGTAGGACGCAGCCTTCAGTTCTCTCATTTCACCTACAGAAGGCGCCAAAGAGCTTCTGTTCTCACCCTGCTCTCTTACCTCTCTACCTCCATCTGGCCTGTCCTCCTGGACTCCTCCTGCAGCTGGCCTCCGCAGCACAAGATAGCAAGCCGAATGCTCTGCGGTTTAAGGCACCTCTAATTAAAGGAGAGGCACCCACAGACCTTTTCAGAGACTTCTTTAATTGAGTCATAGTAAAGGGGAACTGTCAAATGCTACACACTCTCCTTTGATTGCAACCTCCTCCCAGAAGCCTGAAACCATCCTTTGTCTCTCTCTTGCTTTCATCCTTTCCCACTTGACAGACATTGATATTTTCCCTGCGTTGTTTGTGGAGCGCAAGGCAACGTGTCTCTGCTCCCTTTCGTTCCGTGTGTGAGCTCTAGCTCCAGCACGATGACAGAGCCAGTCGGGGAACAGCATCGGTGAGCCCACACTAGCTAAATGGCTGCCTCTCTGGCAGCACAGCCCATGATACTATAGGGCCTACAAATGCGCTGGTTTGGGGTTGTTTCTAAGCTTCTCCAGGAGCAAGCAGTGAGTTGGAAGATGTGGGCAGAGGCTCTGTCACATGCTGACTAAGGGGGAAAGGGAACTGCAGGAAATGAAGGATATGAAGAGCATTAACATAAACTCTGTTGCTCACTTAAATTGACACCCTGTCCTGGAGACCCACCAGGTAATCTGACTGCCATCCATTGCCCCTTCCCTGGGGTATCCTGTACATCACTGCCTTGCTCCTCAGCTGAATCAGGCACATGGCATGTTGGCAGATGTCAAAAATCCTGGAAACCCGCAACTAGGATTCCTACCATCTAGCTCCACGGAAAGATTTTTCCAGCAACACTGGCTGACCTGTCTGTCCAGTCCCTTCCCGAGGTGGATTTTACATACAGCGTGGGCTAGCATCACTCTCAGGGCTTGGAGAGCTCTAAGTTCATCAGATGAGATTTTATACATCCCATAAAAAGAGTCATCAGCATTTTCCACCTAAACTAATATTGCTAAATGCACAGCCCCTTTGACCCAGCTTAACGCTAAGCCCTTGAGGGATACAGCTCACCGTTCCCTCCACTTGGCTGAGTCAACTCAGTCCAAAGGGAGGGCATGCCTGAGTGCTGCTCTGCCTACAAGTCCTGCCAACACCGTTAGCTCCTTGGTATAAAACAGAGCGAGAGAGAATAGGCAGAAGTTCTATAAGGAATGACGAGAGACAGGAATTAGTTTGCTGAGGCTCCAAAGACAGAAGACCTACGGAGGTGTTAACCTTCCCAAGCAGGAATTCCATAACTGGAACATTGTCACTTGGTATGTGTGGAGCTGGCTCTATTTTACAGAAACTCCAGAATTGGAGTCTCACGTGGCAACGCTCTGAACCTTCTTCTATTCTCCCCTTCTTCTAGTCCTTCCAACCTGGTTTCTGGCAAAGACACTTTGCTCCCTCAGGAGATCAGACAACACCCTGACCTAGAGAGCACTCGCTAACTATGGAAGGAGGTAACCAGATACCTGGTCCAGTGCCAACATTCTCATTGACTTTCCAAGATGCCAGCTATTGGGTTCCCCTCGAGTTCAGGAAGTCATTTGTGTTACAAAGTGGGATGGGCCCAAAGTCTGGTGACCACTGGAGACTTTTTCCAGGGCCTAAACCAGCTCACAATCAGTTGTAGTCTGCCTTCATGGACTTCTCTGTGTGCCTACAAGTCAGAAACGTCCTAGGCTCAATTGCTGATCAAGGAACAGCATTTAGTAGAAACACTTCAGCGGGCACTCAGCCCACACAAGCTATCACTATGGCAGAGTTTCTTCACTGAGAGTTCTTGTGCGTGTATATCCCACGTTCAAACAACGACTCAAGAAGTTTAAAATTCCTCATATGGGTAATCAGTGGCAGAAACCAATTCAACAGCCCTCTGAAGTCTCTATCTGCAACTTCACACTGCACAGACTTTATCATTTCCCTCCAGTTTTGAGCAAAATGAAGCCAGATATACATTAAAAATGCTCCTAAGTGATTATCTGACTCATATATTGTCTAGGCAGCTGCTGTCCCATATGCCTGTTCTGGACATTGATCCACCATTTCATACATCCCAAGTTGGCAATGGACTCGGAGAAAACCCCTAGTCAATGGGCATTTTGTCAATGGGCCAAGATTTCACCCTCTATGTTTAACCCTTTTTTGTACATTCTGGAAACAACTCACAGGACCAAATCTCTGGCACAGGGTTAGGATACAGAACTTGATGTCTACGGTGGATCGAAGGTTATCTGCAGTCTACTGACGGTACCTACAAAGGCCGCATTACTGAGATGGGAGAATGGAGTCAAACTTACTGTAACTTGCTGAGAGCAAAAACACCAGAACAACCTCAGGTGACAAAGTTTTGCTAAACTAGGGGCTTCAATCAGTGGTTCTCAAACGTTGTACTGGTGACCCCTTTCACACAGCAAGCTTCTGAGTGCGACCCCCCTTATAAAATAAAAACACTTTTTTATATATTTAACACCATTATAAATGCAGGAGGCAAAGTGGGGTTTGGGTGAAGGCTGACAGCTCGCGACCCCCCATATATTAACCGCGGGACCCCCGAGGGGTCCCTATTCCCAGTTGAGAACCCCTCGCCTAGATGTACATGTCTTGGGACTTTACTAAGTGGTAACTCCATCGCCTTACTCAAGAGATACCCGGGTTGTGCTCCAGCCAATCAATCTGCTGCCCAAGCTATTGCTAGTATTTGGTATTGAAATCTATAATGCAGATTAGCTGAATGTAAGGGAAAGTCTTCTCTTGACACTTCTAATTCCTGTGTTAAATATGATTGATTTGTAGAAGACAGATAAAACTTGGCAGTCATGGATTCTTAGCATCTTAAATATAACTCCGTGTTCCTTTTACTTCTGTTCTCTGATAGAATAATCAGCAAGTTCTGATCATCCCCTAAATGTTTCTATATTTGTATATCCCAAATGCAATTAAAAAAAATCTATCTCACCTGGGGCAGTTAAATATGGAGCAGTATTTCCCCTTCAAAATATAGGGAACACTGCAGATGCCATGGTGAGGTCAAACACCATAGCATGGTAATTGTTGATTTGTTTTTCAAAATGCTTACTGTAGCATGCTAAATTCTTAATTCAAGGACACAAATATCCCCTCATTAGACATCACGCAGGCCTGGGAGAACTTTAGAGTGCCCTGTCGAATTTGGATCAAGAAAAAGAGGCAGTTAATTAGAATAGTTAACAACAGAATCTCCGGACTTTTAAATTCTAATCAGAAGGGCCCCAACTTGCTCCAGAATAATCTACCCTCTCCTGACTATCCCTCATGAATAAGGTTGTTATGTATGTGAATCTTTGAAAGCACACCAGGGGATTGTTGCAGGGGATTAATGTTAGATGGGCACCATTCAGCCTGAAAAAACCACATTTCAACACCATCCTGATTCAGGTCTAAAAGGCATTAGGGAGACCTTATTGGATTTGCATAAATCAAGTCCATATTTATCTAACATTCATAATTACTAGGATGGAGTTGAGTTGCCTCAAGCGGTGGGAGAAATCCTTGGATGGGGGCTCCAGAACCAGGGCGTTAGCTTTCTGGCACTTCTAAGTCCTGCTGGGCAGGGAGCAGTTTTCTGTGTTGCACAGAGCCAAATGCCCCTCTGAAAATGACTAGACCCATAAATATCCAAAACCATTAGTAGAGCCGTCAAGCTCAACCAGGTGTTGTGACAGTGGGGGGGTTTCATTTGGATATTAGGAAAAACTTTTTCACTAGGAGGGTGGTGAAGCCCTGGAATGGGTTACCTAGGGAGGTGGTGGAATCTCCTTCCTTAGAGGTTTTTAAGGTCAGGCTTGACAACGCCCTGGCTGGGATGATTTAGTTGGGGTTGGTCCTGCTTTGAGCAGGGGATTGGACTAGATGACCTCCTGAGGTCCCTTCCAACCCTGACATTCTATGATTCTATGACTTGATGAAGGGGTCATTGGGTGAAGTTCTCTGGCCTGTGTTCTACAGGGGGTCAGACTAGATGAGCCCAATGGATCCACTATGAATCTAGGAAATAACACTGGAGGCACGGGCCACAATTTTCTAAAGTGTCTACGTTACTAAAGGCTGAAGTCCCATTTTCAGAAGTGACTCAGGCACTAAAGAGTTTAATTGTCATTGACAGTTAATGGGACTTCAGCTCCTAAGTCACTTGGGCACTCTGGAAAGTTTTACCCTGGATCATGGAAATCCTTAATTGTGAGAACAGTCATTTTAAAACAAGGCTGCAGGTATGAAAGGAACACAGACTTGAAGTCTGGAGGCTGGCCTCACCTCGGGAGTGGTTAAGGTTGTTGTGGCATGTTTGCTTATGTGTGAGATGGATGGCACAGGGGTGGGGTCACATGAAGATCATGCTTCCCATAGGCGCTGTGGATTTCCTAGTGCTTTAACGTGGCTGGTGGCAGTTGGACGTGAGCAGTCTTCACTGAACATCATACTTTTGTGCTGGAACAATGACACACACAAAGAGCCTTTCTCTGGGATCCACTGCCACATTTGGGAACAGCTGTTGCAAGGTTGTCCTTTCATCTCACCAGGGCCCTTGTTTTAAAGCCAGCACCATCAGCCACGTCCCACTGTCCGTGGGAACCCATCAGTCGAGCGCGAATGGAAAACCTGCACCAGATCCTTCCCTTCCCTTTCATCCCTCACTATGCCAGCTTTCAGGCTCCCATGCAGCCTCAGGCACTGGGCCCGCTTAGCCAAACCCCAGGTCTCCAGAGGTTCCCGGGTCTCCAGCTTGGGCTATTACGGAGTTTATTTTAACAAGAAGAAGCCTCCAGCCCTCTCTTAATGTGTCTCATTGGGCAGGCCGGGGGAAGGGGCGGGAGGAGCTGGCTTTCTCCTCCATCTTCTGTCATTGGGGGGCAGCAAGGTAAGACACCCCCCAAGCCTCCTGGCATCTTCTGGGCAGCAGACTGCATCCCCCATTTAGCAGCCTCCATCTCACTGCTGCAGAGTGTGGGGGTGAGGCTGCGGCCTGCTGCCAGAAGAGCCAGGGGACTCGGGGGAGAGGCCTGGCTCTCCCTGCCATCTCCTTCAAAGACAGAGGCTGAAGGAGTGGCCAGCCCAGTGTTTCAAAGAGCCCAGGCAAGGAGAGGGGGTCCAAAGACATCTGGAGAGGTGTGGAGGGCAAGGCCACTGGCCCACAGCGTCTACCCTAAGAAGGGTCTGGGCCTGTTGGAGAGGTGGTATCGAGGGTGAAGGGTGGTATGACTGAGGCTCAGATCTGGGTTCATTCGGACTCGGTACCTGAATCTCATTTCACAAAGGAACCCCCATGAACCGGCGCTTCAGCCCATTCAGTGCTCTTTGGGTCCATGCTGCCAGCAGTCTCCAGGGACACCTGTGTCCATGCTCCCACATCTAACCTTGGTGTGTTATGGGCACGCCAAGCCTATAGGTGGTGGAGCCGCTCACAAAGGCTTGTTTGTTTCTTCTGCCAAAAAAGGGAGCGGCCTCTGCCGATCCCACCACATCCCATCACCCACGTTTCCAAGACAGTTTGTCCAAGGCTCAAATACCCACCTCTTTAATGAGACATGGTGAGGTAGGGAATATCTTTTATTGGACCAACTTGTCCTGGTGAGAGAGACAAGCTTTCGAACTACACAGAGCCCTGCTTCGGCTCTGGGAAACGTACTCGGAGTGTCACAGCTCAGTACAAGGTGGGAGAGCTGAGCAGTTAGTTAACTACTTCTGCCAGACAACGCAGCATAACTCTGAAGACGAGCTAGGTGGGCTCAGCAGCTGGTCTCTCTCACCTACAGAAGTGGGTCCATTACAATCTATCCCCCCCTTGTCTCTCTCATACCCTGGGACCTGCATGGCTACCACACGGCGTGCACATTAATGAAACTCATCAACCATTTAATGCTATTAGCCCGGGCACTTACAAATGTGGAGAGAGATATTTAATTAGTAAGCTCTAGGGCCCAGCCTCAGATCCGGGGAGCAAGCAATGTGCTGTTACTGATGGGTTCATCATTCTCAAGCAGTGCAGAAATCTCTCGTTCGTTCCTCACGCCTGCTGCAAAGTCAGTTATATCGAGGGCCCTGGGGAGGTGAATTGAGTGTGCAATAGTTCTAGGACTCGCTCTGCAAACGGGGCCAGTTTGCTAAAAGGTCTCATTGCCTACCGGGG
Source organism: Chelonia mydas (assembly GCF_015237465.2). Lineage (NCBI taxonomy): Eukaryota > Metazoa > Chordata > Testudines > Cheloniidae > Chelonia > Chelonia mydas. Next base: position 2,393,065 of record NC_051262.2, read on the forward strand.
GTGGGAGGGTTTACAACCTTGCTGAGCAAGCGTAGCATCTGCTGAATTCGATGGGAGATTGGGCCAGATTATTGTTCATGCTATTAAACTAATACATACTAAAGTGCCCCCCCCCTTGTCTCTTACAAATTACAATGGGATGATTTCTCATGGGAAGAATGAGGGCAAGCAGAACAGGAGAAAGAAGGGAGAAACACCACTCCTGTGGGTAAAACACTCAGCAGACAGTCTAAAGATACGGGATCAGACCACTGTACATTTTCGTTGGCAAGCTCGTCAGTTTTGCCAAAATTCCTCCCTGCTTTCCATTGTCCCTGGCTGTCTGTTCTCCTCGTGGGCTGTTTTCACCTGGTAAATGTATACCACTGGGATCAGAAAGCAGGTGAGGTTTTACACCTTATCTGATCAAATCCACATGTATAAAGAAATTCATTTAAGAGATTCTCTTCTTTTAAAGTAACATCCTAGGGAGCAAGGCAGTGGGAGGAAAAGCCACGGGGTCTAATGGGAGAATTCAAGGGTCTCCCCTGTCTTTGTCAGCTACTGTTCTATGATTCTTAGAGACGAGATTGAAAACTTTTCCATTGGTTGCGTAGCCAGCTGACCCATGGGCCACATTCTTTGCTAAGAGGTTTTCCTCTCTCTCTCTGGTCTCCAATTCTGAAATATCCTGCAGTCCCGTGAACAGAGTCCTATTTCCTGTAAGGAGATGGAGCGGATTCTGAGGGAGATAACGGAGAAATGGTTGTGATTTCCGGTGGACTTCCCCTAAGGCAACGTGTGCTGGGTGGCTGTAATCAGTGATCAGCCGCAGGGGATGGCGAGTGCAAAGAGAATTGTTAACTGCACCCGGAAATCCAGAGGGAAGGAGCCTAGCACAATTAAGAGTCAGAGAGAAGAAGGTGGAGAAAGGGCGCCCTCTGCACATAGACTGCAGAAAGGCAGGGCACTGAGGAGCCAAGCAGCATCCCCACAGTGGCCTGCAATGTGACTGAGACCAGCAGGGTGGAGTCCTGGCTAACAAGCCATTGAGCCTGCTTTGATCTTTCACAAGACTGGGGTCAGGCTGGAAATCAGGGCCTGGTTCTGATTTATTTACACAGTTTATGATGTCCCAGCAGTGTCCACATGCACTTAGAGCGACAACCTAATAGGAGGACTTGTGGTACCTTAGAGACTAACAAATTTATTAGAGCATAAGCTTTTGTGGGCTACAGCCCACTTCATCGGATGCATAGAATGGAACATATAGGAAGAGATATATAGATACATACAGATAAGTTGGAAGTTGCCATACAAAGTGTGAGAGGCTAATTAGTTAAGATGAGCTATTATCAGCAGGAGAAAAAAACTTTTGTCGTGATAATCAAGATGGCCCATTTAGACAGTTGAGAAGAAGGTGTGAGGATACTTAACTTAAGGAAATAGATAGGCTGGAACATCCACACCCCAGCATTAGTAACTGCAATCAGATGCTCTTCTGCCATCCCAAGGACCCCCTACATTTCCTCCCCTGCCCCCAGAGAGCCTGGGGAGAGAGAGGGAGAGAGGCCTTGTGCATGTCCAGAAGGTCAACAACAGCAGGGGCTGCAGGAACAAGTGGGGATGAATACCAGAGCGCCCGGCCCATGAGGCGACAGGTCTGCGGAGGGGGCACAAGCAGCCTATCTGATCTCCATTGTAGGGGCCCAGTGCGGAGGGAGAGGAGAGGCAGCCCGGCACACAGGGCCCAGATCACAAAGGGCTTTATGGCTGCCCTGGGAAGTGATGTGGCAGTTGGTGCGATCTCTGCAGGGCAGGGGCAGGAAGCTCTCCGATGCTTTTTGGGGGAAGCCCCAAGCCAAGCACACACAGCTAATCCAGCCTGGCCAGGCCTGAATCCACCTTTGCATGCTGTCTCATCAAATCAAGTGGGGTCCCCCGTCTGCAAACTCCAGTAACAAAAGGCAGGTGCAGCCCCTCGGTCAAGAGGGCAGCCCTCACCTCTGCAATTCCCAGCTGGAAAGGCCCCTGCTGGGGGCGTTTTTTTACCCAGTTCTGCCTCACACAAGACGCAGTCTGATGGGAAGTGGCTCAGCCTCACCAACCAGCTCAGAGGAAACAGGGGCACGGTGCTGAGTGCTGATCCGGGTGCTCTGGAACCAAGCCTGTCACACTGCAACCCCTCGCGGCCTTCCATGCGTGAGTGCTGCACAGGAGCAGCTAGAGAAACCCTGCAGGACCTAAGGCCCCTCAGAGAGCCTTTGCGGTAAATGGGCCCAGCACCGCGGTGCCAGCAGCTAGGGCATCCCAGAGGTAACAGAATGGAGCTACTGAAGTGTAACTCTGCCCGTCTCTGCCAGGGCCCATCAGTGGCCTTTTGTGATCAAGGATATTAATAGCGGCGGATAGCTCTAATGGAGTCCGGGGAGGGCAGGGCAGGCATCTGGCCTCGGCTGCTTTGGAAATCCCAGCCTAGAACGCGGTGTGACTGCGGCTGCAACCGGTCGCTCTGGGGGTTGTGCTAAGCCCGTCACTATCAAAGGTGGGTTTGCCATTCCGTCTACTGGACGGGGAAAATCTGCCCGTAAGCCAGAAACCTGCCACTGCCTCGTAGGGTGCTTTTGACCAATGCTAAAAACTACCCCTCCCCCCCATAGACATATATGCACACAGGCACGCACCCGTACCCCCCCCATAGACATATATGCACACGGGCACGCATCCCTACCACACCCCGCCCCCCCCGACAGGGCTGTTGGAAGCAGGGTCTCTGTCTGGGGACCGGGGGCGGAGCTGGAGCCGTCAGAGGGGTTCTCTGGTGGCAACAGCAGCTGCCCCTGGTGGAGGAGAGAAACCGGTGACAGGCAGGGAGCAATAAATAGGGTGACTGGTGAAATCAGCCCGGCCGAGGCACTGGCCTGTGAGTCCCCAGAGAAGCGCAGCTGCTCCCTGGTCTCTCTATGCCCCGAGGACCCCTTTCTCCTTCTCTGTCCTGCCTCCTCCCCCCATGGCTCCAGCCTTTCTGCATCCTCCTGCGCTTTTCACTCCGGCCGCTCCATGTCTATTTGTCTGTCCATCGGCGCACGTTCCCACCGCAGCCAGCCCGGTCCCCTGGCTCATCCAGAGGATCAGAGTGCGGGAGATGGAAAAGGCCAGCTGCCTTTCCCCAGGGCCAATGCAGGACTGCTCCATACGGGCACTTCTGAGGGGGGCATCCAGCCGGCGGTTACAGGTCCCAAGCGCTGCGGTTTCCAGGACTTCCCTTGGGAGATGGCTCTGCAACCCTGCCAGTCTGTGCTGAATGCGACAGGACTGTCCCACTCAACCACAGCTCCCACACAGCCCCCTTCTCCGTTCCTGTCCTTTACTGCATCAAAGCCAAGCTCCCTATCTTCACCCCCCAGGCCCTGCCAGTCTCCCCTCCCCACACCTACCTCTGTGCTCATTTCCTTGGGCTCTCCCTTCACCCTCCACCCCAGCTGTCGCACTTCGGGGCCTTCTTCAGCCTGAGCCTCTGCACCTGGAACATCCCTCCCCCACTGTCTACAAAACATCTTCCTTCCTCCTTGAAATACCATCTCCAGGCGACTTCCTCCCTTCGCTCGCGGCATCTCCACAGCCTCCCCAGCTGCAGCATTGCTGGGAGCGGGTCAATGCTCGGATCCATCAGCTTCTTGGTGCCGGGCCTGTGCCCTGTTTCATGGACAGTAACGCGCCCTGTGCATTTCCTGGACTACATCATCAATAGCGAGGTCTCCTCATATTTGCACTGTGTCTTCCTTAATTCCATCCTCATTGCTCCCCTTCAACTACCCCAGCCCAGCCGTCTCCTCCTTGGGGTTTATCCCTTCCGCCACTAGCAGGATCTTGCCCCCTCTTAGCCAAACTAGAAGAGCTCTTTCAGTGCCCCCGGCCTGACTGACCAGGCCCTCCAGCAAATGTCAATAGTTGTCTCTCACTGAGGAGCCCAGAACAGACACAGCCATTCTGGCTCTGTGGAGTGATGCTTCTACCCACGGGTTTCCCATTGACTGCAGTGCACTTTGCCCCAGGCCCATGGGTCCAAAATTGCTTGATCTTATTTATTTTTTTTTGGTGCCCATGTCCTGCTGCAGGCTCCCCAGCCTCCAGCCCTAGCTTCTTTCAACATCACTGCTGTCCGTGGAGAGGGAGTGCGTCCGTGCATCATTTCCCCCAGAGAGCTCTGTGTGTGCTTGCCCATGATGAACTGCGTGGGATTTCCTGCCTGTGTCTCTTCATATTATTTCCAAGTGCTCACTGCTGCCCTCAATACCTTCCAATGTGCTGTGATCTGTGAATGGCACGGTTCTCTTTATGAATGATCTGGAAGAGGAAGTGAAGCTGCCATAGCTCTGATCGCTGTGATCACTGTGACTCTTCGCTGGGCCCCTCCCCAGCATGGGACGCGACATTTCAGCCTGTGGCTACAAACCAGCTTTGTTGGAGGCCCCCTTGCCATGGACTCATGAAAGGATGGCTCATTTCATTGCCAGACCAGTGTCCTCTCTATGTCAATGGCCAGCACCAGATGTTTGGAGGAAGGTACAAAAGACTCCCTAGGGGACAGTGGTGGAATAACCTGCACATGGGCGACATTCCCTCCTAACCCGAAGCAGTTACAGGCTGCTTTAGGGGTATAAATCCGGAACAAACCCTGAAATGGTCAGCGTGCTCATGTAGCTGTGGATACCCTCACCACCCACAGACCTGTCCAGGCCTTCTCAAAACTATGCTAAGCTCTTGGCCCCTAGGACATCTTGTGACAGTGAGTTCCACAGGCTACCCTCACTCCAGGCTCTGTTGCTGCCATTTGTCTTTTCTTCTCTCTCTCTCTCTCTCTCTCTCATCCTTTTTAAGCTTGGTCTACACTTATATAATTTGGTGGCGTAGCTATGTCTGGTAGGGGTGTGATTTTCCAGCCCACTCTGGATTGCCACAGCTGTGCTGGCAGAAGCTCTGCTGTAGACACACTTATTCCAGCAAAAACAAGTCCCTTTGCCATGACAACATACTCCATTTAGGGAACTGGTTTAAGTCCTACCAGCAAAAGCACTCTTTTGACAGTATGTGTCTCCACTAGGAAGGTATATCTACACCAGCAAACCCTTCCTAATGTAGACAAGGCCCCAGTCTGCTGCAGTTCTGTTTCTCTGTTGTTCTGTCCCACTTTTCCATCTCCTCTTTTATTTTCCTTTGGCCGGATTCTCCCTGTCCCGCCCCCCAGTCACTCACTGCTGTGCACAGTGCATGTAAAGTGCTGCCACGCGGCTCCAGTCGCCTGTTGTACGCACTTTGCACAAGTGCAAGTGAGCCTGAGGCCACAAGGCAGGAGAGAATCAGGCCACTCCCCCACCCCAATCCCCTGGAGAGATGGTAGTGGGGGAGGAGAGGGCAGAGTGAAGGCAGCTGTCCTGTGGCGGCTCCAAGGGGCTGGGCTTCATGCACTTTCTCATGCGGGAACTGAGCACCATGGGAACAGAGAAGAGATACTTGGGCAGCTGGCCTCTGCCAGAACCTCGCCATTTTCCCTAGTGTGGATACAGATTAACACCCATCACTTTGAAGGCTGACCCAGCAGGAGCAGGGCCGAGACAGGACAGCTAACCCTGACTGACCCTCAGCCACTCTCCCTAATCCAGACAGACCCTCCCACGCATGGGCCCAATCCTCAGCTAGTAGAAATTGATTCCCAGGCACACAGAAAGAGCTACATTCAGATCCATGGTCCCAGTAACACACAGCTGCACCTCTGTGACGTTATTGACATGAACTGTGACCGTATAGATCATTGTTGCAACCAAGGTCATATAGTGGCACCAAATCTTGTACAAAGGAGGTCAAGTAAGGTGTCTATGACAAGGTTATGATTTGCTGGTTATGATTATGCTATCTGTATGCATATATCATTTTTGTATTTAAAGTTATAAGTATTGGCTCTATACTGTCTGTATTTCAAACTTGTGCTATACTTCTGGGTGACACCCCAGACAATGTGGCGTCAGCTCTGCCTAGGCTGCTTGATGACCCATTAAGGACCATCAGCTATACAATCGACCCATTGAGAGAAGGCAGATACACCTTGTGACTCAGCAAGGCATGCAGGGTCATGCCTATGGACAGAACTCTAAGGTGTTTCCATGCCATGTGCTGGGTGGCTTGTGGTTGGAAAAAAGAAAGCACAAGTCACATGGCCAAAGGACTATAAAAGGCATCATCATCTCCATTTTGTCTTTAATCCTGATTCTAACCTCTGGAGGAACTTTGCTACAAACTGAAGCTCTGATCAAAGGACTGAATGACCCATCCAGCTGTGGATGTTCTCCAGAGATTTGATTTGAACCTGCAGTTTATTCCATCACTGCTACAAGCCTGAACCACGAACTTTGCCGTTACTGTATGTAATTGATTCCATTTAACCAATTTTAGCTTTCATCTCTATCTTTTTCCTTTTATGAATAAAATTTTAGATTTTAGATTCTAAAGAATGGGCAACAGCGTGATTTGTGAGTAAGATCTGATTTGTATATTGACCTGGGTCTGGGGCTTGGTCCTTTGGGATCGAGGGAACCTTTTTTCTTTTACTGGGGTATTGGTTTTCATAACCATCTGTCCCCATAACGAGTGGCACTGGTGGGGATACTGGGAAACTGGAATGTCTAAGGAAATGGCTTGTATGACTTATGGTTAGCCAGAGGGGTAAAACCAAAGTCCTCTCTGTCTGGCTGGTTTAGTGTGCCTTAGAAGTGGAAAACCCCCGGCCTTGGGCTGTAACTGCCCTGCTCTAAGCTATTTATCCTGAATTGATACTCTTAGAAGTGTCCCACCAAAGGCAGCATCATTACAACCTCCACACCCCATTCCATTACCTCCCAGCAGCCCCCGGAGCTGTTCACACACCCACAATGGCACTGCCATCCACGGACTCTGTCACACAGCCTGCACACTGACCCAGGCCACAAACACATGTCCTACGTGTGAGTGGGCTTGTCCTCTCCGGGGACTCAGCAAATGAAAAGTCAGTTTCTATTCAGCTCCAAGCAGCCAGACTCGGTCTCTGCATGTGTCAACCCTGGGCCATTAGAACTGACACTGGGCCGATTTTTAGCCAATTACCATTATTGCTGTGTACTCCCAGCTGGTCCAGTTCCAGCCTGTTCTGAGGGGTCTCCGCACACAGGGGGCTGGGCAGTTCCTGGTCATGCCCGCTGATGAGAGCGGGCGTCTCGTGAAACCTCTGCTGACACCTAGAAAGGTGTGGTGAGCACAAGGCCACAGGAATGGCCTGGAGAACAGCTCATGCCTGAAATGCCAGCCAGGTGTGCCAATGTCCCTGGCCGGGCCTGTCCAGTTCCCCAGCCCCACCAGGCTCTGGATTCCCTGTCACCTCACCCCGGTTCCTCGCACGCTGCTCTGGGGCAGCCGGGGGGGCAGCGCTGTGCTCACAGTCGCCACAAGCCACCCTGCCCTGTCAGGGTCCAGACTGCCCCTGGGGCGGCTGGCTGCACCCAGAGCCGCCTGCCTGAGGCAGGCACGTCAGGCAGAGCAGGCGGCCGAATGCCCCAAGTCCCAGAGATGGCGCCCCCTCCCACACCATGTGCCGCAGGTGTCCTCCCGCCAAGCAGCCAATGGGGAGGAAGGAACGTCATCGCCCTGAGCGTGGGAGGAGTCCCCCGCTCCCGCCCGCAGGAAGCCTCTGTGACCCGTCCGAAAGGGGATGCAGAGCTGGGGGCAGGGGTGGCGGGTGGCCGCAGGCGGCGAGGGCGTGCGAAAGGCCTGAAGCCTGGGCAGAGCAGGGGAGCTCCAGGGCTGGGCTCCCAATGCACATCACCAAAGAGCTGCCTGCCCAGCCAGGCACAGCAGCAGCAAATGGGAGAGGCGTGAGCAGGTGGGGAGGGCTGCTCTGCATGGGCTGAACTGGGCTCCAGCCCCCTGCCAGCACTGGAGAGCAAGCACCTGGGGACCTGGTCAGTCCAGGGGCACTAAGCCTGGCTGGAAGGAGCAATTCTCCCAAGTGTCCGGGGACGCCAGCTCCTCCACTGACTCCTGCCTGCCCCAGCCAGGAGCCATGTTGCTATGCCCAGGGCAGGAGAGCGAGAGCTGTGTGCACAGAGGGGGCTGCCAAGCTGTTATGCACAAGTGCCCCACCCTGCACAGTGCGTGCAAATCCCCCTGCAGTCGGACGTGCGCTTTAGTATAGCTGCAGGAGCAGGGGGAGACCTAGAGCTCCCCTAAGCTTCGCCCTTGGTGTCCCACTCTCCTGTCCTGCAGCACGGCTCAGGAATTGGAACCACGGCTTCATGTGTAGCAAAGTCATTTTCTTCCCAGTGAATGATGAGGCAATAAACCGGTGGGATGATCAATACCCGCTGATGTAATCTGCTGGCAAACAGCACCTTCTTGCACACTCCAGCCCGAGCAATGCAGCCCTGGAGAGGGGCCAGGAGGAGCCTAGTCAATATTCCAGGGGAGTAGGCTGCACCCTGAGGCTGGGACCAGCTCTCTGCTGGCCCTCTCACCTGCTTGCTGGCTCCCAGAAGTATTAATCAATGCACAGCTCACGTTTGCATTCAGAGAGGACTTCACCCAATTCTCCATGCAGGGGGGAGCTGTTCTCCTGCTCCAGTCAATGCCGGGGAAGCTGTTGTTACAAATGAGGACCTGGGCTCCAGCCGGGTCTCCTTGGCGCTCTGCTGGAGTGTTACTCTGCGAAGGGCTAGAGCCCTGCACTGCTTCCTCTTGGCTCGTGACCTCCATGTAGCGTCAGGGGAGCAAATGCAGGGCCCCCAGGTCACCCAGTATATGCTGCTGCTGGACACAGACGGGCTTCGTGATATAGCAGCTCTTCTCTATCGCTAGCTTTGATTTCGGATGGTGTCTCCACCTCTCGGAGCACCCGCCCTTCCCAGGCAGGGCTCTCAGGGTTCCCCTCTCGCTCATTTCATTCTAGGCCACTTGCAGATTTGCCCCACCCAGCTTTATCCCTTCGTAAACATCCTGGTGCTTCCGCCCTCCCCCCATTAATCAGATTGCTCCCATTGGCAGCTCCTTGCCACACGCAGCTACCCCCCGCACCTGCGCCAGGCGCTGCCCCGGGTTGCTATGGCTTTCCCGCCGTCAGCCCGCATGGAGTGAGGGGAGCACAGCCCCCGGCGGCGTGACTCAGCTGCCCTCGCAGAGCGTCCCAGCGCTGCTCTTGTCCCTGTCCCCATCGCACTCACGGCACATGGCAGCTGCTTTTTCTCATCCCCAGTTTGTCGCTGATTGCAGAGGCTTGGGGACTGCTGCTCACTCTCTGCGCCAGTTCCTCTCAGCAACTCACATGCAAATGGGGCTCATCGGGGCAAGGAGGCAGAACGGGACAGGAAGCGCCTACAGCCAGGAGTTCTGAGCACTGCACGCTCGAGGCACAAAAAGAGGCTCTCCGTCAGCTGGACGGCGCTCTGTGCTGTCCCTGACGTGACACAATCCCAGGAATCCACTGCATGCATCCGACGAAGTGAACTGTAGCTCAAGACAGCTGATGCTCTAATAAATTGGTTAGTCTCTAAGGTGCCACAAGTCCTCCTGTTCTTTTTGCGAATCCCAGGAGAGAATCCTAAACTGCCTGAGCTCCTACAGGAGCCAGGCCCTGCAGACTGCACCGGGGTCACTCCTGCTCGGGGCAGTGCAGCCGCTGCGCCCCACCTCAGGAGCCAAGGCCGAGACCTGGGTGTCGCCCAGCACCATAGTGTCGGTGCCAGGCACTGAACACACAGCAAGCCATGAGCTGTGTGTTCACCCAGTGGGTGAAACTGACCCTGGGCAGAGGGCCTCAAAAGAGGGTTTAAGGGGATTAGGTGGGGCCTAGGCCTTGTGCTGGCCTCTCTGCTTGGGGTGAATTTCACCCTTTCTGAGGATTTGGCCCTGCCTGGGAAGCCCCATGTAAACAACTGTGGCTGGCAAGCAGGTCTGTCCTCTGTTCACTGTGGCACAGAGGAAGCCATTTGCAGGCAAAACCAAGGTTTTACACCCCCCAGGAACTCTGCTACCTGCCCTCGAGTGCCACCCGCTGGCACCTGGAACCTTTGACGATCTGATTACAGATACACGGCTACACAGCATTCCTGGAGCGGCTCTCCCACGAATCAGCCAGTGGACAACACAGTGTGTCACGTACCCCTGTGTGCTAAGGGAACGAGCGCCCATGCCGGCAGAGGAAATGACAAACACCGACATTCCAGCCATGGAAACAACGGCAATCCCGGCAGTTAGCATCCCAAGACCCCCATCCCTAGGGAAAGAAGGGAGCAAACCAGAGGGAAACCCATCTTGGAAGAAACAGAACTTTGCTCCACAGTAACAGAGGGACATAAAAAGTACGTCTTGCCAGACAAATGTGATTACTTTTCTGGCCTGAATTACAAAATGAGTGGACAAAGGGCATGCTGTAGATATGCTGTATCTGCTTTATTAAAGCATTTGAAGTGGAGTTTCATGAAATCTTAATGAAAAATATAATTAAAATTGGCTTGGACAGGAACAAGTGTGGATCAAATACTGGCTAAAAGACCAATAACAAGGGGCAATGATAAATGACAGTGTTCCGTGCTAAGAGCCACTGGATTTAATATCCTCATTAATGATTTGGCAGAGGGAGGAAAGGGCACATTAATGAAAGTCACCGATGACATTAACTTAGCAGGAGCTATGGGCACCAACTCAGGGCAGAGACATAATTCTGAGCCACCCTCAGAGACCAGAGACATGGACAGGAAATAACAAAATCAGGGGGACTTAGCAAAATGCAGCTGATATGCCTGGGAAAGAACGATCTGAAACACAGACCTTCAACGGCGGAAGGAACCCAGGAAACAGGGTTGCTGTAAGAGACCTAGGCAGACATCAAATCAGACATGAGTTTGGGGTGCGATACGCCAGCAAAAAGGTAGTGACAGAATGGGAGGCTGGATGCACGAGGCCTCACGTCCTGGAGCAGGCAGGGTGCAATGCCTCAGTATGCAGCTCTTCTAGTCTCTCCTCTCTAGTCTTCTAGTCTCCCTAGCACTTCAGTTAGACTGGTACCTCCTCCGCAGACTCCCGGCGGAAGTTCATTCAGGAGCAACAGGACTGAGCAGGGGCTGATGAAGAAAGGATGCTCTTTGAATACCGTTGGAACGTTACCTTTGGCTACCGCCATTCAAGGACTATGGTCCAGAGGAGAGGGGGCTTGGTGAGAACTCTGGGTTCTGATCCCAGCTCTGCTATAATTATTTGCCTTGTGGCTTTAGTCAAATCACTCAACCTCTGTCTTTTCTGACTGAAAGCTCTTTGGGGCAGCAACCATCAGTGCAGTGGTTAGGATGATGGGGCCTTGAGGTGTCACTATAATACTACCCAAAACTGGGGCCCTGGGCCAAGTCAAAGCGCTGCTCCTCTTGCCCGGGAGTCTCAGTTCTTCAAATGTAAACTGCACCCAGAGCTACACAGCAGTGGGTTCTCTGCCCATCTCTGAGCACTTGGTTAAGGTGGGTTATCAGAGGGCACAGCTGGGAACGCTGGAGGAGGAGCACCCCTTGGAATGTGCAGCCTCGGTGCCCTGGGCAGAGGTCTTTGGTGACTGGGGAGGGGAGACCCTGGGTCTGGGCTTTGCAGTTACAAAAAGGTCATTCAAAGCCAGGTCTCTTTGCTAGACAGGCAAGCAGCAGTGTAATTTCCAGCCCAGCCAGAGTAGGCTGAGTATCAATACGAAAGCTAAAATGTCCAAGTGGCCTCAGTTTTGAAGGCCTCAGTTCTTGGGTGCCCAACTTGAGGCACCTGGGGCCTGATGTCTGGAACCGCTGAGCACCCCTGGCTCTACACGCAGTCAGAGAGCGATGCAGGTGCTCAGCTCTTCTGAGAAATAAGGTCCCGCTGGGCTCAGACTAGGCACTCAGAAACTGAGGAGCATCTGCAATGGAGCCAGTCTTCACTTCAAAACAGGCTGAAAATCCTATCGACTCTACTGTGCGTTCATGAAACGAGACCCTCCAAGGCTCAGACCTGGCCGGGTCCGAACCTGTGCTCACTAGAGTACCCAGAGAGACTTCTCCTCCGCCAGGATTACTTCCCTGCCAACAGGCAGTGTCCCATCTCACTCCTGGTGCCAGGGTGGCCACACTGCTGTGCAGGGGCCTGCACCCTGAGGTGCCCAAGGGAACAAAAGTCCGTCTCAGCCTGGGACCAAAAACCTTTTAGAAGAGTCAGCAAAAGCTGGAGGCAAACAGACGGGACAAATGGGACGGGTCTGGGTGAAGGAGCTGTGCCGAGGGGTCTGCAAGGCTTCTGGTGCAATCGCGGGTTGGCACGGCAATGAGTTGAAAGGGTCTAGAACGGGGAGGAAACGTCTACAGCAGAAATCACCGAAACGTGCTGTGATTGGTTAATGTGATTGATGGGGCTGCCACCTCTGCCTGGGCATTGTTTATCCGGGGTCTCTAGGAGGGAGCAGGGGGACACGTGGCCTAGAAGGAGTGAGCTTTTCCATCATGGCTGCCACCATGATACCGGGATCCACCGTGACACCACTGGGCCTTCATTGTCCTGAACCGGAACTGTCCTGTCCAGACAGGGACAGAGAGAGGGACCCAGATGACAACACCACCTCCACCAGTTCCAGCTAAATCCTGAACAATGTCCAGGATGTGAGTGCCTTGGGTTCCTGTTGTTACCCCGCCTCCCCTTCCCCCCCCCACGTGTGTTACTTTCCGTCCCCACCTTATTTCTCCTCTTTCCTATCTCCTGCTTGTGCCTCGGTCTAATCAGAGTCCGGCTGCCCTGACATGACAACTCCTCCCTCCACTGCATGGCTGCGAGCCTGCGACCAGAGAGGCAGCTAAAAGCAAGGTAGGTTTACAGGTTTGCCAGTTCTCAGAGCGGCTGAGCCAACCATGGGCTGGGCCTGTGCTTCTCTGCAGCACCCAGGCTGCAAGGGAAGTCAGCACAAGAGACAGAAGCTGCCTTTTCTCTGGGCTGTTCTTTTCTCTCCCCTTTTGCGTGTTTCTCTTGTTTTGTCTTAAAGAAAATGGGATTGAATTGAAAGCTGGGCACCCAAGGAGCCTGACAGCCAGAAAGCTGGGTGCCCATGGAGCCTGCCAGCCTGAAAGCCGGGCACCCCGGGGAGCCTGCCAGCCCAAATGCTGGGTGCCCACGGAGCCTGACAGCCCGAAAGCCGGGTGCCCATGGAGCCTGCCAGCCCAAAAGCCGGGCACCCCGGGGACCCTGCCAGCCCAAAAGCCGGGTGCCCACGGAGCCTGCCAGGCCAAAAGCCGGGTGCCCATGGAGCCTGTCAGCCCGAAAGCCAGGCACCCCGTGGAGCGTGCCAGCCAGACATCCCAGGAGCCAACTAGCTGGGGAGCTCAGGGATCCAGTCTGCCTGCCTGGTTTCCATTGGAAGTTTGATGGGAGGTGTTAATTCCATCCAGCTGGCATCTCCCAACAGAAACCTGCACTGTCAGAAAATTTTTGACCAGCTCTAGCTGTAAGAGTGAACAAAGGTTTCATTAACATCTTATCCCTTGTTGGGCCTGGGGGTGGCTGGTGAGTTAAAGCACATCAAGCTGCCTCCCATCCATCACCCTCAGGTGCAGGCTCTCCCCCTTTCCCCCTACCTCCCACTCTGGCTGTGGGGCTGAAGGGGGACCCTCAGCCGGTCATTTCTTAGCTGCAGCTCAGGTTATGGATTTCCCCAGGGCGTGCTGGTGTTAGCTTTGGATAAGAGGGGAATACGGCCTCTCTATCACCTCCCTGGGGCATCCAAGGAGTACTCTGCGTGTGCTCTCTGAAAGTCCGGAGCAATGCCTTAGTGCCTGAGAATGGGGGGTTTCACAGAGCGTCGTAACCGTAATAAACCACAAACCACTACACAGGGATGGTTCCAGCCCCGGTCACCGGACTCTGCCAGAATCCTCCCCATAAACGAGGTGGGGTTACAGCTCAGATCCCGCATCAAAGCTTCATAAATATGTATGGATCCTTCCGCATCCCCAGCGCCACCCTGGCCGGAGCCCTGTTCCACCAGCCCCTGATCATTACTGACTGGGGAGGCAATTCCAATTAGTGGCACTGGCGCTGGCTCTGAGAACATCAATGGGGACTGGAGGAGGAGCGGAGAGGGGAGGTTAAGGAGGAGGAATGGCAGCTACAGGAAAACATTGCCTTGGGGACAGTGGTTCCTGGGCCCCAGCTGGTGCACACTAAGCGCAGAACTTAACCTGTTAATGTCCTCCATTGGGAAACAAAGCAGCTGACAGTACCCGTGCCACTCCGCTGCATTGCTCAGTTTCCTCACGTCTGGATCTGAGGCCGATTCCCCCATGGAATCCGTCGCTGGGGGGAGTTAAGGCTGTAAGAGGCGGCGCTGCATGACACTGCTCCAGAGTTAGAGCTAGAACCAGTTAGAGCTGCGTAAAAACAACCCTCCCCAGGACAGTGCCTGGGGACAGGTGAGTAGGGCTTGGTCAGCCAACAGGACAAGGAGGCTTTCCCCTGCAGCCCTGAGCCCCTCAGTAGCTGCTGGATCTCCGAGCGGGGGCTAGCCCAGCCACCCCTCACGCTCACTGTTCACTCTGCCATCCCCTGTAAGAAGAGAGCAGGAGGGTCGCAGCGCGGCGTAACCCGCTCATGTTGGTGCCACAAGTGAGCCACACTGGGGAGAGTTCAACCACTTCTTTCCCCCCCACCAATCAAGAGCCCATGGACACAGTCACACCCCAGCGAGGGGACCAGCTCGGGGAGCTACACACTCCTATTCCGAACAATTGACTGGGAGTGGCACCTCATTCTGGCAACTCACATGGGTGGACCTTACTTTGTGGGTGGAGCTGGGAAGAGCACCACCGTCTTCCCCAAGATGAGCCCCTCCAGCAGCCTCCTATGGCTTGCAGGAAGAGGGCTCCTGTCCAGCTGGCACTAGGATCATTAAAAAACAAGGAAATTCCCACACAAAACCTTTGTGAGAGTGAAGAGCAGGTGAAGCATGTGACCAGGTGAATGGATTCCCATGCTTATGCTATTCCCCTGCATGGGTGTGAAAGCAAAGCCATAGCCGGGGCTGAAGTCCCATCTCCAGTGCCCTCAGACGCTTTTCACACTCCAGAGGAATCAGACAAGGGTGCCCCTTGCTAGAGGGAGCAGAGAGCACACAAGAAACAAAAGCAAAGATCTAAGGGAGCTGCATGGCTCCTTGTTACCACAACAGCTGCACCCCTCACAGTCTCATTTACCCTCCCAGTAACCCCACAAGGTGGGCCTGTGCTATTACCCCATTTTACTGGAGCATCAAGCCGCTTGCCCAAGCACCAGCCGGAAGTATGGAGGAGAGCAAGGAATTGAACTGCTGCCTCTGGAGTCACAGGCCAGGCCCATGCCACAGGGTCACCCTCCGCTCCCCAGGTGTTAGTGCCTCACCCATATACCAGTGCCACCCCCATCGCCGACGCCCGATTGCTGCTCACACATGACAATGTACCGCGAGCACCAGCATGTCTTGCTGTCTACAGTTACAGTGCGTCAAGCCAGGGTTTGCCTCCTGGATCTAGCCGTGCCCATGGCCTCGTTAGTGTGTAGCAATACTGAATATTTACCCATCTGTACCCTTCATGGGGTGCCCACCTCTGCACAGATGTGTGGCCCCAGCTGGGCATCTCCCTGCAGACACTTTCTAGAAGCTGGCTCTGAGTCACGCAGATTGCTCCAGGGACAGGCACGGCACGCCAGTGCGGCAGCTCCCGCACCCCCGCCCTTCGAAAGAATGGGAGAACGAGACTGCTTTCTGGAAAGATACACTTATTAAATCAAGTCTGATCTGCGGACAGCATCTCCCCTATGGCGCGCTCAGCCTCAGACATGCTCTGCAGTGCAGTTCTCTTCGCCACCCTGTTCATAAAGGGACAGCTCCCACTAGCCAAAATGCAAACACTAAAAATACAATAAAAGAAGCGTTAACACAACAGCCGCCGTCACTTCGCGATACAGAGCTTTGCACTCTCAAATCACGGCGCCCGAGACTCGACGGTCACTGCAGTAACTTTTAGTTGCAAGAGTCGACAACGCTGCCCCTGCTGTCACTTGCCTCATCTGCTCCCAGCACAAGGGCTCCCAATCAATAGCCCCATTCACTGTGTATGAGGCGGTGGTTGTCAGACCTTTCCCCAGAAGTTTTCAGGGCACGCGAATTTCCACTTCACACACAAGCAAAGGGCTGCTTTTCTTTTTCTAACAGCATGTTTGAAGCTCCTCCTTTGGAGCAGGTCAGAGACAGGGTGAACCATCTCATGCCGCGGCCTTTATAGAAGCAGTGCCCAGGAGATTATTTTGCATTCAGATGATTTGGGACGTGCAATTTAATAATAATCATGGCGTCAAAATTGTTTGCGTCCATAAGCCCACAGAGAGGGGGGCTGTGCATCAGCCAGAGCGCAGCCCCCTGCTTGCTTCCTGGGAGCAGAGGGAGGCCAGCCAGCTGCAGGCAACACCTGCAGTGAGCATCAGTTTCAAATGGCTGTTCAGAGTCTGGTGACTAGATGGCAAGCGTGAAAAGTCAGGACGGGGTGGGGGGCAATAGGAGCCTTTATAAGACGAAGCCCCTAATATCGGGACTGTCCCTATAAAACCAGGACAGCTGGTCACCCTGGTTCGGAGGCACCTCACACGCCTTTCCGTGGCTGAGCGACAGCCCCAGGGAGACTTCCCGGGACATAATCCGGGGGCGGAAGGAAGTGAAGGAGGAAGGCAGCGCTGGCTGCTAGCTCCAGAGCAGGGGGGGCGGGGAACAGGCAGGGAAGAGCACAGCGTGTGGGGAGCTCCCTTGTAGCGAATGCTGTCCCTCCCCGCCACGCAGCACGCCGTCAGTACGCTGATGGCTCCCCCACCCCGACCCCGTCGCTGGCGGCTCGGAGAGCTCCCTCTCTCGCCGTGGTCAGAGGTGTGACTGTGTAGCTCACCTGGATGGAGCCAGCTCGAGGAACGCCAGTGCCCCGGGCGGGTGGGCAGGCCCGTGCTGCCACCCATGCTGCTGTGCCTTCATTGCCAGTGTGACTGACGTGGTACCGTCCACACAGGCTGCAGGGACACCTCTGACCCACAGTCCGAAAGCAGCAGCCCCACGGCGTCCCACCCAGAACACCCAAGCGCAGACATCTGGCTTCACTAACTGACCCTTCTCCGTCTCACCGGCCTCTGCCTTCCCCAAGGTCCTTAGCATGTGTCTGGGGCTGGCTGGCTGGGAGACTGCTTTAGCATGGCCAGGGCTTGTGGGGCAGGATCCCAGTGGGGAGTGGGGTGGGAACTCACTGGGCCCCATTCAAACAGCCAGCGAATGGAGAGCTCAGAGCTGCTCAGTGCAGGGCTCCCAGCACCCGAACTCTGTGCTCTCCTCTAAGGAACATGCTTGGAAGACACCATCGATTGCGCCCGAAACATAGCTGCCGCGCCAGCCCTTCCTCTGGGCACCTGCTACTCCCCAGATGGGTGCTAGAGAGGTCTGGCGCTGAGCAGATGCAGCAGCCCCAGCTGCCTCTGACACAGCCTGCCGGGAATGGCCTCTCAAGCTGGTAGGGTGGGCTCCGGACAGAACAAACATCGGCCACTAAGTCACGCGACCGAGTTACTGAGACTCCCCGCCCGGGAAGGAGCAGCTGTTAAAGGACACAGGGTATGACCGGGCCACATGCTCTCTCCGCCTGCCAGCCCCAGAACACACATGGATTATTAGTGCACAGTCTACCTGTAACTGCCCCACTGTCTCTGCATGACACCATGTGCTCTCCAGGGCCTCGAGAGGGGGGATGGGAGCCAAACGAGTGCCAGTCCTCGCTCTGCCACCAAGCCCTTCTCTGGCCTCCTCAGCTGGCTTCATGCTCTGTCATAGAATCATAGAGCAGCTCGCCTGGGGCCTCAGCCAGCCTCACCTGGGGGCAGAATGGACAGGTGGGAATAAAAGATTCCTAGTAATAACCGAGCCAAACCCTAACTGATGTCAGGATCAGAGGAGATCCCCGACCCCCTGCAGTACTATGGCTATCACCGGCTTGGACTGGGAATCTGGCCACCTCCTAGCAACAGGGAGAGCCTCTTGGCCTGGGAAGCTGATGCTGGAGGAAAAGTGCAACACTTTCCACTGTGGACTGGAGAAAAGGAGAGGGGCTGGATGTGCCAGGGCCCGAAGGACAGTTGGCATTCAGAGCCGATGTCAAGAGCTGCACGGGGGGAGCCATTCCCAGTGCACAGCAAGTGATGCTGCCCCTAGGAACTCTGCTACGCAGTCTCCAGTGCCTAGCGGTGCATTACCTGAGACCTATTGGCATGCCCCCAACGCAGAGCACTCACACCACAGGACACCCCCAACTTCACTGGAGTCGGGCGCCCTTAGACCCTTTTGGAAATCCCAGCCATGGGACAGGGGAGTGCAGGAAGCTACTGACCCCTGTCACCAGACACTGTTCTAACACAGAGTCAGCCGTGGCTAACGATCAACCCCAGGGAAGCGCCAGGCATGTGTGCAAGACATTTGAACAGTGGGTGACTGAACGGGAGGTGCTGGTGAGAGACTGTGGCTACACAGACAGTGATGAAAGTGTGAGAAACTATAGAGCTGGGTGAAAACTCTCAGCGGAGCCATGGAAGTGTGAGCTACCAAACCCAAACAGGGGCAATTCAACTGATCAAACGCACAGCTGGGAAAGATAAGCCAAAGCTGATAGGCATCTAGTGCCAAAGCCAAGGGCTAGCATCACACAGAGAGACGGCAGCAGGGCCCAGCCAATGTGCAGGTGCTGTTGGGAAGATGCACACTGGAGCTAGAATTTGCCCTGCCAAGGGTCTTTGCTGCACAAGAAGCTTTGCAAAGGCCTGTGGGTCTGACCCAAACCAGGCCGTCCACGCAGCTCCTCCCAGGGGATGGAGAGTACCCATCCTGATCACGCTAGCCTTGCACTGATACCCTCACCACTAGCAGAGCTCCAGGATCAGGTGGGTCAAGCCCAAGCTAAGCTCTTGTTATTCTTGAACATCTGTGTGTTATCCCAGCCGTGCGGGTTCTCACATTGCTATGCACTTCCCAGGGGATCGAGTGCCTGGCCCCAGGGAACTGCATGGGCTAGCTCCTCCACGGGCGTCAATCCGGCAGGCTCTGTTGAAGAAGCTCCATTGACTGACACCAGCTGAAGGTCTGGGTGTGAAAATTCAACCCCGTAGTGCCTCTGCAGTGATTAGAAAGTGCTCACTGGGCTACATGGGGGAACCGTGCAGCGAAAAGCATCTTGAAGCTTGAGCCTGGTATGAGACCATGAAGCCCCATTTCTCTGAGATCAGGCAGGCATTTTCAGAGGGCCTGGGCTGTTCCTCCCATTGCAACCCAACAGTTACCTTTGCGGCCCATGCACTGGGAAAGGTAACACTTCCATTCCATGACCGCCCCGAGCTGGGAAAGAAAGCCAAAGTGACCGAACCGACGGAGCTAGCTAACTCAATAACAGAGCAAACCCCCACGTCTGCCAGGCAAATTCAGAGTCTGACACGGCCCTCAAGACATTAGCTGAAGGGTGAAACACTCGCATCCCCTTTTCCCAGCCTCTGCAGACGGGGCACTCTATCTCAGTGCTCGGCGCTGCGCGGGTCTAAGTCGCACAACACCAGGGTGTTGAGCAATGGAATTCCGCACCCTCAGCCCAGCGAACGACCTGGAATGCGCAACGTGACCCAGACCTGCCCTTTGGCATCACCTCACAGGCACGAGGTCCATATTGACATAAATCTGCTGAACACCATGGCACTCCCAGGCTATTAGAGAGACAAGGTGGGGGAGGGAATATCTTTTATTGCACCGACTTCTGTTGGGGAGAGACAAGCTTTTGGGCTTGCACAGTGCGCTTCCACTGACCTGAAGAAAAGCTTTGTGTAGCTCGGCAGCTTGTCTCTCCCCAGCAGAAGTTGGACCGATAGGAGATATTACCTCCCCCACCTTGTCTCTCTAACAAAGCTGATGAGGCTCATGAGGAGCTCAGGGGAGTTGTGACCATCTTGGATGATGCTCTAGCATTCCCATTATTGGTTAGGTTTGTCCAAATCTTTGTGTTGTCACACGGGGATGAGACGAAGCTCAGCCCCGGGAAGAGCAGCCCAGAAAACTGCAGAGAGGAGCCAGACAGAGACTCCAGCTAATAGGGGCAAAAGCAGCCAAAGCACGGACATTGGTTCTTTGGACATTCAGAGACTTTTCAACAGTGTTGATGGGCCTCTCTCTGCCCTGTGCTGACCAGCGGTTTGCTCCAACCCTCCAACTCCCCCCTACCCTCTCTCCTCTGCCTTGCCTCTCTTTCCACCCTTCTTTTCCCCTTTCTTTCCAGTTAGCTAACATAAGAATGGCCATACTAGGTCAGACCAAAGGTCCATCTAGCCCAGTATCCTGCCCCAGAGAGAATGAACAGAACAGGTAATCATCAAGAGACCCATCCCGTAGCCCATTCCCAGCCTCTGGCAAACAGAGGCTAGGGACACCATCCCTGCCCATCCTGGCTAATAGTCATTGATGGACCTGTCCTCCATGAATTTATCTAGTTCTTTTTTGAACCCTGTTATAATCTTGGCCTTCATCACATCCTCTGGCCAGGAGTTCCACAGGTTGACTGTGTGTTGTGTGAAGAAATACTTCCTTCTGTTTGTTTTAAACCTGCTGTCTATTCATTTCATTTGGTGACCTTCGGCTAGCTGTTTTTCACATTCCTTTTTGGCCTCCTAATTATATTTTTACACTTCATTTGCCAGAGTTTATCTTCCTTTCTATTTTCCTCACTTGGATTTAACTTCCACTTTTTAAAGGATGCCTTTTTCCCTCTCATTGCTTCTTTTACTTGGTTGTTTAGCCACGGTGGCTCTTTTTGGTGCTATTACTATGTTTTTTAGTTTGGGGTATACATTTAAGTTGAGCCTCTATTATGGTGTCTTTCAAACATTTCCATAAAGCTTGCAGGGATTTAACTTTTGGTGCTGTACCTTTTAATTTCTGTTGAACTAACCTCCTCATTTCTGTGCAGTCTCCCTTTCTGAAATTAAATGCTACTATGTTGGGCTACTGTGGTATTTTCCCCGCCACAGGGATGTTAAATTTAATTTTATTATGGTCACTCTTACCAAGCAGTCCAACTATATTCACCTCTTGGACCAGATCCTGTGTTCCACTTAGGACTAAATCAAGAATTGCCTCTTTTCTCATGGGTTCCAGGCCTAGCTGCTCCAAGAAGCAGTCAGTTAAGGTGTCAAGAAACTTTATCATTGCATCCTGTCCTGAGGTGACATGTACCCAGTCAGTATGGGGATAGTTGAAATCCCCCATTATTACTGAATTTTTTAAACTTTTTATTTACAAACTTATTTTTTAATTTCTCTAATCTCCCTGAGCATTTCACAGCCATTATCACCATCTTGGTCAGGTGGCCGATAGTATATCCCTGCTGCTATATTCTTATTATTTGAGCTTGGAATTACTATTCATAGAGATTCTATGGTACAGTTTGGTTCATTTAAGATTTTTACTTCATTTGTCTCTACGCTTTCTTTCACACATAGTGCCACTCCCCCACCAGCACGACCTGTTCTGTCCTTCCGATAGATTTTGTACCCTGGTATTACTGTGTCCCATTGATTATCCTCATTCCACCCAGTTTCGGTGATGCCTATTATACCAATATCCTCATTTAACACGAGGCACTCTACTTCACCCATCTTATTATTTAGACTTCTAGCATTTGTCTATAAGCACTTTAAAAACTTGTCACTTTTTAGCTTTCTGCCATTACATGATGTAATTGAAAGGGACTCTTTTTCATTTGACTGTTTCTCATCAGATTCTACCTGCATTTTATCATCTTCCATCCTCTCCTCCTTACTAGGACATAGAGAATCTCCATTAATAGATCCTCCCCTAAGGGACGTCTGTGTCCGAACCATGTGCTCCTCCGCACCCGTCGGCTTCCCCCCAGCCCTTAGTTTAAAAACTGCTCTACGACCTTTTTAATTTTAAGTGCCAACAATCTGGTTCCAGTTTGGTTTAGGTGGAGCCCATCCTTCCTGTATAGGCTCCTCCTTTCCCAAAAGTTTCCCCAGTTCGTAATAAATCTAAGCCCCTCCTCCCTACACCGTCCTCATCCACGCATTGAGACCCTGCAGTTCTACCTGTCTAACTGGCCCTGCACGTGGAACTGGAAACATTTCAAAGAATGCTACCATGGAGGTCCTGGACTTCAATCTCCTACCTAGCAGCCTAAATTTGGCCTCCAGGATCTCTCTCTTATCCTTTCCTATATGTACCACGACTACCAGCTCCTCCCCAGCACTACACATAAGCCTATCTAGATGTCTTGAGAGATCTACAACCTTCGCACCCAACAGGCAAGTCACCATGCGGTTCTCTTGGTCATCGCAAACCCAGCTACCTATGTTTCTAATGATCGAATTGCCTATTACTAAGACCTGTCTCTTCCTAATAACTGGAGTTCCTTCCCCCGGAGGGGTATCCTCAGTGCGAGAGGACACCACAACATCATCTGGAAGGAGGGTCCCAACTATGGGATTGTTTCCCTCTGCTCCAGTTGGATGTTCTCCTTCCCTGAGACTTTCACCCTCCACAACAGCACAGAGGCATCAGACCGGGGTTGGGACCATTCTACTGTGTCCCGGAAAGTCTCATCTCTGTACCTCTCTGTCTCCCTTAGCTCCTCCAGTTCAGCCACTCTGGTCTCCAAAGCCCACACACGGTCTCTGAGGGCTAGGAGCTCCTTGCACCGAATGCATACATATGCCTCCTGCCCATAGGGCAGGTAATCATACATGCTGCATTGGGTGCAACAAACTGGATAGCCCCCACTGTGTTGCTGGACTTCTGCCTACATTCTCTTTTTACTCCTGCAGCTTGTTCCTTTGCTGATGTTTTGTTTTTATCAGGGGGTGTTCTGGGCCTTAAGTGTAAAGAAATTTAAAGAATGCAAGTGTATCTAGTCTCCCCTCACATTCCCGCTCTAAACTCTCTCACAAAACTCCCCCGTTAGCTGCTCCTGTTCACTGATCCCCTTCTAAGTAACCCTCTCTCCCCAAAAAGTCATGGCACTAACATGCCGGGTTTTTTTGTCATCACTCTGCTGATGAGTTAGACCCCCTCCCTTCCCCTGGCTCTCACTGGTCTCTTTAGATTTCAAGCTCGTTGGACCAGGAACTGTTTGCTACTCAGTTTTTGTACAGAACCTAGCACTCCTGTAATAAAGACAATGAATAATGAGAAGAAAGAAATCATTCTTCACGTCACCTCCTGCACATTGGGTCAAACCGGAACTAGCTAAGATCACTGCAGTACAGACGATGCCCTGCAGAATGAAAACTACTTCTTGGGGTTTTAAAACATATTTTTCTTTAAATGCTCAGTTCCTTGTGTCCGTGAAATGGAGCTGAATGGAGCCTTCTTCTCTGAACCATGCTGAAATCTGTGTGGGGAAAGCACTGCAGAAAAGAGCTTCACGTTGCTATCCCGAGAATGAAATTTGTTTTATGAGTTCCGAAGATCCCCTGAGTTTCTGCATTGCTCAGATAAAAGCGCCTGAAAACGGAAGGGAGAGGAATCGCTAAATCTACTGAATTTCTGCTAGTGCCCAAGCTGCCAGGGTGTTTGTTGCTTAAAACCACCTGGGTTTTCTTTACTTGCCACCGCTGGCTTTCCCAGCTACTTTGCCGTGTTCATGTCACTGAGAATAATACTAACAGTGCAGCCCAGGGCTAGAAAGCGCCCCCTTCCCCTTTCTTTGGAAATGCAATATGGATTTTTAATTTATCATTTGATCGATTGGCTGGGGACTGTGTACAGTGCTAATTGGTTGCTTTGCCTCTTTGTCTATAATATTGAACTCTTTTTCAGTGCTCCATCTCCAGCTAGGCCTTTAGTGGAGAAAAATGGGTGTGAAATTGCTGTGACACTGATTTCATAGGGATTGTGGCTTTTATTTTCCTCTGTAAATTTTCTTTCCTGCAGCTCGCTCTCTTTTTTCTGGTGCTTTTTCTGGGTTGCTGCAGATTGGCCAGGCATACGCCAGCGCAATGCTAGGACACCGGCATGCCGGGCTTGAGTTGCCCCGATGAAAGTGCACACACAGGTCTTTGCATGCACCAAGTACAGGTGCATGTGTGCGTGTTTACACCTGAAGAGGGCTGGCGTAGGCCTCTTTGAAAATGTACTCCTTTGTTTCGTTATAGGAAATGCATGAATTGCTAGAGTGGATCAGATTCCAGGTCCACACAGCCCAGTCTCCTGTCTGTGACAGCGGCCAAAGCCAGATGTTTCAGAGGAAGATGCAAGAACCCCACAGTAGCATGCAGTGGGATCTGGGATAATTGCCCCCCCCACATTAGGTCCCATCATTATTGCTAGTAACTAGAGATTGGTTTAAACCCCGAGGCATGAGGGTTAATATCCCTTCAAAAATCTATGATTGCATCAAGCAGGATAATTCTGGATAGCCTTGTTATTCAGACAAACGTCCAACCCCTTTTTGAATCCTGCTAAATTCTTGGCCTCAGCAACATCCTGTGGCAGTGAGCTCCGCAGCTAATAACACACTGTGTGGAGAGGTATTTCCTTTTGTTGCTCTAGAACTTGCTACCCCTTAATTCCTTTGATTGTCCTTTTCTCCTGAGACCCGGTGAACAGGAGCTCCTGATTTCCCTTCTCCAAACCATTCCTTATTTTCTGTATTTGTATCATGTCTTACACTGACGTTCGAAGGAATAAATACAAACTATTTAGAGAATTTTTAAAGGAGTTCATTAAAAGGCAAGTGAGCAAACAGAAGGAAGGGACATAGCCAGGACATTATGGATAATGATTGTAAATTGAATTGTGATGGTTTAATTAAATATAACTTAAAAATTAATGAGAATGGGGTCTGCACTGACATAAAGCTTTCTTCATCTGTGAAAGGTAGTGCAATCCAGTGGCTAAAGCACAGGAATCGTTGCTAAGAGAGCTGGGCTCTTTTCCTGGCTCTGCCACTGACTAGTTGATGCCTCAGTTTCCCCAGCTCTAAAAGGGGATAATACTTCCCCACTGGGCAGGAAACTATCGAACGGCCGTAAAGAGTTTTGCAACCCTGGGATGCAAGAACTATGGAAGGGGAAAGTGGTACTGAGAGTTATCCTGAAAGCACTTTGGAAACATTAAGCTCCCTGCCCTGCTCTGGGGCATGGCAGTGTTAAAAGCCAGGCGCGAAGGACAATCACAGAACCATAGAAGTGTGGGGCTGGAAGGACCTCGAGAGGTCATCAAGTCCAGCCCCCTGCGCCGAGGCACGGCCAAGTAAACCTAGCCCTGACAGGGGTTTGTCCAGCCCGTGCTTAAAAACCTCCAGTGATGGGGATTCCACAACCTCG
Source organism: Chelonia mydas (assembly GCF_015237465.2). NCBI lineage: Eukaryota > Metazoa > Chordata > Testudines > Cheloniidae > Chelonia > Chelonia mydas. The sequence goes on from NC_051262.2 coordinate 2,418,490, forward strand.
CTTGGGAGCCCTGAGCGTTAGAAAGTCTTTCCTACTATCGAACTGAAATCTGCCTCGCTGCAGGACAGGCCCATTACTGCTTGTCCTACTACCAGTGGGCATGAAGAATAACCGATCACCCTACTCTTTATAACAGCCCTTAACATAATGGCGGCTGTTGTCAGATCCCCCCTCAGTCTGCTTTCCTCAAGACTAAATGTGCTCAGTTTTAACCCTTCCTCGCAGGTCAGGTTTTCGAAACCCTTTATCAGGTTTGTAGCTCTCCTCTGGACTCTCCAATTTGTCCACATCTTTCTGAAGTGCGACACCCCACACAGGACACAGTGCTGCAGTTGAGGCCTCACCAGGGCCTAGTAGAGCGGGACAATTGCCTCCCGTGTCTCACATACGACACTCCTGTTAACACACCCCAGAAGGGCATTACGCCCTCAGAATGAGACGATTATTTTAAGTCCTGATCCTGCAATTTGCTACATCTGCAGGAAGCCTGGCTGGCTTCAAGAGCAGCCCAGAGAAAGGGGTTTACAATGAGCCACCCGTCTCAAACGGGACTGTAGCACCACGGCTAGGAGCACTGCCCTTCCTGCCCTTGTCTGCCGAGTCAGCCTGCCCCGGCACCAGGGCCCCCTGCCCCCGCCTGCCAATCCTGTGAGATGCTGAGCACCCTCCCCTCTCACTGACATCACGGGGAGTCGAGGGTGCTCAGCACTTCGGGGCATCGGGCCCTTAGAAACCAGACCTTGGGCAGGCGTAGTCAACCTGGATGGAGGCTTTGGATTCCCTCTAGCCCTGCTCCAGAAGCCGCTTTCCCCAGGTAAGGGCTGTATAATGGGGCATTACAGGAACGTGGAGCAGCGTTAGAGGGACTCTGAAGCAGGGGGTTGTTTGTTTGCATTTATTTTTACTCACGTGTCTGTAAAATAAACATAAAGGGCCAGATTTTCCCCTCGCTCGCCCCAGTTTCCAGCAGAGTCACTCCACTGGCTGAATGGCGTTGCTCCAGGCTCACACCAGTGGGCTGAGAAGCAGATCTAAAGTGCCTGTCCTCGTCTGGGGAACGGTTCCTCCTCACCCCGTTTCCTGCAGAGCACAAACTACCCTCGGTCTGTTCTCCTCACCCCTGGCTCCTTCATAGCACGGCTGGGGCAGAGCTCTGGCTTCAGCAGCGGGAGCCGGAGGCGGCGCCTCAGTGCGCCAGGCAGGACCCACTGCGCTGGGTGCTGTACACACACTACAAAAGCACAGTCCCTGCCCCTCAGCGCTCAGCACCATTTCAGCAAGTCTCTTTGGAATCGTCTAGTCCTAGTGCTAGTCACCAGGCTCCCCTCTGGATCTGGAGAGCCCTGCTTCTCTACAGCCAGAGACACGCAGGCGCTAAAGACAGCTCCACCTTCCACTCAGAAGAAGTGGATTGACTCTGTTACATTTTAGACACGGACACTCACTGTCTGTCCTTCCTTCCCCACACCCGGTCTGGGATCGCGCTGCCGGCACAGCAGTGAGAGACAGAACTGCAAAACGGGGGGAGGGACAGCTCAGTGGTTTGAGCATTGGCCTGCTAAACCCAGGGTTGTGAGTTCAATCCTTGAGGGGGCCATTTAGGGATCGGAGCAAAAATTGGGGATTGGTCCTGCTTTGGGCAGGGGGTTGGACTAGATGACCTCCTGAGGTCCCTTCCAACCCTGATATTCTATGATTCTAAAACACTGGGTTACTTCCTGTGTTTAAAACACTCCAGACAGAAATCTCCCAAGTTGTGTTTCAGACAAGGCGCAGCCGGTGAGAAGCTCTGCCATCACCTCGTCCTGATGCAGCTGACTAACGGGGTCTGCTGGAAAAGACGGAAGACGGCAGGTGCGCACCACAGACAGCATCTGCCAGTGAGCAGGTCGCTCTGGCAGGTAACAAATGAGATGTTGATAGCATTAACCAGGAGCCTTCACCTGGCCTACAGCAGAAATATCGGAACTATTCCTAAGCAGGGACATAGTGGTTAGATTTTACTTCCCCAGCAGAGTTGTTAACGTGTCTGAAAATGTTTGCACAACTCCATAAATCCCTTTAATAGCCTGGGTAATTGCTTTATGTCACGCTCTCGCGGCTTGAGGCTATTTGATGAGCAGTAATAAACCCCCAGGGTATAACTCCTTTTCTAGGAGGACACCATGGGCAACCGACCCCCTTGGAATGTGAACATCTGTTCCACAAACACCGTTAGAGGACGAGGTGCTGATCTTTACAAGCAGACAGGAGGTGTGTACGCCGCTGTGCGGCTTTCAGGGTACGTTTGCTTCTAAAACGATATTGAGACAAATTGTTAGCTGTCTGCTACAATGGGGCTGTGTATCGATTGTGGTTGGTGGCTTGCAAGAAAAGTGCACTTGTGGGGCTGGAGAACAGCCCGTGGTAATGTGCTCGAGCTCCTGGCACACACACACGCGGCTAACGAGGGCTGAGGGCTGACACACAAGACAAAAAAGGGGCAGCATTCAGAGCAGAGCCATTGAACCAGCTCTCCCAACGCTTGGTTCGATGTCTCTTTGTGCACTGCTCTCCCTGTACATCAAAGCTGGCTTCAGCTTGCAAGCCCCACTCATTTCCCACCAGTTATTCTGTTTGATGACCGAATCCCAGCCCTCCTAATGATCCCCCCCGCATAGGAAATCCTGCACAGGTCTCCCAGAGGTTCATCTCACTGACGTGCCCAGTGCTCAGCGGGATAATAAATATGCAGTTGTTTAAATAACAGCAGCGTGATAGTCAGTGAGAGCCCTGAGCGAAATACAAATGGCATCTGAAGCTTGTGAGACAGCGGTGCGCAGGCACCGGAGATCGGAGCCCCGAACAAGGCTCCATGTGGCATGGAAACAAACAAACATCAATGAAATTAGTGGGCAAAGCGGTGGCTGCAAAAGTCAGCGTTACACCAGTTGCAAAGAGTTGGAACAGCCACCAAAAGAGCTGGTCCTGCCAAGAGTCAAACTAGTAATTACAGGGATCGTTAGTATCAGCCTAAGGCCCTGAGAGCTGGTGGGATAATGGCCTCAGCTTCCTCGGGGAGGCTGGGCTGAGGCAGTCCTGGAAAAGCAGCAAGGGCAGGAGGGGATGGGGAATGCAGATGGGACCATTTGTATCAGATGAAAAACAAAGGCAAACAGGGCTGCAGCTCCTCTTTGTTTGCACTTCACAGAAATACCAGGCCCTGGGGGCGAAGGAGCACAGAAGTAAGCACAATGCCAACCTGTGCTAGCAGTTACTCCATGGCAATGGCACTACTCAGGTGAGTAACTGCTCACCGATGAAAGAACGGGTTCACATGCCAGCCCTGGAGTTCCTATAAAATCAGTGTAAAAGCTACTCACCATGATGCCCCACCGGCACCTTCTTGCAGGCTAGCACCCCTGTGGATGGGTGTTCCTGACCTGCACCGTGGGGGTTTCTCTGTCTGGTAACTTGGCCCTCTGGCCAGTCACACTCTTTAGGCCAGTGCTTTTCAAAAAAATTTTCTGGCGACCCAGTTGTAGAAAATTGTCGATGCCCGTGACCTAACGGAGCTGGGGATGAGGGGTTTGGAGTGTGGGACGGGTTGGGGGGGTGCTCAGAGCTGGGGCAGGAGGTTGGGGTGTGGAAGGGGGTCAGGGCTCTGGGGTGAGCCCAGGGATGAGGGGTTTGACTTACCCTCGGCTGCTCCCAGTCAGCAGCACAGCCGGGACGCAGAGGCAGGCTTCCCGCCTGCCCTGGCACCGTGGACTGTCCTGCGCTCCGGAAATGCCCAGCAGCAGGTCCAGCTCCTAGGCGGAGGCGGTGCAAGGGGCTCTGCGCAGCTCTTGCCCGCAGGCAGCTCAGTGTGGAGCCGGTGCTCGGGGCGGGGGGCAGCGCGCGGAGCCCCCTGGCTCCCCAGCCTAGGAGCCAGACCTGCTGCTGGCCGCTTCTGGAGCTCACCGCGGTGTCGGAACAGGTAGGGACTAGCCTGCTTTAGCCAGGCAGCACCACCGCCGTCACTTTTAACAGCCCGGTCGGCGGTGCTGACCAGAGCCGCCGCGACCCAGGGCCTTCCATTCCGCGATCCACAGTTTGAAAACCACTGCTTTAGGCCACCCCTTCCAGGGTCACAATTGTTCAAGCTGAAAGTCCAAATTGTCCTTTACAGAAACACCATCCTCCCGCCCTCTCTGGGGCTATTCCTCAGCCTCTTCCCTGTCAGTCAGGCTCCCGCCCAGGCCTCCATGCCTGGAGAGCATTTCCCGGATAGCACAGGGCACGGCATCTCCTGGGCTTCTCCCCTTCCATTGCAACTTCCTGCCTCTCCGGGAACCTCCCTGCAGCTCCTTCCCCAGCAGCTGGCCAGCTGGGTGTCATCACTGTTTGGAAGCGGCTCCTTTCACACAGGAGTCCCCTGACTCCTTCCAGACGAGGCCCATCCTGGGCTCACGGTGGCTTAGACCCAGGTTCTCAAGCCCACCCTGTTACAGGCAGGGATACGGAGCGGATCCAAGCCCACACCCCAGGTGAGGGCTCCCATGCATGGCAGGGGGTGCTACAGCGTTACCGGTGGCCTCCTTTAGAGGGGCCATAGCCCTGGGGGCTCCTCAGCCCTTGGCTTGGGGTCGCCCAGGTGAACTAAAGAACCCTGACACTTCAGAAAGAGCCTCGTCTGTTCTGACCAGGTTTCCCCCCGTGCCCATCACCAGGGCACCCGAGTGCCGGCCAGAGTCCAACCCCCACCAGACAATCTTCCTCCAGGAGGCGACGGTCCCTCTCCATCTCCCCACCCCCGGGAACATGGACAGTGCTCTCTTTTTGTGCCTGTTGTGAATGGAGTGAGGCCATGTGCCCCTTTGTGGGGAAGCCACGTGCCCCTCTGTAGGGGCGGGGCCGAGGGGCCGTCTCTAGACATGTCACCGGCACAGAGCCTAGCTCTTGGAGAGGACAGAGCAGTTTGTCATCCCAGAGGCTGTGTCCCCAGCCTGGCAGGGAAGCAAACTCCAGTCCCACGTCCCATGACGGCGATTTCCTCGGGGCATTGTTTATTCTTTACCGGTGGGCACAAACAAAACCAAATAACACATAACGCAACCGCACAACTCAACTGCAAACACTGGTCAAATCCCCAGAGGCCTCCTTGCCACCGCCAGCAGGGCGGGGTTGGGGGGACGACACACCCTTCCTGTGAAAGGCAGGGAGCCGTAACCTGCTGTGTCTTTTGCCCTGTATCCAACATGCCCAATATGCAGGAGTGCCGCAGGCAGGGGGGCCCGCTACCAGTTCACTAACTACACACGCCGCACCAGGCCTAGCTACCCAGGTCCTGCTGCTCTGGTTGGGTTCTGGTGGCTTCTGAAACAGGACCCGGTGAGCACCGTTGGAGGACTCACAAACTATTCCAAGGGATGCCACCCAATTCCTGTACACTGTAACCCTCTGCAGGCTGCTACTCGTACCTTCCAGGCTGCGGGGAGACTCCCTAAAAGGCCACCTCTTCACAGGGGAAACCTGACCAAGGGCTTTGTCTACACAGGGCCGTCAGTGCGCCCTAAGCTCGGGTGTGAATTTAAAGTGCACTAGCTCCTCCACACCGACTCCCCAGGTGCACGCAGGTAGTTTAGTATAGTACACTTCCAAAGCGCATTGACCTGGGGATAGGGTTGCCCACTTTCCAGTCGCACAAAACCGAACAGCCTTGCCCCTCCCCTTGCCCCTCCCCCGAGGCCCGGCCCATGCCCCGCCCCTTCTCCAGAGCCCCACCCAATTTCATTCCATCCCCCCTCCTGCTGTCGCTCGCTCTCTCCACCCTCACTCACTCACTCATTTTCACTGGGCTGGCTCAGGGGGCTGGGGGGCGGGAGGGGGTGAGGGCTCCGGCTTGGGCTGCAGGCTCTGGGGTGGGGCCAGAGATGAGGGGTTTGGGGTGCAGGAGAGGACTCCGGGCTGGGACTGAGGAGTTCAGAGGGCGGGAGGGGGATCAGGGCCAGAACAGGGGGTTGGGGAGCAGGAGGGGGGAGTGAGGGCTCTGGCTGGGGGTGTGGGCTCTAGGGTGGGGCGGGGGATGAGGAGTTGGGGCTGCAGGAGGGTGCTTCGGGCTGGGACCAAGGGGTTTGGGGGATGGGATGGGGATCAGGGCTGGGGCAGGGGGATGGGGCGTGGAAGGGGGTCAGGGGTGCAGGCTCTGGGTGGCGCTTACCTCAAGCAGCTCCTGGAAGCAGCAGCATGTCCCCCCTATGGCTCCTAGCTGGAGGCGTGGACAGCCAGCTCTGCGCGCTGCCCTGTCTGAAGGTGCTGCCCCCCAGCTCCCATTGGCCATGGTTCTTGGCCAATGGGAGCTGCAGAGCCGGCGCTTGGGGGGGAAGCATGTGGAGCCACCTAGATGCCCCTATGCATAGGAGCCAGAGGGAGGACATGCCAGCAGCTTCCCGGTAGCCACGCAGCGTGGAGGCTAGCAGGAAGCCTGCCAGCCCCCGTGCACAGCGCCACACAGGCTCTGTGTGTTATGCGTGTTATGCGGGCCACAGCCACACAACATATATGCTACCTGTATGGCTCTGACAATGTGACATGGGCTGTGAGACGATTGGGCTGCAAGCAGGATGCGGGTTGAGAACCACTGATCTAGTCTGACCTCCTGCATAACACAGGCCTGAGAACTTCACCCCCTGACTCCTGCACTGAGATGAATACCTTGGTGCACTAGAGAAGACTTTACAGAAAAACGCCAAGTCTTGATTTAAAGTAATGGAGTAATGGATAATTTAACACTAGGAATCACTTCCCCTGTTGCAGAAATTCAGCCTATTCTGTGGTGGTGAGCAGCAAACCAGAATCTGGCAAAATACCAGGCCCTGCTCTTCCGAAGAGCGCTATGGAATCTTTAAAGAGTACATCACTCTTCTGTCTCATCTGAAAGACGTCTCCTCCACTCTGGGGAACTGTGCTCCATGGCTAACATCTCTCCGCCGCTCCTAGGTGTTCCCTGGAGACCTCCCATGCAAGTACTTACCCAGCCTGACCCTGCTTAGCTTGTGAGTTCCAACAAGCCATAGCTAGAGGAGGTATTATAAAATATAATGAAAAGCTCACAAACAGCACTATCCGGAGAGCAGTTTCTTTTATTGTCATATATAACAGATGGATACACAATGCATTGCAGTGAATAATGTCTGCTAGACTTGAGTGAATAATCCAGAATGACATCTTTCTCCATTAACTTTGCCATTTTTTCTGTTGTTGAATTATCCATGAACAGATTGAGAAATTCTTGAGTGTATTTGTTATTCCAGTGTATTTGCAAATTTCTTCAGCACTGTATTCTTGGTCCATTGAATTGCAAAAATTACAATCCAATGCACAATTCAAAATGTGTGCCCCAGCGCATGTAACTAAGATGTGTACTTTTCAGGGTGTAAGAGCCATGTATGTTAGTTATAGGCTTCAGAGCCTGAATTGTGAATGCTGTACAGATTAGGGTATTCACAGCTGGAGCTGTGTTGCTTCCAATCCGGTTTCAGCAACGGCGAAGTCAAGCTACCGTTCAGCGTTCCTGTTGGAGTGCGCAGAGGATTCTTTAGGTAAGTGCACACCAGGGTCAAATTGCAATTCAGTTCCAGGTTCAAACACCAATTCACACATTTCCACCAACGTTTCGAGTCACTAGGCTGTGCTTTGCCTCTGTTACGATCTGTGCCATGGGGGCAGTGGTCTTTTCCTGCCTCCTGGGGGCTCGGAGGATAATTTCATGGGTCTTTGTGCGGTGCTCAGACATTGTAGTGAGGGGAGCCAGAGAAGCAACTAGCCAGACTCATCTCATGGGTTACATGGACCCTGCCGCTGTCCTGTGCCCACGGTCAGACAGTCTGTACATTCTTCTCCCACGGAGGAAGCTACTGAATCCCTGGAAAGATCCTTGAGCTGGAGAAACTGATCGCTGAAGGGGAGAAAATGCTTTGATTGCCACTTCTGCCAAACTCCTCAGCTCCCCAGGTGGGAGCTGGAGCAGCATGTGCACCTTACCCCAAACCCATCCTGGCTGAGAGCAAGAGAAACATCTGTTTACGAGAAGCTTGTTTGCTCTGCACTGTGCAGCGAGGAATCCTCCAAGCCTTTAATCTCCCTTTGGGCAGCGAGAGACAAAGGGTTTGGTGAGGGATTTGGAGGGAGCTTTTACTTACAAGCATCAATACTGATTGGATTGCCAAAGCTGTTTCTTGACTAGAATAACCTCATTAGCTGGCAGTGGGGAAAGGTCACACCTGTGATGCCTGCCCTGGCTGTGATTACAGCGATACCTCCTGAAGGAGGGGAGGTCAATAATACCACCGGGCCCGATGCAAATGGGCTGCAATGAGCCTCTGAAGTGGCAGCTTCTCTTTTCAAGGGCTACATCTGTAATCAGGCTGGAAGTGAGTCTGATGTGTGGCACATTAGCCAAGCAGAGGGAAACCTTTTAGCTCTAGGCTCATCCAGCGAGGACAGTGGATGCTTCTGGGGACATTCTCCAAAGGAGTTTCCATTGTTATTCCCTGCTGTAACCTCTGTGGAGCAAGTCCTGGGGGCTTCCCACCAGGGACAATTGTCACTGAACAATCTTTCCACCTGCTGTGGGCAAAAGCCTAGAGAATGAATCCCAGATCAGCTGTGACCAACCGCAATGCCTAGGGACTAAAGCCAATCTGCTCCCAGGCAGGTTAGTCTCCTAGCCTATAAAAGGAGAGGAAATCTCGCCATGTGATTGGTACACCAGGACCTTGCTGCCCCAAATACCCCTCTGCTAGGGCCACTTGGTAAGACCCGGGGTGGGAACCCTGCCCTAAAATGAGACATTCTTTGTTTCGAAAAGCAAGGACTGGGCCGGAAGGGAAAGGGCGTGGGAGGTGGGAGCAGTGTAGAACTGCTCAATGAAATTGTTTTTAATTGTTCACTTTATTAATATAACTTCATAAGTAAAGTTTTATGAATGAAACTACATTCATTCATAAAACCAGGTACCCCAATAACTGGCTAATTGAGTTTCACTTTCAATCCAGTTGCTGCTTAAATCACTGAAACTTGCACTGCTTCAACACTGTAATTTCTGCTCCCTGTTTGTGTGACAAAGTGGGACTATTCTTAATGTTTCCTCTGAATAGCGTGGGGGTGCCTCAGTTTCCCCTATGCAGTTCTTAAGTATCTAGGTGGTGGGATAAGGGTGTATGATCATTGCAGAGCCCTAGAGGGCAGGTGTGTGCAGGGGTCTGGACACAGACAATGGCCGACACCCTGTTTCCTGGCAACTGATGGCCTGGGCCCTTCCCCCCTGCAAGGTGAGAGCTAAAGGGTTGGAGAACAAAGGAATCAGGTGACCTCCTGGCCTGGGAAAAGGGAAAGCCCAGAGGAGGAGGGGCTGGAGGGAGTTTCAGTTTGGGGCTGGCTGGGACATGCAGACGTGGTTGTCTGGCTCACTGCTCCCCAAAATGGACCCAACTGAGGGGTCCTGTTCTCTGCACCTGCAAGCTCTGTTTTAGACCATGTTCCTGTCGTCTAATAAACCTCTGTTTTACTGGCTGGCTCAGAGTCACATCTGACTGTGAAGTTGGGGTGCAGGACCCTCTGGCTTCCCCAGGAGCCCCGCCTGGGCGGACTCGCTGGGGGAAGCGCATGGAGGGGCAGAGGATGCCGAATGCTCCGAGGTCAGACCCAGGAAGGTGGAAGCTGTGTGAGCTGTGTGTCCTGGAGACAGGCTGCTCACAGAAAGGAGACTGCCCCAGAGTCCTGCCTGGCTTCATGGGGAGCAGTTCCAGAGCATCGCCCAGGGACTCCGTGACAGTTTGTCATTCATTATACTTGTCTATATTGTAACTTCTGTTCACTGTTGGCCATTCCTGACACTTATCTATGTTGTGACCCAAACAACTCCATTTTAACTTCTCCCAAACTCCATTTTAAAATGCTCACTTCATTTTTGCAAAACCCTGCTGTAATCTGATTAGTGTAGTTTAGATGTGGGAATGAGATATGGAGGGATGATGGAATCAACCTCCAGCCCCAGCCTGTCCTGATGAAATAAAGTGTAAATGCCAGCGGCTGAAGATGCAGAAAACAGCCCTGACAAAGCAAGAGTCCACCCTAAAAAGAAAAGAACAAAAGTACAATTGAAGAAACATCAAAGCCAGGTCCCAGGCTGAAAGTCATGTCTGCAATTGATGGGTGATCAGTCACACCGAACCCAGAAGCAGCGTGACACAGCAGGACCTATAGGCTCTGGATTCAAACTAAAGCCTACAAAAAGGATGGATGAGATGGAAGACTTTGGAGAATAACATTCTGCTGCCAACATGGAAGGGCTTTGGTGCATGCCCAACAGAGACCCAGCCCTTCCTTGTGTAAGCAGAGTCAGGATGAGCTCCACCCTGACATCTGGTGGTGAGGTGTGGCAAGTTGTGGAAAAGAACTTCAGGGGCCGATCTCATTTGCATAGGCACACCCACCCCGCCTAGCATGAGGCCATAGCTGCCCAAATGGTCACTTTGGCTGCTGTGGGATCCCCAGTGTCTCTGTTATTGGGGCACGAAGAATAAATTGTTATTACCCTGATTATGGGAATCAAGGACAGTGGAACTGCACTTTGCCTTTTGTTATGATGGAGGGACTCGCCATCAACTAAGTAGCACTCGCTAGGGAAGGGACATGGGTTCCAAAACTCTGTGAATGGAGAGAGGCTGGGTATTAATGTTTGGTGGCATGGGCTCCTTGTTGAGGGCCTTACATGCTAATTGTACTGCCTCCTCTCTCTGTTATGGAATATCAGGGCTAATTTTGATTCTATTAGGAGTCTAGTTACTGGCTGCTGAGCTGAATTGGCTTTGGGCTAATGGTGCACCAGCACTGAGGCTCTCTTACTATGGGCTGCAATCATAAAAGAGCTAAACTTACTAACAGCTGAAATCACTGAGTGTTGTGTTAAGTAGTGGGGGAGTCTGAAGATATCTGGTGGAGCAGTGTGTGGGACCGGGAGCAGAGCAGCTGGTGGAGCAGAGCAGTTTGTCAGATGCCTAGAGCAGCTCATGGGGCGGCTGGCAGAGCGGAGCCCCATGGCGAGGTGGGGCCATCAGCTTTGGACCACGTAAGGTGCCCCTTAATCTCCCCCACATCTCCACCCCGGTTGGGAGGTAAAACTCTGCAGATAAACGTTTGAACTCTGCCCTGACCAGGGACAGAGACTTTTGGGTCGTGGGACTTTGGGTGATTTGGGGTTGCTGGACTCAAGAACCAAAGGGAAAGGACATGCCCCAGTTTGCTTGGGGTGGGGTTTTTGCTCATGGGTTGTGTTATGAATCCTGTTGGTGGTGTTTCCCCAATATAATACCACATTGTTTCTCTCTGTTATTAAAAGGCTTTTTGCTACACTCAGACTATGTGCTTGCGAGAGGGGAAGTATTGCCTCCCGGCCCTTGTTGCTGCCAACTCTGACAGGCAGAGGGTTACACTTGTGCCCGGCTTTCCTGGCCAGTTAGCCGCCACAAGCTACGAACTCAAGCTACGTTCAGGACTGGTAACTATACAGCAGCTGCAGAACATTTGGGGGTGGGGTGTGTGTGTACATAGGTATTAGATATTAGTTATTGGTCTTAAATCAAATTGTGTTGTTATAAACGTGATGTCTTGTCCCCTGAAACGATCCTGTGTACTTTTGTCGGTGTAACAGCAGGAATAGACGGTCTGGGAGCAGGGATGCAGGGTTCTGGGGCAGGGAGAGACGCCAGCCATGGAGTAGGAGAAGACAGGCAGGGTTGGGATGAAGTGGGATAGTGGGGATGTGAGTGGAGAGATGGCAGGAGCTGAACAGTGCAGCTGTTATTGGCTTAAGCTTCCCAAACAAATTCAACCTGAAGCAGAGACCAAACCAGGGAAATTCCAGCCCAAACAGTTTGCCAAAGTCAGAACCAATTGAAAAACGGGGTTACAATGGGAAGTGTTAGACAGCCTTACTATTTATTACCCATGTGACTGCTCCACTTATATTAAAAGGATGGAGAGAAAGCAGGAGCATTTTCCCGTCAGGCAACATCCAGAAACACTAACGCTGGGTGAGGGTACCCCCCACGTGAGGGTACCGGGAAGTTAAGGTTTCCTCAGCAACAGGGACCTGCCCCCATCGCACAGAGTGGGGATTTTCCATGACTGTTGACACTGTTACATTGACAAATGAGCAAACATCATGCAATGGGGCTGAGCTAATGTTGGCTCCGGAGCCCACCCAGCATCCCCCAGATCACAGACCCCCAGGGGCCAGCTGCTCCCAGAGCTAGCCAACTTAGAGATGGAGAAGAACTATCAGGTCCACTTATGTCAGTGCAAGCTTGTCCACAGAGCCGTCTCATGGCCCTGTGAGCTCAGAACATCGTGCGATGGTCCCACAAGAACCCCCCAGCCCCAGTGAGCCCACAAGCAATACCCCAGCACCCTTCCTTGACTCCCACCCCTCACAGCTCCATAGCGCCCCCTTCCTGAGCCTCCTAAACTCACAGGCCGACATGTGTTTGTTTTTCTAGTCACATCCGTTTTCCAGGCCTGACTCCTTAATATTGGTACGTGGGAAACGGTGCCTGGCCCACGATGGGCCAATCTGACCATGGCTGCAGCACAAACAGCAGCTGATTTGATTGAGCAACACGCAGTCCCTATCACCAAGGCCTGTAGTGATGCTGTATGACAGAAGTCTTGATGACAACAAGAGAGGAAATACAAGCTCTGTCTTGCCCTGCTAACCCCATCCCCGGGCTGTGCAGCAGAGTCTTTGTGTGAGTCCGGTGGGGATAGGCGGAGCAAGTGGAGATCAGAGCCTCCAAGCGAGGACAGGAGAAGGCTGGTGTTGAGATCAGTTTTCTTTCCTGCTCTGGTTGCCTCTCTGTTCTGACCCCTCCCCAGGTCCTAGTCAACCAGCCTGGGCTTTCTCTTATGTGCTGCTGTGCCAGATGTTCCTACAGCCTGGGGTAACTGAGAGAATGACTTGCCAACGTTTCCTGCACTGTGAAATCTACAAAAGGCTTGTGCTCTTCTGCTCTGGGAGGGCTGGTGCCTTGGACACGTTCTGGAGAGTTTGGTAGGTTTATTTTAGAGCTATTCCACTCTGAGAACTCTGCAGAGCTGCGGGTCTCCACAGCCTGTATCCGCCAGAATCAGCTGCTGCAACACGTGAATTGCTTGAACTTTGCGTCCAGCCCAGCGGTAGGGAGGCTCTGAGCCGTCGCTCCTGCTGGCTGAGGGGCACACGTCTAGGTCCGGTGGCTCCGACGACCCTAAACCCTGGAAGATCCTGCAGCTCTTTCCTCCACAGGCTTCTGACACAGCTCATGTATTCCAACAGGACCTGCCTGGGCCGGGACTCCTGGGCTAAGTTCCCTCTCAGCTGCGTGGCCACCTATTAAGCACCGCGCAGGTGCTCACAGCTGCAGCGCCTCTCCCCATGCCCTGGACCTGCCGCGGTGCCCCACCCCCAGCCCCAACCCACGGTCAGGGGAGAGGCGCCTCTCCCCCGCAGCCCAGGTGCTGCTGTGGGGAGACAGAGCTGGGGGGGAGTCCTTGCCACTGTAGCCCCGGGGAGTCCCACTGCACCCCATACCCCTCATCCCCAGCTCCACCCGAGCCCACACCCCCAGCCGGAGCCCTCACCCCCAGCACCCCAACCCTCTGCCCCAAGCCTGAGCTCCTCATCCCTGGCCCCACCCCAGAGCCCGCACCCCAACCCTCTGCACCAGCCCTGAGCCCCCTCCCACACTCCAAACAGGGTGTGGGAAGCTCCAGGGGCACACAGGGAGCTGTTAGCCCCAGGGTGTGGGGGAGCCCCACAGGCACGGAGGGAGCTGCCGGGAGCAGGATGTGGGGAACCCCACAGGCACAGATAGACAGGTGCTTTTCAATACCTTTATCAGTGATCTGGAAGAATATATAAAATTGCTGGTAAAGTTTGCAGATGACAAATTGATGGGGTGGTGAATGAGGACAGGTCGGTTCTGGGTCACATGGGAAACGGGGACATTTGAATAACACAGACAAAAGCAAGGTCATACATCTGGGACCAAAGACTATGGGTGACGCCTGGGGGAGGGGAGCCTGCACCCTGGAAAGCAGTGACTCTGAAAAGGACATCAGGGTCATGCGGAAACCAACTAGCCACATGCTCCTAGCGCAATGCTGTGGATAAGAGAGCAAACGCGATCCTTGGATGTATAGGGTAACGTTGGGTAGGGAGGTGGCACCAGCGCATGGTGTTAGTGAGACCGTTACCGGATACTGTGTCTAGTTCTGGTGTCAACCCTCTGAGACAAGAAGGAGTTTTTAAAATGTATTAGGAACAGAAAGAATCCTGACAATGGTACGGTCCGTTACTAGAGGGCAATGGTAGAATTATCAATAATAATGCAGAAAAGGCAGAAGTTCACTAAATATTTCCGTTCTGTATTTGGGGAAAACCAGCTGATATAGTCTCATCACATGGTGATTATAACACTCTTTCCATTCCACCAGTATCTCTGGAGGATGCTAAACAGAAGCTGCTGAAGTTAGAGAGACAAGGTGTGTGAGGTAATACCTTTAACTGGAACATCTCCTGTCTGTCAGACAGAGAAGGTTTTGAGCTTACACAGAGCTCTTCAGGTCTGGGAAACCTACTCAGAGCGTCACAGCTAAATACAAGGTGGAACAGACTGTTTAGCATAAGTAGTTAACACACATTTCAAGAGACCATTCAATTTGAAGTGGCCTGTTAAACAACAACACTCCTTGCTACTAAAGTTAGACGTTTTTAAATTAGCAGATCCAGAGAACTTGCAACCAAGAGTTTTAAAAGAGTTGACTGAGGAGCTGACTGGAGTGTTAATGTTAATTTTCAGTAAGTCTGAGAGTGCTGAGGAAGTTCCTGACAACTGGAAGAAAGCTATTGTTGTGGTAATTTTTAAAAGGGGTAAATGGGATAACCCAGGTAATTATTGCCTGTCAATCTCACATCAAATCTGGGCAAGATGATAGAGCAGCTGATATGGAACTCAGTCAATAAAGAATTAAAGGAGGGCAATGTAACTGATGCCAGTCAATATGGTTTAAGGAAAATAGAGCCTGTCAGACTAACTTGATATCTTTTTTGATGAGATTACAAGTTTGGTTGATAAAGGTAATCATGTTGACATAATAAACTTAGAGTTCTGAAAGGTGTTTGATTTGGTTCCACATGACATTTTGATTAAAAATCTAGAACTCTATAAAATTAAGATAGCCAGGTTTTTAATCCATTTAATGGGTGCTAAGTGATAGGTCGCAACATGTAACTGTAAATGGGGAATCCTTATCAAGCAGGTGTGTTTCCAGTGGGATCCCACACAGATCGGTTCTTGGCCCAACGCCATGTAACATTTTTATCAATGACCTGGAAAACCTAAAATCATCACAGATAAAGCTTGCAGGTGACACAAACCCTGAGGAGTGGTAAATGATGAAGAGGTCAAGTCACGGATTCAGAGCCCTCTGGATCCCTTGGTAAACTGGGCGCAAGCAAACAATATGCATTTTAAATATGGCTTAAGGTAAATGTATACATCAAGGAACAAAGAATATAGGCCACACTTACAACGTGGGGACTCCCTCCTGGGAAACAACGACTTTGACAAGATTTGGGGGTCACGGTGGATAACCAGCTGAACATGAGCTCCCACTGTGAGGCTGTGCCCAAGAGAGCTGAGGCACTCCTGGGATGCAATAAACGGGAATTTTGCGTGGGAGGGAGTAGAGAGATTATTTTACCTCTGTGTTTGGCACTGGCGTGGCTGCTACTGGAATCCTGTGTCCAGTTCTGGTGTCCACAATTCAAGAAGGATGTTGATAAATTGGAGAGGGTCCCCACAGTTCCTCTGTGCACTGACAGTGGCAAGGGAAGAGAATGATCTCCTTCAGCAGCACACAGGAGAACAGAGATTCTGCTTTAATTAAGCAACCACTTGTTTGTCTTTTGCTGCACCAAGACCTGTCCTGCTGCCGTCTGTGCATATCCCAGGACAGCTTCTCACTCAGGCTGCTCCAGGGGGACACGCACTGTCAGCCATAATTAAACACGACAGTATTCTGCAGTGCTGGCCTAGAACCCAACAGCTCGCAGCGGGCTGTGGGGTCACAGGAATCCATAGTGTTGTTCCGCTTAATAGGGGATGGGGCAGAGCCTGCCATCCCGACAGTTACAGTTGTCAGACAGACCTTTGCAGGGAAGGTGGTGTCAGAGCTGGAGAAAGCCGGGGAAGAAGGAAAGGAAACAATGTGAAAGAGCCTGACATGCCCAGAGAAAACAACATACATGGACCTCTTGTCTTTGCAAAAGCAAGTCTATGGAAAGCATTCTGCCTGGCAAGGTAGACCTGACTCCGAAACCCACATGTTCCCCATCCACCACAACTTCCTTTAACCCTTCTCTGACTGCTTTGCACAGGCAGGCACCCCCTGCAGCTGGGTGTATGGTATCCAGGAACAGTGGAAACTTCCTATGGGCGGAGGTGTGGGAGGGGGAATGAGCGCCTGAACCCTGGCCTCACCCCCTGCACTACCCCTCTCCCCAAGGGCCAACCCCCATCCCACCCCTTCCCCCTAAGGCCACGTCCCCACCCCACCCCTTCTCCCCAAGACCCAGCCCCCTCCCCCCTTGCTTGTCCTTATGGCATGTAAAAAGGGGGAGGGCTTAGCCCATTGCCCCCTGGTTCCCCCCCTCCCCGGTGCAGAGCCCCTGATTGCACCCTGACACTACTGATTCCTTCTGTTTTGCCACTCAGGTGAGCTCAAAGCTTGTGACCGCATGGTCCCTGGCCCTTTGGCCATAATGAAAACTGACCCTTTTTGTCTTCTGTCGATAAGCCACTCTCTGGTACGTGACAGCTCTCTGTCTCCCTCACCATCGCTATATCAAGCCTATAGCACAATGCCAGATAAAAGTTAAACGGACAGTCCCCATGCTGGCATTTCCCATCTTTTGAGTGCTTGACTTTGCAACCTTAATATAATAATGTGTGTGTGTGTGTGTGTGTAATTTCCTAGGTTTTTAAAAAAGCAAACAAAGAAACAGAAATTCCACCACGTGGCCTCATACTGACACCAGGATGGGCCATCCACAGGGCTGGAACGTTTACACCCCCCCCCGCCCCCCAGCCCTCTGCCCCCTGAGCTAAGATAGCAGTTGTAGCTTGTCGTGCCCTGCGTGGAGCAGCACAAGGAGAAGACGAGATGCGCTTTGCCAGGAGCTCACAGATGTTTGCTGACAGCAGAGGAGTGGAGAGACTCAGGGGAGTTGGCTTCCTCTCCTCCTTGGAAAGGAGTGTGCTCTACTGGGCACAGACTCTTCTGGCCCTTTCCCTCCAACCTGTCTCTCTCCCAGTCCTGTCTCTTCCCTACCCCTGGCTTCTTGCCTAGCCAGCCCTAGACTCCACTCCTCAGGCATCTTGTCCTAGACCAGTTTCACTCCCCCGCCAGTCCTAGTCTCCCCCTTGGGGCCTGTCACCACTACAGCGCCTCCTTCTGGCCAGGTTTGGGGATTAGCTCCACCAGGCCGACACCCCTTCCTGCAGTTGCTCTCTGTCACTCTCATGCTCGCTCTCTCGGGACTCATCTGCTCCCGCTTCGTGGCTTGGCCCTCTGGGCAGGTCCTGTAGTCCTCTCCTTCCGGGGGACGGGGCGTGTATCTAGTTCTGTCAGGACCCTCTCTTCCCTTTCACGGCCCATTAACGGCACCACAGCCAGTGGCTGGAAGGAGAACCCAGACCCGCCGCCTACACTGGGTTCCAGCCCAGGGACCCTACAACAAGCAGTCAGGGTCTGCACAGTCCTGACCCTTACTGCTGTATCCCTGGGCTAACTCCCACCTTGCCTTCGCTCACCCTGAGTGTCCCTGCAGCCTCTCTCTCTCTGCAGCCCCCTCTGCTCTTTGCTACTGGACTTTCTACAGGCCCCTCCTGTCCCTGGGCAGCTGAGCCTCCTCTTTAATTAGTCCTCATTGCTCCCTGGCTCCTCCTCCAGGTGCAGCCGAGGTGGTTAATTGCCCCCCTGAACCTCTTCAGGCCTTGTGTGGGGTAGACACCCCATCCCAGGCCCCCCCATCCCAGTCTCCAGCCTAGCCAGTCCAAGTTCCTCCCAGATCCTCGTCTGGTCTGTCTCTCTACCCCGTTGGCTTGGCTCCCAGTGATCCTCCTCATCCCCATTCCCCTCCCTCCCACTCCCAGACTCTCTCCCAGGGCTCCTCACCCAATCTCTGCCTCCCACATCCACCCTGTCCCTGGTTCCTTGTCCCGCCAGTCCCTGTTCTCCCCCTGCAACCCTTGCTCCTCATCAGATCTGTCTCCCCTTACCCACAACCCCATTTCCTTTCCTAACACCTGGGTTCCCAGTCTCCTTGCCCAGTGCCCCTGCCCCTAGTCCATACCTAATAACCCCCTCAGCTCCCAGTCCCAGTCACTCTCCGTGCCCCCACCCACAGTCTCCCGGGCTCCTTGTCCCAATCTATTCCTGCCTCCCCACAATCTGAGTCTTGTCCCCCCAGTGCTCACGACTGGAACAGTACCTTCCTCCTTCAGGCTGCCTGGAGGCCAGCATGGTGTCACTGAGAGCACAGGAAGGACAGGCTCCCTGTTCTCAGTTTCAGTGCCCAGCTCCCGTCTGCAGCAGCCAGGAGCAGCAATTGCAGGGAAAGTCCCATTTGGCCCCAGGATCTTGGGCTCAGTCATTCTGTGGGGATGGTGCACACAGTCTGCCCAGCGCTAGGAGCGATGAGCAGACAGATTCTATCCACATTGAGACGATCTGCAAAGCTCAAAGCAGTCTCTGCTGAGTGGGTGCAAACTGTAATTTTTCAAAGGCTTATCACTTGGCCAGATTTGGGTGGATATTCACTGGGGCAAACAAAGGCACATCCCTGACACGAGGGCCACTCTCCTGCTCCAACACATGGGGCGGGGAAGGACATGTTTTTCAAAGGAAGTTTTTTAACATCGCAAAACAATGTATTTTTTCCTAGCCTTGTTCTTGGAAATGGCTGAACCATTTTGGTGGAAACTAAAAATAAATAAGTATTGGCCTGAGGCTGGAAAATTTCAGCCTGAACAGTTCGAGTTTGGCAATGTTTTAAGCAAGTAAAAATCGGGTATTACTGTGGGAAATGTCAGGCAACCTTAATAATCAGCAGCGCTCGCCGCTCCAAATAATGCCACTCTATAAATCACGGGTATGCCCTCTCCACGAACACTATGTGCCATTCTAGCCATCCCGGCTCCAAAAGGACAGAGCATGAATTCAGGGGATTCGGAGGCTCCCTGTGGAGAACAGTAGAGATTGAGACCATTTACTTCAGAGAGGAGACAAATAAGGAGGGACTTGATAAAGGTACAAATACTAATGAATGGGAGAGAAGATAATTTGTGTGCCTAGATCCGCCCTGACACCTGATAGAAGGAAGAGGAAATATTCCATTAAAATGAAAGGCAGCACATTTAAAACTGGGACAAGGAAATGCTTTTTCACTCTATGCAAGGTTCGTCTGTGGAACTCACTACCACAAGATATTAGTGAGGGAAAAAGCTGGCAAGTTTGAAAAAAGGATTATACTTTTATATGCAGAATGAGAACATCCAGATTTCACTGCTGAGAGCTACAGAGAACTTTTCCCTGTGGGCAGCATCTGACGCCAGCCACAATCAGAGACAGGATACAGAGTAGATGGGCCACTGGTCTGAAAACAATGAAGCAATCATCCCGTGCTTCATTAGCCCATAGCCTCTGCCTTGCCGTTCCCAGTTGCTATCCTGTTTATTCTAAATCCCAGGTCTTGTTCCAGAAGTCAGAGAACAAGAACTAACCCAAGTCAGCATTTACTTCAAGCCACATGAAACTTCCTACTGTGAGGACTTGGAGGAGCCGACAAACCAGGCGTGTGGGGACTGCTCTACAGACACCACTGTCCATCTCAGTTCGGTACTTCTCTGGCCCCCGTCACTGCGGTATCGGAGCATCTCCCAGTGTTTACTGTATTCACTCTCACAGCACTGCTGGGAAATAGGGCAGTGCTATTGTCCCCATTTTACTAATGGGGAAGGGAGGCACATAGAAATATAAGTGTCTTGCGCAAGGTCAGAGGACAGCTATGGCAGAGCAGGAACTGAATCCAGGTCTCCCAAGGCCAGCACTCGAATCACTGCACCATCCTTCCTCCCAAACCTCCCCTCACCCCCAGATGGGACAAGGCCCCCCCCATCCCTGACTTAGCCTAGCCACTGTGCTGCGAAGTGTAGAGCAGGGAATGCCATTTCACTGCCACAGAGTCAGCACGTGCAACTCATCTGAACCAGGACTTTGAGAATTCCACTCCCATGGGCATGGCCCTGTTGGCAGCGGGGCACCGACACCACTGCTCCACGGGGAACCTTGTTAAACTCTCGTACGTTCTCTGTGAAATCCCGTGCTGTTGTCTTGACAGGCATCACTCTAATGAGTGGGGAGGGGGAGAGAAAAATCTCTCCATTTGTCATTTGACCTTTACATATTTCCCAGGTGGAATAACAGATATGTCCCAAATTTAATCCATGACTTGAGGTCAGAGGTCACAGCCCGTCAGCAAAGCCGTTTTGTCAGTAATTCCCCAAGGTCTTTGACATTCTTGGGAGATATACTGCACCTCTCATTCTCTGCTGCTGCCAAAGGATGGCACATCCCAGCTGACGGCAGAAGGAGCTCCTGAGAGGTTCAATAAGGCCTGTACTGATTTCGGATGCTCCTGTGCCATCCATAACCATTTATTGCCTCCCAAACAATGGATCTGGCCTTGTTACACTCCTGTGGGGTCGGGAATTTATTCCTGTTTTACAATGGAAAACCAGAGGCAAAAGAGGCACTGTTACTTGCCCAAGGTTACATAGTGAGTCTGTGGCAGAGGACAGACACCTGTGGCTGGCCCATGCCCGCCGACTCGGGATCACGGGCCTAACTGTGGTGTAGTCATTCAGGTGTGGGCTTCAGCCCAAGCTCTGGGACCCTCCCACCTCGCAGGGTCCTAGAACTTGGCCTCCAGCCTGAGCCCAAAAATCTACACTGCAATTAAACAGACCCTAAGCCCAAGTCAGCTGTGGGTAATAAGTTTGTTAGTCTCTAAGGTGCCACAAGTACTCCTGTTCTTTTTGCGGATCCAGACTAACACGGCTGCTACTCTGAAAAGTGTAGACATTACCCTTCATCTCCACTTCAGTGTCTTGCCCACAAGGAAGTTATTTAAGGGTATAAGTGTTTGAAAAACAAGCCCATACGGTACCTTGTTAAAACTTTACACAAGTGCTCAGAGATTCACAGATCTTAAGCCAGAATTGCCCCAATCATGAGCCGGCATCACTCAGGCCAGAGAATCTCACCCAGTGATTCCTAAATCAGGCCCCGTTACAGGGTATCCTTTAGAAAGATACTCAAGTCTTGATGTAAAGACATTAAGCGATAGAGAATCCAACTCAGCTCTGGGTAAGCTGTGCCAGGGGTTCATTACCCTCACCATTAAAAAGTCGTGCCTTATTTTTAGTCTGAATGTAACTCACTTCAATTTCCAGCCACTGGATCTCAATAGACCTTTGTCTGCTATCAGAGCCCTCTGCTATCAGAAACATCTCCCCATGTAGGTACTCACAGACCATTATCAAGTCACCTCTTCGCTAAGGTTAACCTTCTCTTGGGCCATTAAACGGACTGAGCTTCCTAAATCTCACTCTGGGGCAGGTTTTCCAGACTCTGAAACATTCTTGTAGCTCTTTTCAACATCCTATTTGCAGTGTGGACTCCAGAACTGGATTCAGTATCAAGTAACAGTCTCATTATGCAGAGGTAATAACACCTCCCTACTCGTATTCCTTTGCTGATTCAGCCAACGATTGTGCGTGACCTCTCTTAGCATCGCATCGGGAGCTCATGTTTTCACTAAGTCCTTTTCAGATTCACTGCTTGTCCCCCATCCTATATGTGTGACTTGTATTCTGTGTTCCTAAATGTACAACCGTACATGACTGTATTAAAACACATGCTGTTTAGATGTACCAAGTTTACCAAGTGGTCCCGATTGCTCTCTAGAACTGGCTTGTGCTTATCACGGTTCCCCATCCCATGATCTTTGTGTCACCCGCAAACGTTACCAGCAATGATTTTATATTTTCTTCAGGATCATTGATCTAGACATTCAATAGCACTGGGTTGAGAACAGAATCTTGTGGGACCTCACTAGAAATACCTCCACTGGAGGATGATTCCTCATTCACAACGACCTGTTGAGATCTATCAGTTAGCCAGTTTCTAATCTATTTATTATGGGCTATGTAGCCCTGTGACCTGGAGCTCTCAGGGGAAGGCGCTCTCTGCTGACATCTCTTGATGAACCGGAGGAAAAACTTGAATTAGCCAGACTTCTTTTGCATGGGTGTCACCTAGTATTGCCAACCTCAAGAGATCAAAAACCATGAGTCAGACCCCCCCGAAATTCATGAAAGGCTCATTAAATCTCGAGGTTTTTTACACAGATGATACTGTGGGTTTTTACCTGTATTCTGAGGAAAGACCCCCCTGCCCTTCTCCAGGGCGTGAGTGACAACGACTTGCCCCAATCCCAACATTAGTGGGTGAGGTGATCTCTGTCCCTGCTGCAGATCTCACCCCACCTCTGCCCAGCAATTAATTCTGTTTCCCCAGCCCCTCCCCTCACTTCTGCTCCTCCTGGGGCTCTTCACCCCTTTCTCCCAGGCCTCCCCATTTCCAGACTGGGGGGGGCAGTTTCAGGGGCTCTTCACCCCCCTCTGCCCTGTTCAAGGCCAAGTCCTGCAGAGGGCAGGGGGGAGGAACAGAGATACCTTCTGGGGGCGGGGAAGGAGGGGCAGGGCTGCCCCGAACTGCTGGGCTTTTTAGCTCCTTCTTCACCCTCTCTCCTCTGGGAACAGCTTGGGGCTGCTCGGGGAGGGGCGGGGGGAAGGGAGAGGACTCTCCCTGCAGCAGGTCAGTTACTCTACCCCCAAAAGGTGGGTAAATGAAGCAGGCAGCCTATCAGATGGCTCAAATTGGCTAGAAGATTGGAACTTCTCACGTCCTCATGACACTGACTCCAACCGCAGCCAATCCTGTCACTCATGAAGGAATTATGGGAGTTGGCCAGACGGGACACCTGCTATACCAGTGTAGACATGTTGGTTACTTTGGTTCAACTTCACTGATGTTTTGCTGGAGCAACCCCACAGGCTTGGGCCTTCTCTGATCCCCTCCCCTGCCCTCCGCTCCCCTATTCTTAAACTCTTTCATCTCCATGGTCACTTTTTTGGAAGGGCAGGGGCCTCTGTTTCAGATTTTGCCTGGGCCTCCCGAAAACCTCTGCCACCAGCTTCTGTCCTAGTGGCGAGCTCCGTCCTTCCTCCTTCCATTTCTTCTCTCCTCTCCCCACCCTGCCTCTCTAGCTAGCCTTGCCCTGCCCCTGGCATCACTTGGTGAGACTGTGCAGCCCAGTGCTCACACCACCACACCCTACGCACCCTGGTGCCCAAAAGAGCGAGCCCAGCGCTGGCCGTGCTCACCTACCTGAGCAATGTGGAGACCAGCCTCTCTGCTCAGACTTTAGATCTATTTTATTCTTTCACTCAGAAAGGAGCATAATCTCTGGCAAGTCCAGTGTACCAGTACAATCAATCAGGCAGGCCAAATAAGAATTTGCAGAGCAACTAGCAAAAGACTTAAATATTAACAGCAAAAAAACCCAACAACAATGTTAAGTACATCAGAAGAAGGAAGCCTGCCAAAAAGTCAGTGGAGCCACTGGATGATCGAGGTGCTAAAGGAGCACTCAAGGAAGACAAGGCTGTTGTGGAGAAATTAAATGAATTTTTTGCATCAATCTTCACTGCAGAGGACAGGAGGGAGTTTCCCACACCTGAGCTGTTCTTTTTAGGTGACAAATCTGAAGAGCTGTCCCAGATTGAGGTGTCAGAGGAATCCTAGAATCGTAGGACTAGTAGAGACCTTGAGAGGTCATCTAGTCCTGTCACCTGCACTCATGGCAGGACTAAGTATTATCCAGACCTTCCCTGGCAGGTCTTTGTCTAACCTGCTCTTAAAACTCTCCAATGATGGAGATTCCACCACCCCCCTGGGCAATTTATTCCAGTGCTTAACCACCCTGACATTTAGGAAGTTTTTCCTAATGTCCAAGCTATAGTGTCCTTGCTGCAATTTATGCCCATTGCTTCTTGTCCTATTCTCAGAGGTTAAGGAGAACAATTTTTATCCCTCCTTCTTGTAACAAACTTTTATGTACTTAAACTGTTATCATGTGCCCTCTCACTCTTCTCTTCTCCAGACTAAACAAACCTGATTTTTTCAATCTTCCCTCGTAGGTCATGTTTTCTAGACCTTTCATCATTTTTGTTGCTCTTCTCTGGACTTTCTCCAATTTATCCACATCTTTCCTGAAATGTGGCACCCAGAACTGGACACAATACTCCAGCTGAGACCTAATCAGCGCGGAGTAGAGCAGAAAAATTACTTCTTGTGTCTTGCTTACAACACTCCTGCTAATACATCCCAGAATGATGTTTGCTTTTTTTGCAACAGCGTTACACTGTTGACTCATATTTAGCTTGTGATCCACTATGACCCCAAGATCCCTTTCCGCAGGACTCCTTCCTAGGCAGTCATTTCCCATTTTGTAAGTGTGCAATTGATTGTTCCTTCCTAAGTGGAGTACCTTGCATTTATTCTTATTGAATTTCATCCTGTTGACTTCAGACCATTTCTCCAGTTTGTCCAGATCATTTTGAATTTTAACCCTATCCTACAAAGCACTTTCAACCCCTCCCAACTTGGTACTGTCTGCAGACTTCATAAGTGTACTCTCAATGCCTTTATCTAAATCACTGATGAAGATATTGAACAGAACCAGATCCAGAGCTGATGCCTGCGGGACCCCATTTGATATGCCCTTCCAGCTTGACTGTGAACCACTGCTAACTATCTCAGAACAGTTTGACCCATCACTCTGGCCCTGTGTAAATGTCTGGTACCTCGAGAGGTGGGAGGTACCCAGCTGGCACCTCTGTGGACTTGCAGTGCCAGTGCCCTACGGCAGTCCTGTGTCCCTGCACAGGGCTGAGAGCAGAGCAGGATTATGGGTGAGGAGCCCCAGCCAGACAGCCATCCCTCCGAGCAGCCCTCTGTCCCCTGACCCTCACATCAGCCCCTTCCCTAGGCTGGGCAGCACGGCAAGGCTGATGAGGTCCCAGCCCACGCCCAATACTGACAGCAACCCCTCCCAGGGGAGACACCTCTGCCAGGCTGGGCCTGCAGAGGAGATGGGCCGGTGCTGCTCTGTTGTCTCTGAGCAGCCAAATAACAGATGGGCTCGGAGTGATGCAGCAGCTCTGTCTGGGCTGCACCTCGCTGACACCTCCCTCCCCAACCCCAGCCCTCCCATCTTCATTAGGAACCAGAGGAGCACAGCAGAAGTGGGAGGGAGGGAGGGAAAGCGATGGGCAGATGGGCTGGGGCAGGCATCTGCATAGCTGCACCCTGGTTAGAGGTCACTAAACTGTCACCTAATGGCCTCCTTGGGAACAGAGAGCAGCAGCCTGAAACTCCCGCTCTAATTGTTCTTGAGGTGCCCCGTGGCCCAGCTCCAACTCAAATCCCAGTGAGCCCCAGCTCCTGCGCCACACCCCAGGCCCTAGAGCTGCAGGAGAGACCCTGCTCCCAAGGCAAGGAAACCGGCGAGCTTTGGGGCTGCCTAGAAGCTGCCCATGCCAAGGCGTGGCTGCAGCATGTTGCCCATCACAGGTTTTCTCAGCATTGCCCATTGCTCCTCCGTGGGCTGGGCTAGCAGGGAGCAGGCCCTGCAGACCCCACGTCAGGCCCTGGGAGGGAGGGGGGTTCCAAACCAACAGTCTAGCCAGAGAAAGTGGGTGCCCCAGTACGAATGCAGCCTGCAGAGGTGATTCCCCTGCCCGTAAGGTATCAGCTCCATGCCCTGGCCGGCAGCGGGGAACAAGGGATGACCTTCCCAGCAGGGCTGCTCTGCAGCTCTCCCAGAGCTGGCATGGCAGGGGCAGCCGTGGGAAGTGGAATAGTGGAACCAGGAGAGGCGGCCAAGTGGGGGTGGAGGGAGGAGTGCCCACAGAGGGGTGATGGAGCCTGACTGGGGGAGTCAGATGGGCAACGGAGCCCGCCCAGGGGGTACGGCTGCTTGTGGTGAGGATGGTGCCCTCTCTGTGGCGCTGCCCCCCTTTCCCTCCACACCTACTCTGTGTTGTGTCTGGAGCAGGTCCACAGGAGGCAGCATGGCCTAGTGGTCAGTGCACAGAGCGGGTGCCGTGAGGGCAGGGGGTCTGGCCCTGGTTCTGGCATGGAACAACTGTGTGACCTCAAGCCAGTCACTGATCCCTTCTCTTTTCCCGAGCCCTCAGCCTGGTGATGGAGCCCGTGCCACGAGAGCCCAGGCTGGGTTGAACCACTCCCTATCAGATCCCGGCTTCCAGCTTTGTTCTGCAGCTGGCAGGAACGGGAAGACCAACGGCAGGCACAGGAAAGGGGCTGTGAAGCTGGCGGGGGAATATGCCTTGCAATGAACAGTCAGCCTCCCTCCATGGCTAGGTGGGACAGAGCCTGCAGGCCAGACAATGACCCTCAGATGGGGGCACCTGCTCTGGGAAACATCTGGTTATCGCGGGGAGGGGAGAGTGGGTGGGAAGGGGTAATCGGTGTCCCTTGGAGCTCTAGGGCTGTGCGAGATCACGGGCGATCACAGATTGCAGTTATTGACAGATCACCCGGAAGGTCAGAGTCTGCAATTCATCACTGGCATTTCCCCTCCTCCTGGAAGGGACGCACGGGGAGAAATTAATCAGCAGAGAACAAATGCAGATCAGGGGCCTTGCGCAGGGAGGGAGGTTTCAGGGAGAGGCGTATCTGCTCCACGCCAGGAGCAATGGAAGGCAGCCGGCTCACCTAGCTGGTCTTTTAGAGTCGGGGTCTGCATTATCTTCCCTGCTGGAGCAGTCAGGGGAGCACAGGGGTGGCTGGGCCCTTGGGGAGCTCTCAGTGCAGATGGAGCAGTGAGGGAAGGACCCCAACTTGCTCTGGTTTCAGCCACAGGCCACCCCCTAGGGAGCCTGCCCAGTTTGGGCAAACCACCTGTGTGCAGGGCCTGTTTCTATGTGGCATGGAGCTGTCCACACAGCCAGCCGATCACAGCTGAGCTCAGGCATAAGGCAAGCAGAGAGGTTCATTAGCCTCCTGAAAAACGGCATCATTAATGCTCAGGATTCTCTCTGTTCCTAATACATTTTAAAAATTCCTTCTTGTCTCAGAGGGTTGACACCAGAACTGGACACAATATCCAGTAGCGGTCTCACTAACACCATGCGCTGGTGCCATCTCCCTACTCAACGTTACCCTATACATCCAAGGATCGCGTTTGCTCTCTTATCCACAGCATTGCGCTAGGAGCAGGTGGCTAGTTGGTTTCCGCATGACCCTGATGTCCTTTTCAGAGTCACTGCTTTCCAGGGTGCAGGCTCCCCTCCCCCAGGCGTCACCCATAGTCTTTGGTCCCAGATGTATGACCTTGCTTTTGTCTGTGTTGTTCAAATGTCCCCGTTTCCCATGTGACCCAGAATTAACTTGTCCTCATTCACCACCCCATCAATTTGTCATCTGCAAACTTTACCAGCAATTTTATATATTCTTCCAGATCACTAATAAAAGTATTGAAAAGCATTTGTCTATCTGTGGCCATGGGGCTCCCCCACACAATGGGGTTGGCAGCTCCCTCTGTGCCCGTGGGGCTCCCCCACATCCTGCTCCTGGCATCTCCCTCTGTGCCCATGGGACTTCCCACACCTCAGGCCATGTCAAGGATCTAGGCTCAGAGCTGGGTGGGTACAGGCCATGTCAGGGGTCTGGGCTCGGAGCTGGGTGGGTACAGGCCATGTCAGGGGTCTGGGCTCGGAGCTGGGTGGGGACAGCTCAGGTGAGCTGTTCCTTCACCCAGGGGGATACAGTCTTAGCTCCAGGCCCCCTTGGGGAATGCCCAGAGCCACGGGACTAAAATTCACTTTCAGTGACTATCCTGCAAAAACAGCTTTCCAGTCTACGTTCCCAGGAGCATTCCCGCCTGCTAACCCCCCGGCTAGGCTATGGGCACAGCTTCCATGGGAGCGACGGGGGGCTCGGCTGCACTGACCTGCAGCACAGGGCAAACAGGGGTGCAGACAGCGAAGCGTTTCGTTAACAAACTCCTCCTCTTTGCCCAGCTCTGCTCTGGGCATTCCCTTTCCCCCACTCTGCCCCTGCATCGGCACAGTTCAGGCCCCTGTCGCATTAACAGAGCGCCTGGCTGACCGCAGGGGATAAGAATTCACCCTGCATTTTACAACACTAAACGGCAAACGCTCCCTTTCTTAGTCCAGAAATGAGCCCTGCTCCAGACAGTGCGAACGAAACCACCTGGTGAGGCTTTGGCGCCCTCTGCTGTGGGATGTGGAGACAGCAGCATTTGCCCCCCGGGGTGGAGCTGGTTGGAGAGCGGCTCTTTGCAGCCTGCTCTCGCCCTTTGGAAAGGAAAGGGCCTGGAGCTGGGCGTGTCTGGAGCCGCCGCGTGGGTCCGGTTGTACAGCGTGGGTGGCGCTGCCTGGGAATGGGAAGGAGGCTGGACAGCAGCAGCTTCTGCACTCGTTACTGCAATCAACCCCGCCGACAGCAATCCCGGGCCCCGGGGCAGAGCAGGCACCGGGCCCCCACGCATGCACGAGCCGCGCCCCCGCGGACACGGTCCGCCTGGCATTTGGGTGGCACTGCGCCGGCTGGTGCCCAGCGAGCTGCCGGCTGCCCTGCTGGGCGCGCCCATCCCTCTGGCAGCGGCTCCCAGGTGGGGGGCTCGGGGGGCTCCGCGTGCTGGTGGCTGCAGGCACTGCCCCCGCAGCTCATGTCGGCTGCAGTTCCCGGCCAATGGGAGCGGCAGAGTCGGTGCTTGGGGCGGGGCAGCGCTTAGAGGCCCCCTGCCCACCCTCCACCCAGGGGCCATAGGGCCGTTTCGGCTGCTTCCGGGAGCGGCGGGGAGCGAGGGCAAGCAGGAAGCCTGCCTGCGCTCCGCTGTGCTGCGAGCAGTGGTGGCAGCAGCCGGGTGCCCCCGGGCCCTTTTAAATCCCCGGGGCCCCGGGGCCATTGCGCCCTTTGCCACACATGCCCCCCGCCAGTGGGACTGACCGCAACCCCGAGGGACAGCCACCCCTCCCGCCAACAACTGTCTGACACTGCAGACACCGAGCCAGGCACCTGCCACAGGCCGACCGGGCAAAGCACAGGAGCAGCCTGCGAGGCCAAACATGTGGCCTGGTGCGTTAGGCCGGGACCGTGCGACGGGAGAGGCTGCGTATGAAGCCAGCAAACAGCTCCCGCCAGAAGTGGACAGGCTTGTCTCAGAATTAAAATACAGAACCTGCTGACACCTCCTGCCTGATACAACAGACCATCCGCAGAGTGTCTCCCAATGCTGACAATGATCTCTTACCCCCAGGCAAGGGCCTGTCGGCGTGCTTTACTAGCCGATGGTACAAATCTCTGCATGCAAGGGAAGGATCTCACTTGCTCGCAGACCGTAGCCCCTTTGGAGGGAAAGCGGTAGCTGTTTATCAGCCCCATAGCAGCGTGCACAAGACCTTGCCACAAGCTAGGGACAGTGCATGGCATTTAGAGTAGCAGAATATAATGACCAGAACTGGCCTGTGGTCAGCCACTGATCCAAAGTGTTTACATGGTCCCCATTACCCGAGCACCTCCCAGTCCCCTGCCCTAGGGAAGGGCCATTATCCCCACCCACCGCAGAGCTGAGGAGCAAAGCGGCTAAGTGACTTGAGCACAGGAAGACGGTGGCGGAGCAGAGAACTGAAGCGGGGTCTACCGTTGCTGAGCCAGCACCCTAACCCCACGGCACCAGCCGTGCTCTTGGCAGCGTAGAGCGGATTTGAACCCAGAGCTGCTTGCATGCAAAGTACAACCTTTGTACGGCCCCACTCCTGCGTAGGCGACGATACTAACCATGGGCGGTCAGGATCCTCTTATTGTATGGCCACTAAGCGACAGTCTCTCCAGCCGCACAGCGTGCCCCAGCATCATGCCCAGGCACTGACTCAGATGCCCTGGTACAGTGGTAAGGAATTCAGCAGGAAAGCCGAGGGCAATAATAACCCATCCCGCGCTTCCTATAATTCGGGGTTTCCCCTGGGGCTCTCCCACCCACGTACCATTCACCTGGCTCCGTCTCAGCCGCTGGTGCTGCACGGCAGGAGTTAAAGGGTTAAACATCGGTCAGGACAGGGAGAGAGAAAGGAAGGCACATTAGCCTGAGAGGAAAGATGCCTTTGGGCGGGAGAGGGAAAGCTCCAGAGAGGATGACTGTCATCAGCACTACCCATTAGGCTGTGCTATGGAGGGGTCAGAGTCCAGGAGGGAGGCAGGGCAGTTCAGCACTGGAATTGCCCCACGTCCGACTCCTGGAGTCCTGTGGCTATCCTGGCAGCCCCGGGGTTTGAACGCTCATTGCTCAGTCATCCATCGAGACCAGCTCCCACTGGTTAAGCTGGCTCCTTAACCGCTCCGGCCCAGGCTCCAAGGTGTCTCGGGTTCAAACTTAGTGGAACCTTTGAGGTTCGGGGCCTCAGAAACTCGGGGAGCAAGAGGCTCTGGGTAACAACCACATCACTGACCCCCGCCCCCAGCACACTCCCAGCTTGCCCCCCTGCGCTGCACCTGCCAAACTGCTTCCACTACTCTCGTGGGCATCAGGCACCCAGCTGGCCTTGGCCCAGGGGTGAGGTTGGCTTACAGCGGGAGCAGATCTGGTTCCAGTCCCAGCCCAGCAGCTAGAGGGAGCCAAATGCCTTTGTCTCCCATTGCACCCCGGTTCACGTGCTGCACGCGGCCAGCTCCTCTTCCCCTTAGTCACGTCCCTGCTCTGCCCTGCAGCCTCCCCTAACCTCTGGGCAGCCACCTCTGCTCCCAGCCACTGTGACCAATACGAATGGCTGTGAAATCCAAGCCCGGGTTCGGAGTGCTGGATCCAGGTCACACCCGAGCCTGTGGAGCGAGGGTTACGGCCTGGCTAGTTGCAAGAAAAATAATTTAATCTGCTGGGTTTCTTTAAATGCGGGTCTAAAGATTTGCATTATTCTAATACTACACTGGAATAGCTACTGTTAAAAGTTTCTGTGTCCAGCTAAAGATGCTTCAGTGTTCCCATGTCCGCAGTTTAAGCGATAACTGACCAAAACTGTTGAAAATACAGCAGCTGTCTGCCCACCAACACGCAAGTGCACCACATGCGAGAGGGGGTTTGAGTCAGGAAAGAGCGAGGAGACATCTCTCTAAGGGCTGGTGACGGGGGGACTGCGGAGTTGCCTTGTGGTTGGGGGCTGGGGTTGCAGCAGGCTTGCTTTGTGCAGGGGGGGTGGAGAGAAAGGGGAGGGATGCTGGGTTCTTTGCATTTCAAAGGGGGTAACCCTACTCGGAGCCTGACGGTGCCAGAGGAGGCTGAAGAGGAGAGCAGCTGGGCTGTGGAGCAGGCCAGGTACAGGATCTGGCCAGGGTTTCCTCAACCTGAGGGCAGACCCAAAATTGGGTCACCAGACTGTTTCAAAGGGTCACGTGGCAGCTCCTGTGGCTCCTGTCCCACAGGGCGGGCTGGGCTCGCCCCCCTGCTCCAGACACTGCAGCCGCTGGGGTCCTAGCGCCACGCAGGGCTGGCCCAGCCGGCATGACGACGGGAGTCCGGGTGGGCCAATTTGAGGGAGTGGCACTGCCATCCCATGAGCCAGGTCACAAATGCATTGGCACAAATTTGGTTCCAGTCAGGGGGATGGGGCCAAACCTGAGCACCACCCACAGGTTGCAGCACCCGGAGCGGAGAGCCAAGCCCAGCCAGCCCCACAGCACAGGAGATGCAGGAGCTGCCACTGTGGGGTGAGTGCTGGGCAGGACCCGACCAAAACCACCCCAGGGCCTCCACCCCCAGACTATTTCCTGGCTCGTGCCGGGCCCTAAACATTTACAGATGGGTCCTGAGCCCAAAAAGGTTGAGAGCCACTGGTCTAGACACCGTACTGACCCTTGTCTATGGCACTGGAGTAGCTGAGTGCATCACAAGCTTTACTGTATCCATCCTCCCAACACCCTGCGTGGCAAGGCAGGACCGTTATCCCCATTGGACGGATGGGAACTGAGACACTAAGTGATGTGCCCAAGGGCACACAGGAAGGCAGTGGCAGAGCAGGGACATGCTGTCATGTCTCCTAAGTCATGAGCGTTTGCCTGACCCACTGGCCTAGCCCTCCTCTACCCCCTGCCTCCTTCCTGCCTGCCTGCCCTCAGGGAGGGGACAGAATGGAATGGGCCAAACATCTCGTCGACATTTCTACCTTGCATCCCATCACAAACTGCTCGTAGGGCTGGACCCCCAGCCTGGTGAGGCCACCGGCCCCTGCACTGCACGCAGCCCAGGGCGAGCAGTACCGTGCACAGTGCTGTGGCATGGCCTTACAGTGCCTGTCTGGAGTCTCTGGGGCACGCTGACAACATGCCCGTCCCGCCCTCCTACAGTGACCCAAGCACATGAGCAGACCCCACAAGGGACCAGGGAATAGGATTGCCAACTGTCTAATCACACAAACCCAAACACCCTTGGCCTGCCCCCTGCCCCTTCCCTCAGGCCACACTCCTGCCCAACCCCTTCTCTGAGCTCCTGCCCCGCTCCCTCCATCCCCCCGCCCTCCGCCGCTCACTCTCCCCCACCCTCACTCTCTTTCACCGGGCTGGGGCAGGGGTTGGGGCCAACGGGTTTGGAGTATGGGAGGGGACTCCGAGCTACGCCTGGGGCAGGGGGTTGGGGTGCAGGAGGGAGTGTGGGCTCTGGAAGGGCGTTTGGATGCAGGAGGGGGTGCTGGCTCAGGGAGTGCGTTTGGGTTTAGGAGGGTGGAGCAGGGGATTGGGGTGTGAGTGGGGGTGAAGGGTGTGGGCTCCGGGCGGCACTTACCTGAGGCAGCTGCCGGAAGCAGCCAGCATGTCCGGCTCCTAGGCGCAGGGGCAGCCAGGGGGTCTCCACGCTACCCCTGCCTGCAGGCACCACCCCCGCAGTTCCCATTGGCCACAGTTCCGAGCCAATAGGAGCTGTGGAGTCTGCGCTCGGGGTGGGGGCAGCGTGCAGAGACCCGCTGGCCACCCATGCACCTAGGAGCCAGACAGTCATGCCACCTGCTTCCGGGAGCCACACGGAGCCAGGGCAGGCAGGGAGCCTGCCTTAGCCCCTCTGTGCCACTGATCGGACTTTTAGGGGCCTCAAATCTCCTGGATTGGTTTCAGTAGCCACCAGAAGATTGAGGCCCATTCCGGGAGACTCACGGCCAATCAGGGAGGGTTGGCAACCCTACCAGGGAATCACCTTCCATGGGGAGGCTCAGGGACAGACACACCAGTGCTACCTAGGGGCCTTCTGAAATGAAACATGGATTTACAGGCCCTGCTGCTCCCAGCCAGCATCAACCCTGCTCTGCTGCAAAGGCTGCTCCCAGAGCTAGGAGCTAAAGCCACCTGGGCCCCTCACAGCCCAGTTCCTTCTGGACACTTTGCCACAATGAGGACTGGGGCCTGGCCAAGGCCAGACTTGCACAGACCCATGCTGGGGTGGGGGCAGAGCCACCTGTCCAGGGCAGCCCTGGGAAATGCTGTGCCTCCGGACACACAGGCCCATGTGGAGCTCCCAACACGCAGGGCCAGAGCATACATGATGCTAGCTCTCAGGGGGATAGTCCAGCATGCTCTCTCCCGGCCCTGCCAGCTCTGCTGCCCACTGAGCTCTGGGACTGGGAGTTTGTCTGGCCCTTGGACAGGGACAGGGCACAATCCAAACCATGAAGACTCTCCAGGTCAAGCAGGAGTCTGGCAGAGCCAGCACCCTGGAAGCCCTGCCTTGCTGTGACCCACTGGCCAGCGGGAACTGGCTCCCCGCTGCAGCAAAGGGGCACGGTGGCATTGTGGGAGGAGAAACAGGTGGGGCTTGGCCAGAGGCTGCCCTGTCTGTTCCTTCTGTGCCAACACGACCCTGGCACCAGCCTAAGGACAGCGCCGGCACCAGCCTCCGCTGCCCCTCCCTCCCCTCACAGAGGCCCTAGGAGCTGGAGCCAGGCACCTGGCTGCCTCTGGACCTTCTCTCCCGTGAGGTGGGCTAGCCTCTTCCGCGGGCATGCTGCACTGAGCAGGGGGGCACGCCAGCTTGAGGGGCCAGGCGAAGTTCCCTGTAAGCTGCACAGCCGCGCAGCAGCCTGCTTAGCGCCTCCCCCAGCCCCCACCTGGCCTGGCCTCCATCGGGCCGCGGGAGGGGCATCCCTCCCCCGGCCCCAACTCATCCTGCAGCTCGGACCTGCCGCAGCCGGAGCAGCCCGGACCCAGCAGTGGCCAGAGTGGCCCGGGGCTGGGGGAGGGGCGCCTATCACGCAGCCCCAGCCCCAGAGCTCCCGCAACAGGGACAGGTGCCCTTCCCCCCCCCAGCCCAGCCCAGCCCAGCCCAGAGCCCGCACCCCCAAGCAGAGCCTTCACACCCCTACACTCCAACCCTCTGCCCCAGCCCAGAGCCCCTCATCCCCGGCCCCACCCCAGAGCCCACACCCCCAGCCGGAGCCTTCACACCCCTCCCCCCCAACCCTCTGCCCCAGCCCTGAGCCCCCTCCCACAAGAACCCCTCGGCCCCACCCCCACCACATGAATTTTGTCACACCTCACCTCCATATTGGTGCACGTAACAAAATTCAGTCTGCACCTGGGTGGGAAACAGGAGCGGGAACACGGGTGCCGGACCCGCACTTGTTCGGATCCAGGTGGGGCACTAACAATGGAGTGCGGCCACAGCAGCGTGAGGGGATCGCCTCCCCCAGCACGGGCCTAGCATCGGCCAGGACAGTGTCCCCCTCATTCTTCCCCCGCATGGGCTCCACGCGGCACTGGCGAGACCCCGAGGCAGCGAACGTGAGACCTGACCGAGCAAGGGTGAGGTTACCGCGTGCTCGATAGCTTGCACGGCTGTACAGAGCCCATGGGCCACCAAGTGGCGCTTGAGAACACAGAGCCGAGTGCCGGGAGCCCCAGCCACGCTACCTCTTGTGTGCCGAGAAGGCCAGTTCTTCACATCGGCTCACTCCGGGGCACAGACATGCATTACATCAGGGCAAGACAGTGGCCCAGAGGAGCCAGCTGGCAAAGGGTTCACTGCTCCACATCAGTGACTTCTAACAGGCCTGACAAACTCACTACGCCCCACGGACAGAATGCCGCATGAGCTGTCAAAGAAAAGCTGATGCCACACTGGTCTTTAATATCACTGCGAGTTGTATATATATAGATGAGACTAAAAGTTATGTGTATATAGTGAGAATATTGCCTGAGTGTGTCTTAAGGTCTGAGCCTCCAGCAGGGACAGGTTTTCTCCCAGACCAGGCCCTCTAGCTCGCTCACTCAGTCCCGGGGATATCAAGCATTGCATTGTTTCACAGGGTGCCTCCATCCCCAGCTTGAACGAAGCGCTAAGAAAGAACAGGGACATGTGACATCAACAGGCACCAGAGATTAGTGGATTTTACAGACTCTGGGGTAATACAAGGGGAAGGCAAAAGGATACATTGAGCGAGGAAACCCCTGGAAGGACGTGGGGTATTCATGGAAACCAGCAGCTCTATCAAAGGCTGAATCTTTGGGAGAAAATGGCCCTTAGGAAGCAGAGAAGGTAACAGCCACTGAAAAGTGCAGAGCGAAGGTTGCATTTGTGTTTTGGTTTATATGTGTCACCATTTCTCTTTCCAGGTCTCATCTTCCCTCACTATCTGGTAACACTTAACCTTTGAGACTAAAGGTATGATTGATTCACTGCAGGTGCAGCTGTGTGCTGTGATAACGGACCTGCCCGAAGCTGTGCCAATCACATGGTGCATATGCCACCTCTTCCGGGACACCTTACCCGGTCATTGCTGTGGGTGTGCGGTGGGTAAGGGCTGGATGCTGGGGGATCCTCCCAGTGGAGCGAGAGGGACCCAGGGGTGCACCTGTTGTTACCCTGCAGAGCAATGTAAGGGCTGGCACAGCGCAGACAAGATTGTTTGGGTGACTGACAGAGTGGGGGGGTCCAGGAGCTGGTGCCCAGCTCAGCAGTCTCTCTCTCTCACCGGGAGGAGGGGTAACAAGTGACTCTCAGTCCTGGGCACCCCAGGAAAGCGTGACAGTCGGGATCTGAGCATTCACAGGCAGGGCCGCCCCCTGATCACAACCTCAAGCCCCCTCTCCAGGGAAGTACCACACCCTGTGCTTATCTGTCAGAGGCAGTGACATGTAGAGGCCTGTGCAGATACAAAATCTGTATCCGCATCCGATCCACAATCCGCAAAAATGACCCGTGGAAATTCACACCCGGGGATGCGGATACCCGTGGATATGAAGCGGGTATCTGCGGATTTGCGGGGCCCTGGTGACAAGGCCCCAAGTGTTACAGTGCACGCACCTCGCAGTCACTGCTGGATTTATCCTCACACCCCGTGCAGCGGGGCAATCACACATGCACGTGCTCACACTCACTCACGCTCACACTCACATCAATCGCATGTGCATGCTCACACTCGTGTGCTCTCACTCACACTTCTCCGCTGCACACAGGGGGAACTGAGGCACAGACAGGCTCAGTGACTTTGCTCTGTGGCAAAGCAGGGACTTGAACCCAGGTCTCCCAGCTCAACCCCTTAACCCAGGGCCAGCCTTCCTCTCTTCTTAAAGAGACAGTTCTCATTAGTTCAAGGTGTTCTGGGAATCTGCCCTCCATACTTGGGGGCGGGGTGTCTCCATCCTTGGACTTTTGACCCCAGGGTGAGCAGGGCCATATGGAAACTCTGGCTAGGAGGAGAGAGGTGCTGTGCAGAGGGCAGCTGCCCAGGATGCTCAGCCACCTACCCCAGAACTGGGAAGAAAAGGGCCCTGGGGTGAGCTGGGGAAGGGAGCAGAGACCTGGGTGCAGACAAACATGCTCCCCAAAGAGGAGATGCTGCAGTCAACCGCCATGTCACCAACTCCCCCTGCTGTATCATGAGTCTCGTGCCATTTGGGGTTTCTCTTAAGGCCCCAGCTCCTGGAGTCATGTGATTATAGGAAATTCTCAGCTTCCACTAGAAAGAGCCCTTCGGATTGTGGAGAAAAGCTTGTAAAGGGGATACAGTGCAGCCTGAGGGCTCAGACACTGAAAGGCCAAGAGAGCAAGGCCAGCCCTGGTCATCTGCCAGCAGCCTCACGGTTTGGGGCCTGGCTGATGGGTCTGAACCCTGGGGGGCAACACTGGGAGGAGTGGCTGGGGTCCTGCAGGCCTGCCGGGGGGTTAGGCAAAGGGGAGCAGCCAGGCCACACTGGAGTGTCACAAACCTGCCCTGTGAGTCAGCAGGGTTTCCTTTGAGATAGACAAATGGACAGACAGAATGAGGTGGCCAGATGGATTTCGTGGGCCAGTGTCCTATCCCAGCGCAGCATTCCCCATACACCCCAACAGGGTGCTGTAATTACCCCAAATGGCCACTGGGTGTCACCATTCCCCAACATACCTCCCAGGCTAAGGCAACGGGGACTGCTCCATTCTCTCCCGTCTCGCAAAGGGGCCTGGGCTCAGCGGGACAGGTGCAGACGCACATGGGCGTGCTCACACTCACACACATGCACCAATCACACATGGGCGTGCTCACACTCACACACATGCACCAATCACACATGGGCGTGCTCACACTCACACACATGCTCACACTCACATCAACCGCGTGTGCATGCTCATAGTCGTGTGCTCTCACACATACGTGTGCTCACACTCGGACACACCAATCATGTGCATGCTCACACTCACAACACATGCCCCACTCCCCTTCCAAAGGTCCCATTTCCAGCACAGGGAATGCTGTGGGCGGGACATGATGGGGCTGGGAAGCAGGGACGTTCCCCCTCAACCCCCCACTCCTGGGAGGACACCACTTGGCAAAGGTGACACCTGGGAGCAAAGGCCCATTCCTGGGGGGCATGGGGCACCCCGCAGTGGAAGTGCGGCCAGGGTCAGGGAGGAGCTGGCTGGAGCAATGAATGTTCCACCCTCCAGGTTATGTCACAGACACATTTCACCACAGCCGCTGGGCAGCCATGCGGGCCCTAGTGACGTGGGTTCACAGGGGCTGTCCCAGATCCGGGGGGAACTGCAAACATAAGGAATGGTATTTGCCCAAGCTCCACCCACTGGGGGGCACCTGCGTGGGCCCAGCCAGACTCCCCTGGGGTGGGGTTGGGAGGGCTGCCGCTGAGGTGCCCCT
Organism: Chelonia mydas; assembly: GCF_015237465.2. NCBI lineage: Eukaryota > Metazoa > Chordata > Testudines > Cheloniidae > Chelonia > Chelonia mydas. Next base: position 2,456,895 of record NC_051262.2, read on the forward strand.
AGAGCCCAGCTGGGTTCTCCGCACAGGGAATGGGTATCATGGGCCCCGGGGCAGGCTCGGCTCCTTCTTGCCTGGGGAAGCGAAACCCATGCCCCGCTCCCCGCACCAAGATGAGCTGTCACCGCAGCCTGGGGTGACCAGATGTCCCCATTTTATAGGGACAGTCCCGATATTCGGGGCTTTGGCTTATAGAGGCACCTATTATCCCCCACCCCATCCCAATCTTTCACACTTGAGCTCTGGTCATGCAGCCGATCCCCACGAGATGCAGCAGGAGAGAGCCAGGCCCCAGGCATCTATGGGGGCCACGGGAGCGCGGGCGGGTGTCAGGGTGAGAGTGCCTGGGGAGCACCACTCCAGCCCCTAGAGCATGGGACAGGTCTCGGCCCCACCCAGACCCCCACGCCACCATGTCTATGTCCTGTGGTGTCCAAGTGCCCCCCACTACCCCCTCCTCACCTCAGCCCCCCCTCCCCCGCTGCCTCTCCCCTTGCTCCCGCTGCGACACCCCTAACCCAGCTTCAGTCTCACCAGCAGCTCCTGGGCTCAGCCAGGGACTGCTGGGGGGCGGCGGGAAACAGGGCAGGGAGTGGGGCAGGGCTGGCCCCTAGGCTGGACTGGCATTGCTGGCATGAAGGCAGGGCAGGGTGGGAGGGGTGAGGCTCCCAGCTGGGTCCCAATGGGACAGGCACGTTTATGAGGCTGCATTAGTGGCAACCTCTGCCCCTGAGATCCCTGACGGGCCCAGCCCAGTGCTTCTGCTTGCAGATGTGGCTGGGCCATGCCTCTGGGCCCGGGCTGGCTCACCCCTGGGGGGGCACTGCCAGGACTCAGTGGCCCAGGCTCTGCAACTGCCATGCTGGCCACAGGACCAGCTTTCTGTACCCTTCTTCCCCCCACCCTGCAGGCTCACTACCCCCAGGAGAACTCAGCCTGACTCTACAGTGCCTCAGTGGCCTGCCCGGCCTCCAGCACCGCCTGCCTACTGCGCCCCCAGCCCCTCCCCAGCTGAGCACGAGGGGGCACGCTTGGCAGGCAGAGCAGGGTCCTTGCTGGAGAGAACCCGTTGAGCCTGCCCCACTGGCAATGGCACCTGGGGGCCCGGAAGGAGCCCTGCACCCAGAGCCCCTGCCAGGCAACCCCAGAGCCCCTGGACCCAGCCCCAGAGCTCAGCCTCCTTGGGGCTTCTGGTGGAGGGAACCTGGGGAGTATTCACAAGGGCCAGATCCACAGCGGGTGTCAATCAGCAGAGCCGCGTTGGAGTCCCGGGGGGGGAGCGGTCTGGTCCCATCCAGCGTCCACAGGAAGGCCACACACTGGGCCCAGCTCCCTCCCACCCTGGCTGGGGGGATAGACGCTTGGGCGGGGGGTGGAGGGGTGAAACAGATTATTCTGCCCAAGTGCAAAGGATCCTGCCAGGGAAAAGCAGGATAACCCCAGCCCCACAGCATATACAGACAACTTGCAGTCCATCCCTATAGGCCTTTTGGTGCCCCACTATTCCAACCACAGGCTCCTCCCCCCATGCACACAGCTCTGCCAACGTCCTTGAGCCCTGACCCATAGCCCACTGCTCTTCCAGCCGGGGTTCACCCCACCGCTCTCGGTCCTGGCCTGCAGCTTCCTGTTACCCCAGACTCGGGGGCTGGGCCCAAGGCACTGTCAGCAACCCCTGCGCTGGGCTGGTGCCTGTCCTGCTGCAGCCCCATGGCTGGCCCTGCCTCTGACACTCAGACGAGGTTGCGCCAGGCAGGTGCTGCCCCAGCTCCTGGTAAATTGTTAAGTCTCTAGGGCAGGGGCACAGTGCAGCACAGGGGGGAACAGCAGCATGGGGCACAGCCCCGCTGCCAGGATGGAGGCAGCCCCTTTGGGGGAGGCAGTGGCTGCAGGGACACCTTGGTCCCCCTGCAATGCTGAGCAGTGTCCCTCAGACACCCCCAACGGGGGAGCCCCCCAGCACTGCACAGGGCAGCTCACCCAACACCCTCGCTCTCTGGCCCACCCAGCTTTGGCCAGAAGAGTCCCGGTAGGTAGCTGGGCACTGCCTGGCAAGTGCCTGGCTCCAGCTGCAGGAAAAGGGGCTTGCACCCACAGTCCAGCATGCAGATCCCAGAGAGAGCCGGTGGGAAGCGCAGCCCAGCCCAGATTGGGGGCCTCCACCCCCAGCACTCTGGGGAGCTGGGCACTTCCTCTGTGCCCCAGAGCACAGCAATGAGGCCAGGCTGAGACGCCCTGCGTCACCAGCTCACACGGCAGCCCCAGCTCCCGGAGTCAGGAGAGCCTGGGAGAACCTCGGCTTCCATTTCAAACTTTAATACGTTTTAGCCCTGGGGGCTGGGACATGAAGCTGGTGCCAGGCAAGTTCACAGCCCCAGAGGGACGAGCTGTGCGTTAGTGTTTCCAAGCTGGCATTTTCCAGCCATTCTCATGGTTTTCAGAGCCTGATGTGATTTTCACCCCCCAGCACTGCAGGGCAGGCACCAGCCCAGGGCGGGGCAGCGATGAGCAGTGTTTCCCTGGCATCATAGCCCCCAGAGGGGAGCAGAGAGCACAGCCCCGGGCCCTTGTTCAAAGCCAGGCCCAGCGTGCTGCACGTGGCAGGGCTGGTGCTCCCCCCCGGCCCTGCTGTCTCCTGCCCCCACCAGCCAGGCGCCATCTCGGCTCCACTCCCGCTGCTGGAGCTAATTAGCGAGCATTCAGCACGCAGCACGAGAAAGTTCACGGGGGAGGGGGGCTGTAATCCGGCTGCTGAGCCCAGTGCCCCCAGCAGCCTCTCACTAACGGGCCCTTCAGACGGGACACGGACCCGCTCGGCCAGGACAGAGAGGCCTGGCCTCAGGCACACCGGTGCCCCACGTTGAGCCACCACAGATCCCCATGGCACAGCACCGGCGGGGCCGTCAGCACCTGACCGGCCGCCCATAAACCCCTCCGCTGCTGGAAGGAGCCCGGCCGATTGGCAGCTAATCCCCCAGATCTGCTGGCTTTCTCACCTATCAGTCTCGGTTCCTGCCCAGCCCTGTCACTGGGCTAGCTGAGTCCCACACAGCCAGCCCTACAGAGGGCCACATAGGGCCAGATCCCACCCGGTGTAAGGCAACACAGCAAACACCGAGGTAGGCTGTTTCACACCAGCCGAGGATCTGACCCTTTGTCCATACTCCGCCCTCACACAACAGAGCTGTTCCTAACTCAGCATTTCCTTTATTAACACAACCCCATACATGCCCCCACCAGACTGGCTGCACCCCAAATGACCAACATCAGTGGGAAATGCAATACCTAGCTATGAGTTATTATGAGTTATAACTATGAGCAGGGGGTGGGACTAGATGACCTCCCAAGGTCTCTTCCAACCCTGATATTCTAGGATTCTACGTTTCCATAGACTCTAATGAGATCCCATTTGGATCCTACAGTAGACCCTGTAGGGAGGCAAATCCCAAGTCCTAGGAATTGAAATACCGGAGCCGGGTTGTACTGCCAGCCTGCAAACCAAGGACCGGAGACTGAGGCTGCAACGCTGGAGAGCTTGGAGGCAGAGCTGAATACAGTGACAGCAAGGGAGGATTTCACACAGCACCTATGCAGGGGCTGAACCTCACAGCAGGACAGGAAATGGAGAAGCAGGTGCTTGACACCTTAAACGGCTGCCCCTTGGAACAGCTCTCCGGGGCAGGCAGGAGGGCAGGGGACACGCAACTCGGCCCTAAGAACCGCACAGGGGAGTTGGTTCAAGAAGTGACAGTTGTTGAGCCATTGAGCACCAGTTTGCACAGTACAGCTAAGGGCTGGTCTGCACTTGACACGCTCCCGCTGCGCTCCCCCAAGAGGCGACGGGGAATTCTCCCTGTCTGCACCAGGGCTGAGGTCGGCTGAACTGTGTCGCTCAGGGGCGAGGACTCCTCACACCCTGAGGCCTGGTCTACACTGGGGGCCGTGGGGGCGAGCTAAGTCAGTCTAAGTTACGGAACTTCAGCTCCGAAAAGGGCGTAGCTGAAGTCGACGTACTTAGAGCTACTCACCGCGGCGTCTTCGCTGCCCCAGGTCGACTCGGCCTACACGTCTCGCTCCGGCGGAGTACCGGAGTCGACGGGAGAGCGCTCGGCGGTCGATTTATTGTGTCTCACTAGATGCGATAAATCGACCCCGCTGGATCGATCGCTCCGGAGGTAAGTGTAGACAGGCCCTTAGTGCCATGGTTACACCAACCTCATTTCCTCGTGTGGCCAAGGTCTAAGCTCAGCAGGGCCGCGGGGGAGGAAGGGACCAGTGTAGTCAGGAGCCACAAGACTCAGAACAGGAGGAGGCTCATCAGAAAGTCCTGAAGGCAAAAGTGAGGGAATTAAAATCCTGAGACTAGCGTGAAGGGGACGTAAGGACCCACCCCCGAGTCCTGGAGGCACAAACACACACACACACACACCCCAAACGCGCAAGGAGGCATGTAGACCAGAGACACACCTGCCTGGTTACATGTGAGGCTCAAGAGCTAAACCTGGAGATCCAGCTCTGGGGTCACTAATCAGACGACCAAAGGCACGTGCCCTGAGTTCACCAGCCGGGGGAAATGAAAGGTGGAAATTAGGACGTAACAGGGAATCTGACCAGCAAATCACCAAAAGACAAAAATGAGCAGACAAGAAAATATCAGAAGCAAGAAACACGCAAGAGAGCCTGTGGGCACTGGACAGCTAGGGACAAAGGGCACAGTTAAGGAGGATGAGGACATTGTTAAGAGGTGAAATGGTTTCTTTGCATCAACGTCCAGCAGAGAGGATGTTGGGGAGATCCCGGATCCAGTCCCGCTTTCCATGCTGCATGTCAAACCAGCATCTGCTCCCTGCTGGAAATCAAGGCCCCCTTCCCCACAAAGGAAAACAACAATTCCCCCCAGCTTCAGCTTGTCAAGCAAACCCTGCTCCCCTCCATGAGGGCACGGAAATTAACTCCCCAAGGTCCACTGTCATTGGGGACAACACTACTCTGCCCTTCCCTCCAGAGATCTCAAAGCACCTTAGACACGAATTAAACTGGCCCTCACCAGGCGTGCTGTACACATGGGGATCAGCTGCCTAGAGAGGGGCAATGGCTTGCCCTAGACCACGCAAGGATGGACCCAGGAATAGAAATCACATCTGCCTCCCCTGGCAATCCAAGCTGTGACCAGAGCATAAGTGGTATATCCGTGGCCCCCCGCATCACCTCACAACCGTCACACAACCCCTGTGGGGCAGGGCAAGGCCCCAATTCCCCCCACTGTGCAGAGGGGGAGCTGAGCGCAGAGAGGCTAAGAGCATTCCACACTACAAGAAGGATGTGGAAAAATTGGAAAGAGTCCAGTGGAGGGCAACAAAAATGATTAGGGGACTGGAACACATGACTTATGAGGAGAGGCTGAGGGAACTGGGATTGTTTAGTCTGCGGAAGAGAAGAATGAGGGGGGATTTGATAGCTGCTTTCAACTACCTGAAAGGGGGTTCCAAAGAGGATGGCTCTAGACTGTTCTCAGTGGTAGCTGATGACAGAACAAGGAGTAATGGTCTCAAGTTGCAGTGGCGGAGATTTAGGTTGGATATTAGGAAAAACTTTTTCACTAGGAGGGTGGTGAAACACTGGAATGCGTTACCTAGGGAGGTGGTGGAATCTCCTTCCTTAGAAGTTTTTAAGGTCAGGCTTGACAAAGCCCTGGCTGGGATGATTTAATTGGGGATCGGTCCTGCTTTGAGCAGGGGGTTGGACTAGATGAGGTCCTGAGGTCCCTTCCAACCCTGATATTCTATGATTCTATTCTATGATTCATTGCCCAAGGCCACAGAGGGAGTCTGTGGCAGAGCAGGGAATTTCCTAGGGGATGGGCCTTACACCACTGGGCCATTCTTCCTCTCTCCCCAGGACTGGTCAGGAGCCAACCAGCCCCTGGCTGAGCCCAGGCCTAGCAGCTCAGTTCATTTCTCCAGGGCAGGGCAGCAGCTTCCGCTTACCCTAGTGATGGACATCAACCCTTTCCTGACGCTGCGGGAACAGAGAACGGTTTGCTCTCTTTGCAGACCCGGCTCTCAGGCAGTTATCTTCTGAGCAATGGTGCTGCTGCCTGTTTTAATAGAAAGGACGACAGCCCCCTCCGCCCCCAGTTAGGGCCAAGCTGCAGGCTGTAGGGGCTGGAATTGCGGGGTAGACACTTGGGGGCCAGTTGACAGCCCAGGATTTTGGTTTTCAGGAGTGGCTGATTTAGAAAACCTCTGTCAGGGGCCCCCAGGGCAGCTCCCTAACGGGGCCTGGGGCATTTGTGACACTTTCATGCCCTTGGGTGCATTGCAGATGGTGGTGCGAATTGCTCCTCCCCGCCTGCACACACACCCCTTGGCTGCTGCCCCGGCTGGTTCCTGGCTCTCCAATTCACGCAGCCCTCATTAGACTCCTGAGGCAAGGAAACTTGGGAGTCAGCACCCAGCAGCTCAGCGCCTCCCTCATGTCCCCCTGATCCACGCACACAAAGCTGGTAGCACGTGCCGGTAGCCTCTGGCCTCCCAGGCTAACAGGCATGATGTCTGACACCACCCGCCTGGCCCGCACCTCCGCGACCTGAAGTCATAACCTGGGCAGCATCAGTGCACGTTCCGTGCAAGAGGGCTGCAAAGAAGGCTCAGCAAGGCGCCTTCTGATTGGCTGCCTCCTGCGGAGGGACGCCAGCAGGAGGGAAGCAGTTTCCAAGGCGATGGAAGCAATACTCTTCTGTTGCAGGCAGGATGCTGTAATGCACATGTCACCTGGCTGCACTGGGAGCATCCTTGCTCTCCTCAAAGCCCGGCAGGCCCCCGCACCTTCCCAGAGCAGGTCACACCTTCCCAGATCTGCAGAAGCGTGGCCCCAAGAACATGTTTTCCAATCCTTTAATCATTCTCATGGCTCTTTTCTGAACCCTCTCCAAATGATCAACATCCTTCTCGAACTGTGGGCATCAGAACTGGAAACTGTATTCCAGTAGCAGATGTACCATGCCAAATACAGATGTTAAAAACCCTCTCTCCTTCTACCCTAGAGATTCCCCTGTTTATAAATCCCAGGATCGCATTAGCCCTTTTGGGCACAGAGTTGCACTGGAAGCTCATGCTCAGTTGATTATCCATCGTGACTCCCAAATCTTTTTCAGAGTCAATGAGTCCCCCATCCTGTAAGTATGGCCTACATTCTTTGTTCCAATACATTTATATTTAGCCATATTAAAACACAGACTGTTGGCTTGCACCCAGATTCCCAAGAGATCCAGATCATGCTGTCTCAGTGACCGGTCCTCTTCATTATTTACCACTCCCCCAATTTTTGTGCCATCTGCAAACTTTATCAGTGATGATTTTATGTTTTCTTCCAGCTCATTAATAAAAATGTTAAATAGCGTAGGGCCAAGAATCAATCCCTGCAAAACCCCACTAGAAACACACCCATTCAATGATTCCCCATTTACAGTTAAATTTTGAGACCTATCAGTTAGGCAGGTTTTAATCCATTTAATGTGTGCCATGTTAATTTTATATTGTTCTAGTTTTATTAATCAAAATGTTATGCAGTATCAAGTCAGAAGTCTATGTATATTACATCAACACTATTACCTTTATCAACCTAACTTGTAATCTCATTAGAAAAAGATATCAACTTAGTTTGACACAATCTATTTTCCATAAACCCATGTTGATTGGCATCAATTACATACCCCTTCTTTAATTCTGTATTAAGCAAGTCCCATATCAACTGCTCCATTATCTTGCCCAGGATCCATATCAGGCTGACAGGCCTAGAATTATCTGAGTCATCCTGTTTACCCTTTTTAAATATTGACATAACATTAGCTTTCCTCCAGTCTTCTGGAACTTGTCCAGAGTTCCAGGACTTATTAAAAGTTGACATGAATGGTCCAGCAAGTTCCTCAGACAGCTTATTTTTTAAAACTCTTGGATGCAAGTTATCTTTAGTAGCTGCTGTTCAACAGTCTCCTGAGATAGGAGTGGAATGGAATGATTGTTATCATATGATATGACATCATCATGTTTTCCACAAATATTCATTGAACACTTCCACTTTTTCTGAATTATTACTGGTAATTCTACATTTCCAACTAGTAATGGACCAATACCATTGTTAGGACTCTTTTTGTTCCTAACATATTTTAAAAGCTCCTTCTTATTGTCCATAACTCTGCTGGCCATAGAGTTCTGCTTCTGTCCCTTTGCTTCCTTTATCAATTTTCTACAATTCCCAACTTCTGATTTATATTTATTACTATCAACTTCTCCTTTCTTCCATTTATTTTGTGTGTTTTTGCCTTAATTTCCCCTCTAAACCAGGTCAGCTTTTTAACCAGTCCGGCCTTCTTCCTTGATTGTTGGATTGTGGCTTTTTGAACCTCTTGTAAATCGTTCTTAAACAATTCCTGATTAAACTAAACTCAAATGTGTTCACACAGGGGTTTGCACTGATTTAATTAAACCAGTTTAAACTCACACCTTAAGTACATCTAGTGCAACTTCCCCAGGTAGACAAGGCCTCAGCTAATGTGACCCTTGGCCCATTTGGACAGGTGGCAGGAGCCATTTCCTCCCTGTTTTAGGAATTGCAGGTCTTACTCAGTTTGCTGTGGCATGTCCCCAAGGGGAGCCCAGCATGAGCCCAACAGAGGGACTGCTGGGAATTTGGCTCTGCAGGAGCCAGACCAGGTCTGCAAAGGGTCTTGATGCAGTTCCTCTTCCTTCCCTAAGGATAACGGTTTCCACAGACAGCTCCCAGCTCTGTTATTCTGACTGTCCAGAAAAGCTGCCAAACCAACCTAATAAATAGCTTATGTGAATGGTGAAGCCAGAGCAGAAGGAAAGTGCGGGTGTTAATAAAGCCCCCGCATTCCCCACATGCGCCACACAACCTCCATGCATAAAGCTTTGCCAGCCCTTTGGAGCAGCTTCGCTGTTCCTCTGCAGGAATAGAAGCAGCTCATTAGGAGGCTGCAGGGCTGACTGGCAGCACTGATGCCCCTTGTATTGTACCAGACCCTTTTTAGTCACAGTCCTTCTGCCTTCCCCTCACATGGAGCCCCTCTCCCACAGCAGACACAGGCCAGAGGCAGGAGCAGCATTACGCCTGGAGTTTACAAGGGCAACATCCCAGACCCCTCTGCAGCTACAGGGCAGGTTCCCCTAGACATCTACAGTCCCTGCCCCATGCTGGAGCGTCAGACTTTTGCAAATAGTACCCAAGGATCCCCCAGGGGTCCTTAAGAATGAGCCTGGGATTATGATAATTGCATCAAGATAACAAACCCGTTTTGGTCCTTAAAGACATTAACTGCATCGCAGAAACAGCAAGGTCAAGCAGCTGGGCAGGGGCAGCTTGGGGAGGTCATCTGGGATTGTGGGAGAAAGCCACGGGCTGTGTCACTGCTGAAAGGCCATCAGTGAAACAGCTGACAGTGTAAATCTCAACACTAGTATCCCTGGGCTACAGCGTTAACACCCTGCCAAACTGAAAGGGATGGGTCTAGTCACACCGCTCACACCTGTTGTTTCTGGCTGGCTGCTGACTCAGGCAGGTCACACTGCATTAGAGCTGGTTCCCAGAGCCCCAGCTGGTGTAGATCACCACAGCACCACTGAAGTCAATGTGCTGATTTACGCTCACCGACACCGAGGATCAGGTCCACGGGGTTTTGAGGAAAACAATTAGTCAGAATCTGGAGCGCTGTGTTGGGGCCAGAAGTGGAATCAGTGACAAACTCAGCAGCTGTAGAATACCCAGGTTGGCCTGTGACCCTAGACTCATCGGTTCGATATGGCTGGATGCTCACACTGAGGGAGAAGATGGACACAGGGCCCAGTGTACACCTCCACAGTAACGAGTGAAAGGGGAAAGGGCATTCTGAGCAGCATGTGCAGGGCAGGGACCGTGTGCAAGCGGGAGCGGTGACCATTCTCCTCTAATGTCCAAACGCTCTCTAGTGGTGCTTCCAATGAGAAAAAACCCTCCAACTGCTATTATTCCCCCGCCTCTGATCGGCCAGGCCAGGTACAATTCCCCCTTTACCTGCATCCCCATCACTGTAATCTCTCCCCAAAGTCAGCTTTCCAGTGGCACAAGAATGCACTTGGAAAGCATCAAAGTTCTGAGTAGGATCTACACGTCTGGCCTGTTTCCACCTACTGTGGTGCAATGGGCAATGAAGTGGATGGCGGTCACGCAGTATTCACCAGCTGGTACTTACATGGCCATGAAGGGCTGACACCCTGCTCCTTGTCCAGAGCAGTTAAAGCCTCTCCAGTAAGTGCTGGGGCTTTCTAGGAGGCTGGCTCCCCGTGAGAAGCACCAGTGCAAACTGACAGCTCCTTTCCAGAAGGGGAAGAATTCCTCCTCTCTCCGCCCCCACTTCATTCCATCCAGTGAATGGATAAATCGCTGCGGAGCTGGATGCTGGGGCTGCAGCATTTCGGCTCCTGCTGGCAGCACAGCTGTCCCAGCTCCTGTGAGCCAGGGAGTCGCTATTTCAAAAGCCACGTGAATGCACCACATTGAGAAGCACTGTGTGTTATTTACATTGACAGGGTCTCTCGCTATCTAGATGGGGGGAGGGGGAGCAGAGGGGCAGGGATAATGCCTCCGTGTCACAGCTGGGATGGGCAGGGAACATAAAGTCTTTGGAGCTTGCCACAGTGAGCTGAAAGACCTTCAGTGGAGGCTGAGAGCCTCCAGATCATGAGGAACACCATCATCTCCCCCCACAGCTGCCCCAGAGCACAAGGGCTTTATGGCATATACACCAAACGGAGGAGGAAGAACTGGGAGTCAAATCCTGTCAGGTCCAGGGACATGTGATTTATATCAGGCCAGGGCTCCTAGTCCTTTCCTGGGCAAGAGATCCCCATATTCAGCCCAGTTCAGCTCTGAATGACAGCCCAATGCCCTGGAGAGCCACTGCTTACTGGGCAGGTGAGCGATCCACCAGGGATGGGACTGGGACACTGCAGGGCCAGGAGGTCAGGGGCAGCCCTGAAAGGCTCTACAGGAACAGTACCGAGCACTCGCCTACCTGGGGCTATGCTGCCGGGTCCAGGCCATGCGGGCAGTGCATGAGGGCTATTTTTAAACAGACCTGAAATCACCTAGGAGCAGCAGGAAAGAGAGCACAGATGGGTAGCGACCCCCAGAGCATTCAGGCATCCTGGGCTGTAAGCAACTCACCTGGACATAGTTAATTTCCATGGGAACAATGAATCGGGTTTTATGGTGGTCATGGGTCATGCCAGGAGGTTGGCCAAGACATCTGTATGTCATAGGTAGAAGACCAATTTAACAGTCACCGTTGATCTGTCCCTGGACCGATATTCAACAAATCTTGGTCTGGATTTGCAAATCCAAAGGGTCGATGGAAGGCATTTACACACCACCTACCAGCGTAGCACCGGGGTTCCGGGCAGAGCTGAGTGCCAGCACCCCTGGCTCTGCTCGCCTCTAGGCACTACTCTGGCGCGCAGCGCATTTGAGTTGCAAAGTTATACAAACCAGAAGGGAAAATCGGGCGCAAGTTATTTACCAGCGTTGGCTACCAGAGGGCGCTGGCTGGCCGCATCACCCTCTGGTCAGGGACCAAACGCAATTTATCCGCCCCGCCAGCCACTCCCCTCCGAGAGACTCTCTCGGCGCCCCACTCCCCGAGCGCACCCATTTCCTAAACACGCCCCAACAATGAATGGCGCAACAAAGCACCCCTGGCACCGCCGGGACGGCTCCGCTTCCGCCTGGAGAGCCCCCCCTCCCCCAGGGATGCTCCCTTCTGGGCTTTGGGGTCATCCAGGGGTAACATGTTAATCAGGCGCCTAAGTGACCCAGCGCGGAAGTCCCATTTTCAAACGGGACTGCGTTGAACTGGAAAGTGCCTGAAATCGCATTGGAAAACGGGACTTAGGCGCCCGAGTCCTTTGGGTGCTCCCCAGCCTTGTCGGCGGGATCTGCGGGGGCAGAGTCCGCGGGGGGGGGGGGTTAGGATCCCAATGAGAAGAGAAACCGAGAGACACACGCAGCTAGGAGAGACAAGCAGGCAGGGGGACAGCCCCCCCCCTCCAGACACACGCGCGCGCTGCGTGTCCCGGGACAGCCCCCCCCCCCTCCAGACACACGCGCTCGCTGCGTGTCCCGGGACAGCCCCCCCCCCCTCCAGACACACGCGCGCGCTGCGTGTCCCGGGACAGCCCCCCCCTCCCTCCAGACACACGCGCTCGCTGCGTGTCCCGGGACAGCCCCCCCCCCCCCTCCAGACACACGCGCGCGCGCTGCGTGTCCCGGGACAGCCCCCCCCCTCCCTCCAGACACACGCGCGCTCGCTGCGTGTCCCGGGACAGCCCCCCCCCTCCCTCCCTCCAGACACACGCGCTCGCTGCGTGTCCCGGGACAGCCCCCCTCCCTCCAGACACACGCGCGCGCTGCGTGTCCCGGGACAGCCCCCCCCCTCCAGACACGCGCGCGCGCTGCGTGTCCCGGGACAGCCCCCCCCCCTCCAGACACACGCGCGCGCTGCGTGTCCCGGGACAGCCCCCCCCCTCCCTCCCTCCAGACACACGCGCGCGCTGCTTGTCCCGGGACAGCCCCCCCCCCTCCAGACACACACACGTGCTGCTGTCCCGGGACAGCCCCCCCCCTCCCTCCAGACACACACACGTGCTGCTGTCCCGGGACAGCCCCCCCCCCCAGACACACGCGCGCGCTGCTTGTCCCGGGACAGCCCCCCCCCCCCCAGACACACGCGCGAGCTGCGTGTCCCGGGACAGCCCCCCCCCCCCAGACACACGCGCGAGCTGCGTGTCCCGGGACAGCCCCCCCCCTCCAGACACACACACGTGCTGCTGTCCCGGGACAGCCCCCCCCCCCTCGAGACACACACACGTGCTGCTGTCCCGGGACAGCGTCGCCGCCCCGCGCTTGGCCCCGGCCCCGGCCCCCCCCGCGGCTGCGTCTAGCGCCGGGCTCGCGACTCGCCCAGCCCGGCCCGGCCCGGCCCAGCCCAGCCCCGCCGGGCGGCCCGGCTCCTACCGTTGGCGCGGCTGAGCGTGGCCAGGTCCGGCGCGGGCAGCGAGCCGTTCAGGCCGAGCCGCAGCAGCTCGGAGGAGTTGCCCACGTCCCCCGCCAGCGAGTCCGCGAACAGGTTCATCTGCAGCAGCGTCTTGAGCAGGTAGCGCAGCATGGCGGCGGGGGGGGGGATCCGGGGGGGGCCGGGAGCGGGGCCGGGGCCGGGGCCCGGGAGCTGCCTGGCGCGGCGCGAGCGTCCAGCGCGCTCTGAGCTGCCGGCGCCGCCGCCTCCTTGCACCGGCCGCGCGGGGCTCCCGGGCGGGGCGGGGGTGGGGGGCGCGGAAAGCAGGTGCGGGCGCCAATAAATGTTTAATTGCCGGATTAATAACCCCCCCGGGGGCGGGGCGGCCCGGCCCGGCTCCAGCCCCTGCGCGCTGCAGAGCGGGGGCTGCCCGCGGAGAGCCGCCCCCCCCCCGCACCCCTGGGGCTCTCCGCTCCCGGGGCCGTGCGAGCGAGGGCCAGCGGCGCCGCGTGCCGGCCGGGGGCTGCCGAGAGCCCCCGGGGCTGGGGCGCACCCCGGCAGAGACGGGCCTGGCAACGTGCAACCCCCCCGGGGGAGATGCTCTTGGGCTGGTGTAGATTAAGGCCGTCAGGTAGGGACACAAGCGAAACAAGGTGTCAGCAGGGCCGAGAGAGGAGTCGGCACCGCCATGTGCATTGGCCAAAGCCGACAGTCTGTGTAAAAGGATAAATGGACACAAATCAGACATCGGGAATGGTAACATACAAAAGCCAGTGGGAGAACATTTCAATCTTCCTGGACACTCTGTAACAGATGTGAAAGTAGCTAAACTTGAAACAAACAAAAAAAAAACCTTGGGAAACAGACTTAAAGAGAAACAGCAGATTTGCAAATTGTACACCACTAATCTGGGCTTGAATAGGGACTGGGAGTGGCTGGCTCATTACAGAAGCAGCTTGGCCTCTCCTGGACCTGATACCTCCCCGTCTATTGTTGGGAGTGGACCACATCCACCCTGATCGAATTGGCCCGGTCGACGCTGGTTCTCCACTTGTGAGGTAACTCCCTTCCCTCCCCCTGCCAGTATATCTATGTCTGCATCTGTAACTTTCACTCGGTGCATCTGAAGAAGTGAGATTTTTACCCACGACAGCTTATGCTCAAATAAATCTGTTAGTCTTTAAGGTGCCAACCGGGCTCCTTGTTGTTTTTGTGGATACAGACTAACACGGCTGCCCCCTGATGCTTTAACTAGGTCAGTTTTAAATCAGGTTGGTTCAACTGGCACAACTTGGCTGGTAGAGACAAGGCCTAAATTACAGCAGCCTAGACACCAAGTCAGAGGGCATCTAAACTGGTGTCATGTACACACCAAGGAGGGCAGAAGGTGTGAATGACAGCAGCTGGGACTGCCTGGGCCCCACTATCTCCTCCTCCCTCCTGCTCACCATGAAACTGCCCCTTCCACAAGGCCAAGGACAGCTCATGGCCTCTGCTTTGTAGGAGGCCAAGCATCTCAGCTCCAGCATCAGCTAGCCCTGCCCTTGGTGGGCTCTGCATTGGCACTTTCCCCTTTGGCATCAAGAAAAGAAAATTCTGGTCAGCATTCCTTCTGACAGCTACACACACAGCCACAGGACAGTCACCCGAGCACACAGACACCACCACATTCATATAGTCACTCGCTGATACAGCCATTTACTGTTACCTGCAGACAGTCACAACCATCGATACAATGGTTCCACTTTATTGCCAACACCTGCATGCTGGAATATAAATAGTCCAGTGTGACAGCAACCAGCCCGAGTAATTGTCCCTTAGTGCAGGTAAATACAGACAACCTCACATTTCCTTTTCTCCCTGCTCTGCATATTGTGATGCAAGTGTCTGTTGGTGGCCAGTATAGCTCTGAGAATCCAGCGAATGTTTCAGAAGAAAGACAGGTGGAAATTCTCATGGCACATCTCGGCTCTTGTGCTGGCCCTGGGGTAGATCACCATGGTGAATGTGTTGGTGCCTCCACGCCTGTCCGTCCAGAACACCGTCAGTCAAATAGATTATCCCCTTCCCATCCCTTGAGCCATGCCACTGGCTGCCACTCTCCAACTCCTTGTCCTGCACATTGTGCTGAGTTCCGTTCTAAGCTTTTTGGGCATGGACCGGGGTGGGGCCCTCAATACTCCTCTCACCCCAGCTTTGCACCACTGTAAATATTTGCATCAGCAGAGCCACTCCTGTTTTGTACAGGTGTCAGTGAGGGGCTTCTGGCCTCTGGTCTTTAAAGGCTTTGGAAAGCTCCAGGTACATTTAGGCCATAAGTGGTGACTGTTTGCTCAGAATGCTATCCCTCTGTTACCTCTGTGAACACTGCCCCTGCTGAACTGCTCCTGCTGAAAGACAGCGTCTCTCCTTCCCGTCCCTCATAGCCCTCCAAAGCCAGGTGTGGCATGCTGAGGCTGGGTGTGAACCTAACTTGGTCGTACCCAGCACCACTTTGCTACCAGCAGGGCAACACCAAGCAGGGGTCTTCACCCCTGACTGATGTGATGCTCACCCTGCACCAGAGACCATTATTTTTCACCTACAGCAGAAGCTTCCTTGTTTATCACTCTTTTTTTAAAACCAGAAAACTAGCTGCTTTCTTTCCCAGACCTGCCAGCCTCTTGCAACACCCATGGGCCTCAAACCTGACAAGAGAATTCAGGTGAAACTGCAGTAACTGCTACTTTCCAGGCAGGCTGCAGTGTGGCCAACACTCAAAATTCATTGTAAATCTCCTGCTATTTGGTGGTTTACTTAAATCCCCAGGTCTTGGAGTCATGTGACTATGGGACTCTCATTTTCCATTCAGATGAGAAAGTAAGTTTCTTGCCCTCCTGGTTGGAGAGAAAAACATGACCTGGAAGGGCTAATATATATATATCTCCAAAAAAATCTTATGATTTTTAAGCCAGTTTCATGATTGTGGATGGCCCAACTTGTGTTTTTGGAATAGTTGGGATTGGCAATACTGAGAATGGGACATTTTTGAGATCACTTCCCAGGCTGTTAATATGACTGATATTACCATGGGGGAGACAAGAAACAAAGGAATCTGAGTCTACAGAAGTGACCCAAGAAGTTATATCTTCTTGGTGATGAGAGAAAAGGTGATGGGAGGAAACAAGAATGAAAACTCCACCCTAAAGCTGCCAGTGTAACCAATTCCAGCTTAAAATGGACTCTAGGGCAAATGAATTCCAGTCTAATAAAGACCTTTAAAGGTTGATCCTACTGTTTATTCTTTGTAAATCACTGCAATATTTGTATTTAATGTGTAGTAATCAGGTTGGTAATAAATCTGTGTGTGCTCTTCCCTGATGTTTAAAGGGACTCTGTCGATTGCATCCTGAAAGCTTTGTTACTCACCTTGAATCTTAATGATCTTCCGGCTCTGGAATTCCAAATGGCAAGACAAACTGTCTTCAGCTGGAGTTAAGGCTGAAAATGCATCTCAGTGACTGGAGCGTTAAAAGGTTTTCAAGAACACTGGAGCTGTCAGCAACACCACACTACCAGGCCTGGTCTACTCTACAAAAGGTTTGCTGGTATAGTTATCAGGTAGAGCCCTACTGGCAAACCCTCCTAGTGTAGATGCAGGTATAGCTTACACCAGTTGTGACTCAGTGTGCCTGGGGCAGCCCTCACTGGAAATGCCAAGGTCAGGGCAGGCTGCAAAAAGGAGAGCAGATTTTCCCCACCAGTGTTGGGAAACACTGAAGTTAAACTCCCCAACCAGTCAAACTGTGCTTCTGATCCCCACACTGGTTATCCAGAAAGGGGGGGGGGGGGAGAAGAAATCACACAGCCCCCATATTGCATTCCAGTTCTCTGGCTCCAAGTCAGCACATAACTTCTCACTGTTCTGGACCTATTTTAAAAACTCTGCTCACGATACAAAATGTTCTGCTGAACCCGAACGGCCAAGCCACATTGCCAGGTCAGTACTAGTTTGGATCTTACCAATCCTTTAGTGTCTAAAACTAAAGGCTTATTATAAAGAAATAAGAATGAACAAGAAGAGATGTTAAATGGTAAAGCAGTCACATACAAAGATTCAAAGTCCATGTATCAGGTTCTTAGCAGTATTGGTGAGTGTGCTGGCTTGAAAGTCCCTCTGGAATACATCCACAGCTTGGATGGGTCATTCAGTCCTTTGTTCAGAGCTTCAGTTTGTAGCTAAGTTCCTCCAGAGGCAAGAAGCAGGAATGAACTCAAAATGGAGAAGAATAGATGCAGCTGCCTTCTATAGTCTTTTGCCATGCAGCTCGTATGTCCTTTGTTCCAAACACAAGCTGCCCAGCACTTGGCATGCGAGCCTTAGGCCTTGGCTGCACTTGCAAGTTAGAGCACATTATATCAGCCCCGGGCACCCTAACTCCTGAGGGGTCCTCACTGGCAAGGCACGTAGAGCGCCTGGACTCTGCAGCAGGAGCGCTCCTGGTAATCCACCTCCACCAGAAGAATGGAGCTTGCTGCGCCCTGGCTGAAATGCCCGGGTGTCAGTGTGGACGACGTGTTGCATTACTGCGCTGTGATTGGCCTCTGGAAACATCCCATAATCCCCTGAAGTCAAGTGGCCACTCTGGTCATTGCAGCCAAGGTCAAAACAGGCATGGGCATATCCCCTTTCACAGCTCCCTTTCTGACAGTCGGCTGCTTATCTGCTCCGAGACAAAGAAACCATCACTGTGGAATGATGCTGCCGCCGAGGCAGGCCTGGGTGGGTGTCCTGATGTTGGGGTTTCCCCCTGCTGCTGTCTGAACTTACAAGACAGCCTGCTGACACACTCTGCCCCCCAAAACACACCGTCTCTCCCTGCACATACGCACAACACACTCCCTGTCACACTCTACCCAACCCCGCCCATTTGAAAAACACACAGCAGCCATTTGCACACTGGGATGGCTACCACAATGCACTGCTCTCTGTGGCTTTGCAAGAGCTGCTAATGTGGCCACGCCACTGCGCTTGCAGCTGACAGTGTAAACACACGGCAGCGCTTTCCCTGCTGCCCTCTCCAAAGGCTGGTTTAACTCCCAGCGCTCTACATCTGCAAGTGACGCCATGCCCTTAGAGTTCGATCCTAGGCATGCCCTGCATGCCTTGTTGAGTCATAAGGTGTAGCCCCTAGCCCTTTGCATGGGTTCCTTGTACAGTGATGTCCCATCAAGCAGGCTCAATGCTAATACCCATCTGTCTGCAGCTGTCACCCGGAGACACAGCACAAGTCTGAAATACAGATCTATAACTCCCAATACAAAGGTGATACCAGCATACAAACAAGATCATCATACTTGGCAAATTATAACATTTTCACAGATACCTCACATGGCGTATCTGACACAACTCCTTGCAATTTTACACTGTTGTGGACATTGGTATCCATAATATCATAGAGCGTCTCCCATACTCCATGCAGTGTCACACCACTTCCCTAGGTCTTTTGCCAGTACAGAAATGTTGGGGTTTTTTTTTGGGGGGGGGGGGGGGGGGGAAGGGAGGGGAGTCACACCCCAGCTTCACCAGCAAGAGTTTGACGTGTAGACCTGTCCATAGATACCCAGCTTTCTCGGAGCTATGGCTATAAGAATCCTAGTGCCGCTAAACGTTGTGCCGTGTAGCCTGTTTGTCGGCGCTCCTGCCGACAGCGCACTGTTCACGCGGGCGCTTGTTGTTGCCAAAACTTTAGTCTTTCGGGGTGTTCACCCCCATCACCACCTCTGAAAGGCAAAGGTTTTGCCGTTCAGTTGCCAGTGTAGACGTATCCCATGAACTTTTAGATTTGTTTTAAAAAGTTTTAAAAGAACACAGAAATTATACATTAAGATTAAAACACCCCACCTCAAACATTTGAGAGCAAGAACAGTCATAGGAAAGAGATCCAACAAGCCACAGGACCAGTCAGAAATGCTGAAGACTGCCTTATGCCTTCACAACAGGCTCATCTCAGTCACCCGAGCACTGGAGCGCCTCACTCCTAAGCACGCAGGGCCTTTGCCAATTCTGGCCTTCTTTAGAGCCAGACACAGCCCACAGGATTAGATACGCTTGGCGAAATGCTGGTGTCATGAGGTGCTCTACTCACCACTGGATGCCTCCTTGTGACCACAGCTGGGGATTAGCTCTGCTAGTCTGACATCCCTTCCTGTGGGTGCTCTCTCTCAGGACTTGACAGCTTCCTCTTTGTGGCTTGACTCTCTGACCAGGTCACTGTAGTTTTCCCCTTCTGGGTTTATGTATCAAAGTCTCAGTGGCATCCTAAGCAGTTCTCCAATCCACTACCCCAGCAGGTGGCAAGGGAGCCCAGGCTCACCCTCTCCTCCAGGATTCAGCCCAGAACCCGACAACCAGTGGCTAAGGTCTGCACTATCCCACCTTTGCTGGTGCTGCTGCTTCCCTGGACATCTTCCTACATTGCCTCTAGCAGGCTCCTTCTCCAGCCTCCTTAAGGTCCAGCCCCCTTCTCACCCTAGCCCCAGAGAGGGTAACTGCAACATCCTCCTTACAGCCCCCTTCTGCCCTCAGCTACCTGGCTTTATACCAGCCCCAGCCTCAGCCTGCTCCTGTCCCAGCTGGGCCTCATCCTTTAATTAGTCCTCCTTGTTCCCTGGCTCCTCCTCCAGGTGCAGCTTAGGTGGCTAATTGGTCCACCTGGCCCCCTTCACCCCATCACACCTGGTCATATTAAAGTTTATGGCAAAACTCCCATTGGCTCCCCTGGGGCCTGTATTTCACCGGCAGTATTATAGTGAAGTGGCAGCTCTGCTATAATTATAGTTGAGAGTTGCTCCCTGTTTAAAAGACAAACTGTTCTAAGTTCTCTAAAATCCACATGCTGACTTGGATTGTCTTCAAATTTTCCATTTCCCCAGGGGGTGCAGGGCAGGGCTAGTCATCAGATTTGGGGTCATTTGAACAAAGGGTTCCTAGGGTACAGCCCGCCTAAAACACGTTTACAAAATCACCAGGTTCTTCTCACCTTTTTTTGTGCATACTGGGTCTCAAAGGATAGTTTGAATCCTCCCCAAGCTGATATCAGTCTCTTGGGTTTATCTGAGCCATTGCATAGCACTCACTGCCTGTTTGGGGTGACGAGGATGCCCGTTTGGGGTGGCGGAGGATGGGGTTATATTAAAGAATTTACTCATTGTTAAGTCAGCAACTCCAGCTGAGCGTATCAGTAGCTCAAGCCAAAGAGAATAAAATACACGTGTGCTGCAAGATTAAAGGGCTGTTAACAGCCAAAGAGGTTGCCAAGCAGCCTCCTGTTCTGGTAATTGGGTAGCTCAAGAAGATGTGCTGTGGTTCTTGAACCTGGCTGTACCCATGTACTGTGAGGTCAAGCCCTATCCTTGTCAGCTTTCAGGGGCTGTGTCTTGTACATGATCCTTGCCTTCTACAGCAGCTCCTTCTGGAAGTTTCACCCTGAGACCAGTGTTTCTGGTTTAAAAGCGATACTTTAGAGTGTTCTAAAATCTCTTTGCAGACTCTGACTCTAGAAGCATTTTCAAGGAAATGATCATTGATTAAATATAGGTAAAATGAACGATTCTAGTAAGCAGTTAAGCTAAAGTAATCATTGTGAACAATGGGACTGAGTGTGATCAAAGGAAAGCAATCATTATCATTGGGTCATTTGGTGAAAGGATTCCTAATACCCAGCCCCTAGTATGAACTGCTCAGAACATTTTCATATTCTCCTAATGGCTTTGGTGCAAAGCTAGAGAATATGGGGGTCAGAGCAGGGATGAGGAATGTGAGGGGGTGGATAATAGGATTGAAGTAGTGTAGGGGTGTGGGGATTGGGAGGGTGCAGGGAGACGTGTAGAGTGGGGATTATGGGGAAGCAATAAGGGGAGAAAGGTTTGGGGCTGCAATGAGAGGAAGTGGGATTAGGAGAAGAGGATTTAGAGGAGGGGAGAGGTTTTGGGGGGAGCTCAGGCCAGGGGAAGAGGATGGAGACTGGGGGCATGGAAGGAGAGGGATGAGAGGTTGGGAGTGGGGACATGAAAGTAGGTGGCAGAGGGAAAGGGAGATTGGGGTGGGGTAGCCTGTCAACCCCACAGTTTTACCTCCCATTTAAACCTGCCACACGGTCCTCTTCCCTTCCCCCACATCCCTTGTCCTGCCTAGGCTGGGCAGTGGTGGGAGGGTGACATGCCTCCCATTCACAGCACATCTCTCAGGGAATGGCCAGAGACAGGAGCGGGATGAGTCCTACACAATGGGGTCAGGCATGGGGCAGTAGTGACTCCAGCTCCGGGGGGCCAACGACCCCCTTGTATTTCCAGGAAGGGCCTGAAGAACCTTTAACTGGGCAACCATATCTCTACATTAACAGAGCTTTTGTGCCTTTAATACATTGCCGGTTAGACACCTAGCTCTCCGAAGGTAATTGGTCCCCACTCCCCATCCTTCAATAGGTTTCCATGTGCCTCCAAGTCTGCCCGTGTCTGTAGGCACAGAGCTAGTGTATCTCCACATACAGAACTCCCTGGCCCAGACCATGGAATTGGGACACTCCTGTGAGAAGAGCAAAGCGTAGTGAGGTGGTGAAGGGGATCACAGATGTTATGTGTGAAACCAGCACACTGTAGGGAGCCATCTCCAGCTCCACCTGCACAGGGGCTCTTCAAAAAGTGAAGTTGGCTGCACAAGCTTAAAGCGCTTAGAAGTTCTGGTCCAAAAGCAGCAAAGAAAAGTGGAGGAGAGGCCGCTATCAATCCAGCGGCTTAGTTATAGCTGGTGGGTGCCTTAACTGAATGCCCTTGCTATCGAACATTTGGAAAGTTCTTATAATGACCTTAACTCAGAAGAGGGCCCAGGAGTCCTGATGTTCATGGGCCTGCTTCTACCACGAGAGCTAATGCCGTCCCCGGCTGCATGCATCCCCAGAAGGGATCCCAGAGCCACATGTGCTGGAGGGCCCATAAGTCCCACAACTGGGAAGCCACTGTTGGAGTCCAGACAGGCCACAAATAACAAGCCTTCAGTCTGTATTTATGTCAGGGGTGGCCAAGCTATGGCTTGTGAGCCACATGCGGCTCCTTTACAGTTAAAGTTGGCTCGCGGAACCCCCCACAACCCCCTGCATTTTCCTCCTACCAGACTGGTGGGGGGAGGGGAGCTTGGGACATCTGCCTTGCAGCAGGGTGGTTGGGGGCGGGAGGTTTCGGGGCTTCAGCCCCGTGAGGCATGCCTGCTGGGGTTCGGGGCTTCGGCAGGAGCAGGGCTGAAGCCCCAAGCCCTGGCAGGTGCCTCCCGTGGGGCAGAAGCCCTGTGCCTCAGCTCTCAAAGTTCTGAAGATTGTCGGAGGCGGCTCAGAGGGTCAGTATGCTTGGCCACCCCTGATTTATGTAAAGTGAAGGCTGGCAGAGGGTGGGGCAGGGTGCACCAGACCCTTTGAGGCCCCGTGGTCCTACAACACCCCTCCCCTGGGAAGGAGCAGAAAAGGTGGGTCCTCCAGGCCTGCCTAGGGAGGCAATCAGAGCGCAGCAGGCTCAGCTAAAAGGAGCGGCCAGGCTGAGCTGGGCAGTCCCTGGCTAGGGTCGGAAGAGCAGGGAAGGGTGGTGGGCACAGCTAAGCGGTGAACTGGGGAGGAGGGTGCTGGTGGGACTTGCATACAGCGAGGAGTTGAGAAATTCAGCCCTGAGGCCAGGTGAAGAGGAGGGGGCTGCATAGGGAAAGGGTCTGGGAATAGCAGCAGCAAACTGAAGGGAGCAGTGTGTGGCTGCTGGTGAAGGATGCCGGGGCTGGGACCTGGAGTAGTGGGTGGGACTGGCTCCCCATACTGGTCATTAGCCATGTGGTCTAAGCCCTGAGAAGGAGAAGGCTCTGTTGGGAAGCTCAAGTGAAGAGCAGGACTTAAAGGGGCCCAGAGCCAGGGCTGAAGATCCTGGTGAGGGCAGACAGAGTGCTGAACCCTTTGCTACCCTGGAAGGGGTTCATCCATTTGAGACTGTGTGAGTGTGACTTGGCTGGAAAGCTGAGCCTCTGAAGACCTGCCTAGTGAGGTCAACCCCCTATGGGGGCACCTGCTGCATGAGAGATTGCAGCATGGCACCCAGCTAACAGGAGACACTCAGGAGGTGAGTGCCCACCCTCCCAGCGGGGTTCCCTGGCACCTAGTGCATAAGGCTTGGGCTAGGATTCCAGAGCCTGAGCTTTGTGTAATTTATTCCAGAGGCCAGGTCAAGCACAGCCCTGGGATATTGGGATTGCAAGGGGGTATTGGGCTGCTTTGAGGTTCAAGCCAGACCAGCAAGGTGTCATGTCATTGCCTGCCCTGCAACTCTGGGTGCCTTCAGTGCTGTGCTTCTGTGCTCAGAGCCCTGACGCCAACAGACTTCAACTCCCTCAGGGAGCGGATGGGTAGGATCCCCTGGGGGACTAACATGAAGGGGAAAGGAGTCCAGGAGAGCTGGCTGTATTTCAAGGAATCCCTGTTGAGGTTACAGGGACAAACCATCCCGATGAGTCGAAAGAATAGTAAATATGGCAGGCAACCAGCTTGGCTTAACGGTGAAATCCTAGCGGATCTTAAACATAAAAAAGAAGCTTACAAGAAGTGGAAGGTTGGACATATGACCAGGGAAGAGTATAAAAATATTGCTCGGGCATGTAGGAATGAAATCAGGAGGGCCAAATCACACCTGGAGCTGCAGCTAGCAAGAGATGTCAAGAGTAACAAGAAGGGTTTCTTCAGGTATGTTGGCAACAAGAAGAAACCCAAGGAAAGTGTGGGCCCCTTACTGAATGAGGGAGGCAACCTAGTGACAGAGGATGTGGAAAAAGCTAATGTGCTCAATGCTTTTTTTGCCTCTGTCTTCACTAACAAGGACAGCTCCCAGACTGCTGCGCTGGGCATCGCAACATGGGGAGTAGATGGCCAGCTCTCTGTGGAGAAAGAGGTGGTTAGGGACTATTTAGAAAAGCTGGACGTGCACAAGTCTATGGGGCCGGACAAGTTGCATCCGAGAGTGCTAAAGGAATTGGCGGATGTGATTGCAGAGCCATTGGCCATTATCTTTGAAAACTCGTGGCGAACAGGGGAAGTCCCGGATGACTGGAAAAAGGCTAATGTAGTGCCAATCTTTAAAAAAGGGAAGAAGGAGGATCCTGGGAACTACAGGCCAGTCAGCCTCACCTCAGTCCCCAGAAAAATCATGGAGCAGGTCCTCAAGGAATCAATCCTGAAGCACTTACACGAGAGGAAAGTGATCAGGAACAGTCAGCATGGATTCACCAAGGGTAGGTCATGCCTGACTAATCTAATAGCCTTCTATGATGAGATTACTGGTTCTGTGGATGAAGGGAAAGCAGTGGATGTATTGTTTCTTGACTTTAGCAAAGCTTTTGACACGGTCTCCCACAGTATTCTTGTCAGCAAGTTAAAGTATGGGCTGGATGAATGCACTATAAGGTGGGTAGAAAGTTGGCTAGATTGTCGGGCTCAACGGGTAGTGATCAATGGCTCCATGTCTAGTTGGCAGCCGGTGTCAAGTGGAGTGCCCCAGGGGTCGGTCCTGGGGCCCGTTTTGTTCAATATCTTCATAAATGATCTGGAGGATGGTGTGGATTGCACTCTCAGCAAATTTGCGGATGATACTAAACTGGGAGGAGTGGTAGATACGCTGGAGGGGAGGGATAGGATACAGAAGGACCTAGACAAATTGGAGGATTGGGCCAAAAGAAACCTGATGCGGTTCAATAAGGATAAGTGCAGGGTCCTGCACTTAGGATGGAAGAACCCAATGCACAGCTACAGACTAGGGACCGAATGGCTAGGCAGCAGTTCTGCGGAAAAGGACCTAGAGGTTACAGTGGACGAGAAGCTGGATATGAGTCAGCAGTGTGCCCTTGTTGCCAAGAAGGCCAATGGCATTTTGGGATGTATAAGTAGGGGCATAGCGAGCAGATCGAGGGACGTGATCGATCCCCTCTATTCGACATTGGTGAGGCCTCATCTGGAGTACTGTGTCCAGTTTTGGGCCCCACACTACAAGAAATACGTGGATAAATTGGAGAGAGTCCAGCGAAGGGCAACAAAAATGATTAGGGGTCTGGAACACATGAGTTATGAGGAGAGGCTGAGGGAACTGGGATTGTTTAGTCTGCGGAAGAGAAGAATGAGGGGGGACTTGATAGCTGCTTTCAACTACCTGAGAGGTGGTTCCAGAGAGGATGGTTCTAGACTATTCTCAGTGGTAGAAGAGGACAGGACAAGGAGCAATGGTCTCAAGTTGCAGTGGGGGAGGTTTAGGTTGGATATTAGGAGAAACTTTTTCACTAAGAGGGTGGTGAAACACTGGAATGCGTTACCTAGGGAGGTGGTGGAATCTCCTTCCTTGGAAGTTTTTAAGGTCAGGCTTGACAAAGCCTTGGCTGGGATGATTTGATTGGGGATTAGCCCTGCTTTGAGCAGGGGGTTGGACTAGATGACCTCCTGAGGTCCCTTCCAACCCTGGTATTCTATGATTCTATGAACAGCCAGCCTGAAAGCACGCAGGGCCCACCTTGGCTTCCAGCACCCAAGAGATTTTTGCAGAGTGACACCAACACCCTCCCATTCTCCAATTTCCCCCAAACTGTTTATCCTAGATTGTCCAGCCCTATGACTGGACGCTTACCGTCTTTATTAAGTTTGTTGCTCCCTCAAAAAGACAGTACCCAGCAGCTTAACTTGGGTTAAGAAAGTGTTTTAATCGAAGTGTTGCATCAGTTTACAGTACACGTAAACTAAATGTATTAAACCAAAGGGCCTAGAGTTGGGTGACTCCTAGTATAAGGAGTAAGGATCGAAAGGGTTACAAAAAATCAAATACAAGTAAAACGACACTTCTAAGACTAACAATTCCAGCAAGCGACAATCTTCGCCTAAGCAGGTTTTTCACCTCTCTTCTGTTCCCAGTGGCTTCAGCCCCCTTGGGCGAGGGACCCGTCATTCTGTGACTTCAAGAGCTCTGGTCCCTTTAGACCCTCAAATGATGGAGGCCAAAATGGCTTTTCCTCTCTTGTCATATCTGCCCATCGTTCACGGGCCCTGCTTCGAGGCAGAAAGGCTTTCTGGGCTGCAGGCTCCATCCCCTGTCAAGACTGACGTCGTCCTCTTCCCCACCACTCGCTCTCCGGATGGGTTTGTTCACCTTGCACGTAAATGTGCTTTTCTTTGTCTCTGGGCTCACACCGGTGACACGTTCAGGCAGGTGGCGCCGTGTGCCTCTGTCCGGGCTTGCCAAACACCTATTAAGAACATATTTCCAGCCTAGATCTGTAATGTCCTTTGGGGGTTTGCTAGATGTACATCATGCAAAATATCAATGAACAGTGAGTTATTAGTTTCCCAGGGAGATTACAGGCCACCTTTTGGGCCAGCCGGCATTGGGGTGCTCTTAGGGTCTCAGGTACAGAGTCACTTTACTGCACCCCCCTCCCTGTAGCGGGAGGGGAGTTGCGGAGAATCAGGCCATGGCTTGCTGTCTTGGCTCTGGCACAGACTCCTGGGTGTTCACTGGTGACTGATTCTGCTTCCACTAGAGCCAATATTATAGCAGGAATGGAGTTAGCCTCAGTTTCTCTGTCTGTATCATGGGGACAATGATGCTGACCCTTCCCTCACCAGACCTTAGTGGATGTCACAGAGCTCCCAGCCCCAGAGCAGCTTGGCAATGCACTGATCAGGCACTCTGAGCTGGGGCACCAGCGAGAGCAAAGAGTCTGTGGTGTTGGTGAGTTCCCAGCCAAGGTGCTCACCAAAGGGCGAGCTGGGGTGCTGTTCAGGGGAAGCTCTTGTGCATGGGGGAGGACAGGGGCACAGGTATTTCAGCTCCCACACTTCCGTTTCTGAGGGGTTTCTCCTTTCCCCGCCCCCATGCCCTGGTTTCCCTGCCCCCGTCCTTGCAGTGTTTCTCCCCCAGGACGGAGTGTCACTTCTTTGCTCCCTGCTGCAGAAATTGCTGCCCTGGAACCCGCTCGTGTTGCTGTTTGAAGCCAGCTGAAAGTGCCCCTTCCCCCACGCTATCGGAGAGTCCTGGTTTCTGTCCAGCTGCTTTATCCATGGAAGGGGGGGCAGCTCACAAATCTCAGCTCACGCTCCCTCCATTAGCCCCACAACGGGCCATTCCCCCTGCCCCCAGCAGCCTCAGCCCATGCTCTCAAAGGGGGCAGTGCAGAGCTCCATCCCTGGGCAGGTTGGGTGGTGAGCATGGGGCAGATCTGGAGTTACACCCCTTCTTGAAACAATCATTCACTGGGACCAGGGCTGGGGTGGGGTGGGGGGGGGAGGTGAAATGGTGCCTTCCTGTATGACACACTGCCCTGCATCAGAGGGGGGAGCTCCCTGCCGAACAGACTGGCCTTAGGGCAGCTACTCTTAGGGTTCAGACACAGGAATAGGAAAATGTGGAGCTGTGTGATAGGGAATTTTTCTCTCTCCCTCCTCATGCGTGCCCTCTGTCTGTCTCCTGAGTGGCGGCTCTCCCATGTCTCTTAGCCCATTAGCATTGCTTCCTGACAGGTCCTTAATGCGCCAGAACGGCTCAGGTCTATCAGGGAATGGGGTGGGCGGGGGCAGGTGGTTTCACAGGTCCCATCAGGGGACGCACCAGGGAAGGGTTGTTTTAGAGCCTGGATTCTGTAGCTGGTGGATGGCACTTGGCAGATGGAAAGTGTCTCATTTCTCATGCTTTCGGCGTGGGCAGGCTGCCAGCATGTCAGAGACCCACTTAAAGAGTAACAGGACCTCCCAGCCTGGCTCCCTCTGCACGGGGGAGCATTCCCAAAGGCACAGCAATAGTTGGCATCAGAAGCAGATACTCTGCCTAGTTAATCCAAAGGAGGCTGGTGCCTCGCATGAGGAATTGGCGGAACTGCTGGTCAGCTGGTTGGAGCACAAGGGTGCTGAAAGGCCCCTCTCTGCAGCATGCACGATGAGCCGTAACCCACCCCCACAAGCAGCCCCCTTGAAGGCCCTGGGCCTATTGACATGAACACGGTACCCCTCAGTGTGAGGAAGGGTGGCAGAATCCGACCCTGTGAAAGGCATCCTGGTCTTGCCTTGCCCTGCTTAGACCCTCTGTGCAGAGTCTGCTCTGAGACTGTTCAATTCTTCTCAGGGGTGGATGTGATTCATGGGGAAGACATTTCCAGCACTCTGCCATGGCCAAAGCCCATCATGGCTGGCTCCTCCAGGCAGGGGACGCCTTCCAGACCATGATTTTGTTAGGGCTGGGTCAGCAACAGGGGGTGAAACAAGAGCTGGACAAACCTGCCCCAATACTTCAGTCCATTTGGAATCTCTCAAGGCCTGGAGAGTTTGCTGAAGCTCCCTGTAGCAGGGACTTGGGGGCTAGCCACCCCTGGTTACTGCAAGAGGACCCCGAGAGGGATTTGGTGATTGCAGGTGCCAACTTTCCAAAGAGTGAGGGGATGCTTGACCCCCAGCTGTGCCCCAGGCCCGGCCCCCACTCCCCCTTCCCTCCAGACCCTGCCTCCACCCTGCCTCTTCCCCCCCTTTCCACTCCTTCCCCTGAGGCCCTGCCCCTGCTCCACCCCTGTGACAAATTTTTGTTACCAATCTGCCTGGGGCATCAGGTGATCATGCCGAGGCTGCAGGGTCTTTAGGGGAGGAGATGACGGAGCACACCAAGTGTCTAAGTTTCAAAGCTTTATTAATAAAATAATAAAATAACAGCAGTGAGTGTTGGGACTGCTCCCACTTCACTCAAAGAAAGAAAGAAAGCGTTAGTACCCCAGCCCTAACCCACTTTCATACTCACACATGCACGACCCGAGGCTGGCCAAGCCTGGGTGTAATGTAAGAAGAAGGCGGTGGGGGGAAGGGTGGACAGGAGTTCTTGCCCCGTGCCTGGGTCGTCCAGGGTCCGCTGTGATCTCCGATTTGTTGTGGCTCTTGGGAGGGTTTTAAAGTCCTGGGTTCTTTTGGGGTTGTTTTTGTTCGGTGGCTTCTGTTCCTGGTGCTCTTTGCACTAATCCAAACCATCTCGCTGTGGCCTCCTCGGCTTTCCCAAAACGCACCAGCTCCAGAGACTTTGTTTCTCCCCCCTGTTGGCCTTCACCATCTCATTTGTTCTCACTGTAATTTCTGCAGCCCTGCTCCGCTTAGTTCTCCTCTTCTCATGGGGGGGTTGGGTAAGATGTGAATGCAGCTGCCGACTTCTCGTAGAGCCCATGACCTTGGACTGGGGCCAACGTCTTATCTTCAGATGGAGCTAGCTGAGGAGTCGAGTTAACCCGTTCTCTGCTCTCTTCCTTCCTCCCCCTTTTGGCCTCTCACAACCTGCCAAGGACTCTTCCACTCCACACTCACACCTTTGACCCCCCCACCCTCAAATGCCTTGCGATGCTTGCAACCACGTTAGCAACATACAATGCTGATCTGCTTCCCCAGGGGACCTCCTGAGAGAGGGGGCCACTGGGGGTGTGACACCCCTGCCCTGCCTCTTCCCCCCACCCCAGTTCCACCCCTTCCCCCGAGCGCACTGCGTCCTCGCTCCTCCCCTTTCCCTCCCAGCCTCCTGCATGCCGTGGAACAGCTGTTTGCGGCAGGTGGGAGGGAGGTGGAAGTGCTGATCTGTGGGGCCTGCCGGCTGGTGGGAAGCACTGGGGGAGGGCTTATAGGGCGGCTGCGGGTGGGTTCTCAGCACCCACCACTTTTTCCCCATGGGTGCTCCAGCCCCGGAGCACCCATGGAGTCGGTGCTTATGCAGGTGATTCCCCGACACAGGGTAGCTGGAAGCTGCAGGGAGGGAGGCTGCTCAAGGAGAGCAGAGACTGCTCGGCCTTGGGATTCTGAGTGCATCTACGCTACAGAAAAAAGAGACGTACAGCCGCAAGTCTCCGAGCGCAGGTCAGCTGATGTGGGCTCAGGGGCTCATTGTTACAGGACTGAAAACAGCAGCTTAGATGTTTGGGCTTGGGCTGGAGCCTGGGCTCCAGAAACCTCCCCCCCGCAGGGTCCCAGAACCTGGGCTCCAGCTCAAGCCTGAACGTCTACGCTGCAATTCTAGAGCCCTGTAGTCCGAGCCCCGTGAGCCCAAGTCAGCAGACATGGGCCAGCTGCAGGTGTTTTATTGCAGTGCAGACATACCCAGAGTGACTGTGCAAGTAAAGGGCCAAACAGAAGGGACTGCAGAGCTCTACAGGCAAAAAACTGGGGAGGAGGAAAAGAAACATTTGTTTGATAGACTTGAATTTGGAACTTTGAGTTTTATTTTGTGTTCGTTTTCTGTGCATAAACTTGGACCGCCAGGAGGGGTATTTTTACCACAGAAAGTGTGTGGAGGGTGTGTAAGGGGCCCTGAAGAGGGGTAAACAGAGCCGCAGAGTGACCTCTGGCCAAGAGGGGGTGCTCAGGACACTCCCCAAGGGACTCTTCCAAAGGGCCTCGCTAGCTTCTTGGTTTCAGAACCAAAGGGTCAAAAAAGCAAACACCATGTTGTGATGCATAAAGAATGGGACAGCTGAGAGATGACATGATAAGGGTGTACAAAACGACGAACCATGCAGAGACGATTGGCCACTTTTGTTACACTTTCTCATCAGGAAGGTAGGGGTCATGTCTCCAGAGTTGAGGGTGAATTGGATTTTGCACTTAAAGCAGGGACTGTCTCTATGTTAGTATAAAACACAAATTTCCCAGAAATTACAGCACGTGTTCGCTCACTACAGAATGAATTTTCTGAGAATGTACGAGTCAATCTGCTAATTAGTTTGAGTTAAACTAATTCAAATGGAACCTTTATGAAATGTACTACCCTACGTGAGACCCTTCTGTGTCTTGAATGATCTCATTAACAAAATAATGCAGATTCCCCACAGTTAAAATGCACCAAAGTCGCAGAGATTGGTCATTTGAAGAAATGAGATTTAATTAAGCTAAATTATTAATGATTGCTGTAGCTACTTGTTATGATTTGCTATAGACAGGGCTGGATCAGCAGCTCAGGTCACTCACAGTTGGGGCCATTGCAACATGAGAAACAACTCAACCAATCATTACTCTTCCTCCAGAGCTGATTGACACGTTACAGTTCTGTTGCTTGTAAGGAATCAGTGGCATGAAAGAGTCTGGGTTTTTGTGTCGGGAGCTCTCACTGATAAGTCACCTGGCCCAAATATCACTGCTCCTTGAACGTTCATGGCCCTATCAGTGCTAAAAAGCTCCCCATGGCGTGACTGCTGGGCGTCCCGCCCCACGCACATCAAGGCGGCACTGCCAGGGAAACTGAGGCTGGAGTGCAGGGGAAGCCCTCACGGCACAGAGACTCTGGGACTCAGGGATCTCTCCACCACATAGTATTGTCTCCCTAACACAGTCCCATCCCCTCACACATTGTTCCTTCCCTCTGATCTCCCCCGGCCCCTCATGCTCTCCGCCCAGAACCCTTCTGCCCTGCTCTGGTGAGGCAAAGCTGTTGTAAACGCCATTAACAGGCTAGTGCGAGGTGACTGCTTTGCTAAGCTCTCTCCGGCGGAGTGGACTGGGCTGGCAAGGCCAGGCAGAGTTCAGGGCCCCTCTCAATTGCTCAGTGACTTTTTCCACAGTCAGGTGAGTGGCATCACCAACTCAGAGTTACCGCCTCTGGGATCAGGGGTACCACCATCATTCCTGCTATTTCACTGTTAAGTACTGCGGTGTCGGTGACTGTTGGACCAATGGTGGCTTTTTAACAGTGGCCAGGAGAATCAGAACGGGCAGCAGTGCCCACTCAGTGCCATTGTATAGAATGCTGCCAGTCCGTGAGTACTGCTCTCCAGCCAGGAACACCTCCCGAGGAGCGGCAGGCAGCGTGTCGTCTGTATTAGCCATTTTTCTTTCTAAGCTTTCATAAGGTTGCCCGTGTCCAGGGTATCTGTGCACTGTGAGATCTGTGGGCGTGAGAGACAGTCGACAGCATTGCTCAGGCTGGAGAAGGGTGGAGGGCCTGAGTACAGAGTGCTCTTTGTAACACATGGCACGATGCACTTGGAGTCACCCTGAGAGCAGGAGACTGGCTCGTGCAAGTGTACACGCCCTTAGGTACTCCGATCGACACAGCATACATTCAGACTGGAACAGGTGCAGAGAAGGACTCCTAGGATGATCAGGGGAATTGAGAGTCTCTTGTGAGAGAAGACTGGAAGAGCCTGGCTTGTTTAGCTTAGCAAAATGGTCAGATTGGGGGATAAACAGCAGGGAGGGAGAAGGGCTACCGAAGTTCCAGGACAATTTGGCACAGGAACAAATGGGGATAAACAGGCCAGGAGTACATTTATGCTGGAATTTAGAAGCCGGTTTCTAACCGGCAGAGAGTGAGGTTCTGGAACCACCTCTCAGTAGGAGCAGGAAACCTGAAGATGGAGCAGGAACAATTTAGGAACAGGACGGGGCTGCCTGTGATAGCAGGGACTGGACTTGTTGCCCCAGAAGGTCCCTTCCAGCTCTATGGCCTGTGTTCCCATCAGTACCAAGGATCATCCCAACCTAGGCAGCCAGGGGAACCCATGCCATAGGTCCTCCAGGCCTCCCACACACCAACCGCTTTTATTTGGGCAGGGACAAATTGTAATAGAAACACAGGAAGTTCCGCAGGGGACAGAGCAGTGGTGCAGCGAGCCCAGGTTCCTGTCTGAGAGACTGGCTGCCTCTGAGGAAGAAGCCAGGAACCACAAAGTTGCCAGTGATTACATAGCCTGTCCTTAGGGGAAGTTTCTTCCTGAGCCTGGTCTGTTAAGGGGTCAGGGCTTATGCCCTGGAGCATGGCGGTTTATCTCCTTCCCAAGCTCTTGGAATCTTTATTCACTGACATAGCTCGGGATGCACTGATTATCTGTATCATTCTCCAGTCCTTTCCTCAATCCTGCTTAGCTCTTTGCCTCAGTGATATCTTGTGGCAAAGAGTTCCACAGGATATTTGTGCATTGTGTAAACTGGTGTTTCCTTTGATCAGTTTTAAATTCACTGCCTTTTCATTTCAGTGAATGTACCCGTTCTTGTGTTATTCCCAGACAAATTACACTAAGGTGGAGATAAGTAGAGAATATATATATATATATATATATATGTATACATAATTTAGGGTAAAGTATGTTACAATGATGTTGTAATTATCCCAGAACCAAGTGTGATAAACCCAAAAATTCATAGTTAAAGTTAAAATAAATCCCAGGATGATCAGGCATGGACAGATAGGGCTCCCTAACAACCTTAACTCAGAGCCCATGAGAAAAAAATATGGGAAAAAGGCCAGTGTGTCTTTAAAAATCAATGTAATCTAATCAGGGAACCACACACACACTGCTGTTCATTGATCAGAATTATCTGCTTATTGCCAGGTGTCCACATTCCAGCCTGAGCTGTGCCTGTGACCCACTCGCAGCCTCTCCATGGACACCACTTTCAAGTGAGAGGCTCAGAGTCTGCTGTTCTCTTAGGGTGGAGTCCCATCACTCATCCACCTTTAGACTCATCAGTGTGTAATGGGTGCTCGTGGACAGGCATGGGTAGGGGTACTGCCAGGTTTGTAGAGGATCAGGAAAGTCCCAAGGAGTGGTGGTAGAACTAGCCCTGACATTTGGTCCAGGAGTCCCCCTCCAATTCCATATCCCAATTAACTTCCCTGTCGCCCTCCTCTAGCCCTGCAAGTCCAGCAGCTCCCACAAAGCTCAGCGTCAGCAGTGCGTGATGTCACCCTGCCAGATGCTGAGAAACAGCAGGTGGTCTCCTTTGCAGAAGCCTGAGGAGCCACAGAGCTGAGCGGTGGAAGAGAGAATGGGGTCGGGGTTTGGCATTGATTTAGTTGGTATCACTGAAATCTGGCGGGATGATTCGCATGATTGAAATGTTAAAATCTGTTTAGGAAGGAATCAAGTGGGCAAAGGGGTGGGGAGTGGCACTCTGCCGAAAATGGCATTACCTGTATCTGAGTCACTGATAACTTGGAAGAAAATGATCTTAAATGCTTATGGCTCAATGTCCTAACAGATAAAGGAAAAGATGATGTATTAGTTGGTGTCTGCTACAGACCAACAAATCGCTGAACAAGATGACGACCTCCTTACGCATCTAACTATAATATGAAGAAAAAACAGCTGCACGATCATTTCCATTTGAGTGACATCTAAGTACATAGTGTACTTAGATTTCCAGAAAGCCTTTGACGAGGTCCCTCACCAAAGGCTCTTATGTAAATTAAGTTATCATGGGATAAGAGGGAAGATCCTATCATGGATTGAGAACTGGTTAAAAGACAGGGAACAAAGGGTAGGAATAAATGGTAACTTTTCAGAATGGAGAGGGGTAACTAGTGGTTTTCCCCAAGGGTCAGTTCTAGGACCAATCCTATTCAACTTACTCATAAATGATCTGGAGAAAGGGGTAAACAGTGAGGTGGCAAAGTTTGCAGACGATACTAAACTGCTTAAGATAGTTAAGACCAAAGCAAACTGTGAAGAACTTCAAAAACATCTCACAAAACTAAGTGATTGGGCAACAAAATGGCAAATGAAATTTAAAGTGGATAAATGTACAGTAATGCACATTGGAAAAAATAACTCCAACTATACATACAATATGATGGGGGCTAATTTAGCTACAACTAATCAGGAAAGAGATCTTGGAGTCATCGTGGATAGTTCTCTGAAGACGTCCACGCAGTGTGCAGCATCAGTCAAAAAAGCGAATAGGATGTTAGGAATCATTAAAAAAGGGATAGAGAATAAGACGGAGAATATCTTATTGCCTTCATATAAATCCACGGTAAGCCCACATCTTGAATACTGCATACAGATGTGGTCCCCTCATCTCAAAAAAGATATATTGGCATTGGAAAAGGTTCAGAGAAGGGCAACCAAAATGATTAGGGGTTTGGAACGGGTCCCATACGAGGAGAGATTAAAGAGGCTAGGACTTTCAGCTTGGAAAAGAGGAGACTAAGGGGGGATATGATAGAGGTATATAAAATCATGAGTGGTGTGGAGAAAGTGAATAAGGAAAAGTTATTTACTTGTTCCCATAATATAAGAACTAGAGGCCACCCAATGAAATTAATGGGCAGCAGGTTTAAAACAAATCAAAGGAAGTTCTTCTTCACTCATCACACAGTCAACCTGTGGAACTCCTTGCCTGAGGAGGTTGTGAAGGCTAGGATTATAACAGGGTTTAAAAGAGAACTGGATAAAGTCATGGAGGTTAAGTCCATTAATGGCTATTAGCCAGAATGGGTAAGGAATGGCGTCCCTAGCCTCTGTTTGTCAGAGGGTGGAGATGGATGGCAGGAGGGAGATCACTTGATCATTACCTGTTAGGTTCACTCCCTCTGGGGCACCTGGCATTGGCCACTGTCGGTAGACAGGATACTGGGCTGGATGGACCTTTGGTCTGACCCAGTATGGCCATTCTTATGTTCTAATGACAATTCCCTGTTTACAATTACATGCTGAGATCTACCCGTTAGAAAGTTTTTAATCCATTTAAAGTGTGCCAGGTTAATTTTAATGGTTGACTTATCTCTGATGTCACAATATCTCCACTTAAAAGGTAACCTAAACCACTGGCCTGAGCCTGTTTATGGACTATGTAATCATAACTAGATACAACTGTTAATAACTTTGCTTAATTAACACCCCATTTCTTCAAATAGAACCTATACACAAGATTTCAATTCATATTAAATTAATTGGATCATTTGAAATGTCCCTGTTATTCTGTTGTTATGATCATTCAGTGGCAAAAAATAAAAGACATAGGTGCCAAATTTCTTTAAAACCCCAGTTTTTAATTAATTTCAACTAATAAAACAAATGGATAGATTTACTGGAAAATCTCTGAAAATTTGTTCTGTGCTCAGACAGGAGGTGCCATACGATGGGGGAGGATATGCCGCTGTTCACAGATCACCAACACGTTGAATTCCTGCTGAAAGTGCAAAACTTAATCCAACCTTCAGGGGCCCAATGCCTGCATAATCCACAGGCTTGGGCATGTCACGCCCCAGCGGGTGGCCTGCCTCACGAACTCCCATACCTGAAGTGGCAGAGGCCTGAGGTTGTGGGGCTAAAGGTACCAGGGCTGATCCAGGTAATCTGCATGAGTGGAGCTCTGATTAGTTACATTTTTACTGTTGGTGTTTCTACCTCTCCTAAAATCTACTTAGGCCCCAAACCTTCCTGATCGGCAGGGACTCTCGGCGCCTTCTCCCAGCTCTGTTGAATCCATGCGAGATGGGAGCTCTGCAGCTCAGAGCCGGCTTGGCTTGGCAAGTCTGCACGGCTGCCGTAGTGGCTGGGGGAAGATGCTCTGACAAGGCCAAGACGTCTTGTGAGCCTGAAAGAGGGGGCTGCGTTCTGAGTCCAACCGCCATTTGTTCCTTTGGAAATGACTCTCCTGCCATTGCCTTCGCAGTCTGGCAGGGTCTGCTAATAGAAACACCCAGGCTACGGGAGACACGAGAGAGTGCCAAAGCAGCGTTCGGCATGTTGATTACAAACCCAAGGGCAGACGGCAGGAGGAGTGGCCTGGTGACATGCCGTGCTATTATTTCTATTGAAGACTCTCTAATTGGGATAACAGCAGATTAAAAGGATGCTGGATCTGAAGGATTTTAAGGAGGAAATTGTCTGATTTCACAATTAGTCTGACAAGGTGGCACTGCACTCAGGATGAAAGGCCTTGTATATTCATTGGAAAACATGGCCCAGCATCTAACCTGGAAACACCACCCTGAGCAGCTCAGAGAGGCTTGGCCTAGAAAGGGTTATGAGGATCCTGCATTGCATGCTAGCCTGGGAGTGGGACTGCAAGCTCCCTGGAGGCAGGGACTGTCTCTTTGTTAGAGAGGCTACAGCGCCAAGCACGAAGGGGTGCTGGTTCCTAAGGAGGCTGGCCTTTTCGGCACTGTCAGAATGCAAGCTGCTGCTGCTGGGATTATTATTTAAATGAAAAGGGGAGCTGCAAAAAATGACCCGACGTTTGGCGGAAAGGAGCTAGTTGCGATCAGTGTGGCGAGCAGGCGATCGGTGGTGGGAGAGAGTGTCACGCCCACCTACACGCGCATAAAGGGAGCTTAGGAAGAGAGTTGGGCTCAGTCACCATCCGTTCACAGGCCTGGTCTGCCACAGAGGAATCCCTGATAAAGATATGAGAATGGTTTGCGCAGTGAGCCAAGGTGCTAAGCGAGGCAGCAGAGTCCTCATCACTGGAGATATCCAAGGCTCAGTAGCCACCCGCCTCTTGGGGATGAGTCAGAAGGGGACACCAGTCCAGCAGTGTGGCTGTCGTCTCTGGGACTCATCTTCGTCAAGTTCCTCACTGGTCTAAAGTCACCTTGCAGGACGCTGAGCACATCGTTTTATTTGAAATGACATTCAACTCTCCCTCCCTGGCCGGGAGCTGAACACAAGGAGAACTCAGCCATAGTTCAGAGTATTTACAGCTCTGCTGGAAAGTCCTCTGCACCCAGCTCCACGCATGTCCATCTTCACCTGGAATTCCTGGCTCTGGCATGGGAGACAATGACACTTCCACCCTGCGTGTCAGTGTTGAGCTGGGGTCCAGTGGGTGTTTTCTGCTCTCTAATGGCCTGAGCTCCAGAGAGCAGGACCAGAAAGATCTCGGTACCTGATTCTGTGACATTCCAGTGACCTGGCCTAAAATTCCCCGGTTGCAGCAAGGGGTCAGACTACCTCGATGTGGTGCTGCTTTTCCCATCCTCATCCCAGACTGAGCAGGGCAGCCCCGCGTGCCCCAGCCCCTGGCCACCTTCACTTCACTTACATCTTCCTCAAAAGCAGTTTGATTAGCAGAGATTTTAACCTCAGCATTTACTCTGGCTGCTTTGGTGGCCCATCTTCAGAGCCAGCTGAGTAGAGCAGCCTGCAGTAGCAAGGAGCCCACTCTTGGGCTTTTAATCACAAAGGCACTTTGGGGGCTCTCCCCTTCCTCCGTCTGATCGGGTTATTATTCAGTTTGATGTGAGCTTGTCTCAGAAATCTAAGGCTGCTGACATTATGGAGGCTGCTTCCCACCCTCTCTAGCTGGGTGTGCAGCGCTGCAGACTATTAGGGGTATGATGGGATTCTATCATTTAAAAGGTGTGAATGACAGGGCCCCTGGTCAGCCCCATGGCGGAACATCAGAACTCCCCACTGCTCAGAAGTGCAGGCCTGGTGTGTTCCAGGGAGGCACAGAGTCATCTATTCTCATTTAGCTTGGATTGGCCTATTTATTTCTAAACCAAGATGTGTACAGAACAACGACTCAGCCCAAGTCTGAAATGATTGTCCAGCTCCGGCTGCCGCTAGACCTCATTCCATCCCAAGGATACTGCAGACAGACGTAACTCCCTTGTAGCCCTGTGCTCCCCCTCATGCTCAGAAGGGATTGCTGATTAATTTGCGAGCCAGGCAGACACTATTCTCTCTTCCTTTTCCAATTCCATTTCTCTCTTGTCCTTTGATTATAGGATAAATAAGAGCTGTCTGTTCTCCTTCCAGACAATGCATTCTCCACTCTGTCCTTCCCGGTGAGGCAGGTTTATCTCTGGAAGTATCAACTTGTTTGCTGGGCCAGCTTCCCGCTCCAATGGCTACCATCTGAATGTGGATGTTGGCACCTGCTGGGGCATGGCAGGGACCGTTGGGTCTTTTCCTTGGGCACC
Organism: Chelonia mydas; assembly: GCF_015237465.2. Classification (NCBI taxonomy): domain Eukaryota; kingdom Metazoa; phylum Chordata; order Testudines; family Cheloniidae; genus Chelonia; species Chelonia mydas. Next base: position 2,495,656 of record NC_051262.2, read on the forward strand.
GTACAGGGCTGATTTTCCAAGGGTGTTGAATTACTGGTTGAGAATGCAGTGTCTGATGAGCGTACCCCTTTCCCTGGTTGTGATCTGCTCCTGAGTTCTGCAAGTGTGTGTGTGTGTGTTACCCACAAGCCTCCTTCCCTGCACATGGCACAGCAGTCACCGTGACAGAGTCAGCAGTTCTCACGTAGTGAGATCTGAGACACTTGCATGTCTGGGAGTAGGAACTCGCTGCAGGAACTCTGGGGTCTGATGGCCAATACTGATGACTCTGGTATGATGATCGTGTCTAGGCAGTAATATTACCCGGCTCCTTCTCATCCTGCAGGATCCAAGAGCACTTTATGAAACCTACACACTCTCTCTGCAATGAGAGGCAGCCATCTCTGGGGTGGAACATGACAGCTGTTTGGGCGCTGCAGGACAGGTTAGGCTGGGCAGTACAAGACAGTAATACACACACTAAGACCCATGGAGGGGTGGGGGAATCCAAGGGAGAAAAATGCAATTATCCAATCTGTAATTTGGTCCAGATTAACTCCCTTATCCTGATGATAAGGGCTCAGACCACAAGGGGGTCAGCGCGAGGCAGGAGTAACAGTGGCACCTACTCCGTCCCCTTGGTTTCTTCTTGCACAGCTTCCCCAGAGAGTTTACAGCCTGCCCTCTGAGATGCAGCAGATCATGAGGGGAGAAGGCCTGGCTGGGGCTGGTGTGAGGTGGCTGCAAAGGAAGGCACGCTACATACCTCAGCAAAGGCAACCGGAAATCACTAAACTGCTCACGGGGTGAGGGAGGCCATTGGGGGGACACAGGGAGGATCAGGAAATGTTCCTGCAGGCAAGGGAGGAGAACACCTTGTTTGTGAGGGTTGTCACCAGGACAATGGCTGGAGTCGGAATTGCCCCCAGAGGGAAGCACACGACTCTTTCTGACAGGACAGGCTCCGTGGCCAGCAAGAGAAGGGCATTCTGGACCGACTGCTGGAAAGGAGCCCAGTCAGAAACTTGGGAGGAACCAGAGCCCCACTAAACACGGCAGCTGCAGGTCTGACCCCCCTCCGGGTACGGCGACACGTCGAGCAGGAGGGGGAATTCCAGATGTACAGCGCTAGTGCTGACAGATGGAAATAGATCTGGCCACGGCTGCCTGAGGGGCAGGATCCGCTAGCCCCTGGGTACGGAGCTAGTGTCTCCGAGGGGATCGTACTCAGGTTGGCTCGGCTCGGCCCGGCCCTCCCACCATTAGTGCTGCCATGGCCATGCGCTCCATTTCGTGCTCCAGTTCGACCAGAGCACGAGCAGGTGTGCCTCCTGGCGCTGGAATTCGCACTCCCGCTCAGTACCGGGCTTTTCCGGGCTCCAAAGGGGCCCCAACCCAGCCCCACCAGCCCACTGGCTCCTCTCCACCCCAGGGACTCTCCCCATCGCTCATGCCTGTTGGTTCACAGGCCGGCCAAGGGCTCCTCTCTGCACCCTGGCCAGACCCCAATGCAGCTCTGGCTCCCAGCGGCCTCTGCTGCCCACCACCTGTGGGGGCCCCACCTGCCTCTGACCAGTGGAGAAGCCGGGCCAGTCTCGGCCAGTGCGGGGACCAGTGGTGGGGGGGGAGGTTGGCTGGGCCCCTCCAGGTAGAGTGACTTAACAACCTGACAGGATGGCCAGGGGCTCGTCCAAGCCGCCTCCCTGCCCGAAGGGCTCACCAGAGCCACCACCGCCCAGGGCTGACCCCCCGGCAGCTCCGTGCCCGATGCTGCCCACAGCCGGGGCTGGGGCTGAGAGCCAGAGCTCTGCGCTGCCCAGGTGGGGCTGCTATTCCCGCCCCCCCAGCTCCACGCTGCCCAGGGCTGACCCCCCCCCGAGCTCCACGCGCAGCTGCTGACACCCCCCCACACACACACGCGCCTCTGCCCAGGGCTGACCCTTCCCCCTCCACACACCCCCCCCGAGCACCACGCTGCCTGAGGTTGGTGTTGACCCCACAAACCCCACAACTTGGCACCTCACATCGCACACACCCCCAACGTTCCTCTGTGCCCCGCTAGAGGAGCGAACCCGACTTTTTCAGTAAATTGGGCATTTGTTCGTTTGCTCTTGCCATCTGTTGATCAGCCAGGCCGGTGAGTGTGGCCGGGGGGCAGGGTGGGGGGAATGGGTCTCTGGAGGGGTCTGTGGGGAGGTGCTGGGCTGTGAGGGGGCGCTGGGCAGCGTGGGAGGTTTGTGTGTTGTGGGATGCTAGGCAGTGGGGGGGGGTCTGTTGGGAGGGCGCTGGGAGGTGGGGGAGGTCTGTGGGGGGTGTGTGTACTTGTGGTGGTGGGGCTGTGGGGAAGCGGGGTGGGGGAGATCTGTGTGTGTTGGGGCGCTAGGGAGTGGGGGTTCTGTGTGGGGGTGCTGGGCCATTGTGGCGAGGCTGTGGGGGGTGCTGTGCATTTGTTGTGAAGGGTCTGTGGGGGAGCCACTGGGCATAGCAGGTCTGGGGGGCACTGGGCATAGGGAGTTGGGGGACATGCGGGGGCTGTTTGACACAGCATGGGCTCACCCGGGAAGGGGCACGCTGGCAGCACAGGGCTGGGCAGGCCAGTGTGCGTCTGGTGACTGCCTGTTTGTAAACAGTGTCCTTGCCCCCGCCATGCCATGCCCCATTGCCCCTGGCCGGCCCCTCACTCCGGGACCGACCTCCCTGCACCCTACTTCGTTGCCCGCATGGGGGCCCACAAATATGTTTGGCACTGGGTACACAAAAAGTTAATCAGGCCTTGCTCCCACTCAATGTGCAGACGCACCCTTACTCGGAGATGTCAGCTCTAACACAGCCTCTGGTTTCCATGAAGTTCCCGCAGCCAGGGGTCTGCACAGAAAGTGGATGGGGCAGACTCATGAAGGATGCACAACCCTCTTGGCTCCCAGGCCCTTCCCCTAACCCTGCCCCACATCTCCCCCAGCTTGGCAGGGCCCCCTGCACCACTGGTGTCCCGTGTGCAGGGGTGAAAGTAAGTTAGAGAACTTACCAGTACGCTGGAGTCCTGAGCAGGGGGCGTGGCCTCACCCGGAAGAGGCGTGGCCTTAATTCCCCGGGCCCTTTAAATCACTGAGGAGCCCGGGGCTCTGGCAGAGCGTTAAAGGGCCTGGGGCTCTGCTGTGTAGCGGCTGCCGGAGCCCCGAGCCCTTTCAATCCCCGCCGGAGCCCTGCTGCCCGAGCCCTGGGGTAGCGGCAGCCGGGCTCCGTCGAGGATTTAAAGGGCCCCAGGGCTCCAGCCGCTGCTACCGCCCTGGCCCTTTAAATCCCCTCCGGAGCCCCGCCGCTGTTACCCAAGGGCTTCAGCAGCAGGGCTCCGGCGGGGATTTAAAGGGCCCTGGGGGGGGGGTAATGGGGGCTGGAGCTCTGGGGCCCTTTAAATCCCTGCCAGAGCCCCCCCATTCCTACCCCCGGGCTCAGGCAGCAGGGCTCAGGCGGGGATTTAAAGGGCCCCGGGGGGGGGGGGTAGTGGGGGCTGGAGCTCCGGGGCCCTTTAAATCCCTGCCAGAGCCCCCCCACCCCTACCCCCGGGCTCAGGCAGCAGGGCTCAGGCGGGAATTTAAAGGGTCCCAGGGCAGTAGCAGCAGCTGGAGCTCCGGGGCCCTTTAAATCCTCGCCGCAGCCCTGCCGCCGCTACCCCAGGGCTTTAAATTGCCCTCTGGGAAAGCCGGTCCCAGTACAGCGCATCAGCTCTTACCGGTACGCCGTACCGGGCATACCGTCTTCACCTCTGCCCGCGTGCAGCATTGCCAACCCCAAATGTTCAAAAATCCTGAGTCATTGATTCATGTGATTGGCTTTCAAATCACAGGATTATGTAAAAATACTGGATTTGGGGTTCCTTTCGGGTGCATGGGGGTCACATTTTGAAGCTTTCTTCACAGCTACCAGGACGAGAAACTTCCTTTTCCTTTAAGAATGAAGGCTGAAACCATCAGAGCTCCACTTGGCTCCAGGAGCTGGGGCTTTAAGGAATGAGACTCATGCCAAAATCTTGAGAGTTGGCAACGCTGCAATTGGCTTTAGGGCCCGCTAGCGTCAGAGTGCGTCCTGACAGAGGATGCTCCCTTCCTCACGGCTGAAGAGCACGAAGTACTGTTCGGAGACGTCTGTGTGGGAAGAAGGTTTAGTGCAGGGGTGGCCAGCCTGGGGCTCCGGAGCCACGTGCGGCTCTTCAGGAGTTACCGTGCGGCTCCTTGTCTAGGCACCGACTCCGGGGCTGGAGCTACAGGCGCCACCTTTCCAATGGGCCGGGGGGTGCGCACTGCTCAACTGCCCCCTCCCCTGAGCCTGCACTGCCCTCGCTCCTCCCCCCCCCCCCCCAGCCTCCTGCACGCCACAAAACAGCTGATCGGGAGGGAGGGGGAGGCGCTGATCGGCGGGGCTGCCGGTGGGTGGGAGGCGCTGGGAGCCGGGGGGGAGCTGATGGGGGGCTGCTGACGTGTTACTGTGGCTCTTTGGCAATGCACATTGGTAAATTCTGACTCCTTAGGCTCAGGTTGGCCACCCCTGGTTTAGTGCTTCAATAATTTCCCAGGGAGAGACCCTGTCGTGTGGATGTGGGGGGAATAAAAAGAGGGATGGATGTGATGGGGCCAGTGCTGCATTCAGTATCTGGCTGCTTCTCTCCTGGCTCTGTCAGTTCCCTATCACCACACTATAGGGCTGGGACAACATAGGGCCGGACTGCCAAAGGCACTCAGAGTCCCTCTGGTTGCAAACTCGATCTGGGCAAGTTAAACAAGACTTGGCCTAAGCTGGTCCCCTTCCAGTTCGCAGCCTGTCTACGGGTTTGGGTGCCCTAGCCCTGGTGTCCAGGTTATCCTACCTGGGCCAGCTGCTGCTCTCAGCCAGGCTGGTTTAAATCCCAGGATTGCTATGGCTATGAGGGAACGAGAGAGCAAGCCACAGGCAGACAAAGGACAGTCTTGCAGTTAAGGTCCTGGCTTAAGATTCTAGGGGAGCTGGGTTCAATCCCTGGCTCTGCTCCGAACCCCTGTGTGACCCTCAGGAATGTACTTAATGCTCTGTGCCTCACTTCCCTGGGCTAGCAGCCTGCACGTTATCTGCTGCCTTGATATCGATTGACAGAGAGCGTCTGTCACCATTGCACATGCAGCGCCAAGCACAATGGGGTCCTGAGCTCAGCTGGGGTCTCTGGTTGCTACATTAATAAAAATAATCAATAAAGTGGCAAAAAGAGCGTGGGGGGGAGTGGTTAAAAGTGGGGGTGAAAGGGCAACCAGTCTCAATAAAACAGCACCCAAAATGGTAATTAGCAGAGGAGCGAGATGGTAAACAGATGAAGATGGGCAATTAACGGCAAGAAAGGGTAGCTAATGAATAGCAATCAGAGCGCTGAGTTGGTGACTGACAGCAGTCGATGGTAATGAGCAGTAGCCAGTGAGATGGCAATCGGTTACTGGTATTCAGCTAGCAATTGCAGGGGAATGCAGTCTGTCACGCCGCCGGTCACTTGCAATGGGAGGGCAGCCAGGTGCTGGAGCTGGTCTGAAAACAAAAACCTGTTTTGTGAAAAATACCCACGTTTCTGTGTTTGCTCATTCTGGGATGTAACTGGGACCTTTGGGAATTTTTTATGACAAGTGAGAGAGAGAGAGAGAGAGACCCCCTTACCCACATCTAATAGCCCTGGCTCAGAGCAGGGCCTTGAAGAACCTGGGCCCCCTAGGGTATGCGTACACTGCAATTAAGCGTGCCAGCTGATTCGGGTTCACAGAGCTCGGGCTGCAGGGCCAGTTAAGTGCAGTGTAGACGTCCGGGCTTGGCCTGGAGCCTGGGCCTTAGGACCCTGAGAGGGGGAAGAGTGAGTCCCAGAGCTTGGGCTGCAGTCCCAGCCGGAACATCTCACTGCAATGAAACAGCCACCCAGCCCGAGCCCCGAGAGCCCAAGTCACTGGCACTTGCCAGCTGTGGGTGTCTAATTCAGTGTAGACATACCCCTAGTCAAGGCCTTAGCCCCTGGTCTACTGGCTTTTCTAAGGTAGCGTCCGCTCTTCCTGGTTTTGACCATAAATCCCGCCCTGGCCCTGAGACACTCCCCTGGTGAAAGTTTCGTTGACACCAGTGTTTCCACAAAACATTTTAGTTTTGATGAATTGGCATTTTCCAGTGAAACACCATTTCAGCCCCAGTTCCCACCCAGTGAACCACAGCCGGAGCTAATCGAGGTCCAATGACACCCGTGGGCGTTGGAGCAGGTCCTAGCAGCAGAGTGCCTAAAATACCCTTGAAAATCTGGCCCTCCATGTTCAGAGAGGGACAGACTCCTTGTGAAGTTATGGAGCATCACAGGATGTGCTGGAGCACAAACCTTACGGAACTCAGCCCCCCAGGGAGCACTGGTGCCAGCAGGTGGGGTTTGCATGTAGGTGGGGTTTGCTGGGTCTGTGGTGTGACTGGGAATCGGGCTTTTTGCTCTCCTCCGACTATACAGGCCCAAGAGCCTGCTGTTGATACAGGACAGGAGCAAATCTGTAGCCAGCTGGGACTTTGTGGCTGCCATTGTGCTGCATGTCAGGGCCAATGAGACCGTCACAGAGATGGTGAGACTAGAACTGGGGCCCTTCTTCTCCGAAAGCGCTGGCCCCTGCCACGTGAGCTAAAGGAGAATCACCATCACCCTGTGCCACTGAAGAGCCTGTCCCAGATAGTCTAGCAGTTCCAATTCCCTCCAGTAGAGGGCAGTGAGACACATACAAACTAGTCCCTCGCCACAGCCCATCTGCCAGTGGGGCAGTAGAAGTGGGATTTTCTCTTTGCTTAAGAAAACAAGGAAATTAAATGGAAAAACCTCCGTTAATGCATCATTCAAAGTGACCGCTCGAGAAAAACAGAGCTGCATCGCTGCCCTCTCGTGCTCTGTCATGATGGAGAAAGGTGGCCTCGGACTTTTTGGCAGTGGACATCAGTTCTGGCTATGTGGTACATTGAAATATCAAAGCTATGGGGTGTTGTACCTTGGAGACACCCCTCTGGGGCACAGACCCCTCTCTGGTTACCCTTGCTTGGTGGGTTGGTAATTTGTTGCCTATATCAGCAGTTGGCACGCTGCGGGGGGGTTGGGCTCTGCCCATTCCCTGGCACTCCTCACCCACTTGCCTGCCTACTCCTTCATGCCCACGCCCCAGGTCTGGGTAGCCATTCAGGGTGTCCAGGGGTCTCTTGTCCTCCTGGCTTCGCTCTGTGACATAGTTTGAGTCTCAATCTAGCCCTCTGGTAATATCTCAAAGCCCCTCGGGGGTGGCCCTGTAGCCCAGTGTCACTCTCCAGCAGGGGTCAGGAAATAAGTTCTCCTGGGACAGGTTATCCCATAAATAGGGCCCTCCCAAATTCGTGGTCCTTTCTGGTCAATTTCACGATCATAGGATTTTTAAAATAATACATTTCATGATTTCAGCTATTTAAATCTGAACGTTCAGTGTTGTAATTGTAGGGGTCCTGACCCACAAAGGAGTTGTGTGGTGGGGGGGGGTCGCAAGGTTATTGCATGGGAGGGTTGCGGTGTTGCCACCCTTCCTTCTGGTCTGCTGCTGGTGGGGCGCTGCCTTCAGAGCTGGGCACCTGGCCAACAGCCACCGCTCTCTGGCCGCCCAGCTCTGAAGTCAGCGCAGAAGTAAGGGGGGCTATACTGAAACCCCCCTAAAATAACCTTGCGACCCCCCTGCAACTCCCTTCTGGGTCAGGACCCCCAATTTGAGAAACGCTGGTCTCCCCCGTGAAATCTGGTCTTTTGTGTGCTTTTACCCTAAACTATACAGATTTCACGGGAGGAGACCAGGCTTCACGCTCTGTGATGCATTTTTCATGGCCATGAATTTGGTAGGGCCCTACCCATAATTGGCCATTACAGGGATGCTCGCTCCTTCATTGGTCGCTGTCAGCGACAGGATACTGGGCTAGCCAGACCTCGGCTCTGATCCAGCGTGGCCGTCGTGTGCGTCTGCCCTCGCCCAAGTAGAGGGAGCCGGAAGCAATGGATTGAAATGAAAAAAAGAACAACAAAAAAGAGGATAATTTAGCTTGAAAATGAGGGAAAATGTCCTGCCCCGGGGTGTCCCAGACTGTGCGAAGGGCTTCCAGAGCCAGGATCGGGACCCATTGCTTGGGCCATTTCAGCCTAGATGGAGAAAGCACTAGAGTCCGCTCCCTTTTGCCAGCTCCCCTCCCCCCTTGACACCAGCCAGCCCATGACTGACCCACATCACTGGCCAGTCCCCCACAGCCAGCAACTGCTATCTCTCCACCACAATCTCCCCCCTTGTGCCCATTCCACAGCCCCATAGGTACAGACAACATTTCTGGGAAGGCAGGCAGGATGCACTGTCTCCCTGAGTGGTTTGATTTGCAGCAAGTTACCCAAGTGAACAGGGCGTGAGACCTGCATCCCAGAGCACTCCAGCCCCCAGACGTATGGGAAGCTGCCAGGAACTGGACTTTTCCCTGCTCATGGTTATGCTGTTGGAGCCACTCCTGGGGCTGGGGATTTGCTCCCCCTGGGGGTTACCTGCCCTGCGCTGGATCATGGGGAAGGGCATCCTGTTCGCATGGACTGCGTGGGGCAGCAGGGCCTACGAAAGACCTGCCAGCAGTCCCAGGGTAGGAGGAACCCTCTGGCCAGCAAACCCTCTGGTTGGTTTGATTTCTATGTATAACACGTCAGCGATCGGCAGGGAAGCTGCAGCGCTCTTCTACCGCCCTGGTCTGCCTTAGCGTTGCCTGGGGCTGGCACTGTCGCTCACCCCTTTCTCTCCACTCTGCCCTGGACCAAACCCAGCAACGCAAGTCCTTTGGGGCTGTCCCTAAGCCACCCAAACCAAAGACCCCTGTCGATTTGACCCCACGTGTACCACAGCGACAATAACACGCCGGCCAAAGGCCCAGTGCTGCAGCCCTTCTGACAGGCCCACGCTGGTGCCCGTGCCCGTGACACCCTTCCAGGCGAAGCCGGTCTGCACCATTTCACGCAGCAGGTTTGCCTTCTAGTTTTGCTAGAGTCTATCCCTGGAGCAAAGCAGCCGCTGAGAGCAGGAAGGGGAGGCCGGGTCTGTGGGCAGGAGGGCTGGGATAACCGTGATTGAAATGCTACTACCCTACCCCTCGGGAGTGGACGGAGCGAGAGAGGCTGGCCAGAGGGAGAGAAAAGCCCTGTAAATGGCTGGCAGGAAGCGCCTGGTGCGGTGGGCATTGACGAGCCCCACGGAGAGGTAAACCCGGCCTTAGAGGTGGGGGCACAGCAAGTCATAGAATCACAGAATCACAGACTGTCGGGGTGGGAAGGGACCCCAGGAGGTCATCTCGTCCAACCACCTGCTCAAAGCAGGACCCATCCAAATGGGCCGGATTGGTCAAGCCAGGCTCAGTGCGTGGGGAAGGAGCTGGTTCTCAGAGCGGTGAGTAACTGGCGCTGTGGGAGCAGAGCTGCTGGGACCCCTCCGGGGAGCTGATTAGTCAGCGATGTTGAGTTCAGGGGGATTCTGCGTACTGTGATAATAAGGGGAGATACGGTATCTCCATGGAGCAGGTCCTGCACTGGGATTCCCACCCCGCCTTTCACAGCACGCCGTCAGATAAGGGCTGGAATCGAGCGCAGGCTGCTCTGTTAATTAGCCTCACACGCCGGCACTTTGGACTTGGCGCGAGATTGGAATAAGATGAACTAATTTGTACCAAAGGACAGAGGTTAAAGCAGGGGCTGTGCAGCCACTTCTCTGCACTCTGGAGCGCCCCTCCTTGCCCAGCGCTGCGGAGCGCTCCCCAGGAGCTGGAGCAGAGCTAGGCCACCTGGCATGGATGGGCCTCCGTCCCTAGAACTGGGCTAGAGCCCTGCAGGCCCAGCACAGGGCGCCCGGCAGAGCAGCGTGCACCCAGAGAGACACGGGACGGGCAGGGCTGAAGGACTCACTGGCTTTGCTTCTGGGCTGCTCCCCAGAGAAGCCACGGTTTGAACCAGCTGAAAGAGGGCCAGGCTGGTTTCTGAGTGCTCGGTCAGTCGCTCACGCCCCCACAGCAGCTGGTTTCGGGCCAGGAGCTGTTTTGTCCCGCTCCATCTCAGCAGCAGCTTCCGCGTAATATAACCCTCCTGCCAAGGCCGCACGCCAGCACCAGGGCCAGGTTCAGTAGATCTAGGGTCCCTCTTGGCAAATCCCTAAAACCAGCTGGAACCTCCACCCAGAAACCGGGGAATCTCCTGGGCTGTGCCCACTCACGAGCACCCCAGACAAGGGGGTCTGTACTGGGGGGAAGGGAACAGAGTCATAAACCTGGGAAATCACAGCAACCGAACAGACCTGCCGAACAAGATACTCCCTGCCCCGGCTGCTTGGCAGCAGTCTGTCTATTTCCCCTCCCCTGACCGGTGAGACTGTCCCACGGGTAACAGTGCCATGACATACCACCGCACCCAGCCACCACCCTGCCCTGCCGCAGGGATCAGCGGGGAGCTACAATCTGGGTCTCTTGGCAGCTCTGCCTCCAGCCCCAGGGAAACTGCTTTCTTGGTCCTACCTGGAGATGCCCCCACCCACCGATTCAGCTTTCCTAAGGGGCTGGGTAGAGGGGGCCTGGCTGGGCTCACTCAGCTCTGTTGCTGTGCTCAGCCATGACTCTCACAACAAAGTCCGACGGGAAAGGAGCCAAGAGCACGTAGGACCCTTGAGCAAAGTCCTGGCTGCTTGGAAGTAAGCTTTTGTCCCATGGTAAGAGCTCCCCCCACCAATCCACGGTCACGTATGGTGACTCCCCAAGTGTCACTCAAGGAATCGTGGTAGGTAGCCTATGCAAATGGAGCCCGTTCCCCTTGTCACCGTAGCAGGGGCAGGGATCTCTCTCTGGCCGCAGGGCTTCTGTTAATAATGACGGGCAGAGCTTCGTCCGGCTCACACAGCATCTGGCACTTCTTGGAGCCTTGTCCCCCTGGGGCCTTCCTCATCCTGCCCCCCGCAGCTGAGGGCCTCTCTGTGCCTCTGCCAGGGCCAGGTTGAAGCAGACCCCTGCGGCCAGGCCTTCTGGCTGGCAGGGCAGGACGGAGATCACCCAGGCAGTGCTGTGTAATGGCTCACCTGGTGCTCTGCCCCCTGCCCTGAGCCTGGGAGCAGAGAGAAGTGCTCCCGGGCTGGCAGTGGGCCCTGCTGGGCCATGCAGAGCTGCTGGCATTTACCTCAAAAGCATGCGTAAGGGGACTGGTGGCCCCCTACTAAAACTCAGTGAGGTTTTTGGTTGACTAGCTCCCAGTACCAAAAGAAAGGGAAAGGGTCGATGGGAAATCAGGACCCTGAGACTGACAGTCCCCAGGGGCAATGGGGAGAGGCCAACGGTCCAGGTCAGCCTGGTTGACAGGGCGGGCAGGGTAATGAGGGAGTCAGGCGGCCGGGGGCGGGGGGAGGAGGGTTCCTGTCCTTCTTGTGAGCTGGAATTGCCTGGGCCGGAGTGGGGCCGAGCTAAGGAGAGAGCAGGGGCCCGGGCTGAGCTGGGGAGCAGGGCCACACCAGCAGAGGCACCAACTTCCTAAGTTTCCCAGGGGTGCTGACCCCCACTCTGCCCCAGGCTCTGTCCCCACTCCACCTCATCCCCCAAGCCTGCACCCCTGCCCCACCTCTTCCCACCCTGTTCCACCTCCTCCCCGTCTCTTCCTGTCCCCGCTCCTCCCCCTGCCCCCTAGCATCTCCTGCATGCCGCTGAACAGCTGATCGCGGCGGGCGGGAAATGCTGGGAGGGAGGGGGACGAGGTGATCGGTGGGGCTTCCAGTGGGTGCTGAGCACCCACTATTTCTTTTCCATGGGCCCTGCAGCCCCAGAACACCCATGGAGTCGGCGCCTATGCACGCCAGCCAGAGTCAGAGAGAACCAGAGAAGCAGCCCAGCGAGCAGGCCCATGCTGGGAGCAGAGCCAGAGAAACAGCCCAGAGAGCAGACCTGTGCTGGGAGCAGAGCTGCAGCAACCAGAGCCAGAGGGGCCAGAAAAGCAGCTCAGGGGCTGGAGGCAGAGCAGCTCGGAGCCGGGTGTGGCGAGCTGCTGGGGAAAGTGAGGGGGGGGAACCCTGGGCAGTGGGCCCAGTGCAGGGAGAGCACCTGGGAGTGGGGACACCCTAGCCCCTGCCCTAACTGACCACGACAAGGTTGGGGATCGAGCCCCCCAGAAATCCTGGGCCCAGCCTTGTTGGGGTTACGAGGACTCTGCCACGAGGAGGTGGACAGGGAGTCCCTGAGGTCAGGCAGGCATCTGGGTAAAGAGAGTGGGAGCGCGGACTTTCGCTAGCCCATTTCACCGGGATAATTTATAAGCCAGAAAAATCCCCCAAAATAGCGGGACCATTCCCCCACTTACACATGGAGGGCCAGATGCTGCTTTTACTGGCACTGGTGTAAGTCTAGAGCAATGTCATTGAGGCTCTAAGAGTTTCTTAGACGGAGAAGCCCAGGACCAAAGTCCCATAGAGTGTGTGTGTGTGGGGGGGGGTAGGGAGTCAGGGAGGGATGCAGAGCAGAGGGTGCCCAGGGAAAGGATCAGTCCCAAGCCCACTGATCTATGACCCAAGCCATCAGACAGTGCATGCCCTGAAGGACCAAAGCCTGGAACACCTGGATTAGGTTGCATGTCATGCGGAACAACCTGCTGGTCCAGGATAGATGGTAAAATCTCTTCGTTGAATGATGGACAAAACCAGGGTCAATTGGAGCTCAGAAAAAAGGAGCTGAATTCCCCAAACGAAATACGACCAGCTGTGACAACGGTGCTGGGTGCTGGGCAGGTTTCGATGCCCCGTGCTGCATTGCACTGGTGTCATTCGCACGAGCATTCCAGATGGTGTTCTAACCTTGTAACTTCTGTAACAAGTTAGCGGCAAATTGAGATTGGCTCCATTAAAAAGCCCCTATAAACATACCCTTAATGCACAGTGTTCCCTGAAATGTCTGACTGTGGCAAGCTCTTTTGTCCCGTTTATTTATTAGCATGGGATTCAGAACGGAAAATGGAGAGACTGATGAATAAAACACAATCCCACCGCCCTCCGGGGAGGAAACAGGGCTGGAATGTACCAACCAGAGTACCAGACATTGGGCCAGATTCTCTGCTGGTGTACGGCAACTCCACTGAAGTCAGTAGAGCTGCCCTGACTTACACCTGTGGAGAATTTGACCCATCGTGGTTATCTTTACTGTGCATAAAATGCCTCTGGAATTCATAATTGGCAATTACCCAGTTTATTAATGCCTGCTCTAATGCGTGCCGCAATGAACCTTTTCAACAGTGCTGAACAATCTGAGCTTGGGGTGCCGAGATGTTAATTAGACTCCTAAGTGCCACCCCTGGCTGCAGCTCCAGGTCCGTCCAAAACAAAAGCAGCACGTTCGTTATAATAGGTGCTAATGACTACATTTGAAAAGTGCAAAACTGTAGGAGGCAGAGGGGCATAATGGGGAGAAAACAGGCAGCCGGAGAGTGAGGGGACGAGGAGAGAATCACCAGAACAGCTGGAAATCCCCAAATGATGGCGGGCCTGCCACGAAACGCACGTATGTGCTTGTGTGAGTGTGGGTGTGTGTGTGTATGGATGCATGTGTATGTGCATGTGGGTGTTTACATGCATGCCCCCCATGTGCATGTGTGTTGGGGTGTGTGCAAAAGGAAATCTGCAGCTCTCTGCACTGCTGCACCTGCCCAGAGGGAGCCATGGGTGTTCTGAAACATGCTCAGGCAATGTGAGAGGGTGCAAGGCTGGCGGAATTAGAGGACCCAATAAAGAGCAGCTATAGCAGATGCCAAGGGTCCCCAGCTACCACGACTTGATAAAGACCACCTGGCCACAAGGAGCAGCACCTTCTGGCTCTAGGAAGGAGGGGCCCCCAGAGAAGAGAGGCCCAGGTGGCAAACTGGAACTGACAGATAGTGGAAGGGCAGCTGTCCAGCTCTTGGCTGCCCTCCTAGGGGCTGGTGAGTACCCACAGCAGGCCGCTTCCAGGAGTGGTGTGGGGCCACCGGCCACAGCAAGCAGGCAGCCTGCCTACCTGAGCCCTGCTGCGGCGCCAGTCAGGACTCAGGGCAGGTTGTCAGATATTTGCCCTGCAGGTTGTCAGATATTTGCCCTGTTGTTGGGGGCCTCGTGCCACCGCAGGGTTTGTTACATGGTAAATCTGTGCCTGCCCGTGTGGCAAAATGTGATGGATGTTGTCCAATTCAACACAGAGGTCTTTATCATTGACGTCCAAACATTCCCCATGTGTCAGCGTCCAGTGAAGGTCCATATAATTGTTCAAGAGTGTTTTCCTGTCCACGGGCAGCTTACTAAGGTCATACAAACCCCTCATTTGTCCAAACCTTTCTTTCATGGACACTTGAGCAGTGTCAATGAGCGAGCAAAAAAACCTCCCTCTTGAATTTTTCTTCTGAGCTTCCCATTGCCTCATCTCTGACCTCGTAACCAAATTGTCTCTGCTTCTGATGAATATGAGTTTCTTTGAAGACGGGCTCAATGCCTAAGTTTCCCACCATTTCTTTGGTAGCAGACAGTGATGGCATCTTCAAATCCATTGTCTCTGGAGAACAAAATCAAGGCAGCTTCTCATCAAAGCAGTAGCAGTCGCGTTGTCCATTGACTGAGTTCATAGAATCATAGAATATCAGGGTTGGAAGGGACCTCAGGAGGTCATCTAGTCCAACCCCCTGCTCAAAGCAGGACCAATCCCCGACTAAATCATCCCAGCCAGGGCTTTCTCAAGCCTGACCTTAAAAACTTCTAAGGAAGGAGATTCTACCACCTCCCTAGGTAACGCATTCCAGTGTTTCACCACCCTCTTAGTGAAAAAGTTTTTCCTAATATCCAACCTAAACCTCCCCCACTGCAACTTGAGACCATTACTCCTCGTTCTGTCATCTGCTACCACTGAGAACAGTCTAGAACCATCCTCTTTGGAACCCCCCTTCAGGTAGTTGAAAGGGGGTTCCAAAGTAATGCCTTGCTTACAACCTTTGCTTGGAACAGGATATCGTGCCAAACCGCAACTGAGACCAGAAATTTGAAGTCCGTGATCTGGTTTGCCAGGCTTTGGGCTTCGTGTCGGCATCCAGCCTCAGCTTGACTCGACTGTGCGAGTTCCATCAGTGTGTTGTAAACCTCAGTCACCTCGTACCTCACTGCCTTACATGGTCAATTGGGCTCTCCCAGTGAGAGTCACCGAGCAACTTCATGGTCAGATTTGTAACAGTGTCCGTGAGGATCTTCTACCTGGTAGCTGATGCTGAAAATAGGGCATATATCCTCTGTGGTGCTCTGAAGAGAGATACTGAACCTAAAGAAGAGGCTGCTGCATCTGACACAACCAGGCTGAGGGAATGGCAGCCACAAGGCATGAAGAAAGCTCTTGGATTCAGAGCAAGGATCCTTTCGCAGTGTGCCTTGGAGGCGTATTGCTGCTGCTCGTTTCCTAGAAATGTCACGTCCTCGATTTTGCCTGGTCAAAATTGTACGATCAATATTGGCAGAGTTTAGGGTCGCTGGCCATAAAGCAGGATCAGATGTATTGATTTGTGGTGAGCAATTTTTCTCAATGCCGTTTCTGTCATCCTGCGAGACTGATTCTTCTTCATTGTTTCTCTCCTTTCCATGCGAGCCACATTCTTCTTTGTCATCACTCTCCTTTACGCCACCAGGAAAGGTGGATGATTCTCCATCACTTTCCTCATATTTCCATTCCTTATTGTCAGGTAAATCTGCTAATTCCTTAGTCATAGAACTTGCATCATTTACGCTTCACTCCTCCATTTTTCCTGCTCTAGGATGATGGCTACTGCCTAAAGCCTGGTCTGTGTTGTTCTGTTTCCAATATTTTCCCATTAAATTTGCCCCTTGCTGCAAACTAGATTGCAACTGAGCCTTTCGCTTCCTGTACTGAGCTCCTGAAGGCTTCTTTGGGGCATCTTTTATTTTCTGAGGGGGAAAAGAGTCAGTATTAGGGAATGCAAAAGTCTATGTTCCGCAGTCTTAGAAAGTCATCAAACATTATCTGTTCAGCATGACAAAAGAAGTGACAGTATTTCTTTTATTGTTGTGTAGATAGGGGTTCAATATCTCATTATCGATATCTGGTATCTCATTAAATATGTCCTTTATTAGGCACTACTTACACTCTTCAAGTCTTAAAACACAAGTACACTTTCACAATTACACAATAAAACACAGTTCACAATATCGCAGCTGGGCTCTCGCTTCGCTTCAGTTAGTTCTTATATCTCCTTGAACCTCCTGGCAATGCCCCTCCCCTTATATACCCGCGAGGGCCTGGCTGACAATGTTCAAGGAGGTTCAAGGAGAATTTAGTTCTCAGAAAGTCTGGAAGGTTCCACGAGATCCTACAAAGAAGAACATTCTAGGAGGTTGGTGAAAAATGAATCCACATACGGAATACCTGAAAAATTTTACTTCAAACATTCTACTTTCCCTTTTGTTGCTAACAACAGAAACAGCCCCCTGAGCCCAGTGTCCCCCAACCGTGGCACCCTGTGCAGTTGTCCAGGTCACCTGCCCCTAAATCCAGCCCTGCTTACCCTGAGTCCAGAGGCCAGTGAGATCATGGTGACACAAGATCATGAAGTTACATGTGAGGCACTGTGACTTTTTCAGAGTGACATCATCTCAGTCAGGATCACAGAGAGCTCCACCAGAAACTTGGGGCTTGGAGCCCAAATTTCCAGCTCCAAACCATCTTTGCTATTTTTGGCAGGACATAATTGCTCTGCCCGTGGGTCCCGATCTGCTTTTCAGGACTGTTTTTCCTTCCTGGTAACTGAGTCATCTGAGTTCTTAGTTACTTCAAAGGGCCACTTGTAGGAGAACCCTCTCCTGTGAGCATGAACGTCTGTCAACTTCTCGTTGGATCGCAGCGCTCCTGTGCCGTAAAATGTTTCATAATCAATGACCAGACATGCATCTGCTCAGTCGATTGAAATGTATTTGGGAGCCTTTCATATCTTCCATCCCCCAGCAACTGATTACGGTTCGGCAAACAGTTTGTCAGTCATAAGTCTGCCTGTTGAAACATCTCCCTGGGAGTCGGGGCTGCTTCCAGACTGAGTTAAGTTTTGTCCAGGAATCTAGCTAGGCATGGGATCTTTGCAGAAAGAAAGCACACTGACCACCTGCAGAGTTGGGGCTAGATGGGGATTATTGTGAGGGTCTGGTTAGTACATAAATGACCAAACCCCTGCTGCATGTTTGTCATATTGGAACCAATGCGGCAGCCAACTTGACACTTTCTATAAACAGTAAGGCCACTCGATACTAGGGTACACTGGTGGTCACAGCTGCAGATGCCAATGGACCTTGAGAACTCTGTGCCAGAAGCATGGAGTTTCCAAGAGATGCTGGATGGGCCTGCTCAGCCTGTAAGGGACAGAATGCACTTCTGCACCTTGCAAGCTCAATGGGCAGCAGTGCCTGCAGACGCCAGCTGCTTCACAGCAGGAAGCTGCCTCGTTTTTTCAACAGGAGCTATTTGGCTGCACCAAATACTGGTGAATCTGCCCAGCTTTTAAGCCCAATGAGCTACTGAGCCGACAAACTTTGCAGGTTGTGTCAGTGGAGTTTGTAATTTTGTTGAACCAACATAATTTAGAAACTGTATTGGATGTGTCTGCAAAGCTTCTAAATCCCTTCCAATCAGTTTCTTTGGTTTCCAAAACTTGAAACTCCATGGGCTATGTAGAGCATGTAACCTCTGAAGGCCTGAAATATAAGCCCTTGTATCAGAGGCCTGGTATGAGGCTTGAGGCCTGGGCTAAAGTAGTGATCAAAGCTTTGCTAAA
The DNA here is from genome assembly GCF_015237465.2 of Chelonia mydas. Classification (NCBI taxonomy): domain Eukaryota; kingdom Metazoa; phylum Chordata; order Testudines; family Cheloniidae; genus Chelonia; species Chelonia mydas. The sequence continues at coordinate 2,513,489 of NC_051262.2, forward strand.
ATAAAGCAAAGTCAGGCTAGAGGCCTGCTTGCAGAACCTGGCAAGAACAGGGCTGATATTGCAGAAACACATGTTCCTAAGAGGTGCTAGGCACAGAGCACATACACACAAACACACTCCAGAAGGGTGGTGCCAGAACACCTCGATACCAACACATTCCCCAAAGAGAACAGGAACACGCTGACCCATCTTAAAGACAAGGTCAGGATGACAGCATGATGGATAGAGATGTTTTGATCGAACCAACATGGACAAGGTAATGGGTGGTACCTCGACATGTCAGAGGGTGGCACCTGGCCATGTCAGAGGAGTAATACATAACTGTTTGTATCTCAGAGGGAGTGTCTATGGCCAGCCTAGGGGATAGTGGAAAGTCCGTCCACTATTTGAGCTATGTCCATTGTCATGGGCATACATGCACTGAAAGTACTTGTAAAAAATATAAGGCACCAATACTATGCTTCGTTGACAGTAAACCTGACCAAGTGCCTTCATACCTTAACGAATCTTGTGGTCATTGGGTGGTTCTACAGAGGTCTGCTGTGCCAGCTGTCTGTGCAGAGTGGGATGGCACACAGAACACACACGCAGCCAAGCATCTAACAACCTCCTTGAATCAAAGCAATTCGGTATACATGAGTGTACAAATTCCACAGCTAGGGACTCCTCGCAAAAAGTTTTGGTGCTCCCCGTGAAGCTCTTTGATGTTCAAATTTTTACAGCAAATAGTCCAAAAGGTACCTGCGAAAGCCAACTTTCTAAAATGGTAGCCATATACATTAGATTTTATGGAAAACAAATAAATAAGACAAAGGTAGAGTTTCTTGGCCCATCTTTTGAGAAAGGACATTCCAAATATTAAAAAAGAAATTGTTAAAAAATTGCTTCAAACTCTCATCTTTCTCATCCAGTAACATCCAGCTCTTCTCAAAAAATCTCCTCTCATCACACCTATGTCAGCTAGACAGGGTGATAGACCCAGGCCAGTCGGGTTCAGCAGAGGAGTCGACGGCAGATATAATGCCCACTGGAGAAGCAGGTTGCTGGTCCCTGACTGACCAGAGCAGGGGCTGCTCCAGGCTAGGGTGGACACATAAGTCCAATTAGCCTGCAAAGAGTCAGTTGAAGCCGTTAGGCTAATGAGAACACCTGACTCCAATTAACCTGCAACGAGTCAGGTGAGGCTGTTAAGCTAATATGACCACCTGACTCTAATTAAAGGCCCCTCTGATACTATAAAAGGGCTCACTCCAGTCAGGCTGAGGAGAGCAGGGAGCCAGAGGAGAGGAAGTGTGGCTGGATAAGGAAGACACCCTCAAGCCACTGGAAAGGGAGCCCTCGTATATCGATAACTGCATGCGTTGCACAGACTTCTCCCCACGCAGCATACGTTCCATGTATCTCGGTTTGTAAGATCAAGACAAGGCACTAGGTGAAGAAGGCGTTAAGAGAGAGAAGTGGGGGAGCTGTGGGGAAGTGGCCCAGGGAAATGTAGCAACTCTGGCAGTGAAAGGTCGGCTGCCAACAGCTGCTGCCATTAGGGTCCCTGGGCCGGAACCTGGAGTAGAGGGCAGGCCCGGGTCCCCCCAACTTGCCACTACAGAAACACCTCCTGGGAGGGGAAGACAGGCCCCTGTCAGGACAGGAGGCTAAATTGTTCTTGAATAAGCCCATAGAGACAACAGAGACTGTGGGAGTACTCTCACCAAACTCCTTGCTGGCTGATGATGAAAAGGGCTCAGTAACTGTACCCTGGCCTCAGAGAGAGAAGTGCTAGGTAGAGGGTCACAGTGAGCCTCTGAAGCTAGCATAAACCCCCTGGAAGCGCGGGACCCACGGGGACAGGCTCGGAGCTCTGCCACAAAAGATAGAAAACTTTTTGTTTTGTTGTTGTTGAGTAGTGTATAGAATGGTAGTTAGAAGTGGGTAAAAATCCAGGCTGATTTTAATTCTTATCGATTTGCCCCAGGAATTTGTCTCATGAAAGATATAAGCAGATCCTCTCACATTGCTTATAACTTTGCAAGAAACCTCATATAACTTTTAACATTCTCGACATTAATGGAGTCCCAAATTTTAAAGCTTTCCCAATTCATGAATTCCAAACTTAATGGAGGAGTAAAACAAACCTTTTCTTAAACATGCTTTGGCAAACAATGTTAGAATTGTTTTCACAAAGTGAAAAGCCACCAATAATTCTAAGTCTCGTTAGTCAAGAACATCTGCTATGATTTGGGGCAGAAAGTTAGGTACGAGGTACTAGGATGGCTCCCCAATATGCCAACCTCTTCACAGGCCACTTTGAGAAATAATTTCTGGACAAATGCACTGAAGGAACAAAATGGACACTGTAGAATTAAGCACGTGGGTTTAGTACGCACAGCACTGGGGGAGTGTCACCTTACTCAGAGACATTGCCAATCAATTGATTACAGTGGATTATATGGATTTTCCATGGGCGGAGGAAAGTGACGGGGTAGGCAGTCCCAAACCCCTGGATAGATCTAGCAGCAAGACAAGATAAGCACAGAAGCCAATAGTCAAAAACTACATAATGTCTCCGCCCATGGTTTCAGGTTTACAAGTAACATACAATTAGTACTTCAAACAATGTATAAAATGTATTAGTATAAAATACATCTGTTGAATTCTGATTCGGGGTCCATAGAAATGAAGTAGCTCCTCTGATTGTCCAACAGGTACATACCCGAGGGTTAAAGCAAAGAGACAAATGAAAAGTACATGGCAATAAAGATTGTTTTTCAGTTGCTCATTCGTGTTTCTAAGGCAGGCACTGATAGTGGCTTGGGAGGAGGGGTGTGCATCTGTGAGAGGGAGGATGTCATATCTCATCCTAACATGCTTGAACCTTTTCCATAAACTCAAGGTTGGTGTGTGGGAAGGTACCTTTTCCTACAAAAGGAATGGGCACAGACAGAAACAGGGCTCCTTTCATTCCTTTGGTCTGTTTGCAGCTTCAGATAAAGCCACCAATTATGGCTCCCCTTCTGGCTTTTTGCTGACTAAGCTTATTTTAGCAAAAAGCAAAGTTGTTTTTTCTTTGTTCTGCTTTTTTTAGCTAATATTGTTCAGTATTTGCTAGGCCTCCGGCCTCTTGACCAAACTCTGAACTTTGGGCCTGTAAAAAGAGCTAACATAGTCAGGTTGTTACATAAACAGCATATGGATTTTGGCTCTTCATGCACCATGAAACCAATGATATACCTGAGATAGATCAATGATATTTTCATCATCTGGCCAGATGACCTAAACTCTTTCATGAATTTCCACCACAACCTCAACAACCACCACCCATCCATCAAACTTTCTCTAGAACACTCCTGTACCAGCATCAACTTCTTGGACACTATTATAAGCTTCAACAATGGAACCCTACAAACAATTGCATGCAAGAAAGCGACTGCTCACCACACGTTTCAGAGTAGCAGCCGTGTTATCTTCACAGATCCAATAACCACCCCAAACACACCAAGAAATCTCTAATCTACAGCCAGGCACTGATACCACAGAATAAGCTCTAAAGAGAAAGAGAAAATCCAGGATATACAACTTAAGACACTTAAAACCACCTTCACCAAACAAGGACAGTCCACCAGAGAAGTAGATCACATCATGGAACAGGCTACCCAAATGCCCCAGCCTGCTTCAGTATGGAAAAAACTCCCTCTGACCACACACCCCTAGCTGTCACTTACCACTGCACACTGGAACCCCTATGGGGTATCATCAAACAGTTACAACCCATACTTGATGGAGACCACATCCTGAAAGAAATCTTTCCCAATCCCTTTCTTCTGGCCTTCAGACAACTCCCCAGCCGCTCCAAGCTCATCATCAGAAGCAAGCTCTCCGCAGACCAGGAGATACTAACTCAAAGCAGGACCAGACCATGCCAGAACAACAGATGCAAAACCTACAAACATATCACCACTGCTACAATGACCACAATCCCCATAAAAAATGTTTCAAGATCCATGGATCCTTCACATGCCTATCATAACATGTTGTACCTCATCCATTGCACTAAATGCCCGAATAGCAACTATGTGGTTGAAACCAGACAATCACTACACTCACAAATGAACTCACACAAAAAATGATCAAAGACAACACCACCATATCACTGTGGGTGAACATGTTTCACAAAGCAATCACTCCATATCTGACCCCTCAATCCTTGCTCTCAAAGGAAACCTGCACAGCACCTTCAAAAGACAAGCCTGGGAGTTTAAATTCATACGTTTGCTAGACACTAAAAATTATGGACTAAATAAACACACTGGATTTATGGCAGGAGTGGAGAAAGCTCCCTAAAAATGGGGGGCCACCGGCGCCTGAACTGTGGCCCTGCCCCTTCTCCCTGAGCCCCTGCCCTTGCGCCTCACCCCCTGCATTGCATGCCATTACGGCCGGTAAAAAGTGATGGGGCCATGGCCCCCTGGGCCCTCCCACCCTGGCCCAGCGCCTCTGATTTATGGTTGATTACAACAATCTGTAACCTACTAACCCCCCTCTTCTGTCCTATGACTGCCCAGGTGTTAACTGGTCACTTCACCTTCAGTGGTCTCCTACAATGTATGTTAATTACTTGTGATAAACAATCCGGTCCATCTTGTATTTAGCTGTGGCACTCTTGAGTACCCTTTGCAAACCTGAAGAAGAGCTCTGCCTAGTTTGAAAGCTTGTCTCTGTCACCGGCAGAAGTTGGTCCAATAAAAGATACATCATCCACCTTGTTGCTCTAATTGTCTGAATTGAAGCAAACATCATTCTGGGATGTATTGACAGGAATGTTGTAAGCAAGACATGAGAAGTAATTCTTCTGCTCTACTCCGCGCTGATTAGGCCTCAACTGGAGTATTGTGTCCAGTTCTGGGGGCTACATTTCAGGAAAGATGTGGACAAATTGGAAAAAGTCCAGAGCAGAGCAATAAAAATGATTAAAGGTCTAGAAAATGACCTATGAAGGAAGATTGAAAAAACCGGGTTTGTTTAGTCTGGAGCAGAGAAGACTGAGAGGGGACATGATAAGGGTTTTCAAGTACATAAAAGTTTGTTACAAGGAGGAGGGAGGTAAATTGTTCTCATTAACCTCTGAGGATAGGACAAGCAGCAATGGTCTTAAATTGCAGCAAGGGAGGTTTAGGTCGGACATTAGGAAAAAATTCCTAACTGTCAGGGTGTTTAAGCACTGGAACAAATTGCCTAGGGAGGTTGTGGAATCTCCATCACTGGAGATTTTTAAGATTGGACAAACACCTGGCAGGGATGGTCTACTCTAGATAATACTTAGTCCTGCCTTGAGTGCAGGGGGCTGGACTAGATGACCTCTCGAGGTCCCTCTATGACTCTATGATTCCCAGGGGAGCCCGGTGCCATTCCCATGCTCTCTGTGCCCATCTGCCCATCTCCATCACTTCCTCTGCCTTGGCCTTACTTGTTCCCAGGATTCCTTCCCCTGAAGGCGCAGTCCCCTGGACAGCCAGCCCATGGGATGGGCTCAGGGATCAGCAGAGAGCTCTGCTGGCCAGAGGCAGGGTGATTTATTAGAAAAGCATCCGCTCTGCTTCTCCATTTCAAAGGAGCGAGTGAGAGGAAGTGGGATGTCACTGTCAATCGAAGGGTACACACAGCACCTCCTTGGACTAAACTGACATGCCTATCACCAGCGTGCCATGTACAATTGGAACACATTACTGACCAGCCAGCATCCGATCAGGGGCTGATAAGAAATGTCTGAATACTTCAGCCCTTTATCTCATGACAGTGGCGGCTGCATTAACCAACTAATTCCAGTGTCCGTGCTGATGAGAAACAGTGAGCAGATGAGTGTCACACCCAGGTATGTTGTGCCATTAACCTACAAGCCAGCCTGGCCTGAACCAAACGTCTGTCCTACATGCCGCTGAGTTTGTGTACGCCGGACTGGGCCCTGAAGGAGCCCCACAAAACAGTGCAGGTGCTGTCTGCAGTTTCGTATCCAGAATACTGACCTGCTCTGGCCTTTTGCTTCTGGAGTAGAGGCTTGTGAGGTCTGATTCATAGATTCATAGATTCCAAGGCCAGCTGGGGTCATTATGATCATCTAGTCTGACGTTCTGTATGACACAGGCCAGGGAACTGCCCCAAAACAATTCCTAGAGCAGATCTAGAAAAAAAACATCCAATCTTGATTTTAAAATGGTCGGTGATGGAGAATCCACCATGTCCCTTGGTAAATTGTTCCAGTGGTTAATTACTCTCATTGTCGAAAAAGTACGCCTTATTCCCAGTGTGAATTTGTCTAGTTTTAACTTCCAGCCATTGGCTCGTGTTAGACCTTTCGCTGCTGGATTGAAGAGCTCATTGTTAAAGATTTGTTTCCCATCTAGATACTTATAAACTGTGATCATGTCATAGAATCATAGAATATCAGGGTTGGAAGGGACCCTCAGGAGGTCATCTAGTCCAACCCCCTGGTCAAAGCAGGACCAAACCCCAATTTTTGCCCCGGATCCCTAAGTGGCCCCCTCAAGGATTGAGCTCACAACCCTGGGTTTAGCAGGTCAATGCTCAAACCACTGAGCTATCCCTCCCCCTTCACCTTCTCTTTGTTAAGCTACATCGATTGAGCTCTTTGAGTCTATCACTACAAGGCAGGTCTTCTAATTCTTTAATTATTCTTGTGGCTCTTCTCTGAACCCTCTCCAACTTATTCATCATCCTTCTTGAATTGTGGGCACCAGAACCGGACACAATACAGAACTGTTTTCTGTGACTATTGTTTGCCGTGTAGTTGTAACTGTGTTGGATCCCGGATATTAGAGACAAGGTTTGTCCAATAAAAGCTATTACCCCACCTACCTTGTCTTCTGTGACAGCTGTACTCAACACTACAGAGCTGCGTTGTGCAGTTGTGCGGTGACACGGAAGCTGGAGGCTTTGGCAGCTGGGTGGGAGGCAGGGCTTCTGGCCCAGGGGAGGCAGACTGAGACTGTGAAGTAAACTCGTGTTTCCGCTGAAAGGATCAGCAGTGAAATGGGTCACAGTGTTGATAAAGTGGCATCATTATGCTTCAGAATCAACACTCAGCTGAGATTGAGTGGGGCAGCTCCCGTCCCTCAGAGCTGTTATTTCAGGCTTTCTACAGACTCAGGCAGACAAGGCTACATTGTTTAAGCTTGATCGTGTTTAGAATGGTTTGTTTGTAACCTCAGGGTCTAAAAGTGTAATTTATTTTTAATGACAGCGGAGATTCTGATTAAATCCGTGGCAAGTGGTGGATTCTGCAGCACGTTCCACAGCTATAGAAGTGTGGAATACACCAGACCCTGAGTACAATAGAAAAAGATGAAGGATTGAAAATACAGCACTCATTTCTGGGAGGAAAGTAGGCATGGAGAGCAGCTCCCTGAAAGCACTGCCTGGCTGTTCTGTGGGAGAGAAGAGTGTGTGTGTGTGTGTGTGAGAGAGAGAGAGAGAGGACTGTTCTCCATTGGGCTGTACATTTCAATATCACATTTCCCTTATTCAAACTACTGTAGCCACAGGGGGTGGCTGAAGCTGGGGTCGCCTTTATATTTGGGAAAAGTACTGGAGCACCAGAGCTGGCCCCTTCTCCTCTGTAAGCTCCCAGTCTGTAGAGCTGTTTTTCAAAGCCGCCACCACTGGGTTCCTGCACGGCTGCCAGGGGTGCTCTTTGGCTTTCCTCGCTGGGCTGTTACGCTACCTAGGAACTGTCTGGCGTCACGTGACCTTCCACCATGGCAAACACTCCCTATAGCCATCAGCGGGCCCCTCACCAGCCAGCACATCTCTCCGTGGGTGGTCCAGGAGCTCTGCACCATCAATTCCCTTGCTCTTGGCTCTTGGGTTATGCCCATGTGTCCTTTTGAGCATCTCCCCTTTCCCTCCCCAAGAGGGATCTCCCCATAACCATCTCCCCATAATCACTCCTTTTCTATTTTACCTATAACCACGGGCCTTGCCGTGAGCCAAGCCCTCCCTTTGCCCTAGATACCCATTTGCTTGTGTGACACCCGCCTGTGCTCCTCACATTCCCCCACATCTCCTGGATCCTGCTGGCATTCAGAATGTAAAGCCTCCTATCTGGGCATCTTTGGGCCTATGTATTATTCATACTCTCTCTTGTTCCTGGGTAAGTAAAGAAGCCAAATAAATATTAATTCCAGAGTAACACAAAGCCTTTCCATCACTCCTGCCGCAGCTTGGGGCGCTCAGGGACGCAGGAGCATCCATCAGGCGGAAAAAGTGGGAAATAAATTACCTGAAAATAACAGGTTATCAAACAATTATCAAAACAATTATTCTCCACAATAATTTAAATGAGCAGCGACGTTCCACTGGAATATTAAATGGAGCAGGGGCAGCAGTTGGGGAGTTTCACCCATTGTCTGCGTTGTACAGTTTCTGTAGCTCATTGCTCTGAAGTTAGACAGCCTTTTGCCAGTATCACTCCAGCTCAGACTGGTAGTGGCCAAAAGTTGTTTGACGGCCGGTGTGGCTGTGAGATGAATTTGCTGGTCTCTGCAGAGTTCCCACAGCCATAGCTAGTGCTGTTCTGAATACTCGTGGGGCTGTGAGGCAGAAAGGGGCTAATGGATGCCTTCAGGTGAGTCTTGATTCCTAAGAGACCGGGGGGGTGAGGGAATAGCTTTTATTGGACCAGCCTATGTTGGTGAGAGAGACACGCTTTCACACTACACAGAGCTCCTCTTCCTCAAGCCCAGCCCAGAGGAAGAGCTCTGCGTGGCTCGAAAGTTTGTCTAGCTCACCAGTGGAAGTTGGTCCAACAGAAGGTGTTACCTCCCCCACCTTGTCTCTCTGATATCCTGGGGCTGACATGGCCACCGCACTCTTGATTCCAAAGGCAGCTGCAGACTTCTTTAAAGCCAGTGACTGTCAAGCAGCCTCAGGCTCGACAGAAGGCACCATCAAGCTCTTTTATATAGTAAAAGCAGCTGGGGGCTTTGGGGTGACTGCCCAAGGCACTTGGGCCCATTGATGTCTCTGGAGTTAGATGCCTAAATACCTTTGAAGATCTGGGCTAGGCCCCATGGCAGGTAGATTAACAGGGGTTTCCCTGGCTGCAAACCCAGGGGCCAGGATACTGACTGTAGGTTGTGCGTGCCGGGCAGAGAAAGCCGGCAGATGTTGGGAGTGTGACCCTGAAAGGAAGCAAAGAGACAGGCCTTGTTGGGCACAGAGCTCACTGGAAGAGCAGACTTGGGGATTTCTGCCTGCTGCTGCTTGTTTCTACTGTGTTCAGGGAAACAGGGATTTTGTGCACGTTTTTTATGAATAAACAGGATCACACCAAAAACAGACCTGACCTGTATCTCCAGTTTCTCATTTTAATGGAAACAACCCTGCAAACCCTGGAATTGCTCAGGCCAGAGGGGCCTCACTGGCCAGCAGAACCAGGGAATGACTACAGTCACTGGAGCCTGATAGCTGCACTTACACCAGGATCCAGATTCCTGTCCAAACCTCCCTGGTATCCACCCCAGGGTGCCACCCCCAGACTTCCTCACTGGGGCTCTCTGATGGGCACACCAGAGAATCCCTGTGGCGGAATGTAAAAAATTGGAGGAGGGATAAAGGGCAGGTCAGGTCAGTGATACAGAGTGATCTGGATCACTTGGTAAACTGGGTGCAAGCAAACAATATACATTTTAATATGGCGAAATGTAAAGTTATACATCTGGGACCAAAGAATGTAGGCTGCACATGACAGGCTGGGGGACTCTATCCTGGGAAGCAGTGCCTCTGACAAAGAGCTGGGGGTTGTGGTGGATAATACGCTGAACTTGAGCTCCTAGAGTGACACTGTGGCCAAAAGAGCTGATGTGATCCTGGGATGCATAGACAGGGGAATCTCGAGTAGGAACAGAGGCGCTGTTTTACTGCTACGTTTGGCACTGATGCAAACACTGATCGATGGAACATTCAGTCCAGATCTGGTGCCCACAATTCACAAAAGATGCTGATAGGTTGGAGCAGGTTCAGAGATGAGCCACCAGAATGATTTAAGGATTAGAAAACCTGCCTGTGACACTCCAGCACTCCACATTCACCATAGCAATATGATTATGGTATGATTATGATATAATTATGTGGCATCTTGTACAAAGTATGCCTTGTAAGGTATAATTCTAAAAGTCTTGATCTGTTGAACGTTAATATCCTGTTGGATTGTATGTGTTACCATCGTATGTGAAGTTATAAAGTTTTGCTATGTATGTGCTACTGGAATATGTGAAGTTGAAAACGCCCACAGCTAGCCTTTCATGTACAGCAATGAAGAAGCTAGTGTTGATGGCCAATCAACAAAGACAATGGACCATGGAAGAGCTTAGCCTGCCTGTGAATGCTTCAGACAGCCTATGGATACTGCTATCTGCAAGGCATGCAAGGGCATGTGACCAGACCACATGACACTAAATTCCATTTTGGTACCTGTATTTTTCCAGAAACTGAGCTGGAAACTTAGCTTGGAACAAAGGGTTCCTGCCATAAGGAGAGACTATATAATGTGGGGAGTGACATCATGATTTGTCTTCACTCCCCCACAACTCAACACCTGAAAGAAGCTCTGAAAGACAAATGACTCGGAATGGGGGATGGGAACCCAAGCTGCAAGGCAGATGCAGCTTGTGCCTTAAGAATCTGCAAGCCTCGTTGCATCATCAGTCAGGGTGAGAAATTGCTAAATCAACCCCCATCTATCCAGTATATTAGGCTTAGTTTGCGTTTTTGTTTATTTGCCAGGTAATCTGCTTTGATCTGTTTGCTTTCACTTATCATCACTTAAAATCTATCTTTCTGTAGTTAATAAACTTGTTTTATGTTTTATCTTAACCAATGGTTTTTGAGTGAAGTGTTTGGGAATCCTAGCTCTGTAAAGAAAGGCTGTTGTGTATCTTCCCCACATTGAGGGGGGAGCAAATTAATTCACGAGCTTGCATCGTACAGATCCCTGTGCAGTGCAAGATGATATAATATTGGGTTTATACTCCAGTAAGGGTGTAAGCCTGGGGAGCTGGGAAGTCACCTGGGGGCCTCCTGTTTGTCTATGAGTGGCTTAGGTAAAGCACTCAGGTAACTCAGTTGGGTGAGTGGTGCCACCTGCTGTCGTGTTGGATGATAGTCCCTGGAGAGGCTGGCTGAATCACCAGCAGAGCAGTGTGAGAGAGACCAACCCAGCTGAATTGTTAGGGGACACAGTGGTTCCAACAGCTCCCAGACTCTTGCCCATATGCTCAGGGTTTAGCTTATCGCCATATTTGGGGTCGGGAAGGAATTTTCTTCCAGGGCAGATTGGAAGAGGCCCTGGAGGTTTTTTGCCTTCCTCTGTAGCATGGGGCATGGGTCTCTTGCTGGAGGATTCTCTGCTCCTTGAAGTCTTTAAACCACAATTTGAGGACTTCAATAGTTCAGACACAGGTGAGAGGTTTATCACAGGAATGGGTGGGTGAGATTCTGTGGCCTGCGTTGTGCAGGAGGTCTGACTAGATGATCATAATGGTCCCTTCTGACCTTAATATCTATGACAGTACGCTGGGCGTGATAACCCGTCACAACGCCTTTAGTGATAGACTCAAAGAGTTTAATCTATTTAGCTCAACAAACAGAAGGTTAAGGGGTGACTGATCATAGTCTATAAGGACCTGCATGGGGAACAAATATTTAATAATGGGCTCCTCAGTCTAGCAGGGAAAGGTTTAACACAGTCCAGTGGCTGGAAGTTGAACCTAGACAAATTCAGATTGGAAATAAGGTGTACATTTTTGACAGTGAGGGTAATTAACCACTGGAACAATTTACCAAGGGTCCTGGTGGATTCTCCATCACTGATGATTTTTAAATCAAGATGGAATGTTTTTCTAAAATCTCTGCTCTGGGAATGATTGTGGGGCAGGTCTCTGGCGGGTGCTATACAGGAGGTCAGACGAGATGATCACAATGGTCCCTTTTGGCCTTGGAATCTATGAATCTTTCGGGTCTGTGCCATCTCTGCATTTGTCTCTTGTAGGTTAAGCTGTCCCAGAGTGGTCTGATTAGAGCCTGGTGAATAATCCATAGTGAATGAGTTCTCTGAGAAATGTCATAGAATCATAGAATATCAGGGTTGGAAGGGACCTCAGGAGGTCATCTAGTCCAACCCCCTGCTCAAAGCAGGACCGATCCCCGACTAAATCATCCCAGCCAGGGCTTTGTCAAGCTTGACCTTAAAAATATCTAAGGAAGAAGATTCCACCACCTCCTTAGGTAACGCATTCCAGTATTTCACCACCCTCATAGTGAAAAAGTTTTCCTAATATCCAACCTAAATCTCCCCCACTGCAACTTGAGATCATTACTCCTTGTTCTGTCATCTGCTACCACTGAGAACAGTCTAGAGCCATCCTCTTTGTAACCCCCCTTCAGGTAGTTGAAAGCAGCTATCAAATCCCCCCTCATTCTTCTCTTCTGAAGACTAAACAGCACCAGTTCCCTCAGCCTCTCCTCATAAGTCATGTGTTCCAGACCCCTAACCATTTTTGTTGCCCTCCGATGGACTCTTTCCAATTTTTCCACATCCTTCTTGTAGTGTGGGGCCCAAAACTGGACACAGTACTCCAGATGAGGCCTCACCAATGTCGAATAGAGGGGAACGATCACGTCCCTCGATCTGCTGGCAATGCCCCTACTTATACAGCCCAAAATGCCATTGGCCTTCTTGGCAACAAGGGCACACTTTTGATTCATATCCAACTTCTCGTCCACTGTAACCCCTAGGTCCTTTTCCGCAGAACTGCTGCCGAGCCATTCGGTCCCTAGTCTGTAGCGGTGCATTGGATTCTTCCGTCCTAAGTGCAGGACTCTGCACTTGTCCTTGTTGAACTTCATCAGATTTCTTTTGGCCCAATCCTCCAATTTGTCTAGGTCCCTCTGTATCCTATCCCTACCCTCCAGCGTATCTACTGCTCCTCCCAGTTTAGTGTCATCCGCAAACTTGCTGAGGGTGCAATCCACACCATCCTCCAGATCATTTATGAAGATATTGAACAAAACCGGCCCCAGGACCAACCCCTGGGGCACTCCACTTGATACCGGCTGCCAACTAGACATGGAGCCATTGATCACTACCCGTTGAGCCCAATAATCTAGCCCAACTTTCTATCCACCCTATAGTCCATTCATCCAGCCCATACTTCTTTAACTTGCTGGCAAGAATACTGTGGGAGACCGTGTCAAAAGCTTTGCTAAAATCAAGGAACAACACGTCCACTGCTTTCCCCATATCCACAGAGCCAGTTATCTCATCATAGAAGGCAATCAGGTTGGTCAGGCATGACTTGCCCTTTGTGAATCCATGCTGACTGTTCCTGATCACTTTCCTCTCGTGTAAGTGCTTCAGAATTGATTCCTTGAGGACCTGCTCCATGATTTTTCCAGGGACTGAGGTGAGGCTGAGTGGCTTGTAGTTCCCAGGATCCTCCTTCTTCCCTTTTTTAAAGATGGGCACTACATTAGCCTTTTTCCAGTCCTCTGGGACCTCCCCCGATCACCATGAGTTTTCAAAGATAATGCCCAATGGTTCTGCAATCACATCCACCAAATCTTGTAGCACTCTCGGATGCAGCACATCCAGCCCCATGGACTTGTGCTCGTCCAGCTTTTCTAAATAGTCCCGAACCACTTCTTGCTCCACAGAGGGCTGGTCACCTTCTCCCCATGCTGTGCTGCCCAGTGCAGTAGTCTTGGAGCTGACCTTGTTCATGAAGACAGAGGCAAAAAAAGCATTGAGTACATTAGCTTTTTCCACATCCTCTGTCACTAGGTTGCCTCCCTCATTCAGGTTGCCTCCTTCATGTCTAGGTTGCCTCCCTCATGTCACCTCTTGCTGTCTTTGTGAATTGTCTGTAAACAGGCGTCAATTTCTCTAAATTGATTCTGTATTCAGAAATATTTGCCAAGCCTTTTGGTTGGGTTGTCCTTGGGCTGCCGATCGCTGTTCACTGGGAAATTTCAGTATTTGAAAGGGAAGATGCAGAGGCCACACAGTGTTTCTGTCTGGTGGGATGAAATCTTTCAATTAGGTCTGTGGTGCAAGAGAAAATTCTTAATGCCACTTTCTGTGAATATTCTGCAATATTCGTTTCAGATTTGCTTTTTCCCCAGTTGCTCCTGTTGGTCGGTTTGATCACTAGCCTGTTAGTGGAAAGTGAGCGCATGGGTCAGGAATGAAGGGAGTGAGAATGAGCCCACCATGGACTTCCTGCATGAGCCTGGGCAAGTCACTTCCCCTGTCTGTGCCGCCGGCCCCCGCCCCCAAGTGCGGGGATAATGATATTGACCTGACTTTATAGAATGCTTTGAGTGGTACAGAGGGTGGCCTTCCAAAGAGCTAAGCATTATTATTTCAGTGGGCAGCAGCAGGAGGCAATTCTGCAAACACTCTGCCGGCAGAGATGCCTTCCGCATGGATCACAGAGCTGAGGCTGAGCCTATTCTACCTGGGACCGAAACCTCAAGCGTCAGATTTAATATTAGGTGTGAGATTGGTGCCCAGAGTGCACATTATTCTGCTGGAGACCCTTCCCCATAGGGCAGCAATACCTGGGGAGGGGCACATCTTGTGCCCAAGAATGCTGGGCACTTCCCTCTCCTGCGATATGTGTTGCTACAGCTGGGTTCCCTACATCTAACTTCTGAAAGCCCCCCCAGGCAAAGCTGCAGCCCAGGAGGAGAAACGGGAAGGAAGGAGGAGCGATTTGGGAGAAACGGGTAAAACCAAAGCACGTTTGGGGAACCAAATTCTCCAGCTCTAATTTAATGCTCGAGATTTCAGTTAAAAAATCCACGCATGCAACATTGAGAACCTGCGAGAGTCCCATCCATTATCCCTGCTCAGCCCAGGGCCAGGCCATGGGGACAAAGATCCTGAATGGAGTTACTAAGGGCTCTGGCTTTGCAGGGCAGAGTGAGTCCTGTTATCAGGAGCTGAAAACACTTTCTGGATGAGGCTAATAAAATCAAATGGCAGATAATCTTGCCTTCATCTCCCACTCTGTACTTTGCAGGGCTCCTCATCTGCTCTCAGACCCATGTAATCAGCAGCTCTGTGATTGTTTGTTTCAATTCAATCTCTGTTGCTGGCTGCGATTTCCCCCCCACGCCCTCCACTTCATAGCTGTTCCAGGCGTCACACTTATAGCAAGTGAGATTTAATGAGCTCCGGCTGAATGAGGTTTATTCCAAAAGATGTATTCAGCCTGGTTCTCTCTCCCCACCTCAATTCCCTCTCCGTGCATTCAGCCCTCTTTGATTGCAGTTTATCTCCATCACATTCCTCCAGCTCACTTTGATTGCGGTCTCCAATGCAGATGGATCATGGTTTATTACATTTGCTTCAGTCGCTCTCTCTTCTGCCCACTTTAAATGGGGCTTATTTTCTCCAGTCTTATCGCTGTTTATCCAGATTACTGAAAGTATTGTAACTTACATTCTATTCAGTGCAATTCAAACACGGCCCATTGTACTTGGTTCTTGTATGGTTGATTTCAGTTCACGGGCCTATCATTCTCCGTGTTTGATTTCATGCTATAATAGCAGGGTTCATAGGACATACAGCAACTTAGACGCTTTATCCACTTGAGAGGCTATAGCCCTCAAATCACAATGATTATGATCATTTCCACAGCAGTGCAAGGGGGGCATTGTTCCCTTACAGATTTGGGTCTGACTCTCCTTTCACTTCCACTGGTTGTGCACGGGGGTAGCTCCGCTGGCTTCCAGAGAGTTACACTTGATTTGCACCCGTGCAAGCTAACACAGAATCAGGACCAGAATATGGGTTAGCTTGGGGTTGCTTGGCCGTGGTGTAAGGATTCAGGGAGCTTCACTGGTTTCAGAGTAGCAGCCGTGTTAGTCTGTATCCGCAAAAAGAAAAGGAGGACTCGTGGCACCTTAGAGACTAACCAATTTATTTGAGCATAAGCTTTCGTGAGCTACGGCTCACTTCATCCGATGCATCGCATGCATTTTCCCCTGAATGCATCCGATGAAGTGAGCTGTAGCTCACGAAAGCTTATGCTCAAATAAATTGGTTAGTCTCTAAGGTGCCACAAGTCCTCCTTTTCTTTTTAGTGAGCTTCACTGTTTCCTTTCTCCGTGTGGTGAATCCTTTCAATGCACAATGATCTAATCTCCTCCCAGAGACAATGGCTCATGAACCCCTATAGCACCAGGCAACTTTGTTTTCTTCAGCCCACAGGTAAAACGGACAGCCCTGGCTTTACCAGCCATCATCTGGGGCTTTCTGAGGGTTGTGAAATACAAAAAGCCACTGTACAACTTGGAAAGGAATGTTTTTTGTGGGAGGTGGCAGCAGCTCGTGGGCAGAGCGAATGTTCTTACAACAAGGAGCTGAAAGTCTTGATTTTTGTGTGAAAGCCCAGTTCCGCTGTGGGGACCCCAGCCTCAGGCTAAGCATGCCGGTGAGTACTGGCATGCATGCCTGCTGTCCCTGGCAGGGGCGGCGGGTCACAGAACTGGAGGGTGCAGATCTTAACCCGTCTTTAAAAGAGAGCAGGCCAGGGAACTGGATCCATGCAGGCCAGGGACAAAGGGGTGTGCTTGTTCCTGGTAATAATCTCCCCGATTTGTTCCTGTTAATCAGCTCGGCAAAGAGAAAGATCCTGGGAGCAGGGTGGCAGCAGCCAGGAGGGTGTTTTCTTGTTAGCAGATTCATTACTGCAGCCATCGCAGGTAATTGTCCCTTTATTCTGTGATTAGTGTTTGTTTGCTCAGGGCTTCCAGAGAGGAGGTTAGTTTCTCTTGTGATATGGTTTGCACAGCCCCTTCCCAAACATCACTCAGGGCCACTAGTGTTAGCACTGGACATGTTAATCTGCCTTGATCCCCCGGAGTTTTTTAATCTGTTTAGACTGAAGAGCAGCTCTCCTGCTCCCTGCTCCTCACACGCTCTCTCAGACATTATTTCCACTTCATTAAAATTTTAAAGATCAACTGTTGACTTTTATCATTTCCCCGTCTTGCCATGGCTGAGGCTGGCTGGTGCATAATTAGCACATATTACAGTGGTGTCATCTGGATGCAGATTGCTGTCATGACAGCCTGGTGCCCTGGGTGGACGGCTCTGCTCCGCACATTCCCCCCTGCGGAAAAGGAGCAATGAAAGTGGCAACCCAGAGTGTGGAAGAATGGCTACGTCGCTGTGTTGGGCTATGAAACCAGCCCTCCCCTAATGCTGACCCCTGCGGTGCCTGACTGGGCACTGCCCCCAGCCCCAGGCTTTGTAATTTATCCCTTTAGGCTTCTACAAACAGCAGCCACCCGCCATGAGGAGACAAGGAGGAGCTACCTTGCCAGGCAGCTTCTGTCCATCACATCCCTATCTTCATCTTCCGGGTCCAGCTGCCAAAGGCTGGATTCTGCCCCTGCGCTGATGGGGGACTTGGTGAGTGAATGGGCTGTGCCTATGCGGACGGACGTCAATTGGCACAGTCTCTAGTGGTACCAGCCACTCAGGGGACTTCTCTCTGTCTGTCGTATGCAGCTGGACAGAGGGGGTTGTGTGCACCCTGTTGCCACTGGTAGTCACCCCCACTCTCCCTCTGGCTCCTAACCTGGAATGTGAAAAATGCCAGAGGTTAGGGGTTAGGAGTATTTAGAGAATTACAAATCAACACTGTGTCCGGATCTGCCTGCTCCCCCATCCCGTGGGGAGACCTCTAGGGCCTAACAGCTGCACTCAGCAGCTCATGGAGACAGCAGACTTCCCGCTCGGGTTTTACTGGGAGGGAGTCTGAAGGAGCCAGCAGCAGCTGGGTATGTGGATCAGGCGTTGGTGGATTCACACACGAGCCTAGGGGGGCCGTGCCCCCAGCCCCCCGCAGGAGCACTGGAACCTGGGTAGAAGGTGGGGGGCAATGCTGGAACGGTGGCGATGACCCCCGCTCCTCTTCTCCCAGAGGCCCCACCCCCTGGCTGGGCCAGAAGCTGGAGCTGGGCAGTGGTAAGGGCCACCCAGGGAGCCTGGACAGCTGTAGGAAGCCCCAGACCCTCTACTTGCTTTGGGCAGAGACCGACCGGGGTGTCCGAGAGCAGCCCCCGTCCCGTCCCGTGTCCCCCCCCACGGTGCACGCGGCTGCCGGTGAGACCCCTGGGCAGGGGCTCCAGTCCCGCTGCTGCCAGGCCGCCCTGGCCGAATCCCTCCTGCTCCCGTTGCCAGGCTGCCCCCTCTGCTGCCTGGACTTCGTGTGGCACTGCCCCTCCCGTTGCCTCTGGCCAAGGCTGGCAGTTTGGGGGCACAACGTCGCTGCCGCTCCGCGCCTGCCTGAGGCTACTATGTCAATGTTAAAAAGTGGGGCATGGCCCCTCTGCCCCGGTTCTGGCCCCCCTGGCTCCCAAGGGGTGGGGGGTGGGCAAATGTTCTTTGTGCCCAGGGCCCCAGTAAATCTTACTCCGTCTCTGGGATCAGGGCTTGGTTTGGGAATTCCTTATCTGCCTGTGGGTGCTGCAGGGCCCTGCTTGGGAACTCAGCAGTGCTGCCGTAGGTTACAGAGATGGAGGTCCCTACACGGAGGGCCTCTTTGGACGGTCCTGGACACAGTCCCCCCAATACTTGGATCACTGGCTTTCCCCTCCCCTCTATGGACCAATCCAATGCCCAGGGAAGTCAATGGGAGTCTTTCCACTGCCCTCAATGGGCACAGAATTTGGCACTTAGTCACCCCTGCTATCCAGTGTCATCTCTGTTTTCTCTGTACTGAGTTTCAGCCAGCCTGAATACATCCATGCCTCTGTCCCTGCCAGGGAGTGGGAAAGCCAGGGATCCAAAGGGTGTCAGCAGTAGCGGTTGAGAGGAGATTCGTAGATGGATAAAAGGGGGAGTCCAGGAGAAGGGAGATGAATTTAAGCGGGAGAACGTTGAGGCTGAGCGTTGAGATAAACGTCCTGCCAGCCAGATATGAAAGAAGAGGTGCCAGGCACGGGCTGGTGGCTCGTTGCTACAAGGGAAACCGAGTTTGAGGCCAGCTTTTCTAGCCGTTTCTAATTAAAAAGTTAATCTGAAAAGAACAAAAGAGCCTCCAGACTGACGTTTAAAGTTAAAATTCTCCCAGCTTTATTCTTAAGGAGACAATGGTTTTTTACTGAGCTCTGCTAAGAACATTTATTAGAAAAAATATTTCAGAAAAACCTGAAGCAAAGGAACTGAAGACTCCGAAGCAGGAAAAATAACAGCAAACCCCAGTTCATTCCTATTTATCAGCACCATGAGTTCTTTACAGGCCTTATCTCTCCCAGCCAGAGGGAGGGCTGGGAGCAGTAATTCTTAGAGAGTATAAAACAGAGCTGAGATCGGGATCGCTATTCAATCTGTCAAACTTACTGAGGGGAGAATTTACAAATGCATCTCTGCTTCTGGAGCGGCGCTGCTCCAGAACCTGGGCCCTCACTGGGCATATATATTAATGAGTTTGTACCTTTACGATTAACTTCCACTTGAGATTCCCGCAACGTGAGCAAGAATTTTATCTCCTTATCAGCACTGAAAGGAACCCAACATTACAGCAAAAATGATGTTGTCCGTTACCAGCATCCCTCCTGAGTGACCCAACTGCGAGATACAGCGGTTTCATTACATTGACTCCACGGAGCTAACTCCTGGGAAGGATTCTGTGCCTGAAAGAGACCTAAGGAATTCGCTGGAATTGAGCACATCCCTCTCCCGCAAAACATAAGGTATATTAAAGAGAGGTTAAGGGTGTGGCTGAAAAGGGGGGGCTACGGAGCAGCCATAGCAGGAACTAACCGAGTCCCACAATATCCTAGACTGTGGCTCCTGGCTTCCCTCATTCTGAATGCGGAGGTGTGGGGCCCAGCATGCAACGCTCCATCTTGAGCCAAGATGCTCTACAGGGCCACTCTTCTGTATCCAGAGCTGAAGGCAGCTGCAGTCTGCTCCATGTCTCTGCAGAGCCCTCTGGCTCCCTGCAAACTGCCAGTAGGGCTATTGGCCGGGGAAGGCTTTCACACCCCCACCCCAGCAAGTGCCTTTGACAGGGCATATTAGGGCTCAGAGATCCCTGCAGTGGCTGCTGTGCTGTGCCCAGGGCTGGCCTTAGAGGTGGGCAACAGGGGTGACTACCCAGGCGCTGTGGTCTGAGGGGCACCAAGGTCAAGAGGCCAGGCCAGGACTGGGGTGGTCCTGGGGTGCGAGGCCACAGAAGGGAGCTTGGGGCAATGACAGGGGAGGCAGCAGGGGCCAGGAGTGATGGGCGGGGGTGGGGGGTCTGAGGAGGCAGCGGGTGCCAGGGGCGACAAAATACAAGTTCACCCAGGGCACCTTTTTCCCTGGTTGTGCTTATGGATCTCCATCCTCATTACACGGTATACTCTGTCCTTACAGCCTGTTCTCTGGGGTTTGGTCCAGCCTAGCTTCTGATGACTCAGGCAGTGGGACCCCATCCCCTAGGATGGTCCCCTAATCACAGTCATCTCATTGCAATTCCCTTTCTTGGATTAATCCCGTTTCTTCTGGTTCCATTGCCCTTGTGCCAACACAATCGCTCCTTCGCTCTTTTCCTTTTGCTGCTCAGCTCATGAGTGACCTTGAGCCGGAGAAGACCTCAGCCGTCGTCAGCCTTATGACCCAGGACCTTCACCTTGCTATTCTGCCTCGGATGTACGTTCCGTTTGCTCTGAGCGAAGCAGCCGGCGACTGCCCTGGAGACGCTGGACCCCAGTTCACTGTGGCTTGAATCAAAGCTCTTTTTATTGGCAATTTTTCCAAAACAGAAAGAAAATCCTAACACTGAACGCACGGCTTGGCTGAACCTCACCACAGTCACTGAGTATGGCCAGGTTACCTGGATCTCCAGCACGAAGGGAAAGGTGCTCTGCCTCTGACCCCTGTTGGAGGAAAGAGCAACACACCAGGCATCTGAGAGCATCTGTCTTTGGTCCCCAGCTGCCCCAGCCTCCGTGCCTTTGGAGGGCCCTTTCACAGAAGGGTCACTTCCTGGCGGCGAAGTCTGCTCATTAATGCAGGGTGTCAGGGACCATATTCATTGTCTGTTAATAGCTTATGTCAAACAATATCTCTTCCTGTTGCAAACATACATCACCATGTGAGTAGATTAGATTGTCTGGAAGTATGAATTTCCCCTAAGTCTTGCAGACATGTCCATTAGCCACTCTGCAGTGTGGCTAACCATTCCGGAGAGCACCTTCATTACCATGCAAATAGAGACGGACCCTTTCCATTCAGCACAGCTCACGCTAGAGGATTACGGCTAGCTTTAAGGAGAGCCCCCACAGAACACAAATGAGGAAGGTCGTCTGTATTTATAAAGTTGGCCAAATTCACACCAGGCAGGGTGGGCGGCACATCTGTCTCATAGGCCCATAACGGTGCTTGTCGCTTCCTGGTTCTTGCACCATTAGACCTGTACAGTCATCATGGACCCACTTAGCCTCATGCCACTGATGTAACTCTTCTGAGCTTTCCCCCTGAATCAGGACCCGCCAGCTACAAGACCATTCTTGTTTCTCTTTACTGGGTCCCTTTCAGCTTACCAATATCTTCCCAGAACTGGGGTGACCAGAAGCGAGGGCACCATTTCCGGGCTGCCCTCATGGGAGTCACAAAACAAGCACTTTCCCCTCCCTGCTCCAGGACGCATCTCTGTATACCTGCCACCGAATCACATTGGTTCATGTTTTCAAAAGCGTCCACGCCAACCCCAGTGCACGTGTACCACTGCTTTTGGTGATGCCCTCTCACATTGCAAAGTCCCCTCCTGCTTGCCAGGAGCATGAGAGAACAGGAGGAAGGACAGCCAAGCATGCTAGAGACAGCACTGCGGAGCAGACCCGAGGCAGCCTGGACCCCATCCCTCTGAAGGGATGCTTCTGTAGCCCCCACAACCCCTCACAAAGGCTGCCTAGAGAATAGGAGTGCAGGGGACCATAGGCCCCTTGCTGTGTAAGGGCCACTGCACTGTGCCAGGTGGTGGTGTGTTGGAATTGCGCATCCTGCCAGCATGGCTTGTGTGCCAGCCGCTCTCTACCTTCGTTTGCTGTATAACAATGTCTAGTTCTTACAGAGCTCATTTCATCGCGAGATCCGAGAGTACTTCACAAAGGGGGAGAAGCATCATTGTCCCCATTTCATGGATGGAGACACTGAGGCTCAGGGATGCAAAGTGACATGTACACGGTCATCTGTCAGCAGAACCAGCGGTAGAACCCCGGTCTCCTGATTCCCAGTGCAGTTCTCTAACCACTCACCCACACTGGCCTCTCTGCTTTTGGAACAGGATGTTTAACTGTTTGGAACAGTTTATAGCCTGAACGGCTGGGGGCATGATAGTGTGTGCTTCAGGTCAGAGTGTGGCTGCTCTTCGCCAGGGTGGGAAGGGCATAAGTGACCTCACCTCATAAGTGACCCCTCCCCTCCCCACCTTTACACCTGCAGTCCCTGCATTTGACTGAGCCTCACTGCAGGGTAAAGGGCAAGGGGTGAGTGGGGCAGGCAAGGGGACTGTACGGGAGGGGAGAGACACAGCTTCTCATGTAAAATGAAAGGAACCTTTGATCACTATACCAGCCTTACCATGGAGTCACAGACGGTCCCTTCCACCTTCCAGCACATCTTGCCACCCAGACAACCGGGACTTTGTGATAAAAGGTCACTTACACCAAAAATCACAGCACATCAGGTTGGTCCCAGTCCCAAGAGACCTGTCACTTATCCAGATCTACTGACACTCTGGATGTTACTCCAAAGACAATGCTGGCAGCCACTTCTATAGTAAACTAACTAAAGGTTTATCAGCTAAGAAAAGGAAGTGAGTTATTGAGAGGTTCAAGCAGGTAAAATGTATGCACTGGTGAGTTACGGTTCGTAATTCTCAGTGGTGGCAGTGATGTAATAAACTGCCACTTTCCCAAAAGTCTTGTCAGGGGACCCAGATTGTCTCTGGGGATCTCCACTTTGCATCCGGTACACTTCCCTGTAAGAGTCCGAACAGTGCAGAGATGGAGGATCTTTCCTTGAATCCTGCGTATAGCTTCCTCTGACAGAAAGCAAGCTGCCAGTGCCTCCACCCACGTGGGCTTTCCCTCTGGTGAGGGTGAGTGAGGAATGCACTTTGAGTCTCTGACCTCTTGTCATTACACACCAGGGCCACGGGCTTTGAAATTAGCACTTTACTGTTAAAGTCCTTCACTAGCATTTACAAGGCTTCTTTGATGGGTTATCTGACGGGGGTGTACACAATGTAAATGGCGGCTAGTACACTATAATAGGGCGCAGCTAAGTGAAAACAAGGCAAGTAACGCCCTATTAGTTTTCATGGAGTTTAAACACCAAATACACTCTTATACTTGCGCTATACTAATACACAAGTAAACTGGCCTGAACACTGTCTGCCATGACCTGCCAGGGTCACACCGTTCCTTTGCTAAGAGCAGCCGAGAGAGATCAGATGGGTCGTCTAAAACAAGCCCTGCATGGGTTGGGCTGAAATGGCCATTTCCAAGGGACACTTTGGCCTGCTTTGCTTGCTGGGTGGCGCAAGTTTTTGCTCTAGGAGCTTGCTCTGGCATTGATCACGCAGCTGCTGAATGACAGCAACTCTCCCATGGTCTCCGCCCAGACACCACTGGCAGGACGAGGGCAATGTGCTAACTAGCTGCAGGCTGGTGAATAGGAGTATAATGGCAAGTGACAAGACATTTGTATGGGCAAATGAATGAAATACAAACCCCTGTGCTTCTCAGTGCCTATGCCGGGAATGTAAATCCCTATCAGTTCTGCCTATTATCATATCCCTAGGGAGGCTGTCTCTCTCGCTCTCTGTCTGTTGACTGTATCTGCTCAGCTGTCTGAAAAATTCATTGGTTTGAATATTTATACACCCTGGTATGTGGCGTGACTGCTTAGTGTGGATGCCATGTGCCGTACTGCTGGGGGAGACTTGGGGGTTGTTAATAAAAATGGCATCGGTTTCCAGGTAGACCAGGAAAAACGGAGCAAATGTGAAACAGACCCAGAGGCCTGTGTTCAAGGAGTCAGACGGGGATGATTCAAAGAGACACTGGGAACTGGCAACAGAATCAAATGCCACTGCAGGAGCTCAGGCTGCCTATTAATGCAGAATAATGACTGCGGTCTCCTCCTGCTGCTGCCCAGGTGGGGCTGCCGTTAGGCTGGGGTTTGCCGATGAAGCAGCAAGCAGGAAATCTGCAGCAAGGCTGGGAAGTGATCTGCCGCTCTCCCACCCACTCCCAGATGCTCCAGGTCAAGCTGGACTTTTGAAGGAAAACAAACACGAATAAGGACCAGATTTTTAAGAGGCTTTTGTGCAGCAGCCTTGATGAGTTTTCATCCACAATGAACGGCAGGTGCAAATCTTGCCGTTTTGATGGAAACAGGTAAGGTCCCTTGCTGCCTGGGTCGCAGGATCCATGCCTGAAATTCACTGCAAGTGCAACGAGTTCAGGCGTCATTTCGGTGGGCACAGACTGTGCCTGGGGAAAGCGCGGTTGTCCCGGAACATCTTGGCTGCACAGGCCACATCTCCAAAACTTGCACTGACATGACAGCACGGGCCCCTGGGCACACACACCAAAGCCATCTTCATGCCTGCACATGGGCATTTGGGCCGGCAGGTCTGGGGCTGTGTGCAGAGCCCCAGCCTAGCATCTGTCCAGTGCGCAGTGCACAAAGCAGGATTTGTTAAGCACATTTTGAAGGTGCAATTTAAGCACCAAATTGGGACGAATTCACCCTACACTTGTTCACTTTCAAAAAAGGCAGCCGGCTACTGTCCATGCACGGTGCAGGGGAATAATAAGTGCAGGCCGACAGCATCTGAGCTCCATGACATCGGTATGACTCAGGAGGAGAGCCACTGACATCAGTGGTGATATCCGGCTTTTACACCAGTGTCACTGAAATGAGAATCTGGCCCAGGGAGCTTCACACAGACAGCTGTAACAGGGAGGTTCCATTGGAATTGACCATTAGTCCATCTAGTATCCACCTCTAACAGTGGCCAATGACATATGCTTCAGGGAGGTGCACATTAACTTCCCCATAATGCACTGGGCCAGTTTGGCTATGCTCCCCATGGCAGAAGGGGAAATATTTCCCTGTCTCCTTCAGGAAACTAGTGTTTTGGTGGAAAGCTCAAGGGATAATTTAGAGAGAGGAGTTTCTCTGGGGGGGATAAGGGCAGTTCCTGGAATCAGATTGAAACTGCCCAAATCAGCATGCATCCAATTTACACCTGTCCATGGCACTTACATGGCCCCATTACTATGGTACTATGCGTATCCGACAGTCTGAGTGATGGGTCGTCCCAGGACAAGGTGGGGGAGGTAATAGCTTTTATTGACCAACTTCTGCAGGTGCGAGAGACAGGCTTCCAAGCTCCACAGAGCTCTTCTTATCCTCACAACACGCCCACTTTACAGATGGGGAACTGAGGCACAGAGTGACTAAGATCACATAGGGAGTCTGTGGCACAGCAGGGAGTTGAACCTGGGGGGTCTCCTTCATCCCAGGCCAATGCCCAAAACTCGTGTTCATCTGCGAGAAAAGAGACCAGACACCCACAGGCATCGCTGAAGAGTGAGGATAGTATCATCAGCAATAGCTCGTTTCAACAGGGACACACAACAGAGCTGGATGAAGCAAGAGGTGAGCTGAGCCTCTGCCCAAAATTCATACCGAATCCTTGCTGAAGATTGAAAGAGCCCAGTTAGCTCCTAGGAGCCATTCGTTCTTGAGCAACTCTGCCCTTCCGCTGCTGCAGTCATAGCGAAATACTGCCAGAAAGCCCATGCCTGTGGGCTCTGAAGACCCAGATAAGCATCTGAGACATGGGCATGTAGTCGGCCTGAACCTCGGAATCATTTCACATCCACAACAGTGAAAAGCAGAACTGATTTAACTTTTCCAACCCTACGAATTGTTAACCATTTTCAGGCAATTCCATCTGTTCATGCATCAATTTTAGGTGTTAACCTGCTCAGTTTTGGCTTTTTACTTTGAAGTTATTTTTTTATTCACTCCCCTGTGATTGAGTTGCAGCTTACTGGACCAGATTAGTGGTCGTGGATCACCAGTGAGGTTAGATGTTGATAGATGTTTGGCTGCATGCGTGTGTTCCCTTTATGTGCTGCCCCAGCCCTGCACAGACAGCTGGCACGGCAGACCTTTAGCAAATGGCCCAATGACCACAAGATCTGTTAAGGGACGAAGGCATCCAGCCCGTTTTATTGTCGACGAACTGCAGTACTAGTATCCCGCAGCCTCTACCGGACCACTAATACATATATGCCCATAACAACAGACCAGCTTAGTGAACGGCGGGACTTTCCGTTCCTCCCTAGGCCGGACAAAGACACTCCCTCTGAGATATATAGAATCATATAATATTAGGGTTAGAAGGTCATCTAGTCCAATCCCCTGCTCAAAGCAGGACCAACACCAACTAAATCATCTCAGCCAAGGCTTTCTCAAGCCGGGCCTTAAAAACCTCTAAGGATGGGGATTCCACCACCTCCCTAGGTAACGCATTCCAGTGCTTCACCACCCTCCTAGTGAAATAGTGTTCCCTAATATCCAACCTAGACCTCCCCCACTGCAACTTGAGACCATTGCTCCTTGTTCTGTCATCTGCCACCACTGAGAACAGCCGAGCTCCATCCTCTTTGGAACCCCCCTTCAGGTAGTTGAAGGCTGCTATCAAATCCCCCCGCACTCTTCTCTTCTGCAGACTAAATAAGACCAATTCCCTCAGCCTCTCCTCTTAATTCACTACTTAGGAATGTGAATTTCTGAAATATCAGCCCTGTTCTTGCCAAATTCTGTGTGCAGGTCCTGCCTCATACCTGGCCTCTGATACAAGGGCTTATGTCTCAGGCTCTCTTCTTACTACATATGCATGTATCATTTTTGTATCTAAAGTTATGAATATTGACTATGTACCATTATTTCAAATGTGTTTGCTGCTGGGTAACACCCACAAGGTAGTTTACATCCAATCTAGCCAGCAGATTGTGAACGAACCATTCAAGGTGATGGCCTATTAAGAAACATAATAGGCCATAGAAGAAGCTAATCCCAACCGGATGGGTTTTGCTGTGGATGTTTCAGACAGTATATGGATAATGGCTGCTTTGACTCATCGAAGCAGGCAAGGGCATGTGGCTAGATCATGTGATTCTGCACTCCATCTTGTGCCTGTGCTTTTCCATAAACTGTGCTGGGGACTTTGTTTGGAACAATAAAGTTCCCTCCACATGGAAGAAGCTATAAAAGGGGGAAGTAACATCATGACTTGGCCTCACTCCCCCCCCACAACGCCTGGAAACACCTCAGGAACAAAGACTGAACTGGGGAGGAGGTCCCAGGCTGAAGGGATTTCTTTCCTGTGTATGGAAGATCTGTGACCTGCTTGCATTGTCTATCGGGGTGAGACATTGCTTAATTCAAATCCTGTCTAGTTAATAGAACTCAGATTGTGGCTTTGTTTTATTTCTTACGTAACCAACTGTGATCTGTTTGCTATTACTTATAATCACTTAAAATCTATCTTTCTGTAGTTAATAAATCTGTTTTATATTTTTTACATAAAACAGTGTGTGGTTTGAAGTGTAAAGGGAAATCTGCTCAGGAACAGGGGCTGGTGCATTGTCCTCTCCTCACTGAGAGTGGGGCAGACTGGGTAATAAACTTATACTGGTCAGGCTAGAGGGAGTTGGCTGGAGCCTCTCTATTGTTGGTTCATGAGCAGCTGACAAAAGCATTCATGTAACTCAGCTGGGTGTGTCCCTGCCTGTGGATGGCTGTGTAACTGCAGTACCTGGAGAGGGTTGCAGCTTGTCACAGCATCACAGTGTGAGACGGAGCTGAGGTTGGTATGCCAGAGGGCTCAGCGGTACCCCAGTTCCAGGTTGCACCCCGGGGAACCTGTCACAAATATAAATAAGTTGACAGTCTCATAATGGTGGCAGGGGTGGGTGGGAAATGGACAATGCTTCAAGGGAGACTGTACGAGTCAGATTCATTCATGAGACACATTAGTCTGACACCAAATATAATAAAATAGAAATTTACCTTTATCCAACTCAACATGGTACCCGCTTTCTGATGCTATGAGTTCTTGGGCCTGATCTTCACCTGAGGAAAGCAGGGGCAGGGGTGGAATAAGGTGGCTTTGAGCTCCTTGACCTTGAGAGCTAGGGGTCAGACTAGACCCCAGTGTAACTTAGAGCAGTTTAAGGACAAGCCTAAGGTAAGCCAGTTGCAGCAGTCCCAGAGGCCCAGGCTGAGTGCCATATGCTTCACTTTGCCCCCTCCATGGAGGTGAGGAGGTGGGGGAGCTGGCCTTGTGCTCCCTGAGGATCCTCTCTGCCGGGGGAATCCTCACCTGGCCCTTTGAGGAGCTTTCCAGCAGTTTTCTGTTGCCTCAGCATCACAAAGCAGATAGAGCTGAGGTGAGGGTCTGACCCACTGAATGAGGGAAGCTTAGCAAATCTCTCATTTTCCCCTCTGGGGGCTGGCTGGCGAAGGGCTCAGAATAGTCACCGACCGTCACTGCTTCTGGGATGGCCACAAGCTAGGAACTAACAGAAACAAAAATGAACAAAGCCAGCCAGGTTATTCTTTCCCCTGGGCATCCCACTGCACCCTGTCTCCTCTGCGTCTACCTTTTAGACTCTAAGCTCCCCCGGGCCCCAGCTATCTAGTTGTGTGCATTGTACAGAGCGGAGCACACGATTAGCATTTCAAAAATAAATAGCTGGCAGTGACAGTGGCAGCAGGGCCAGTGAACATGCCTCTGCCAATAGTTTCACACCAAAACCCTGCCAACAAACCACAGGATTCTCCTGCAGTACAATGATGCACTTGGGAAACGTTCCCTTTGACTATGGTGGCCGAAGAGACCTAAGAGTGGTGCCTGGCAGCTGGTACACAGGACCCGCAGTGATGTGGCAGTAATAATTATTCATTTGTATTTCCGTCGTCATGGACAAGGCCCTCCTTGCGCACGGCACTGTACAAACACAGTGGTGGCAAGCTCACGGTGCAGGTTACAATAACTCTACTCAACTCCAAACTGTAGTCTCCGGCCCCAGTGCTCGACACACTCCCAGCAGGTGGGAGCCCTGGACAAGCACCCGGAGCAGAGCTGGCCATGTGGTGACTGATCTCACCTAGGGACCTGGGGGGGGCTAACTCAGCCTGGCTGGGGGAAGTTTTCCCAACAAAAGTCTACAAAATGGGTATTGCCTTGGAGCGGGAAAGGCTCACGCTGAGGGATCTTGCTTTCAGGTCCCCAGAGGCCAGTTCTCAGGGAGAACCTTGCACACAGGCCTGGGACTCACCAGCCCCCCACACAGTGAGCCAATCCTACCCTTACCCTGGCAGACTCCAGACTACTCCCCAAAATGGCTTCTCCCTCTTTCAGGGCTCCCTGGGAAGGATATCTCACTCCTGATTGGCTGCCGAGCAGACTCCAAGTCTGCCCTTGGCTCCCCCTCCCTACCAGGGACAATGTGCCTCTTCAGAGCTACCAGCCCACAGAGCCCCAGGAATTAGATAAGCTCCTGGAGGATTACATCCATAGGCACCGACTCTGTGGGTGCTCCAGGCCTGGAGCACCCCTGGAAAAAAATTAGTGGGTGCTGAGCACCCACTGGCAGCCGCCCCCGCCCCTCCCCACAGAGCCTTCTGCCTGCCAGCGGCCCCGCCGATCAACTCCTCCACCTCCCTCCCTCCCAGCGTGATCAGTTGTTTCACGGCATGCAGGAGGCTCTGGGAGGAAGGGGGAGGAGCGGGGATGGGGCACGTTCAGGGAAGGGGGCAGAACTGGGCGGGGAAGAGGTGGGGCGGGAAGAGGTAGGATGGGGATAGGGACTTGGGAGACGGGATGCGGTGGGGGCGTGGCCTGGAGTGGAGCAGGGGTGGGAAGAGGTAGAATGGGGGTGGGGACCTGGGGGAAGGGATTGGGTGGGGGTAGGGGCAGGGCCTGGGGCAGAGTGGGGAGTTGAGCACCCCTTCGCTCCCATGGTCGCAGAGTAAGCTGGCACCTATGATTACATCTGATTTGGGAAATATAATTCCCAGAGGTTGTGTAGGACTTTGGAGAAAACTACCCAGAGATTACAGCCTATTCACATCGACATTTTTCATACAACCCTCCCTTTTTGGACTAAAGTCTAAAATAGGCAAATATATGGCAATGGATAGGAAGGGCCCTTCTTGTGGGAGGCAGCCAACACAGAGCTCTGAGAAGCTCTCCAGCCGACCTAGCGCTGTGCACACAAGCACGTATGTTGGTGTAACATGTCTCTCAGGAGGGCGGTGTATTCACACCCCTGAGTGACATAAATTATGCCGACATAGGCTGTAGTGTAGACAAAGCCTAACAGAGAGACAAAGAGCAAAGGGGGAAAGGCAAAGTAAGGGCAGGTCTACACTTAAAACTCTGAAGCCCTCCAGTCGACGTAGCACTGTGTATACCGGGGGTTAAATGGCTATAACTGTGTCGCTCCGGGGTGTGGATTTTTCACACCCCGAGTGACATAGTTATAGCAATGTATGTTTATAGTGTAGACCTGGTCAAAGACTCCAGGTGTGCTAGTGGAATTTGATTAATGAGACTGCGCAGTAGGTGAGATTAGATAGTTTATAAACACCCTTGTGACGGGATCCCTGGGGTGCAGCATGGGACTGTGGGACCACTCTGCCCCTTAACTCTCCAGCCTGGGCTGTCTCTTACAATGCTTTGCTAGTGACAAGCAGCAAACCCCTCCAGGTGCTGTGATCACTCAGCACAACTGCATGTAGAGCCCCACACCCAGCTAGAGTGCATGAACGTCCCGGAGCCACTCATGAATCACACAGAGAAAGGCACCAGCCGAATCTCCCCAGCTCCCAGCACTGTACCTCAGGAATATACCTTCTTGCACTGCTCAAGACAAGCAGTGAAAATTTATTCACTGGTTCACCACTTCATCAATGGAAAGTGGGTATACACCAGCCTTTGCAAACCTGAGCAGATTTACCACTTCAGGCAAACTCACTGGTAAAGATAAACAGTAAAACCATTTTATTGATTACAAAAGATAGATTTTAAGTGATTATAAGTGATAGGCAAAAAGTCAGAGTAGTTACCACAAGAAAACAAAATATAAGCACGGAGTCTAAACTCTGAACCCTATTAGACTGGGCAACATCTAGATTAAGCAGTTTTTCTCACCCCACTATATATTGCAGTTCATAGTACACAGGTTTCACCCTTGAAACCTGAGCCAGTCTCCTCTGTTGGAGTCTTCGGTCTTCTGAGTGTCCTTGTTGCTTGCAGCATAGGTGGGGGCAGGAGAAAGGCCAAGCATGGGGCCCCTGTGTTCTGTTTTATACCCTTAGTCCATGTGCTTGGAGAACACAAGTCCAGGCATGTCGGGGGGGGGGGGGGCATTGCTGAGTCCCCAGGCAAGGTTGAGCAATTCCCCTGGTATGGCCTTATGCAGGTGAGTCATTGAATCGTCACTTCCTTGCTGGACAATGGTTGTTGATGTGTTGTCTGACATCCCGCCTGGGTGTTGGTTACTTTCCTTGCTGTTGTCTCTGGGGAGTTAGTATCTGGCCGATTCCCCAGTTTACAGCATGGTTTACTGACAACCAAACAACACAATCTCATAACTTCACATGCACTAATGAGGTACATATTTAGATAGAACGGTGACTTTCAGCAGCTCATAACCTTTCCCCTGATACCTCACTTGGCCTGCTTTATCTGCAATTTCACAATGAGATATAGACGAGGAATATGGGGGTTACAGGACGCTCCCCCAAGGTACAGAATGTCACAACCCTATTGACACACAAATGGACATCAGTACATAGTTAGACAAGGGATTAAATCACTGCATGTTTAACAGCACCTCAGTGACTCAGAAGCCTCAGTGCTGCAACTCTCCTGTCAGCATAACCCCTAGCGGTGGTAGCTACACCTGCATATGCTCTACTGCCGACAGAGCGCTGGGCACACGGGGGCTTATGTTGGTGTAACGTATGTCGTGCAGGGGGTGGATTATCCATACCCCTGAGCGACATACCTTTTGCCGACATAGGCTGTAGTGCAGACAGAGCCTAAGTCTCACTTTCAAAAGTGACTTGGGAGCCTGTCAACGTGTCTTGGCAACTCAAGTAAGTAGGCCGCGTTTGAAAATTAGATAAATTTCTATGTCGCTCTGATGTTTTTGAAAATACCAAGGTCGCTCTGCCACAACTCCGTCAAAACATAAAAGATGAAACCCTTCAAAGCACTAGCAGAGGAAGGGCTAATACATGAAGGTATCAGAAAGCTCCACAGTGCTGACCCCCAGGCTGTGAGGGGTGTTGCACTGTGACTCTAAAACCACCGGGGATAAGCTTGATGACCCGATATAAGATATGATCACTTGTCCAAAGCTAGATATCCCCCAAAAGTTACTGCACACCAGCCAGTGTCTGAGATCAATAAATAGGGACCCGAAGGGAGAAAGATAGGGGCATACTCTGCAACTCCACACAACTACATTGAGCTAGGCCAGATTTCGGGAGAAGGGTTTTGTTTTCTTTAAATGAAACAGACTCTGGCCCATCAGCAGCAGGGACAGCTGGCAGCCCTTGTACATGTCAGGCCCAGCGATCCTACAGGTGAACCTAATAAATCTGCAAGTACACCTTGGCCAAAACCCTCCTGCTGGGTGGGGAGAGTGGAGGAACATTAAAGAGGACAAAAGACTTCCTTGTTTACTCAACCCCACCCCCTGGAAATTAGTCTTGCAAGTGAATTACTCCCATCAGCTGAGTTTGCAGCTCAAAGCAGAAGTGGGAAAGGGAATAAAAACCCCTAACAAGGAGGAAATGTATCTTTATGTGGCTTGGATGCTGGGGGTAAGGGGCAAGGATTACTAGGCATAAGCAAAAGATCCCCAGTGCTTAGCCTGGGTTAGCCCTAAAGGACACATAGGGTACGTCTCCACACGGATAACAACCCACAGCTGGCCCAGGTCAGCTGACTCAGGTTGGCGGGGCTCGGGCTCTGGTGCTGAAAAATTGCTGTGTAGATGTTCTGGCTCTGAGAACCCCCCACCCCCCGCCACAGGGTCCCTGGAACTCCAGCTCCAGCCTGAGACCAAATGTCTACACAGCAATTTGCAGTCCCTCAGCTCGAGCCCTGTGAGGCTAAATCCGCTGACTTGGGCCAACTGTGCCTGTACCCTGGCGCTTTAACCCCTGTGTAGACCGACCCAGAGAGCTTGCTTATTATAGAAGCTTCTATTACTTTTTGAAACTTAAAACTGGAACTCGTTTGCGTGTATCTATGGTTATACACTTTAATCTCGTAAATAACCCTTGTTTCCTTTTCCTTTATAATAAACCTTGAGATAATTTATTATAGGATCAGCTCCAAGCATTGTCTTTCGTGTGCAATTGACCTAGGGTAAGTGACTGGTCCTTGGAGTAACCTGAACGTTGCTGTGATTCTTGCTGTAAGGAACTATATATCACAGGAGGCAGGCTCACCAGGGTGGCGAGACAGCTCGGAGTACCCAAGGGCACTGTCTGGGACTCCATGTTGAGGCTGTTATAATGCCGGGGGAGTTCACACTTGGTGAAATCTAAGTATAGAACTCACAGCCAACGAGCTTGGTGCTCACGCTCTTGAGTCACTGCAGGACAGCGTGCGCCTCACAATTGTTCATGCACCCCCCCCACTCCCAAAACCCCTGTGCAAGGGAGAAGTACCAATATCAGGGGTGCACTGCTGCGGAGAGACTTGCCCAAGGTCCCGTAGGAAGGGACTTGAACCCAGCTCTCCAGAATGCCAGCCTTGTGCCCTAACCACAGAACTGCTCACAAGCAAAGGTTTTTACAATGGTTATATTTCATCGCCTTTTCATTCCCTTCCCGGAGCCCTGAGCGCCTCTCAAGCAGCCAGGCACTGAGATCTCTCCAAGCTCTTGAGCAGGAACATTGGATAGGTAGAGTTCCCATTTTAACTGGTCAGTGACTCAAACCTTCAGTGTGCGCCATACGTTAACAGAGGCAGGTGCTGGAGGTGGCTAGTCAGGGACCGGGTGGAGAGTGGCTGAAGTGCTTGCTACTGTCACTCTGGGATTGGAGGTAGAAACTTCAGTCACCAAAGGGGCCTGGAGCGTCAGGCGGCAGACAGACAGAGTGACTGGCTTCTGGAGTCGGTCAGAGGGAAGCGAGGGTTTCGGATACACTGGGGAGCTAAGGGAATGTCTCACATTCCTGGGCTTAAGTTTCAAGCCCAAAGGAAAAGCAACCGAAATCAGAACGACTCCGCCTTGCACTGAGTGATGTGACCCCTTGGTGCAGAGGCTGAGCCCTGGCAGAGCCATCAGGAGTGTCCCACTGCACACTCCATCTGCATCAGGCTAGGCAGCACTGTGCTCTTCGCACGAGGGGCTCGGGAGTGTCATTTCACCAGGCCTTGCGTATTGCCGTTGTTTTAGGGCGTTGGGGAAGCTGGAGCCCATGTGTTCCCTAGATGAGCGGCTTGGGGTTTATTAACATCCCATTTTCACCTCTTTAATATAGAGTTTTCAGAGGTCATTTATCATCTCGTCCTCCCTTCAGGGCCCAAACATCTCCAGCAGCTGGGTCACCCGGAGGAGGTAAGGGATGCGTGCCCCAGAAGAGAGGGAGGCTGTTGGTTTAACAGGTAGTGGCTCATGTGTGAATTGCTAGTTTGGGGCCGGAACATCATTGGGAAGGGAGGTTTCAAAGCTGTGCTTAATTAGGTGGAAGGAGTGTTTGCATGGCCACTAATAGGGGATCAGAGGACAGGGAGCCATGACTGACTGCTGTACAAAGGCAGCCAATTACTTGCACGCCTGCATTATGTATTAACCCATCTGGGTCTGGGATATTGGCTCTGAAAGGAAGACAAAGGAGGGGGCGTGACAATGATCACACACCAAATTATCCTGTCTGTGCCCCATTGTCCAAAGATAAGCAATTCCTAGCCAGGGCAGCTGGATTTGTAAACACCAGGGAAGAGCCTCCTACTGCCCCTGCCCTGCCTGGGTCTGTTCCCAGGAACCGGCTCTCTGTGTGGTTGACATATTTGTCTGCAGTTCGTTGTGGAAGAATGAACAGCATCCAGGGTCTGCGTGTCCTTCCTCCCGCCACTCCCAGCGCCCAGGGAATGGGGAAGTTAAAGAGGGGTCCATGTGTATAAAGTGTCACTAGCTAACAGCTCTTGGGTACAGCAGCTTCCATGCGGTCAGGTTAAACACCCTCTTCCCCACCCATCCCAAGAGTTCCTCCACGGGAGGCTCGCTGCAGGTGCTGTCACAATGCTCCACCCTCCCCTGGTGCTTTATTTCCATTTCACGGAGTGGCTAATGTCTGCTAACTAGTCACCAGGCCGAGTATTCGGAAGATCCGTTTTGCAACTCCACACCAGTTCATTAGGTTTTTAACTAATCAATCGTCACTTGATTAACACCCAATAACTGTCTTGTTAAATCTAAATGAGCTCCTTGTTTGTGGCGTTTTATTAAAAGTGGGACCGTGATCTCGCTACGATTTTAGAAGCAGATATTAGGCCGTGTCTTAATGAAGATTACTGGGACCCATCGCCCACTCCGGAAGGGCTTCTGACACGTCTGTTTGGTTCTGCTATTGATCATGTGCATGTCTGGGGCTTGAGGGAATATGGAAGGCAGCATCTGCTGCATTGTCTCCCTTTGGAGGATAATTTTATGACTCTTGTAACTTGGGACGGAGATAACAGCAGCGACCCACCAACTAGCATGGCTGGGTAACGTGGGGGCATCCAGGAGTCACAGCGTGGGCGGGGGGGACTGTGCCGAGTCACATAATGAGGCATGCCATGTGCCAGAGGGCTCTGCGCAGCTTGTGTGCGTTGAGAGCAGGCGAGTGGAAGGAGCAGCTCTTTGCTCTGATTCCACAGCAAAAGCCAAGGGTCTGGGTCTCGCCTGCCCTGCCCACCACGCAGCCATTTACAGCTCGGGGAAGGGGCTGTAAAATGCAATCAACTCCGAATGCAGCATTTGTCACTCACTGTGCACCAGAACAAAGGACTCATGAATGCAAGAGTCAGGCCCTGAATCTGGGGCTTCAGCTGCCAGGAATGTGCGTGGGTAGCGTGAGGCAAGTCCCCGGACACAGTATTCCTGGGAAGAGTCAGTTTCCTAACACATTCCCTCCACTTGTGCTCACTGGCTGATGTCACAGCCGGGTCCCGGGCAGCCAGACCTAGTAGTCAGAGCCAGAGTCTGGAGTCACGAGAGGGGAGTCAAGAGTCAGCTGGGTCAGGATAGCAGGGGGTCAGAGGCAGGAGACCAACTGGAGGGTGGGAACCACAAGTCAGATCCCACGAGCCAAGCTGGGTCGGGGATGCCAGGAAATCAAGCCGGGAAGCAGGAGCAGGAGCGGGAAGTAAGTAACAGGAAGTACCAGGCGCTCACAGTCCAGAGCAGAGCGGAGCCCAGTTATTCAGACGGCTTCCTGTTCCTGCTGACGGCGTAAGTTGGGCAGTGGGCCAGACAGCCACTCCAGGACTCCCCCATTCAGACCTCAGGTGCGGAGCCTCACACGAGGGCTGGGCTTCCTGGGTCCCAGGTGAGCTATCGTTAGCAGGCTGCCAGGTGGAGAGTTGGAGAGGCCTGCTCCCATGAACCCGGTAGGCTTGGGTTGAGACCTCTGGGTCAGGATATCACCCACACCCTAGGTGCACTCCAAGCAAGGTGGGTCCAGGTTTATCAGGTTTGGCACCTGGGGGAGGGGGGGAGTGGAAGTGGGAACGTTTTCAGCTGGCTCCCAAGTGCGTTCCTCTGGGCTATCACCTTTCCAGTCAATCAGGTACCATAATTTGCCCTGCTTGATCTTAGAGTCGAGGACTCTGTGAACAACGTATTCCTCTTGACGCTGTACTTGCACCAGTGGGGCTGTGGAGTGAAATGCGTTCTCAGTGCATGGTTTTAGAAGTGAGAAGTGGAATATGGGTGGCTCAAGGGACTGAGGGAGCTGGAGTTTGAAGGTGACCCAGCTGATTTGTTGCTGAATTTGATACAGGCCAAAGAACTGATAGTCTAGTTTCCAGAAGGGTCTGTCCATGTGGAGGTGTTCTGTTGAAAGCCATAACTTTTGTCCTACAGCGTAGCAAGGGCCCTGTTGTCTGTACTTGTCCACATGCCTTTTGCAGTCCTTCTTCGTCTTTTCAAGGTGTCCTTTCACCTCCTCTTGGATGTGATGGATGTGTTGTACTCTGTCCGAGGCACATGGGTTGGGGAAGGATGTGGGTAGTTGTGGGTGAAATCGGGGGTGGTACCCATAGTTGATGAAGGGGCTGTGGCCTGTGGATGTGACGTCCGGATTACTGTATGAGAACTCTGCATAGGGCAACAATGAAGACCAATCATCCCGATGGTGGTTGATGTAGCATGGTAAGTATTGTTCGAGGATCTGGTTGATTCTTTTTGTTTACCCATTCAGCTGGGAACAGGCAGAGGCAGAGGACAGGTGCACGTCAACCAACCAACCAACCAAAATCCCTGCAAGAGCACAAAGCATGCAGGCAGAGTCCCGCAGCAACGTGGGGCTAGCCAGCGTATTGCACGGAGTGCAGCATGTTCGGTTACCTGCCTTGCGGGCAGATGGCCTGTGTACACATTTGGTGTAAGGAGCTCTGGAGACCAGAGAGACGCAGAGACGAGACTTTCCGGGACACAGTAGCGGGTCCCACCCCCAGTTTGATGCCTCTGTGCTGTTGAGAAGGATGAAAGTCTAGGGGAAGGAGAACATCTAGTTGGAACAGAGAGAAATGATTCCATAGTTGGGATCCTCATTCCAGATGACGTGGTGTCCTCTCACACTGAGGAAACTTCTTCGGTGGAAGGGACGCCAGCTAGAAGAGCCAGGTAACAGTACTGGGGGATTCAATCATTAGAAACATAGCTAGCTGGGTTTGTGATGACCGGGAGAATCACATAGTGAACTGCCTGCTGGGTGCAAAGGTTGAGGACCTCCTGAGACGTCTAGACAGACTTATGTGCAGTGATGAGAAGGAGCTGGTGGTCATGGTACATGTGGGTACCAATGACATAGGGAAAGGTAGGAGAGAGGTCCTGGAGGCCAAGTTTAGGCTGCTAGGTAAGAGATTGAAGTCCAGGACCTCCATGGTAGCATTCTCTGAAATGCTTCCAGTTCCATGTGCAGGGCCAGTTAGATAGGCAGAACTGCAGAGTCTCAGTGTATGGATGGTGTTCGGAGGAGGGGTTTAGGTTTAGTAGGAACTGGGGAACATTTTGGGAAAGGAGGAGCCTATACAGGAAGGATGGGCTCCACCTAAACCAAACTGGAACCAGATTTCTGACATGTCAAATTAAAATGTTTGTAGAGGATTTTTTTAAACTAAGGGCTGGGGGAAAGCCGACATGTGAGGAGGAGCACGCAGTTCAGACATACGCTTAGGGGAGGATTTATTAATGGGGATTCTCTGTACCCTAGTAAAGAGGAGAGGATAGAAGTTGATAAAGTCCAAGTAGGAGCTGAAGAGAAACAGTCAAATGAAAAAGAGTCTCATTCAGTTACGTCACCTGAAGGCTGACAACTAAATATTGACACATTTTATATGTGCTTGTATAAAATGAAAGAAGTTTAAATACTTAGATCCATGAACTAGAGTGCCCGGCATTAAATGAGGATATTGATATCATAGGTATCACAGAAACTTGATGGAACGACGGTAATCAATGGGACACAGTAATACCAGGGTACAGAATGAATGACTGAATGAAAAAGTGGGTCACGAGGGAGTGGCTCTATATGTGAAAGAAAACACAGAGGCAAATATAGTAAAAAAATCTTCAATGAATCAAACAGTGCCATCGAATATCTATGGATAGAAATTCCATGCTTGAGTAAGAGTACAGCAGTAGGAATATACTACTGACCACCTGATCTGGGATGGAGATGGTGACTGCAAAATTATTAGAAAGATTATAAAAATAGAAACTCAGTAATAATGGGAGATTTCAGCTATCCCTATATTGACTGGGTACATGTCACCTTGAGATGGGATGCAGACAGACAATTTCTAGACACCACCAATGACTGCTTCTTGGAGCAGCTAGGCCTGGAACCCACAAGGGAAGAGGCAATTCTTGCTTTAGTCCTCAGTGGAGCACGGGATCTGGTCCAAGTGGTGAACAGCGTGGAACTGCTAGGTAATAGCAACCGTAATGTAATAAATTTAACATCCTTGTGTGTGTGCGGGGGGGAGGGGGGGAGGGAGGAATACCCACCATAGTAGCATTTAACTTCGAAAAGGGGAACTACACAGAAATGAGGAGGCTAGTTAAATGGAAATTAAAAGGAACAGTCACAAGAGTGAAATGCCTGCAAGCTGCATGGAAACTTTTTAAAAACACCATAATAGAGGCTCAAGCCATATGTGTACCCTAAATTAAAAAAACGGTAAGAGGGTCACCAAAAAAAAAAAAATGCCACCAAGGCTAAATAACAGAGAAGAGGCAGTGAGAGACAAAAGGGCATCTTTTAAAAACTGGCAGTTAAACCCTACTGAGGAAAATAGCAAGGAGCATAAACTCTGACAAGTCAGGGGGAGAAGTGTAATTAGGCAGGCTGAAAAAGAATTGAAGAGCAACTAATGAAAGACACAGAAACTAACACCAAATTTTTTTAAGTACATCAGAAGTCAGAAGCCTGCCAAACAGTCAGTGGGGCCACTGGATGATCAAGATGCTAAAGAAACACTCAAGGAAGACAAGGCCATTGAGAAGAAGCTAAATGAATTCTTTGCATTGGTCTTCACTGCAGAGGATGTGAGGGAGATTCCCACAGAAGCCATTCTTTTTAGGTAACTAATCGGAGGAATTCAGGTTTCAGAGTAGCAGCCGTGTTAGTCTGTATTCTCAAAAAGAACAGGAGGACTTGTGGCACCTTAGAGACTAACAAATTTATTTGAGCATAATCTGAGGAACTGTCCCAGACTGAGTTATTAATAGAGGAGGTTTTGGAACACATTGATAAATTAAACAGCAATAAGTCACCAGGACTAGATGGGATTCACCCAGGAGGGAACTCTAATTTGAAATTGCAGAACTGCTAACTGTGGTATGTTCCCAATGCTTAAATGTTGTACCAGATAAGTGGAGGATAGCTACTGTCACACTGATTTTCAAAAAAGGGCTCCAGAGGTGATCCTGGCAATTACAGGCCAATAAGTCTAACTTCAGTACCAGGCAAATTGGTAGAAACTCTAGTAAAGAACAGAATTAGTCAACACATAGATGGACATGATATGTTGGGGAAAAGCCAGCACAGATTTTGTAAAAGAGAATCATGCCCCACCAACGTATTAGAATTCTTTAAGGAGGCCAACAAACATTTAGACAAGGGGGATCCAGTGGATATAGTGTACTTAGATTTTCGGAAAGCTTTTGACAAAGTCCCTCCCAAAAGGCTCTTAAGCAAAGTAAGCTGTTATGGGGTAAGAGGGAAGGTCCTCACAGATCAGAAACTGGTTAAAAGATAGCAAACAAAGGGTAGGAATAAATGGTCGGTTTTCACAATGGAAAGCAGAAAATAGCGTGGTCCCCCAGGGATCTGTACTGGGTTCTGTGCTGTTCAACATATTCATAAATGATCTGGAAAAGGGAGTAAATAGTGAGGTGGCAAAGTTTGTAAGATGATACAAAATTTCTGAGGATGTATCCCAGGGGATGTTCAGGGTGGTGTGTAGGAGGCTGGGTCTGGGTGTATCCCAGGGGGTGTTCAGGGGGGTACGTAGGAGGCTGGGTCTGGGTGTATCCCAGGGGGTGTTCAGGGCGGTACGTAGGAGGCTGGGTCTGGGTGTATCCCAGGAGGTGTTCAGGGTGGTGTGTAGGAGGCTGGGTCTGGGTGTATCCCAGGGGGTGTTCAGGGGCGTACGTAGGAGGCTGGGTCTGGGTGTATCCCAGGGGGTGTTCAGGGGGGTACGTAGGAGGCTGGGTCTGGGTGTATCCCAGGGGGTGTTCAGGGGCGTACGTAGGAGGCTGGGTCTGGGTGTATCCCAGGGGGTGTTCAGGGGCGTACGTAGGAGGCTGGGTCTGGGTGTATCCCAGGGGGTGTTCAGGGCGGTGTGTAGGAGGCTGGGTCTGGGTGTATCCCAGGGGGTGTTCAGGGGCGTACGTAGGAGGCTGGGTCTGGGTGTATCCCAGGGGGTGTTCAGGGGCGTACGTAGGAGGCTGGGTCTGGGTGTATCCCAGGGGGTGTTCAGGGGCGTACGTAGGAGGCTGGGTCTGGGTGTATCCCAGGGGGTGTTCAGGGTGGTGTGTAGGAGGCTGGGTCTGGGTGTATCCCAGGAGGTGTTCAGGGCGGTGCGTAGGAGGCTGGGTCTGGGTGTATCCCAGGGGGTGTTCAGGGCGGTGTGTAGGAGGCTGGGTCTGGGTGTATCCCAGGGGGTGTTCAGGGGTGTGTGTAGGAGGCTGGGTCTGGGTGTATCCCAGGGGGTGTTCAGGGGGGTACGTAGGAGGCTGGGTCTGGGTGTATCCCAGGGGGTGTTCAGGGCGGTGTGTAGGAGGCTGGGTCTGGGTGTATCCCAGGGGGTGTTCAGGGCGGTGTGTAGGAGGCTGGGTCTGGGTGTATCCCAGGGGGTGTTCAGGGCGGTGTGTAGGAGGCTGGGTCTGGGTGTATCCCAGGGGGTGTTCAGGGGTGTACGTAGGAGGCTGGGTCTGGGTGTATCCCAGGGGGTGTTCAGGGGCGTACGTAGGAGGCTGGGTCTGGGTGTATCCCAGGGGGTAGTCAGGGCGGTGTGTAGGAGGCTGGGTCTGGGTGTATCCCAGGGGGTGTTCAGGGCGGTGTGTAGGAGGCTGGGTCTGGGTGTATCCCAGGGGGTGTTCAGG
Source organism: Chelonia mydas (assembly GCF_015237465.2). Taxonomy (NCBI): domain Eukaryota; kingdom Metazoa; phylum Chordata; order Testudines; family Cheloniidae; genus Chelonia; species Chelonia mydas. The sequence goes on from NC_051262.2 coordinate 2,555,498, forward strand.
GGGGTACGTAGGAGGCTGGGTCTGGGTGTATCCCAGGGGGTGTTCAGGGCGGTGCGTAGGAGGCTGGGTCTGGGTGTATCCCAGGGGGTGTTCAGGGCGGTGTGTAGGAGGCTGGGTCTGGGTGTATCCCAGGGGGTGTTCAGGGGGGTACGTAGGAGGCTGGGTCTGGGTGTATCCCAGGGGGTGTTCAGGGCGGTGCGTAGGAGGCTGGGTCTGGGTGTATCCCAGGGGGTGTTCAGGGGCGTACGTAGGAGGCTGGGTCTGGGTGTATCCCAGGGGGTGTTCAGGGCGGTGCGTAGGAGGCTGGGTCTGGGTGTATCCCAGGGTGTGTTCAGGGGGGTACGTAGGAGGCTGGGTCTGGGTGTATCCCAGGGGGTGTTCAGGGCGGTGCGTAGGAGGCTGGGTCTGGGTGTATCCCAGGGGGTGTTCAGGGCGGTACGTAGGAGGCTGGGTCTGGTGTATCCCAGGGGGTGTTCAGGGCGGTACGTAGGAGGCTGGGTCTGGGTGTATCCCAGGGGGTGTTCAGGGCGGTGTGTAGGAGGCTGGGTCTGGGTGTATCCCAGGGGGTGTTCAGGGGGGTACGTAGGAGGCTGGGTCTGGGTGTATCCCAGGGGGTGTTCAGGGCGGTGTGTAGGAGGCTGGGTCTGGGTGTATCCCAGGGGGTGTTCAGGGCGGTGCGTAGGAGGCTGGGTCTGGGTGTATCCCAGGGGGTGTTCAGGGGGGTGCGTAGGAGGCTGGGTCTGGGTGTATCCCAGGGGGTGTTCAGGGGCGTACGTAGGAGGCTGGGTCTGGGTGTATCCCAGGGGGTGTTCAGGGGCGTACGTAGGAGGCTGGGTCTGGGTGTATCCCAGGGGGTGTTCAGGGGGGTACGTAGGAGGCTGGGTCTGGGTGTATCCCAGGGGGTGTTCAGGGGCGTACGTAGGAGGCTGGGTCTGGGTGTATCCCAGGGGGTGTTCAGGGCGGTACGTAGGAGGCTGGGTCTGGGTGTATCCCAGGGGGTGTTCAGGGCGGTACGTAGGAGGCTGGGTCTGGGTGTATCCCAGGGGGTGTTCAGGGCGGTGTGTAGGAGGCTGGGTCTGGGTGTATCCCAGGGGGTGTTCAGGGGGGTACGTAGGAGGCTGGGTCTGGGTGTATCCCAGGGGGTGTTCAGGGCGGTGTGTAGGAGGCTGGGTCTGGGTGTATCCCAGGGGGTGTTCAGGGGTGTACGTAGGAGGCTGGGTCTGGGTGTATCCCAGGGGGTGTTCAGGGCGGTGTGTAGGAGGCTGGGTCTGGGTGTATCCCAGGGGGTGTTCAGGGGGGTACGTAGGAGGCTGGGTCTGGGTGTATCCCAGGGGGTGTTCAGGGCGGTGCGTAGGAGGCTGGGTCTGGGTGTATCCCAGGGGGTGTTCAGGGCGGTGTGTAGGAGGCTGGGTCTGGGTGTATCCCAGGGGGTGTTCAGGGGTGTGTGTAGGAGGCTGGGTCTGGGTGTATCCCAGGGGGTGTTCAGGGGGGTACGTAGGAGGCTGGGTCTGGGTGTATCCCAGGGGGTGTTCAGGGCGGTGTGTAGGAGGCTGGGTCTGGGTGTATCCCAGGGGGTGTTCAGGGGCGTACGTAGGAGGCTGGGTCTGGGTGTATCCCAGGGGGTAGTCAGGGCGGTGCGTAGGAGGCTGGGTCTGGGTGTATCCCAGGGGGTGTTCAGGGCGGTGTGTAGGAGGCTGGGTCTGGGTGTATCCCAGGGGGTGTTCAGGGGGGTACGTAGGAGGCTGGGTCTGGGTGTATCCCAGGGGGTAGTCAGGGCGGTACGTAGGAGGCTGGGTCTGGGTGTATCCCAGGGGGTGTTCAGGGCGGTGTGTAGGAGGCTGGGTCTGGGTGTATCCCAGGGGGTGTTCAGGGGGGTACGTAGGAGGCTGGGTCTGGGTGTATCCCAGGGGGTGTTCAGGGCGGTGTGTAGGAGGCTGGGTCTGGGTGTATCCCAGGGGGTGTTCAGGGGCGTACGTAGGAGGCTGGGTCTGGGTGTATCCCAGGGGGTGTTCAGGGGCGTACGTAGGAGGCTGGGTCTGGGTGTATCCCAGGGGGTGTTCAGGGGCGTACGTAGGAGGCTGGGTCTGGGTGTATCCCAGGGGGTGTTCAGGGGGGTACGTAGGAGGCTGGGTCTGGGTGTATCCCAGGGGGTGTTCAGGGCGGTGTGTAGGAGGCTGGGTCTGGGTACCCCCGCTGGGCGTGCATTCTTTCTCTGGGAAGAGCAGAGTTGTCTGTATTCTCACAGCATTGTCTGCTGATGACCCTCGATCGGCAGGCACTGTCCTGCCCCGTGGAAGGCATGATCTCCTGTCAGGATGAGCAAAGGGACATTCCTGGAGAAAGGAGCAGCACGGAGTCCTCAGGAGAACCATATGGAAATGTCGCACGTTAACACAAGTTACAGGAAAACTGGCACCAACATGCAATGCGTGAGATCCAGGCAGAGCAGATTGACCCTTTGCTGCCTCGCACATTTCAGGCAGCCTGCCCCATGGCACAGGCGGGCAGCGATATTCCTGGAGAGCGGGGAGGGTTATGAGGCGGGAGGCCATGCCGGCCCCACTTGGTATGTGTGTGCATTGCGCTGGAGCGGGAAGGCTGCTTAAAACCCTCCTTAATGTCACAGACATAAAGCCTCTTTTTAGCCTCCTTCATCGGGTCCTTACCTCACCTCCTGGCACGTGCCAGGCATGGGGAAGCATCACAGGATAATAAAACCCTTAATAGCTTTGCTGCCCCCATCGAAAAGCTGTTTAATTGGCATCAGACTCCGTCACTGTTTACACTTGCGATGGGAGGTTAATTATGAATGGGTCACTAAATTCCAGTAAACACTAGTTGGGGACTATCTAATTACCTGTCTGCTTAGCTTTTTGCTAATTGTTAATTATCTTATTTAATTTGAATCCAGAGTTAGTATTCTGCAGGAAGCAGCGTCTTCCCCCGCACACACGCTGCTCCCAACAGGAGCTGCCTGGCCCATGCCGACAGCAACAAAGGGGCGGGCTGGGTGCCGCAGAGCAGAGCTCAGGTCCCAGGGTTTAGAGTCCTCACCAAACTGCACCCACTGGTAAAAGCAAGGGGGCTGCCACTTCTGCTGTCATGGCTCCTGCTGAGGTATGTGAAATGCTGGCTCTGCGAGGAAAGAGCACTGATGAGAGCCCTTGGGGTGGACAGTACAGGGCAGGAGCATGAAGCCAAGCACAGGGAATTCTGTGCATACTCTCCCCTTACAGGGGCACGCAACCCCCAGCTTGTCCCCTCCAGAGAACCTCACTGTGGTCTGCAGAGGGAGTGCAGAGCTGCCATAATCTGCGCTGCCTTTGTCCTTCCGAGCTTATTGAATATGGGACAAAGTGGGCACTGGCCTGCTTTGGAGGTGGCGGGGAGACACCCACCCAACAGGCAGCTCGAGGAGCCTGATTCTCCCTGAGATCGCTCTCTTGCAGGGGGGCACGCACACTGCGCCCTGCCTTGGGGTGCAGGAGCACAGCCCTTCCTGCCTCCTCTATGCCCTGCCGCCAATGCTCATGATACTTTCACTAGTCACGAGATTTCAGCTAGACCTGCCTGGGGGAAAACCCCTTCAATTGGCTGCCTTCCCCATTGCCCCACCTCCCGCAAAAGAGCAGCCAATCAGAACCGCAGCAGGAAGCAGGCAGAGTTGCCCCCCTTCCCGCAGAAGCAGGCATCGTTCTTGGGATGTGGGGAGCAGAAAGAGCCCACCAGCTCAGGGCAGCTCCACCTCTCCTCCCCTGTCAGGAGCAATGGGGACAGGATGGAGACTCTGCCCCGCCCCCTCCAGCACCCACTTGGGAAGGGGCAGAGAGGGGTGAAGAGCCCAGAAGGAGCAGAGGGGAAGCTGGGGGGACAGGACTAAATTGGGTTTTGGAGACAGGCAGTGTGGGAGTGAGAGCTTCTGGGGCCAAAATCCCCGCTCCCCATACACTTGAGGGAGTTGGGCGTGCTACTTGTCACGCACATGGGGGAGGGGGAGTTCAAAACCCAAACCCAAACCACAGTATCCTGGGTTTTTAAAAAATCATATGAATTTTGGGCCAAACTCATGCTTTTTGTTGTTGTTTATTTTTTTAGGCCTGATTCATGATTTCTGAGCCCGGGAGTTGGCAGTACTCTCTGTCCCACCCGTTCCACCTGGGGGGGATCTGTGCCTGCAGGGTAGAGATGGGTGAATCACTGAGTTTTTGGTTCACTGGCAGTTCCAAACAATCGGGGGGGGGGGGGGGGGAATGTGTCTTGACCTGAACCACAACTTCTGGAAAATTTTGTAAATTGAAAAATGTGTTTCGGGTGAAGTGGGACATTTTTTTGTTTCTTGGCACTTTTTAAAATAAAAGCAAAAGAAATGAAGGGCTAGATCCACCAGACGGCCACCGGAGGAGGTGCTGCTACCCTACAACTTTCCACTTAGTAGCTAAGGCCTTCACCTGGGACAATGGACACCTGTATTCAAGTTCCCCCCCTGCCAGAAGTGGAGAAGGAATTTGAACGTGGGTGTCTACGGTGGCTGGGAAATACCCTCACCACTGGGCTAAAGGAGAGACCAGAGTGGGCCTCTCTCCTGTTGAAGTTGTTCCACTGTGTTTGAATAATTCAACATGCATTGCGAGAGAGGATGAATGCTTCTAGAGCCCCATGGTAGGGCACGCTCCTGGAAGGCAAGAGACTCAAGTTCCTGTACCAATGACTATTTAATTAAAGGTGGTCGGCTCCTCCTCTGGCCGTTTTGTGAATGGCGCCCAACTAGTTGACAAATTTACAGATAGTTTTGCAAAAAGAAAAGGAGTACTTGTGGCACCTTAGAGTCTAACCAATTTATTTGAGCATAAGCTTCTCACGAAAGCTTATGCTCAAATAAATTGGTTAGTCTCTAAGGTGCCACAAGTACTCCTTTTCTTTTTGCGAATACAGACTAACACGGCTGTTACTCTGAAACTTGTCATTACAGATAGTTTTGGGTCAGTGGGAACTGTATTTTCCGGTGAATAAACGATTTGTCCAGAACATGTGGCCCGGGTCTTCAGTGGGGCCCTGCAAACCCTGCAAACTCCCACTCTCAGAGCTGTAGAGGGCCAGTCTGCCCTTAGAGGAGTAAACCTGTGCCCCTGAAACCCGTGAACCCGACCCAGCCCCTTCAAGCAACAAGCCTCTTCCTGCCCCCCACGGATGCCATTGAGAGGGAGGCTGGACAGAACATCCCTGCCCCCGCAACCCAGACTAGTTTTCATGGGGGAGGGCATGGCCCCCTGGAGCAATGGATAGCAGAAGGCGGGTAGTAGCTTCCATGTGTGGCAGCAGCTGACGGGGATGAGCCCAGGCTTTGGAGGAGGAATTCTGGGCATCAGGAATCCTGGGTTCTGCTCCAGGTTCCGGAAGCGAGCGTTCTCTAGTTATTACTGGCAACACCGCGGAGCCTGGAGATTTGGCACAGCCTTCCCCAGCCTGTCCCTTTCTGCCCTGTTCCCAACATGTCCCCTCCTTCTGCACCAGGCCCCTTCGGCTCCATCCCCTTCAGTTTCCATTACCGCAAGGAAGCCTCTGTTCCTCTGGGTTCCTGTCCTGTCCCTGCAGCCTGCGCTTCTGGCGTGGCCCAACCACTCTGCACTGCAGTCAGGCAGCTTCCTTCTCCTCCGCACTGCTTGGCCCCAGCACGGGAGAGTCTGGAGAGACAGGCGCCATGCTCTCAGTTCCGGTGCCAGGCACCGCACACTGCCACTGTCACGCCTCCATGCAGGCACGTACTCCAGCGACAGGAGGGGTTCTCCCGGCACCTCCCCAAAAGGCTGTAGCTAGGTTGACTGAAAACTGCTGTCGACACTGGGGCTTAGCTCAACTTAACTACGTCTCACAGGGTGTGGATTTTTCACACCCCTGAGACATCGCTATGGCGATATAACTTTCCAGTGTAGACCAACCCACGGGGTCTTGTAAAAGGAAGTGTTCAGGCAGGCTGAATGTATCGGCGTCCATTCCAGCTCTGCAGTACTGGACATGTGGACAAGCCCTTGCTGGGTGGCGGCGACGGGGCGGGGGGGGTGGTCAGAACTAAAATTTCCATAATTAATGTCCATTTCCAATTAGTTTTGGGGGGCGAGGAAGGGAATGTGGAAACACCTAAAACCCCCCAACCCAAAACACTTCTGGTTTGCGGCAGCCGAAACCCATGTCTATTTTTCCATTTTTAGCAACAGGAAATAAAACATTTGGGGAGTTGTCATTTTTTTGGACAGAAACGCAGAATCTTTTGAAGCAAGATGTCAAGGGAAAATGGAAACTTTTTTATTTTAATTTGAAACGTGTTGCCAGAACAAACGTTTCCCAACCAGCCCTGTCATGAATTAATATTTAATAGGTGAACTAGTAGGTTGAGCCTTCGCTAGAAATAAAACACCGCCGTTTGCAAGAATAATAAAGACACCCATTTTTAATGGTTGAAAAAAACTCGAAACCCCTGAATTCATCATGTTCATTTTGCAGGTATATTTCAGGCCCTAGTATTTATTCTTCCCTTATGGAACACTTCTAATTAAATTAAACTCAGCAGATTTATACAGTGGGAATAAAGGAGTAATTCTGCCATCCTTGAGTCACTCTGTAGAGTCAGCGCAGTTTGATCAAATGCATTATGAATATTAATTCACTCTAATGCTATGTGCAGTAAATGTCTCATACAAACTCTTCTGCTGCCTGTGGAGTCTCTCACCCCATTTCCCGGAGGAAAGGGCTGTGCAAAGATAATCAGATATATAGATCCATAGCTATATATTAAATGGAGCTTTAAATTGAAATGAAAACCTGGTGAAGATTAGGAAATGATAATCAAAGGATGAAATGGAGGAAGACTCAATCCTCCAAGTGATGCAGTCATTCTGTAAGCAGAATATACAGTGACTGTTGATTAACATGAATTGGGTCGACCTTCTCGCTGGTCTGTGAGGGCTTTGGGCCAAGCTGAGGAGCGCTGGCTTTAATCAGAAAACCCATTCTCTTAAATCCTAGAAGGAAGCAAACTAAGACCAGAATAGAAATGCTCTAATTTTGCATACAGTACGGTGCAGTGCAGTGCATTCCCTAAAAGCGAGCAGGGAGCAGCTGCTAGGAAAGCTGCCGCCTGCCTCTAGAGTTCAGCAGGAGGGTGTGCGAGTGACAGGGACTTTTCATTTAGTGTTATGAATAGATTGGTATTTGCCGTGACATTCAGAAGGCCCTTTTTCCAGGTAGCAAATGAGTAGGGGAGATGGGATCGTTCATTTGCTACTGTGTTGAGAGGGCAGGAGACTGTCATGGAGACTAGACTGGGAACGAGCAGGAAGAGACATTCTTGACTAGATGTTCCCTAGGGAACTGACGTTCACCGAACCCTTTGCCACCTTCCCCAGCAAACTGGGAGCAAAGGTATCCGGAAGATGAGTATATTGCAAGGAGTGGAAAGGACAGTGGGCCAAATCCAGCCCTCTGGTGTAAGGAGCTGTAACTTTGTGGAGCTCAGTGGAGTTGGGCTGAATTAGATAGGCCTGAATCGAGTGTTCATACTGCTCTCTCCAGGGACCGGCTAATTCAGCAGAGTACGGGTCGCACCTGTGAAACTGGGCAGACCGGAGCAGAACGAAGCACAGCCCCAGGCTCTTGCACACACCTGCTTGAGGGGAGGACGTGGCAATATCAGCCACTCTGGTGCTTGGCCACCCCGATGCATTCCCCCTCCTGGGAGATGAGGCCAGGGAGGGCAAGGACCACCAGGCCACACCCCTGACTCTCCGCAAATCGTTGGCACGGAAGACACAATGCTAGACTGTAAGCGCCTTAGGATAGGGGGTGTGATTTCGTGTGTGTTTCTACAGTGGGACCCTGGCTGGAGTCTTCTCAGGTGACTGTAATATAAATATTAAAGTCTTACCAAAAACAAACATTAAAAGAATGCCACTGAGATTGCAAAGGCAAGCGCTTGGAAGATAGGCAGTGCTAGAGTGACGGTTGCCCACACACCCTTAACTCTTCCTCCCAGGGCCTGTGCAGTCTTAATTACATGGGAACATATTATATTCCTTCACCTGGAAAAACCACCAAGGGTGAACCAGGGTGCAGACAAGCCACACAGGGATGATCCCAGTGAGGCTGAGAACATTCCAGCTGGGGACAAGGCTAATGTGTTCTCATGGGAAGCAAGAATCCTAATCTTTTCCTACTCCGAGGAGTGAAAGCAGCTTGGCGGGGATGGGAAACATGGCTGGTCTCGCTCCCTTTCTTATGGATGTAACTTGGCTGTTATCAGTCAGCTGGATGGTCTAAGGGTGTCTCAGGTGTAGGGGGCAGAGGAAAATCTTGGCCTTAAAAGATACCATGGGCTAAAGCTAAACAAACAAGCCCAGCGGTGGGGTCCTAGTACACGGGCGCCTTCCCCATCGCACGCATGCAGCACCGCTCTGTTGAGCTGCCTGTTGGGTTTCACAAGGTGTTTACCTCGCCTCAGTGGTAAGTAACCTTCCCCCTTCATCCCCGTGTTCCAGACGTTGTTACAGCTCACGGACACGCGACTGCAATCTTCACGGACTTTGCGGCCGCGGGTCCCTCGTATTAGAGAATGAGATGGATGGGGGGCGCTTGGTCCGCTCAACGTGCACAGGCTTAGGGACCGTTCAGTGTTCCTATATGTCACTAACGGTACGTGCCTGTGAGAGCAATCCATCACTTTAGGTGCATGAAATTATAGTGCAATCCTGGCCATAAGATGGCACCCACCTGCAACTAGGAGACCTGGGTTCAAGTCCCTGCTCCAGGGGGAGGATTTGAACTTGGATCTACCCAACTCAGTGTGCTAACCACTAATCTATTAGCAGAGCTCCACCTCTTCCTTCCCCTCACGGGCTGTTGGGAATCTAGCTCTCCATTCCCTTTGCTTTTATTTAAAAAGGTGAAAAATGCCCCCAGATGAAACATTTTGGGTTGAATGGACATTTTTTTGACCTGAACCAAATTTTTTATTTTTATTTTTTTTTGGAACTGCCAGCGAACTGAAAAATCAGTAATTCAGCCTGCTCTCATTTCACATCCACCCAACTGTTGTTATAAAAATAAGTTTTTACAGCTGATTATTTCTTGTAGTCCTGCAGACTCAACGCAGACACAGGAGGGCTTACTTGTCATCAGTAGAATTGTTAACTACAGCTAGTCAGGGACTTTGCTACAAAACTGTTTTTTATCAGGGTCACCCTTCCGCCAGTCAAAGTTGGCAGCAACAAGGGCTGGGTTCAGTATCGAGAGGTCCCTTTTCAACAATACAGCATGAGCCCCCACCCAGTGACCTGGGACAATTACATACCACCCCTTGGGCACCTCTGAGAGGCAATACTTCCTCTCTCGCAAGCACAGAGTCTGAGTGGAGCAAAGATACTTTTAATAACAGGAGGGAAGTAACTCGACATTAATTTGGGAAAACACTGCAAACAGGGTCCATAAACATGAACCATGAGCAAAAGACCCACCCCCAAGTAAGTTGGGCAGTGTCCTTTTCCCTCAGGTTCTTAAGTCCAGCAACCAAAAAGTCCCTTTAATGTGCCCATCCCTTCTCTGTACCCCACTCACAGTTGCTGTTCTTGGTCAGTGCAGACCCAGAGTTCAGAGGTGCATCTGCAGAGTTCACCTCCCGCCTTGGGTGGAGGGGGGGTGAGAAGGTACCTTACTCACTCCACTGCCTGGGCACTCACTTGCCACTCCTCTCCACCAGCCGCCCTGCTGGCCGATCAAGAGATCAGCTCCTGAAGTCCTCCTCCACAGCTCATCACTAGAGGTCAGGGGAGAGCTCGTTCAGACTGCTTCCATCAGAAAAGGACAATTTGTTCACAGTTTCATAGATTCCAAGGCCAGAAGGGATCATTGTGATCCACTGGTCTTATCCTGCATTGATCTAAAAATCTTCTGGGGAGAAGCATCCAGGCTCTGATTGGAGTGAATGATGTTGAGTTTATGGAATAAAATAACGAAAAAGGAATAAAAAGCTCAAAACAAATGAATCCAAAGCACAGTTCAGCTCTGAGGAAACTCACAGCTGTCTCTGCACAGACATCAGCAGAGCAGCAAACCAGCATTCCAGAGACTGCTGTAAAGTAACAGAGGCATCTTGCCAGGGCTCAGCCTCACGTACCCAAATGTGGAGACTGAGACTGCCAGCATCTGTACGAGCTAATTTGCAATCTGGAGAGTGGACAACCAACTGCTCAGAGGATGAGGAGCAGAGGAACCTGCTCGCTGATCAGACCCAAGGTCCAAAGGAAAACCAATGTGCTCATGCTCTGTGTTGCTTCTTCCTGGTGGACGGAGAAGGACTGGAAAGTGGGATTTTTTTAAAAAAGGGTTTTCCTTCCCCCCTCAACACCCATCCTGTTTTTGTCCACTTGCTTTCCTTGGAGGACTCTCTGGATGACTGGAGCAGGTGGGATGCTAGCTCCTCATGCCATTCCCATGTCTGCATACCATAGATTCCCACAGATCCTGGCACCTGCACAGTGCTGACAGAACCACTCCCAGCCGGACCACAATCACATACTACACTGCTTATGGCACCCAGGTCCTCCATGCTAGAATGTCACTCCTACCTCCCACACCACTTGCCTGCATCATGTCAGCCACCCAGTTCCCACACATTGTGCCAGCCACCCAGTTCCACTTTGCCAGCTGATTCCTACACCATGTGATTCCCATGGGCCACATCATCCATGCCCCCATATGGCCCCTTCCCCTCAGCCCCAGTCTAGCTCTTTGCCCCTTCCCTCACCTCTCCTGCCTGCTCTCTGTGGCCCCACCCCTCACCCTCTTTGTAACCTGACTCATGGCCCTGCGGGACAGCTGTTAGCCTGAGAGGTATGTGCTAAAAATAGAGCCCCCCAAATCCTTGTTATTTGCACATTGGAAAATCTCAGCTTTTTTCAAATATATCTGTTCTTTGGCATCCCCCCCCCACACCAACCCTGTCTAGATACCTTGGTGAGTGTGGTATGAAAGCCTAGCTGGAGAGAGAGATAGATTAGCTAGCAAAGAACACATTCAGTATAGAAGCTTCTCAGGGCTAGAGATCTGATTGTCCCCCAACGAGAGGCATTTTCCTAGAGCGCAGAAAGTTAAGGGTGTGAGGTTCCCATTGTACTTGGAGCTGTGTCTGTGTGTTGTTCTAGGGAAAGATGGGGGGGGGTTCTCTTGATAAGGGGCTGTTGCTAATGACATGCACCCTTTGGTTGCTGTTCTCCGGTGGTCACTGGTTTGGCATTTTCTTCTAAGACAAGTCTGAGCTGTGCGCTGTTCCCCTGTCATCCAGGTGCGCCTCACCCCAGGAGAATGCAGTGCGGGTGGCAAAGGAGACAACGTGACAGTAACGGAAAGTGGGGATGGGAACTAGCTGCTGGACCCCGGGGCCCTTTCAGATTTGTGTGTGAACCGGGAAACCTTGGGCAGAAGGGTGGGCAGAATGCTGATGGGGACGGTGGGTGTGCTTGGCTATAGCCAGAGGTTTACTTTCAGCTGTGACTGAGCTCGGGAGATGACGACAGGCGTGTGGCTGCGGCAGCATGAGCCGTGGGAGAGGCTGGCTGCCCTGAGTGGGATCTCATCTGAAATTGTGGGCTGGCCAGCCCCCTCCAACCCTCCCACTGCCACGGTCCCACTGCTGGCTTGATCAGCAGTGCCGCCAGTACGTGTGCTCCAGCTGGGATTTACACCCAGTGTCACCACTTTGCCCCGGGGAAAGGCGAGGCAGGAATGGGCCTTGGAGAGTATGAGGTAGAGTCACAGGACGGAAGATGACAGGGATGGGAAAGACCAACCAAGGCCCAGCTATGCCATCCGCAATGACGGGTGCCGGACAGTTCCCCTCCAGCTTGTTCCGCCAGACTTTGTCCAAGCTAAGGCCCTGTCCAGGCTAGAGGGTTTTGTCTGGTCCTAACCTGTGCCAGCTGATGGTCAGTTTACGCGACTGTAAATGCTAATATAGACTCGCCTCAAACATTTGTTCCTGGTCAGGTTCCCCCTAAAGCCTAGGGGATTAGCTCTTGTGACAGCCCTAGCTGTGACTGGCTGGGAGCAGTGTATTCTGGAGCCATCATCTCTGGAGCTCACTTCCCTTGATGGCCCAGCGTAGCCAGGGAATCTCAGGACGCACGGAGAGGAAGGACAAAGTTTGGCTCCTACTATGGAAGGGAGCATTTGGGGCTAGACCAAGGGACTTGGATGCCTAATTGCTACTTTAGGTGCCTAAGTCCAACATTTAGGCACCACTGAAATCCTTAAAACCTTCACTCAGCTGCCTCCTAACCCTGGAGGCGCCTAACTTCCCGGGCTGCTGGTAAAGTCCCCTGGGTACCTAGGTTTCCGCCACGGGGCACGTGCAAAGCCACCTAAGCTGCGGGGTGTATAGAGCCCGAGGGGGGCTGGGAGCCTCATGGGGGTGGGGCCTCATGGGGTGGTGGGAGGGGCTTTGTCCCCTCCCAGTTTTGTAGGTAAAATGACTCTACAGCTGCCCCGCACCCCCATACCCGAAAACTCCTGGGGGTTTCTGAGCAGCTCAGCCCCTCCCCCTCTCTGCTGCCTGCGGGGGCCGGGAGTGCAGAGGGCCCGGGGCTGTAGCAGCTGGGAGTCCCTGAGCCTCAGCAGCAGCAGCCCTGAGATACTCACAGCCCAGACTGCTGTTGGGGAGCCGTTATGTAGGTGGGTGGGGGAACCCCACATTTCTAGTGTGGGGAAAGGCAGGTGTCTGGCATTGGTTGTGGGCCCAGGTGTGTTTGGGGGGGATGGGGGCATCATTGATTGTGCAGGGAGGCTTCCTGAATCAAATATAGGGGCAGCCTGGGCAGGAACAACCCCTCTCTGCCAGGCACCCCACAGAAATTCAGGCAAGACCTTCCCCCTCGCAAGTCCCCAGCATCAGGCAGGGACCCCTCCCAAGTGACTGAAACATGGGACCCCTGCACTTTGCACCGTAAGAGCGATGAGAATGGTTCAAATGGAGAAATGGGAGCTGGTCCCAAAATGTATTTTATTTTCCTTCAGAATTGTGGATGGAAATGTACGGTTTTGGGGGAATTTTCAAGACAACCCTCCACAGAGAAATTCTTTTGTTTTCTCAACAAAAACCTGAAAAATTCTGGAACTTTTTTCTGGCCAGCTCTGACAAAAACCTGATTTTAAGGCTGGTCCCTCACTGGGTGAATCAAATAACCCATATCCAAACAGTTGCAGGCCTTCTCCCAACCCAGCCGGCCACAGTCACTCTGCCACAGATTGCAGGCCTGGCTTATTTGATTCACTCAGTCAGAAACATCCTTAAAAACAGGTTTTATTTTAAAAAAAATCTGTTATTAATTGGCTGGGTCCAGCCACAGAGATCTCTTTGCTCCTTCTCAGTTGGGGCTCAGGCCCCAGTATGGAGCCAGGACTATATTGATTTCAGTGACTGATGGTCTCCTAGAGATGCCTAAAGTTTGCTTTATCAGCCGCTTTCCACACCATTGTCAGACTCAGCTGTAAACCTGGCTGGAGTGGGTCTATAGTGGGTTGGCTCCCTTCTCTCAGAGACCAGTTCTGGGTCACTGCACTGCCTCCCCAGGGCCCTTTGCTGCAGGGTCTGGGGTCCCTTTTTTCATGCCTGTTGGGTGAAATGTTTGGGCTGCAGTGTCATCGATATGCCCATGAGACCTGGCCTACGGTTCTGTCTCACTGGAATCAGACCCCACAGACTCTTTACTCTGCGGTGCCTGACTGGGATGGGGATGGGAGGAGAGTGAAGGACCATGCCTCAGCCCAGGTAGGAGAAGTGACATACGCTGGCAGTAGGCAGTGTGCAGAGGACTGAGCAGAAGGTGGTGGGCACCATCTCTGGAGGCCACCGGGTCCTAGTCAGTGTGATGCTGCCCCATGACTGGCCAAGGACTGTAACCATCCCCGCAATGCAGATCCTGCGCCAGTCCCCACGTCTCTGTGAATGCCAGCATAGGCTGCTCCAACGGGCTGTGCTGGCATTCACAGAGACATGGGGGACTGGCGCAGGATTTGCACTGCGGGGATGGGACTGAAGGCCCATCCCCTGAGAGGCCCTGCCAAGCGCTTGGTCAAGTCTCTAAAGGGTTCCCAAACAAGATAAAGGAAGCTCCTGTTTGATTTACCCATCCCCTTGGCGGCTGCTTTAAATCATCTCCCCTACTTTGAAATGTTTGGGACAGCCCAGCTACTGGCTGGGATGATAGTGCCGTGAGACCAAACAATAGGATGTCCCACCAAGCGCTCAGTGGGGAGCAGGGTGGAGGCCACCAGGCAGCAGAGGGGCAGGCTGCACCCATCTAAGGGCTGTAATAACTGACTTTCACCCCTGAAGAAGAGCATGGGGGAACTGTGGCTGTTTCCTAGGAGGGAGCCCAGCAAGCCCTGTGTTCGTGTGTCCTCACCTCGGGCCAGGAGCATTTGTGGTGTGAGCTGCACACAGCTGATGCTACAAATAGCAGCATTCAGTGCCATTCAGCCTGGGGACTCTGCTAGAGGCCTCCATGTGTGCCCAGCCCCCAGCCGCATCCTTGACGAGAGGGAGGTAACTGCATATACAAGAGGAATGATTGCATATTGTGTCCCCCTGACTGTAAATACGCCGCCACGCCGGACAGGACTACTTCAGAGAGTGGAGGGGCCTCCTGCACTGGGGAGACTGATGTATGATATGCAAATTCAAGAGAAGGAGGATGAAAGGCATCTGTGTGTCTCAAACAATAGCCACAATTAATTGCTGCTCTGAGAACAAGCAGGAGCAGAGGTCCCTTCCTTCACCTCTACCTGCTTCATCAGGGTGCTTTATTATGTGACTGGCCCAACTGCACTGGGCTCAGATCATTACTGCACATCAGCGCTGTAATAGACTGAGAGTCAAATGACATTCTTTCATTGTAACATGAACAAACAGGCCTAATGTAAAGGTAAGGCTGCATTTCAATCAGCTGTTCTAGATAATGAATTTTTCAATAAGTAATTAACCGTTAACCTCATTTGCATTCCTCATACACTCTGGATCATCAAAAGCCCTTCTAATTGTGTTCTTATTATCTCCCCAACAGGAATATTTTCGTAAGGCAAACAGGCGGCTGTGCCCAGAATGAACCTTCTTTAGAGCAAACAATTCTGGGAACGAGGCAGGAGAGAGCTTTTTATTCTGTGCCGATACCTCAGGGTCTTAGTGGAGATGGAAAGAAAGACCCAGCCACCATGGTGGCAAACAAATCCTCTCTCTATGTTTTGGGATTAGGAGGCCAGAAATCTAATTTAAATCCACTTTATAGCTTGGCTGTCTAATTCTCCCAGTGCCGGCAGAAACCTTCAAACTCCAGGAACAGGCTTAGACCAAAAGTCAAGGACATTTTATTATGGAAGCAAAGCAAAAATACAATCCATAAAACAGGTTGCACCCAGCCATGCCTAGGAAGCCAGAGTCATGGAGAACCAGGGAATGGTACACTTCCTTCCTGCAGCTCTGGGGTTTGTGCCAGGCTGAGCTGGGAGCTGCTTTCTTCCAGACAGACCCTCAGCGTGTCTGAACTGATGCAGCCCCGTTGATGGGCACCAGCTGAGGATCTGGCCATGCACCTGTCATGCTGGCTCATGACGGTGAGTGCCAACCTCTGGTCAGGCTGTCGAAAGGCAGGGCAGAAATCCCAGGCTGGTGGTATGCTCTATAATTATACTTCCCTAGACCAGTAACAAGCGTGAACTCATAATGTACTGTAACCATCTTACCATGGATCACAGACCATTCCCTTGGGCACTCCAGTCTATCTTGCCACACAGGCAAACTGGACTATGTCATAGATGGTCACTTTACACCAAAAATGACATCAATATTCAGATTACTCCCAGTCCCAAAGGACCAGTCACTTATCCCAGGTCAATTGTACTCAGATCTCAAACTGAGGACAATGCCTGTAGTCAGTTCTGTAATAAACTAACTAGAGATTTATTAACTAAAAAAATAAATGAGAGTTATTGACAAGATGAAACCAAGTACGCATACACACACACATGAGGTATAATCTTAAATTCAGAAGGTAACAGAAGCTTCTATAATAACTCATAGACTTTAAGCCCAGAAGGGACCATCATGATCATCTAGTCTGACTGCCTGCGCATCCCAGGCCACAGAACCTCCCCCACCCACTCCTTTAACAGACCCCAAACCTCCTGCTGAGTTACTGAAATCCTCAAATAGTGATTTAAAAATTCAAGTTACAGAGAATCCACCATTTACACTAGTTTAAACCAGCAAGTGACCTCTGTCTCATGCTGCAGAGGAAGGTGAAAAACCCCCAGGGTCTCTGCTAATCCGACCCGAGGGAAAATTCCTTCCCGACCCCAAATATGATGATCAGTTAGACCCTGAGCATGTGGGCAAGACCCACCAGGCAGATTCCTGGGAGAGAATTCCCTGTAGTAACTCAGAGCCCCCCCCCATCTAGTGCCCCATTTCTGGCCATTGGGGGTTTTTGCTACTAGCAGTCACAGATGTCACGGGAGCAGAGTGCCTTTGGAGGGAGTGAGGCTGCTCATTCCAAGAGGGACCCATCCTCTGCCCTGCTGCCCTGGAAGTGGACCAGCACCCAGCACCACGGCTCCATTTCTCGCCTGCCTCCAATCTCCCCATGGCCAGTATTTGAGTTTGGGGCCATACATGTACACAGCAAACCCAGGGTCAGGTGAACTGCACACAGTGAAACGAAGCAACTGCAGATTAACCATCTCAACATAGTGCCCTTGTTTCCGGTGTGAACTATTCCCACCACACGCTGCTCTGTGTCTATGGGATCAGATAAGGCGATGCTGAGGCAGGCAGGAGAAGCCAATCCATTGTAAAGGCAGGAATCTCTCTTCCTGTGGGCTAGGACAGCCGGGTCCATAGAGCCAGAGAGGAAGCTTTTGTCAAATGGGGATAAGATCTATATTAGAATCGCAAATGGAATTTGGGGGTAATGAGTTTGCTACTCAGCATTTCCCGGGCAGCTGGGGGAGCTGGCAAGTGCGACAGCAAGTGCCACTCACTGCAGGGGGAGGAGAGGAGCATTCAGAGACCTTCCCAGGGTAAAGGCACATTATCAGGTCTCCTATTCAGCCTAATGCACCAAGGGCACAATGGGACTCTCCCTTTTAAACCATCTCCCCGAGCTGATCTCCCAGCCCCAGCCCTGGGTCCTGCTGCTCTGGCACCCAGACAATATTTCGTCAGGCCTTACACAAGGCAGGTGCTCCGTAGCAGGGGCGCACGGACGAGTGGGAGGCTGATTAGCCCAAATCTGATCCGGACACCGATAACATTTGTGGGAGTGTGGCTGGCTGTGCGCAGCAAGCGGTGCTGCTCCTGAGAGGAGTCAGAGGAAATCCGGAGCTATTTGAGCGCAGTAGGAAACTACAGCTCCTCCTCTCTCTGGCTGGAGAGCTCCAATCCCCTGAATTTGTGTTTCATCTTCGCATCCTATTCTCTTCCTTCCTATTTCCAACTCAGCACCGGGCACAGGCTGTCAACTTGCTGGGAAATCCAGGCTGGCTCATTTTGGTGAGTTACTCCTGGCCCTCAGTGCCCTGCAAGGCTGTATCCTGTGTGTCGCTTTCTAATGGAGCAGATCTAACGCTGATTAAAGATTATTTGGCTCAAGCTGACGTTGCCTGTGTCTGGCTTCTGCGTGTGCTGCACTGCCGGCTGCAGAGCGACCCTCGCGGCTGTGATGGCTGGGGCTCGGTGCCCCACCGGGTGGCCGCAGCAGGAGGAAGGCAAGGCAGGCCCATGTGAGTGGAATAATCCCTCGCAGCGAAGATCCGGCCCCCAGGTCGGTTGGCTGGTTTTAATGAGGCACTAAATGGACAGTTGTCTCTGGAACCCCAGGTATTCATTGACTTGAAATGAAAGGCACTTGCTGTGAGTAACCGCCAGCGCCAGTGTCTTGTGTCTGTCTGTCTTTTAAAGGGACACCGTCGGCTTAAAAGTCACACTCGTGCCTGCATCACTGTTCTCTCTGGGATCAGAGATGGGAAGGGGCAATTCTTCCCATTAGAGCAGCCTGTTTCCCTGGCCAGGCTGGGCTCCCCCGGCTCTCAGCCACCTCCAAGTTCTCCTGTGTGGCCTCCCAGGCAAGGAGCTGATGCAGAGGGGCCTCCGACTCCTCCCGCAGGCAACTTTCTGGGGACCACCAGCAGTGGAGCCCACCCCAAGGGGAGAGGTTTCCCTTATAGAGAGGCACAGACCCAGGAGAGACGAGCACCCATAGACCCAATGAATGGATAGGGCCCTGGGCTGGGAACCAGGAGACCTGGACTCTGTCCCTGTCACTGCCCTGCTCCAGGGCTTGGGCCCGGCACTGTCTCTCTCTTTCCCCTCCCAGCCTTGGCTTGTCTCTCTGGAGTGTCACTGTTACTGGAATGGACTGTTACTGTCATTATATGGTGGGGCTGAAGGGAAGGTCACAGGCAAGTGTCTGGGTACACGTGAATGCCATAGTCCCTTTTGGTAACCCATGACTGACTGCGATGCTGGCATGGGGAAATATGCGGCTTTGCCCCATCCCCGCAGACCATTTGGCACTTTGCTGCACCAAGGTAGGACCTGTGTTAAAGCTCACAAATCCACATGAATAGCCCAGTCAGTTAGAAAGCAGCTGTGTCAGATGAGGTCCTGGGGTAGAGTTTGGGGTGCTAACTTGGGGTCATTTGGTTGAGGGGTTCCTGGGATATGGCCCCCCACTCCAAAAGAAATGACCTGTTTTTACCATTTCACTTTCTTCTTGTACTCCTCTGCGCAGAGAGGCTAGACTCTGAGCAGTGCCCGCGTGGAGTGTCCATCACTACTGTGACCTGTGAGATCCAGCGTGTGGCACCGAGGACCAGCTGGCAACATGCATTATAGTTCTGCAGGGTGGTGGGACAGGCAACTGGAAGCAATGCCTGTCGGCAGGCTGGCTGGGAGAAAGGCAAAGGACCCGGTAGCCAAGGGCACAGTGACTGGGCACCAGCCATTCAAGTCTCCCCTTCCGCTGGTGATATTACTGTGCTTTCTTACTACTGACTAAGACCTCACAGCCCTGCCCAGGAGGAAGCAACACTCATTCTCACAATGCATTTGTAAATGGGGAGTCACCATCCAGTGGGTGTGTTTGGAGTGGAGTCTCACAGGGATCGGGTCTGGGCTCCTGCCGTTTTAATGGTATTATTAGTGGCCTGGGATTAAATAGAAAGGCCTAACTGATAAAGTTTGCCACCGACACAGAGATTGGGGGTGGGGGGTAACTTATGAAGAGGACAGGTCACTAGGACAGAGTGATCTGTAAGGGGGAAAATGTTAACAGTGAAGGTAATTAGCCATTAGGACAACCTGCCAAGGGTTGTGGTGGATTCTCCATCCATGGACATTTTAAAATCAAGACTGGATGTGTTCCTAAAACATCTGCTCGGGTGCAGCAGGTGTTGGGCTTGCAGCAGGAATGCATTCAAGGAAGGTCTCTGGCCTGGGTTATACAGAAGGGCAGACTAGAGGGTCACAGTGGTCCCTTCTGGCTTCAAGGGCTACGAATTCCCCCACTTTGCAGATGAGCTAACGGAACCGTTGTGCCCGGTCACCTCTACCAGAGCTGGGCCAGCCCCAGGGCTCTGCTGCCCCCAGGGCTCCTGTGCGGCCTGGGCATTGTGAGGCGGGCGGGCCTGACCCATCCTCACTATTGTCACATCCAGGAGCTCAAAAATCAACCCCCCAATATCATGAGATTGCCCCCAAAATCATGAGATGATTTTGTCTTTTGCCCTAACTCCCCTCGACTCCTCTGCCAGGGCGGGTGTGCGGCCTGCTGCTTGAAGAGACAACATCCAGGGCACACCTCTCCCTGGCTGCTCAGAGGGAGACTCCACTTACCCTCTCCTCACCCCTAAGACAGGGGAACTGCCGTCCATTTCCTGGTACCGGCTTCACCCCGCAGCAACACTGCCCTGCCTCCCGCAGCCCCAGGGCTTCTCCTCTGCCCAGGTCCCAGCAGCACCCCACACCCACCCGCCCCGGGACCCTCTCACTGCTCTAGGGCCAGACACCGAAGGCCGGGCTCAGCAGCAGGCAGGTCTGTGTCCCAGCCCCGAGGCTCTCGCACACAGCTCTGCCCACGTGCCCAGCCCTGAGTATCAGGGGCTCGGAGGAGCTTCCTGTGGCATCGCGACAGCTCCTCCTGCAGGCGCCCAAATCCTGCGCCTGGTGATCAGTGCACAAGTTGGCAACGCTGCGACACGGCCTTCCCCGGCTCCTTGGACGGGCCTCCCCTTCCCCACCCCCCAGCTCCCACCCCATCGCTGTCCTCTGCCCCTTCTCAGCCTCCTTCCTGCCTCTGCACCGCCAGCCTTCCTCCTGCCCCCACATCCCCCTGTACACCCAGCCTTCCTCCTGCCCCCCACAACCTCCCTCCTGCCCCCACATCTCCCTGTACACCCAGCCTTCCTCCTGCCCCCCTCAACCTCCCTCCTGCCCCCACATCCCCCTGCACACCCAGACTTCCTCCTGCCCCCACATCCCCCTACACACCCAGCCTTCCTCATGCCCCCCTCAACCTCTCTCCTGACCCACATCCTCCTATACACCCAGCCTTCCTCCTGCCCCCCTCAACCTCTCTCCTGACCCACATCCCCCTGTCCCCCTCTGCCTCCCTTCAGCCCCCCCCAGCCTCCCTCCTGCCCCCCCAATCCCCTACCCCCTCAGCTTCCCTCTTGCCCCCCATATCCTCCTGCCCCCTCAATCTGTCTCCTGCCCCCCAGCCACCCTCCTGCCCACACAAAGAGCAGGGCTTCCCCGGGCTCCTTAGTCGCTCGCATTTAATGTATTCTAATGCCTGCAGCTCATGCAATTTGTAATGCCACGATCTCTGTAATCCCTGTAATTAGAATTGTATAATTACCTATCTGATTGCTCCCGTTCTGTTCTCCTGCCAGCTGCGGTTGCATCAGCCTCTGTATCACGGCAGCATAGCTGCAGCCGCCCGCCTGGCTGAGGAGATTACACCCCCTTTCTCCAAACACTGATTTGTTTAACCAACATGGGTACAAATGGCTCTAATTAAAGTATTTCGCTTAATGTGCGGAGAGGGGCATCCCAGGCAAGGCGCTGAGGCTTATCCGGCAAGCGGCCCCATTGAACTCCTGCTGCATGGGACAGCGTTCCCAGTGGCTGGGGAGCGTTGCTTCGACACCCCGTGCTCTGTAGCCTCGGCTCTCCCCTAAAAGAGGCCCCTAAAATCTATCCAACTACAAATATTCTTCCTCCCAGACCACTGGCCCCTTCGCCTTTCCCCCGTAAGAGAGTTCTGATCACGGGGCACGGAACCGGCCTCTTGCCCCCACATCCCCCTTGCTGTACAAGGCCTTCCTCATTGTTTCTCCTGCTCTCAGGGAGTTTGCTGCATGCACACGCACTGCCCCTTACACAACATGCATACACACGTGTGCACTGTCTCTCTTTCACACACACACACACACACACACACTTATTTGCCAGTGTCGCGTCTCCTTCCTCCCTGGAAGCAGCTCTGGGAGACACTGATTGTCTGGCTGCATTTAGCCCTGTTGCACCCCTGGGCCCAATGCTACCGTCAGAGGTGGGCCTCCGCTCCATGGCTCCAGGAGGGGTCCTGCACAAGAGGACGCTGAGAGCAACACTCTCCCATGGCCAGATAGTTATAGACACAGGGCCTGATCCCACAAACTGTCTTGCCTTGCTGAGTCTATGAGACCTAGGGACATTATATGGGCGGCAGGAATATTGGGATTGTTTACCAAGGACCCTGAGCTGTCTCGCCTGCTGTCTGCCCCCCAAGCCACTGAGCCGCTTCGAACAGCTCCCGTTCGCTTTAAAAACAGCCCACCAGACAAATGTTTCCATCTCCTTCCCAACCTCAGTGTGGCATTCCTCCCCAGATCACATGGGGCGAGGTGCCGGCTAAAACTCTGACAATGCACTGCACTGCCTCAGAGACAGACAGCTGTTTTTTTAATAAAGCGGATCAGGAGAGTATTTTGGGACTTTCCCTCAGTAACTGAGGGCCTGCTCAATGGATAGCTGTAGCTCACCAGGGATCTAGCTTAGCCGTGCGCTGGGCTCCTCCTGGCCCATCCCCTGGGCAGAGAAAAACAGAACCCACCATTTGTCCTACCCAAGTAAAAAGCAGATTATTATTGTTTGTATTACCACTGGGCCTAGAGGCTCCAGCCAGGGGTGGGGCCCCATTGTGCAGGGTGCTGCACACGGCCAGTCCCCGCCCCAGAGAGTCTCAGTAAACAAAGGAAGGGCTGCTGTCCCCACTGTACAGAATAGTGCTGAGGCTCAGAGACAGTCAGCTTATGACAGACCAGGCAACCAAACCTAGGTTTTCTGCATGCGAAGCCAGAGCTGTAACTGCCTGGCCAAAGCTTCCCACTGCACCACTGGGTTTCCCAAAGAACCCCCTTCCTGGGGGCAGCCAAGGTACCACAGGGGCCTGGTTACTCTGGTTAGTCTCCCCTCACTATTGGCCGGGCAGGAGCTGCAGTGACAGACACAGCTCTGATGTGCCAGGCCTCAGAAAAACAGCTTCGGAAATTCCCTATGGCAAGGGTGGGGCAGCTTCATTACAGACACTGCAGCACCCCAGGGCCCCAAGAGCTGAGCATCTTTCTCCAGTCTCAGCTCCAGTGTGGGCATGGAGCCTCCATTGGCCCTGCCGGCTGCAAACACGTGAGCGGGGAGCATCCCTCCCTGTCTCCGACGGGCAGTGGTGCCTTTGGCCAGAGGAGGACATCAAATGCCATTGGAGAGAAGGCTCTGCATAAATGATCTAAGGAGAGCGGGGAACACAGCTGATGCCCTGGGCTCCCATTGCGGGATCATTGTGGCTGCCCACAAACCTTAGCTTGCTCCCCAGAGGAGGGAGATGTATCAGCTTGTGCTACTCCCTCGCTTAAACTCTCTGTTCATTAACTCCACCCAACCTCATTAATCAAAGCTGCAATGAAACGAGCCCCAGAGAACACCAGGCTTCCCCCTCTGTTTCCAGCCTGCTTTAATTACATTCTCAGTGGGAGGGCTTCCTGCACACACACACACACACACACACACACACACCCCACCAGGCCCATTGTGCTGCCGAGGACCTAGGGACGCTGGCCGCAAAGGCTCCAGGTCACAACCTGGCCATAGGAAAACAGACATCTTGACCTCTTCTTTGTGTCCACTCGGCAAGTACGTGTGGCTTTCCAGGCTCTGAAGTGCCCCCACTGACAGTCTGAAGAATGAGTCAATTAGTCATTTCATCCCAAGTGCCATCTCTCCATGGCGGCCCCAGCCCCACAAGGAGACAGCTGGCTGGAGCGGGACAACAGAGGTCTCGCCAGTTGCACTGGTCAGCCTCTGAGCTGCATTAACAGCCAACCGTTTAATACCCCCAACAAGCACCCCTCCGACCCCGTGGCACAGCTCCGTGGGCTGGGCTGTCTCTGGAGTAGAGAACACGCTCAGCTAGGGAACTGCAGCCCTGCCCGTGCAGGAGCATGGACGTTTCCGGGGGGCAGAGGCTAGGAGCAAACCCTAGAGTTAAAGGTGAAGTGGAGCCTCCATTGTATCCACTCGTCTCAGTTGCAGGCTGAAAATTGTCCGGATCTGCTCTCTGCTCGGGGGCAAAGCACAGGGGAAAGTGCCCCCAGAGCCCCAGCAGTTGGGTCTGAGTTCTGCAGGTGTCACAATAAACAATCCAACGCACGTCTCCTGCAGGCTCCAATCCGAGATGTGGAACAGCGGGGCCGACCCTACTCAAACGGGGGGGCCACGTGGATCTCATTGGAGGAAATGGGCTGCAAAGCTCTGAGCTTCTGGGCGTGAGGAGCATTGTCAGGCATGGCCAGTAGGATTTTCAGGCACTTAGCCCCTCAATCTCTGGAGTGGATGTGAACGGCCAGGGCTTTCCAGACCCAGCAAACCTCACAGAGCACATGGGGGTGCTGGGATAGCTACATGCAGCTTGTGTGAGGCTTTGTGAGCTTTGTGTGGGGCTCAGACGCTGCGGTGCTGAGCGTGGTGGGAAAGCTTTACAGCACCTCCCAGGCAGGAGGAATAGGAGTGGCCCTGCTCCCAGAGAGGGAAGAGCACAGACTGGGCACCCCTCACTTCTATCCCTGCCTCTGGCCTCGGCAGCACTTACAGGCCCAGATTCTCTCCAGGGTCCCCACTGGCAGGAGCCAGCACAGACTGGGGCTGTGCAGTAGCAGAACCCCCACAAGCATGGCACTTGCAATCCCAAACCTATTGCACCCTCCCCCTTGGAGCGAGGAGCTGGCACCTCCTAATCCCATTCACACAGAAGGAGGCAAACATCTTGAGGGACTGACAGTGACTTCACTAGAGAATGCAAAGTAGCCGTGGGGGGGCGGAGGGGGGTGCTCAGGGAGGGTGTGTCAGTGTCAAAAGCCCATGGGCTGCGCCTTCCCTGCCCTCCTGGGCAGCCAGCATCAGGGATCCCAGCTCTGGGTGGGAGCCAGTAAATGCGGAAATGTAACAAACATGCACCAGCATCACCAGGGCAAGCAAAGTCAAGGAGCACACACTGCACCTTGCTCCCCTGGCCACCGCTCTGCATCCTCATCAGGGCCGTAAGCACACAGCCCTAAATCCATGCACACAGCTGCAGCTCCAGCCAAGCCAATCCTCAGGATCCCAGTGGCCTCCCAATGACAAATGACACGGAACTGCAACCCACCCAGGTAGAGCCAGCATGGGCAGGGGTGCTGGTCTCGGCTCTGGGACACCCGGCCAGCCAGGGCTGGGGGAGACTCCAGCCCGCACAGGCCCCACATGCGAATCAGGCCTCTCATGCGAATGGGAAAGGCCTGGGATGGCACTGCCTGAATTGCGGGTTGGGTTCATTTTGGGTGGGGGTGCTCACTGCCATCACACAGGGCTCAGGGGGACACGCAGGCTCCCTCACAGGTGAGAGCAGATGCTGGTGGCCTGGCTGTGTCTCACGCTCAGCCACTGGACACCTGCAGCAGGGAGCCCACCCCCAGGACAGACACTCATTGCCCCCCGTAAGGGACTTCAGTGGAGACGCTAAGGAGTGAATGGGGCCAGGAGCCTGGACCTGCTCCCCCCCTCCTGCCACTGCCCATGCTGCACCAGGCCCCAGACCTGCCAGCCTGCCCCTCGCCCGCTCCCCCGGGCCCTGCAGATTGGTGTCTACAAGACGTTTTCTAGGCTCCCTTTTCTCCCCTCGGCTTGGAGCCAGGGCCGTGTCCAGTCCCCAGCGCATCCCTTGTTGGGAGCACTAGCTGGGCAATGGGCTGGCTGCCATCTGTTCTGCACCTGGTCACTGTCCACCGGTCATTATGCTTTAAGCTACTGCAGACAATAAAGTGGGCCATATATCAAAGAGCTGCTCAGCCCTCCCCCTGCCTGCCGCAGCTCCCCCTGCCCCCAGGCTGACAGACCCATGAGCTGCTCTGACATCACCCTCTGAGCTCGCCCGGCCCCTGCCACACGCCCCTGCGCTCGCCCGGCCCCACCTGTGCTCGCCTGGCCTCTCCCACATGCACCTGCACTCACCTGGCCTCTCCCACACGCCCCTGCGCTCGCCTGGCAGTTCCCGCGCTCACCTCCCCTTCCCTGCACTAGCCTCGCCTCCCTGTGCTCACCCGGCCCCTCCCGCGCTCACCTCCCCTTCCCTGCACTAGCCTCGCCCCCCTGTGCTCACCCGGCCCCTCCCGCGCTCACCTCCCCTTCCCTGAACTCACCCGGCCGCTTCCATGTGCCCTGTGCTCTCCCAGCCCCTCACTCACTCACCTCCCAGGGAGAAGAATCCCCCCCCCCCGAAGAAAGGGCTTGGGCATGTAGGCAGCTGGGGAGGGGCCCAGTTCACTGCACATGGGAAGGGCAGGGGTGCATCCCTCCTGCCCCGGAGGAACCCGAAAGGAAAGTGTGCATGGAGCTTGGGGAAAGGGGGTTCCGCAGCAGGGTGGGGGACATGGAGCCGTCACTCAGCGGAGGGTGATATTCTTTCCGGGGGATGCGGGGAGGAATCCCATTGGAATTTTGGCCCCCCCAGCTCGACAGACCATTTGGCTCCAAAGGCCAGCCTGCTCCCTCTGAATCCTGCCCCACCTACCCAGGGGAGTCACGCTGTGCCCATGGGGAGCGAGGCGAGGTTTGGCGGAGCCACTAGACCCACTCAGGGTTAAACCAAGGTCATTCGAGGTCATTCCCAAGGACAGGCGTGTCTGCATTCACTGGCTATGTGCCACTGGGCCTCGCCAGCCCCCGTGGAAGGGGAACAGGGGGAAGGGGAACAGGGGGGAAGGGGCTGGGCAATGGGGGAAGAGGAGGGAAGGGGGTCTAGGGACAGTGTCTGTGAGATAGCGTCTCTGTGGAGATGGGGTCCGCACCTCGGGGAAGCGTGGAGATGGCTCCTGCCCCGCACTGATGGTGGAAGGTCTCGCACTGGCTGTTGCTCTGGGGAGTGAGGTGGGGGAAGTGGAAGCTCATGAGGGCTCTGTGGGGCCGGGGAAAGCAGCTCACACCCCAAAATCTAACTGCCCCTCTCAAAATCCCCCTATGCTGGCCCTGCGAGATGCCTGGCGTCTGGGCTGGCTCCAATAGCCCCGGGGCAAGCTGCGTGCTCTCCGTGCCGAGCTCCCGGCAGCCCCTCTTTGCAATCAGCCCGGCGCAGCACGCTAATGAGGCGCCGTGTGATGGGAGCATGGCGTGGCACGCTGCATGCCCATGGGTGTGTTTGGGGACGTTCCAGAGAATTACTCCACTGTCTCCAGCTCGCTCAGCACCTGCTCTTCCCGTCCTTGGGGCAGCCTGGCCTGAGGTGTTACCGGCCCCCCTGAGACAAGGCTCAGCTGGGGCTGCAGTTGGTAAAGAGGTCCGCAGAGAGGAGCGGCCAGGCTAGACTCCCCCTTTACACTGAACCAGAACAAGGGAGGAGCAATAAATCTGGAGCAGATGCTGTCCGATGAGCTGGCTGACAGGACAGCGGCTGCCAGGGGCTCAGGCTGGGGGGACGTTCAGGCTCGTTCAGACTCTTCAGCAGGACCAGCCTGCAGCTCCCTGCCCACCTTCTGCTGGGGACCAGGCCCCGCTGGTGCACGCAGGGCTGGCAGCTCTGCCAGGTGGCAGGGGAGCGTTGAGGCAGCTTCTGTTTGTATGAGGCGGAAGGTGGCAGACACCCCACACAGCAGGCCACTGTCTGTACCACGCTCGTCACCCTGGTACCAGAGCAGCTTCCACACTCACGCAGCATGCGGAGGGTGTCACCCGGCCCCCCCTCACCTGTCACTCAGCCAAACTCAGCAGAGCTAGTTGTTTCACTCTTTCTGCGTCCACCAGTCCATCCAGCCCCTGATCATTTCTGTGGCTCGTCTCTGAACATCCTCCAACTTGTCAGTGTTTGAGCACAATATCAACAGGGCAGGGGCCCCCAGGGCATTGTAATCAGCCTGACAGCCTCCCTGCATGGTGATGGCATGGCTCTGATATGAAGGCCAAAACTGCCTTGGTCTTTTGTTCCGCCAAAGAACACTGCAAACTCCTTTCTAACTTGTTCGCTGACATCCGGAGATTTCTCACAGCTGTTACACCTTTCCAGGTTTCTGCCTCCCCTGGGGTAGCTGGAATGTAAATGATTTTCCCCATCTGCATTGGCTGCAAGACGCCTAACGCCCCCCGTTGTATTGCTTTCACTGTCCTGACGCAGAGAAAGTGATACAACTGCAGTCATACGGGTTACAGGTGCTTATTCCGGTGTAGCTATTCCTGGGAAGGAGGGGGAATAAGCTCTACTGGTATAAAGCACCTTTGTACTGGTACAGCAGCATCCACACACGGGGCTCTCTTAGTATAACTATTCTGGCAAAAAAATCACAGCTCGACTCACTTCATTACACCAGAACAAACACTGTGTGCAGCCCAGGCCCCAGCACACTGTTGTCAAATGTGTCTAAGTGGTTTAGGAACCTCAGTCCCATTTTATCAGTGAGGTAGGGGCTCAGGATGCTGCATGACACTGACAGCCAGTGGGATTTAGGCTCTGAAGGGCCAATGTTGCTTGTGAAAATGGGACACCGGCTTGTACATTGCTCAGGTGCTTTTGAAACGTTTGTCTTAAAACTCCCAGGCTTAGCTCCCGCTGAGGTTTCCAGCAGCAGCAGGCCCCTTTGTTTTGTTCTGGGTGGTCCCCGCTGCCTGTAACTCCATTCAGTTTTGCATTATCTATGAATTTCATTACCCCGCTGTTTACTCCTGCTCTCCTGTTAATGAGACTGGTCTAACGCTGATCCCTGCAGGACCTAATACACACCTCCCTGCAAGCTGATCCATAGCTCTTTATCTGTCCCCTTTTTACAGCCTTTTAGCCAGCTTCCAGTGACAGATCCAAGCCACTGTGAATTAAGGTTTCAGGTAAGATGCTGTGGGATCCAGAATCAAACACTTGCCGATACCCCAGTACATCACTGTGAGGTCCTGCTCGGGACACCCAGAACTGTGAGCCACGGTGTTACCCCTCTGGCTCAGTGAGCGAGAGCTTTGCTGCCAGCCAGCTCCTCAGGACTCTGCTCATCCAAACCTTGCCTTGCAGGTAAAGTTCCCCACCCTTTTTATATAAATGAATGTAAATGTATACGTCTAGGAACAAAGACTGCAGGCCACACTTACATGATGGAGGACTCTATCCTGGGAAGCAGTGACTCTGAAAAAGATTTGGGGATCCTCGTGGATAATCAGCTGAACATGAGCTCCCAGGATGATGCTGTGGCCAAAAGGGCTAATGCAATCCTAGAATACATAAACAGGGGAATATTGAGTAAGAGTAGAGAGGTTATTTTACCTCTGTATTTGGCACTGGTGTGACCGCTGCTGGAATCCTGTGTCCAGTTCTGTTGCCCGCAGCTGAAGAAGGATTTTGATAAACTGGAGAGGGTTCATGTAAGAACCACAAGAATTATTAAAGGATTGGAAAACACGCTTTGAGTGAGAGACTCCAGGAGCTCGATCTGTTTATCTTAACAAAGAGAAGCTTAAGTCAGAGTCTATAAGTACCTACATGGGGAACAAATATTTGCTAATGGGCTCTTCAATCCAGCGAAGAAAGGTCTAACACATCCAATGGCTGGAAATTGAAGCTAGATGAAATCAGACTGGCAATAATGTGTCAATTTTTAAGTGGGAGTAATTAGCTACTGAAACAATTTACCAAGAGTTGTGGTGGATTCTCCATCACTGACAGTGTTTAAATCAAGATTGGATCTTTTTCTAAAAGCTCTCCTCTAGGAATTATTTGGGGGCAGGTCTCTGGCCTGTGTGATACAGGAGGTTAGACTAGATGATTATCATGGTCCCTTCTGGCCTTGGAATCGATAAATCTATAAGAACCAAAAACAGAGAGAGAGAGAAAGCAAGCTGTTCCTTAAAAGAGAGGGGCACAGCTCACTCCACCTTTACTGTTAGGCTCTCTGTCTGCAGATTGACTGCTGCTAGGTCCAGATCACATGCATATCTAGTGTGCAAGCAGGAACAGGAAACCCCATAGCACTGATAGTGACAGCTGACAATTTCAGTACAGTTTTCAATACACTGCAGTACCCGAGTTGTCGGTACGGTGCTGGAATTCAATCTCTGTGCAGGTCAATCCAGAGCCTCTGGGAGGCCAACAGGGCCTTTCCACTGACCTCACCAGGCTTCAGACAGACCCTAACTTTGTTAAAAAGAAGAAGAAAAATCCCTTTGGCTTGCCCCTTCCCATTGTTGGTGGCAGCCCCTAGGCAGCTGCTGAAGGCCGGCGTGAAGCCGCCTAGCAGAGCTGGGTTAGTGTCACAGGAAGCAGAGGGCGAACAGTTCTGATCTGTGTGGCGTGTAGCCCCCAGCTTTGGTCCTTCCCTTCCAACAGCACAGGAAGGCTCCAAAATGCTCTCCGCAGAGATCAAAGGATTTCCAGCCTCGCGGACACTTCTTGATCTCAGGGAAGGGCAAAGCCTTTCAGGCCACCGTGGTTTGCTGGCTTCAGCTTTAGAATGAGGGCAGAGACATTACTTGCAGCATCAGAGACAAGGACAGGCGCTCCAAGCACCATAGAAAAGACAGGGGTGAGATCCCCAGGGAAGCCGGCACCCCCGGACAGACAGAGAGAGCTCCAAGGAAATGAGCACAGGCAGGCAGCGCGAGACGTCACCTGCTGTCAGGGGACACTGTGAGGTTAGACCTCGGTTAGAGAGTGACTCTGCAGCAGGAAGCATGGCGCAGTGGTTAGGGCACCTACTCAGACTCGGGTGCTGCGAGTGGAGCTCCCTGATCCCTGCGCGTAGGGGTAGGCTAGCCCTGCCCCACCTCTGCGTGGCGTTGAGGACGATTACACTGCGCCCTGGGAGGTGCAGGGAGCTAGGTCACGGCTGCGTGGAACGGTGGCCCGGTGTTTGGAGAGACTGAACCTTCCACAGCTTGATATTGTGCCGCCATGAGTCCAGCCTTGCGGCCTCACCAGCTGGCGTGTGATGGGGCAGCAGTACCCACACGGACTGGCCTCGGCTGCTCCCAGGAGACGAAGGGTGGCTTGGCCAGAGAGGGGCAGTGCTCAGTAGGGCAGGGCTCTCCCAAGCACTGAGTCCCTGTGCTGAAGGAGGTAGCGTGACTTCGTGATTCTCTCTCCTTCTCACGGGGGCTCAGTTCTGGCACCTGCTGGACAGACGACAGCACCAGCCCGGCCCTGTCTGTTCCACGGAGACACGCGCCATGCAGAAGCACCGGGCTCCCCTACATCTCGTGCTGCCCTCCCCACGCCCACTCGCTGCCCTGGGGGTGGCACAGGCACATGCCAAGACTTCAGTGGCTCAGGGTAGACCTGAGAGCAGCCTCCCATGCTGGATATGCCACCAGCCCTGGGGAGCTTTCCTTCCCTGGGAGACGGTGACCCAACCCATGCCCTCCCCCATGCTCTCCCAGGAGCTGTGAGAAGAGACGGGGGCAGGGGTAGCTGAGAGTGACTTCCAAGGGTGGGCAGGCGCTGGGGGCTGGGCTGGTACACGCAGCAGGCTTGGCCCTGGCACGCTGGCTTTCGAGGTGAGGCAGCCTCACGCACCACACAGAACTTCAATGCCAAGAATCTGTTCCTCCCTCCCCTCACCCCAGCCCATCTCCCCGGTTCCCTCCCACGAGCCGGGCTTGCTGCCCTCTGAACCGTGCTGCGAGCATGTGAAAGGAGCTGGCAGTCCCCAGGGAGCAGCTGGTCCCCACCATAAAAACTACCATCCCCCTGGGCACCCTGTCTGGTTGTGGCTGTGTGACCCCTGCCCCAGCTGCTATACAACTGCATGGGGGCTGGGGGCGTCTTACTGCCCGTTGCTCCTACCCCGGCCACATGGGGCCCTTTTACATTGTCCTAGCCCAGACAGGCCCTGAGTGCTGAGGCATATGGAAAAGTGGAGAGGGGCAGTGCTGCCATGTGGCAAAACTGCAGCGCTTGCCCTCCAGGGCTGTCAGTCCAGCACCTTGCACCCCAAAATAAAATCAAAGTGTGGCCAGCTCCTC
This sequence comes from Chelonia mydas, assembly GCF_015237465.2. Lineage (NCBI taxonomy): Eukaryota > Metazoa > Chordata > Testudines > Cheloniidae > Chelonia > Chelonia mydas. Next base: position 2,587,095 of record NC_051262.2, read on the forward strand.
CCCTGGGGCCTCCCAGCCCTTCCGCGGCTCGTCACTAAATACAGCCACCGCCAAAGGTTTAAAATATGCAGCTCAGTGCGGTGTGGACATGGGGAAACGGCACGAGCCACTCACTGCCGATCCAGCCCTCTGCACATGGCTGTCGTCTTTGGGGCGTCACTTAGAGACACAGCTTCCAACCAGCTGCTTCCCAAAGCACTGATCTACTCCAGGCCCCCAGAGCAGCAAGCCCAACCCTGCAACCAGGAGGGCCACGCATGAAGGGAGAGAGGGTGAGAGAGGAGAAGCAGTTCTCCTCCAACCCCTTCTCTGAGCGCAGGGTGCCTGGGCCAGGACAGTGCCACGGCTAGAACTAGGCAATGCCTAGGAAGCAATCCTCCCTCCAGCTCAGTGTCTTCCAGGGAGTAAGAGCTCCCTCTAGAGTTCTCAGCTAGCATAGCCCCTTCCTTGCCCTGTCCCCATGCAGTGCATCGGACAGAACATCCCCAACTTCATAAACTCTGGAATAGTGAGATCCCGGGGGCACTTCCAGACATGCTGCTGCCATGCCTCCTCTCCACAGGCACCAGTGAGCCATGCTCTTTGCAGGGGAAAACACCCAGTGCGATCAGATCACCCTAGCACAGAGCGGGAAATGACACATGATGCTGCCAGGCCTTGCGCATGGTACGAGAGAGAGCAGCCGTAGAGCAGGGACCTCGCTCTGCTCGGGGCTGCACAGGTCCCTCTGCGCTCCCCGCCTGCTCAGCACCTTCAGCCCGGTTCAACGCCCCACCCAGGCACACTGCAGCATCGAGCCCTGAATGCCACCACTGCAAAAATTGCACATGGCCCCAAGGCAGCTTCCCATTGTTCGGAGGAGGCTGGCCATGCAGGGTCTGGAATCTGCAGGCTGTGGGCAGGTGCTGCTCGCTGTGGTTGGGAGCGAGGGCACGTGCCTCATTCAGAGCCCAGGGTGCAGCGATGCCAACCCTACAAGGGCAATAGGCCACCGGGGAGTTAAACAATGGGCAAATCGCCGGGGCTTGGCTCTGCCTTCTGATATTTTAACTTTTCCAGGAATGCTTCCTGCCCTCAGTTGACACATGATCTTTGCAACCTACACACCAAGCACAGTCTCTCTGCCTGCTGGTGCAAGGGGGCTCTTCCCATGGGCGGGATAGCTGCCGTTCTACCCCTCTTCTTCCCTCGCGGCCTCCTGCCCCTGCACTGTCCCCTGCTCTCCCTCTCTTCTCAGTTTGGGGCACCTAGCTTTTGAATCTGTTGGCTTTGCTGCACTGAGATTCTCAGATGTTAGTGTTCTCAGGATATCAGCAGGAAAAGGACATTTCCTGAAAGCACCGCGGCTGGTGGGTGTGCTGAGAAACCGTGAATGCATCAGGGCACTGCCTATGTAGCTACCCTCTGGCCCTCTTTGCTGTAGTATCTGAGAGCACTTGCTTGGTATGTCCCTGAACCCCAGCAGCACCAAAGAAAGGGACCAGCTAGTGCAATGAGCCGTGTCTCGGGGCAGTTCTAGTGTGTCAGATGATCTCTAAGCCTGTGTCCTTTCAGACCGGGACAAAGGACATCATTGTGGTGACCTGGGTGCTATTCCCTTACAGGAGAAGAAGCACTTCACATGGGTGGAAGGTTCTTCCCAGTCACCTAGAATTCTTTATTGGTTAACCACTTCCCTCCACCCGTGGTTCAGCCATGCCTCTCGCTCAGGGTGATGGGTCCAGGCCAAATTGGGGATCTCAAGCCACAGCCGTTTTTCATTATCTAAAGGACCCAATACATTTGATCCATGCGTATAATTGAGAAATGGGTGAACAGAATTTGGGTCAAGACAGAGCAGGTGCCATTTCAACCCCAGAGGAAAATGCAGTAAGAAATGGCTGCACATGGGGTTCTCGGGGCGCTGGCTTTTTGACTATATCTAGCTATATGGTGACATAGCCACTAGCAATCCCCACGGGGATGGGCGACCAGCAGAGGTCAAGGTTCTGCCACCCTCAAGAGATTTTACAAGTATTCTCTGAACTAGCAGAATGAGGTTGGGCCGAGTACGCGATCCCGTGGCTTTCAGTGGCGATGTGATTAAAAACCCCAGGGAACCAGCACAGCAAGACCGTTGAAGGCTGCGTGCCCATTACTGCCATACCCAGTGCTGCAGTACGGCGGGGCAGTTCCAAAGCAGCTGAAGAGAGCTGGGCTAATTGCCATCCAAAGAGAATCTGCTGGTTGCCCAGTTCTGCACTCGGAAGCGAGGAAAGGCCACCACTCAGACAGCACTAGCGCTGCCCCCTCTGCATTGCAATCGTCATTAATTACAGGATCATCCACTAGTTATCAAGCAATGCAATGCAACCTCCGAGAATTCCTTCCATGGGCTTCGCTATGCATGTGCAGCCTCCCACCTTACCGGTCTGATTCTTCTTTATCGAAAGGAAGTTTGCTGTCAGAAGCCTGGCCTGTAAGATGGGAGGCGGGCTTGTGGTTAAAAGACTCCAGCCATCCGGGTTCGGCACCTAGCTCTGTCACAGATTCACTGGCGAAGTCCCTCCAGCTCTCAGGCACGGCTGTGAAACGAGGGGGGATATTTCATTCCTTTTCCCCACCCTGTGTGGATTGTGAGGTCTCCGCCAGCTCTCACTGACTGTAGGGATAGCACCTAGCACACGGGGCCCTGCAAGGAGACCCTCCTGGAGATTTCCTGCCATTTAGCCCCTCCCCGTGTCTTTATAGTAAGATGCCTGAATGAAGCGCCCCTGAGGGTGCTGAGCCTGTAGGGACTGAAAGAATTCCCGCTGTCCTTTGATCCCAAGCCCCTCCAAGTAGCAGCACGTGGCCACGGTTGCTCTTGGGGGTGTGAGGCAACACACGTCTTTCCTCATGCCAAAACTCAGTGTTTCTCCCTCTGTCGATGGTGGGGGGACGGGCTGGAGTAAATCCGTCCTTTGCCAGAGGTTTAATTAATAAGGTTGGTTTATTTACAGGGTAGGCCCAAAGGTTGGCCAAAGAGATTTCTTCAGACAACAGCAAACAACAAAGATTTCTGAACTCCCACTGCCAGCCCCCCGCTCTAATCCACTCTGGGCCCAGCCACGCTGGGAACCAAGGCCCCCAAACAGACATAAACACAAGCTGTCCCCTTGATAGAAAAGGGGAGTTCTTAACCCAGAGAGGCCTTTCCCCCTGGCTGCACACAACCCTTCTGCACCTTACTTCTCATCCCTCCTCTCCCCTCTCGCTCACTGGCAGAGGTATTGCAAGGTCACAAGCAGCCCTGAATTGGACTCGGGTGCCCATATTAACCCAAGGTTACCTCTTGCGGTTCATAGGAAAACGGGCTTTCACCATTCTACGATGGACGTACCTGCCTTCGACCGCCCCGCCAGAACTGTCAGGTCTGACTTTGTCATACGGCCCTTGCAGCGTCTTGTCCAAGCACCGCAGTGGGTGAATTTCTCCTAGGATTCCCTTCCCTGGGGCGCTTGTCTGGTGAGGCCAGCGCCCACTGTGTGTGTGTGTCTCAAAGGCCTCACCCAGTGCCCCGCAGCACCACCCAGGCCGAATCAGATGGAATGTAAAATCCTTCCAGCCTCTGATGGGGTTGCTCAGTGAAAAATAATCTCCACGAGAGCATCCGTGATTCCCAGATGAGAGCAAAGCAAACGCCCTCTCTCTGGACCGCACGCAAAGCCCCAGCACTAGGTGCCAGATTCTGCCCCTGCCGTGCTAGCTGAACCTTCCCGCACAGGTGGCAGCTTCTGACCCTACGTGACTTGCCTGAGTGACGCCTCTGTGCCCAGTGCCACACGGCTACAGGCGGGATCTGTGGAGACCCCTGAGCTGGAGCAGCCCTGGTGTAGATGGAAGGGGACCAACACAGGGTGGTTTCCATGAAGGCACGTGGAATGTGCTTCCCTCCCTTGGCCCAGCCCAGATCTATGGACAGGCTGCAAGACTTGCTTTGGCCGTGGCGGGAGGGGCAAGATGGGTTATTTTACTGCGGGTGAATGTGGTGGGTTAGAGATATCTGGGCAGGCTATTGGTATGGTATTGTACTGTGTCTTAAGTGCTGATGGTTATAGTTTAATTATGGTGAGTATGAATGGTTAACGCGCCGAGAGCTTTCGATGGGCACTTTGATTCGTTGTATAGTTAAATGCATACAAGTAATTAAAAGACAGAACACACAACATACGACAGGTTTAGAGGAGCAGCCGTGTTAGTCTGTTTCCACAAAAACACCAGGAGTACTTATGGCACCTTAGAGACTAACAAATTTATTACAGCGTAAGCTTTCGTGGGCTACAGCCCACTTCATCGGATGCATAGAATGGAACATATAGTAAGAAGAGATATATAGATACACACATACAGAGAAGGTGGAAGTTGCCATACAAACTGTAAGAGGCTAATTAAGATGAGCTTATTTGGTTATTAACACTTTAATTCATTGTCACTAGGTGGCAGCATTTGTCCCCTAGAAGAGTGACCCAGAACACGGGAGCCTTTGGCAGCCAATCTTCCTCCACGTTTCTGGTCTTCACGCAGCCTCAAGAAGCGCTGTAGAGCATCCTGTCCAGTCAGCCACCTCCTGGACCCACGCTCATCGCGAGTGTCCCCTGCTCCTGGCATGTGGCACCAGTCCCTGCAAAACTAGCTTCAGCAAACTTCCTCCGCTCATCCACCTGCCTGGCCCACAAACTCAATTTTCCTTCGTCCACTCGTCCTGACGATGTCAGGTCTCCCTCTGGGTATGCTGTAAAATCGGGCGATTGCGTGTGTGAGGTAGAGCTAATGCGCAGCAACCACCTGCAGCATTTCAGTCACTTTCTAAGTGACGTTCAGCGTCCCTCGTAGTCACGCTGCCCAGATATTCCACGTGCTCAGCGCACTCCAGTGCCTCCTCAGATTTGGGTAAGAATATCTTCGCCTTAGATGTGACCATTGTCTTTGTCTGTTTGTGGGATATCTTTAGATCTAACTTCTCTGCTTCCACTGCTAATCCTTCTAGCAGTTTTTGCACCTAATGACTAATGTCATGCATAGGCTTGCAGTTTGAGGGGGCAACACCCCCCTAACACCCTCCAAACTATGCCCACGGTTACCATTCTGCCTTAGCTTCTAAGCTGCATATCAGCTCCCTTACACACCAGCCTGTCTGCTTTGCCAGCCAACTCCTCAGGACACTGCCCGTCCAAACCTTGCCTTGCCAGTGACAATCAGTGAACCCCAGTTCCTGAGTTCCCCCGAGATGTCTCCCTGCAGTGTCCAGCCCCTCTCCCTGCAGCACTCACAGGAATGATCAAGTTCACTGCCTCCAAAGAGACAGAGCACTCCCCAGCCTCCTAGGGTCACTGAAAACTCGCACTCCACTTCAGTACAGCAGCACTGAGATGGTTTACAGTAAAACTAAGAAAATGTTTATTAATGAAGAACAGAGATTTAAACGATACAAAGCAAGAACAAAAAAGGCGTGTCTGGTTACAAACAAACAAAATGCTTTCTAGCAAGTGAAACATAATTTTAGCAAGTTACAATCTTTCCCTAACCAGTTTCCTTACTCACATCAAGTTACCAGGATCCCTAGACTGCCAGACTAGGGGATCCAACTTTCACAGGCTCAGAAGGTGCTGTACTCTGTGTGCCCTCTGATGGATAACTAAAGGGTTTTTTGCTCCCTTTTTATTACCCAAAGTCCATTGTCTCTGTCCCAAGAGGCAGGAGGCCTTTCTGGGGTGCAGATTCTGTCCTCCGGTGTGATTGTTAAACAGTCTTCTCTCACACTCATTCAGCCTGATGGCTTTGTTTACCTTATAAGTAAATGTACTTTCATTGTCTTCTACCTGCAGCCATGCCAGTCAGACAGGTAAATACACATTCCTTTGTCTAAGGCAGGCGGGGTTCATACTCTGCCTCCCATACTCATTTCAAGAACATATTTCTAGCACAACACGAAGAATAAATAAAAATGATAATAACCGATGACAATACACAAGAAAGAACTTGGGTAAGAACCAGCAAGCATAGAGCGATTACTTCTGGAAGCACACAAGCATGAGATGACCTTTCAGCTGCAGATAGCATGTTAGCTAGGAATTGCAGGTGCAGTATCAAAAATGTGATGTGCTCCACTTGATGAAACCCAACCCGAGGATCTGGAAGAAGCAGTGACAATACAGGTAAGCGTGATAAAGGCATTGCGAGGAATAGGCGATGATAAATAGCTATGAATGAAATGCTAAAGCAGTAAACAAGCGCTAAGTGATATACACTTCCCATCTGCCCAATCTCACTACAACAGTGAGTTTTCAGTGATTTAAGGGGTTGTGATGGGGTGTACTGGCCAGAAGGGGGTAACGAAGGTCTGTGGGCCCTATTAACCCTGCCCTGCTACATCTGCCATACATGTAGGTCAGACAGGAAGGAGAACAGAACATATCTCTGCCTGATTACAGCCAGGAACCTAAGTCCACTCGCCAGCTAGACACACGTCCCTCGGGCCCGAGAAACTGGGCCCAGGGAGACTGACTCGGTGACTGTTTGTTCAAAGACAGGCACTGAAGGGAAGCGTGGTGTCCTGCTCTGATGAAGCAGGAATTTTCTGCGATATTTTTATAAATCCTTGGCTTGCCTCAGTTTCCCTCTGCACATTGCATTGTTACCCAGTGGGTGCAAAAGTGTTAACACTGCTCCTGGACCAGCACAAGAGACAGAGGGGTGTGTATGTGTGTGTGAGACCTCGCTGTCTGGGCGGAAAGAAGAGAGTTATTAAATAACTGGCTGAAACCAACCCAAACCAATAGAAGGTCCAGCAAGACCAAGGGACACCCCAATGACTGAACAATCAGCACATAAAGACTGCAAGCAGGGCTTGGGAACCAAGCGGAAAAACAAGGTGTCAAGGGACTGGAATGAGGACTGCCCGTCCAGAGGGTCTCAGGAGCCTGGGGCCCTGGGGAGATGGAGGGGATGGAGAGAGAACCAGAGACGGACTCCATCACAGCTTGGCTGGCTCCTCATGACACTGGCTTGACCAGGATGGTTTCTGGCATAACTCTGCCTCTCTGTGCTAACCTCAGGATGTTCAGAATCTGTAGCCCGGTGTCTAAGAAATGGTCCCCTTGTTTGGAAAAGGCTGCCTGTAAATACTCAGTGAGAGCACTGCACCCTGGAGGGGCCCAAAACAAGTGTCTGGCTGTGCTGCATTCATCACAGGGAGAGACAGGGATGGCTGGGGCTGAAGGCCCCGTCTTGGAGTTGTGGAGGCCACAGGCCTGCCTCGGTGGGACTGTGTGGGTCCTCGGGATCTGGCACATGAAGGGGGTCACTCCCAAGAGACTTGTCAGAGCTGGGCTATAGACCGGACCTAGGACCCCATGACACCCTCTGAAGACTCACCAGGCATTTCTCTTTGGAGACCCTTGTTGTAACTTGGCTTTGGACTTGGCTACCCTGGAAAGTCTGGAACTGCCGTGTATCTTAGCCAGAGGGCTACAGCTCCACAGCCCTGCTCCTGGCATGTCATGGTGACCAGGCATTGGAGTCCCGTGTGAGTAGCGCCATGTTGGTCCCCAAGGGACTGCCCTTAAAGCAGACCCTGCTACAGGCCTATTTGGGAAAGGAAAAATAGCCGCGTTCCCTCAGTGCTAAGAAGGGAAGTGGTGGTGAGAACACAGGAAGGACACCTTGGAATGAGCCAATCCAAAGGAAGATCTGGATAAATCGGATTTTGGCCACAGATGAACAGTGATATTGATAAAAATGGCGAGCAAGAGTGGAACCCACCTGAGGTTCAGCCATGCCCAACGGAATGAGTCTGTGGCACAGCATAGACAACCTAGAATTTCTTCCCTGGGTCAGAATCTGAATTGATTTGTTTGCTCTAGGAAAATAGCCTATCTGGTCATAATGGACTATAAGCCCTGGTCTATACTAGAACTTTAGGTCGAATTTAGCAGCGTTAAATCGATGTAAACCTGCACCCGTCCACATGATGAAGCCCTTTATTTCATCTTAAAGGGCTCTTAAAATTGATTTCCTTACTCCACCCCTGACAAGTGGATTAGCGCTTAAATCGGCCTTCCCGGGTCGAATTTGGGGTACTGTGGATGCAATTAGACGGTATTGGCCTCCGGGAGCTATCCCAGAGTGCTCCATTGTGACCGCTCTGGACAGCACTCTCAACTCAGATGCACTGGCCAGGTAGACAGGAAAAGAACTGCAAACTTTTGAATCTCATTTCCTGTTTGGCCAGCGTGGCAAGCTGCAGGTGACCATGCAGAGCTCATCAGCAGAGGTGACCATGATGGAGTCCCAGAATCGCAAAAGAGCTCCAGCATGGACTGAACGGGAGGTACGGGATCTGATCGCTGTATGGGGAGAGGAATCCGTGCTATCAGAACTCCGTTCCAGTTTTCGAAATGCCAAAACCTTTGTCAAAATCTCCCAGGGCACGAAGGACAGAAGCCATAACAGGGACCTGAAGCAATGCCGCATGAAACTTAAGGAGCTGAGGCAAGCCTATCAGAAAACCAGAGAGGCGAACGGCCGCTCCGGGTCAGAGCCCCAAACATGCCTTTTCTATGATGAGCTGCATGTCATTTTAGGGGGTTCGGCCACCACTACCCCAGCCATGTTGTTTGACTCCTTCAATGGAGATGGAGGAAACACGGAAGCAGGTTTTGGGGATGAAGAAGATGATGATGATGATGAGGTTGTAGATAGCTCACAGCAAGCAAGCGGAGAAACCGGTTTTCCCGACAGCCAGGAACTGTTTCTCACCCTGGACCTGGAGCCAGTACGCCCCGAACCCACCCAAGGCTGCCTCCTGGACCCGGCAGGCGGAGAAGGGACTTCCGGTGAGTGTACCTTTTAAAATACTATACATGGTTTAAAACAAGCATGTGAAAGGATTACTTTGCCCTGGCATTCGCGGCTCTCCTGGATGTACTCCCAAAGCCTTTGCAAAAGGTTTCTGGGGAGGGCAACCTTATTGCGTCCTCCATAGTAGGACACTTTACCACTCCAGGCCAGTAACACATACTCAGGAATCATTGTACAACAAAGCATTGCAGTGTATGTTTGCTGGCATTCAAACAACATCTGTTCTTTATCTCTCTGTGTTATCCTCAGGAGAGTGAGATATCATTCATAGTCACCTGGTTGAAATAGGGTGCTTTTCTTCAGGGACACTCAGAGGTGCCCGTTCCTGCTGGGCTGTTTGCCTGTGGCTGAACAGAAATGTTCCCCGCTGTTAGCCACGGGGAGGGGGGAGGGTTGAGGGGGTAGCCACACAGTGGGGGGAGGCAAAATGCGACCTTGTAATGAAAGCACATGTGCTATGTATGTAATGTTAACAGCAAGGTTTACCCTGAAAGAGTGTAGCCACTGTTTTATAAAATGTGTCTTTTTAAATACCGCTGTCCCTTTTTTTTTCTCCACCAGCTGCATGTGTTTCAATGATCACAGGATCTTCTCCTTCCCAGAAGCTAGTGAAGATTAGAAAGAAAAAAAACGCACTCATGATGAAATGTTCTCTGAGCTCATGCTGTCCTCCCACACTGACAGAGCACAGACGAATGCGTGGAGGCAAATAATGTCAGAGTGCAGGAAAGCACAAAATGACCGGGAGGAGAGATGGCGGGCTGAAGAGAGTAAGTGGTGGGCTGAAGAGAGTAAGTGGCGGGCTGAAGACAGGGCTGAAGCTCAAATGTGGCGGCAGCGTGATGAGAGGAGGCAGGATTCAATGCTGAGGCTGCTGGAGGACCAAACCAGTATGCTCCAGTGTATGGTTGAGCTGCAGCAAAGGCAGCTGGAGCACAGACTGCCACTATAGCCCCTGTGTAACCAACCGCCCTCCTCCCCAAGTTCCATAGCCTCCACACCCAGACGCCCAAGAACGCGGTGGGGGGGCCTCCGGCCAACCAACCACTCCACCACAGAGGATTGCCCAAAAAACAGAAGGCTGGCATTCAATAAATTTTAAAGTTGTAAACTTTTAAAGTGCTGTGCGGCATTTTCCTTCCCTCCTCCACCACCCCTCCTGGGCTACCTTGGTAGTCATCCCCCTATTTGTGTGATGAATGAATAAAGAATGCATGAATGTGAAGCAACAATGACTTTATTGCCTCTGCAAGTGGTGATCGAAGGGAGGAGGGGAGGGTGGTTAGCTTACAGGGAAGTAGAGTGAACCAAGGGGCGGAGGGTTTCATCAAGGAGAAACAAACAGAACTTTCACACAGTAGCCTGGCCAGTCATAAAACTGGTTTTCAAAGCTTCTCTGATGCGTACCGCGCCCTCCTGTGCTCTTCTAACTGCCCTGGTGTCTGGCTGCGCATAACCAGCAGTGAGGCGATTTGCCTCAACCTCCCACCCCGCCATAAACGTCTCCCCCTTACTCTCACAGATATTGTGGCGCACAGAGCAAGCAGTAATAACAGTGGGAATATTGGTTTCACTGAGGTCTAAGCGAGTCAGTAAACTGCGCCAGCGCGCCTTTAAACATCCAAATGCACATTCTACCACCATTCTGCACTTGCTCAGCCTGTAGTTGAACAGCTCCTGACTACTGTCAAGGCTGCCTGTGTACGGCTTCATGAGCCATGGCATTAAGGGGTAGGCTGGGTCCTCAAGGATAACTATAGGCATTTCAACATCCCCAACATTATTTTCTGGTCTGGGAATAAAGTCCCTTCCTGCAGCTTTTGAAACAGACCAGAGTTCCTGAAGATGTGAGCGTCATGTACCTTTCCCGGCCATCCCACGTTGATGTTGGTGAAACGTCCCTTGTGATCCACCAGAACTTGCATCACTATTGAAAAGTACCCCTTGTGGTTTATGGTGGTGGTGGGAGTTAAGGAGAGCTTTGAGCCACTTTTGCCCTCCCCCTATTCTCGTGCCATGCAAAGGTCTGTCTGGACCAAGTTGTAATAATAGATACTCTGCAGAGGAAGGGATGCTTGAAGGTACCAAAGTTTCAGCTTGTGATGGGTTCCCCAGAGTGCAACCTGGAACTGGGGTAGTGCTGAGCCCTCTGGCATACCAACCTGGGCTCCCTCTCACACTGTGATGCTGTGACAAGCTGCAATCCTCTCCAGGTAATTCACTTACACAGCCATCCATAGGCAGGGACAAACCCACTGCATTACATTAATTCTCCTCCTAGCCACTCATGAACTATCAATAGAGAGGCTCAAGCCAATTCCCCCGAGCTCCCCAACCTCGGACCCCAGAGCTGTACTGTCTTGCCCTGTTCAGAAGCCTGACCAGTGTACGTTTCTTACCCAGTCTGCCCCTCCCTCAATGTGGAGAGGACAATGCACCAGCCCCTGTTCCTGAGCAGATTTCCCTTTGCACTTCAAACAACACACTGTTTTAGATAAAACATATAACAGATTTATTAACTACAGAAAGATAGATTTTAAGTGATTATAAGTAAGAGCAAACAGATCGAAATTGATCACCTAAGAAATAAAAGTAAAAATTCAATCTGAGTTCTAAAAACTAGACAGGATTCAATCAAGCAGTGTCTCACCCTGATGGTATAGTCCCTTAATACATAAGCTGGGGTTCTCCTTTCCAGCCTGGGACCACCTCCCCAGCTCAGTCTTTGTTCTCTAGACATGTTTCCAGGTGTTGAGTTTTGGCGGGGGTAATGCCAAGCAATGATGTCACTTCCCCATTTTATAGCTTCTTCCAGCTTGCTGGAAAGATCCTTTGCTATGACATGAGTCAAACAGTCTCCATTGCCTACGTACTCTCTCTGAGACGTCTCCATTGTATAGGGTAGCTCGGACAGTCCTTGTTAGTGCGTATTTCCCTTAATGAGCCACCATCAGTTTCTGGCTGCCCCGTTGTTGTACCTGAAAGGCTGGTTGTGGGTGTTCCCAACCTCACAACATATTTCAGTAACATACACATAGCAAAATGTCATCACTTCACATACAAGGACAGCACATACAATCCAACAGGATATTAATGTTCAACAGATGAAGACTTTTAAAATGATACCTCACAAGGCATACGTTGTACAAAGCATATCATAATTATATGACGGTGTCGAATAGGGGGTGCCAGGGTGTTGCTTTCGGGTACAGAGTGTCACACAACTATGGTCAGGCTTACTAAATATATGTTTGTCCATCATGGAATTTTAGGAACTGTAATAAGAAACAATGAACCACAGTTCCGTAGTAGGGAATCCATGGACTTTGCTAAAATTTATGTAATTCAGCAGAAGACATCTAGTTCTAGGAATGGAAAGGAATTAGCAGGATGTGGAGTCTATCTTGCTTAAAAAAAAGCAATTGATGCAAAGGAAAAGTAATATTTAGCTCAGTTACAGAACACCACTGCAATGTGGAAATTCACTGATATGAAGTCACCAAAGAGTGACAAATAACTGTGATTTGGCAAAGAGATTAGCCAAATCAAAGCAGATACAACATTATACCAGAGATACAAGACCTTTAACACAGTAAAACAACAAGAACAAAAAATCCCATTGTTAGAGTTTGGTCAGAGCATGGCTGGCAAGAACAAGCTACACTGGATAAAGAAATGCCGCCTTGTTCATATTCAGTGACATTCGTGGATCAGACACATTTTACGAAGGAACCAGAAACAACCGAGAATGGGACTGAGAAAGAAAATGGGCAGCTAGCAGAGAAGGGGGAAGCGAGAGCAGATGCACCAGAAGAGCAAAAGGGCCATGTTTGGGACTATGTGAAAGAGATGGAACAGATGTGGAAAGGAGCAGACATGCCTCAAGCTGTTTTAGGGTAAATCCAGATGATTCCCATCAAGTAAGACTGGATAAGGCCTGTTGTGTTGGTACTGTGCTAATACCATAAAAGATGGCGGTAAGTTGAATCACTGTATTTGTTAGCATTTGTTCAGCCATGGGATTTAGAAGAAGCATTGTGAGGGAATGTGTGAGCGACAGAGCCATGCTTTTGGGGGAGGTTTAAAAATGCCCCGTGCCCTGCAGGACACTGTGCAGTGCCCTCTCACCCAGTGACAGAGAACACAGCCAGGTTGATCCCAGCAGGTCAGCACTGTGATTGCTTTGGCAGGTGTTTCTCTTTGTTAGTTAAATACCCTACTTTTCCAAGAAGCCCCATCAGTCTGACTGAAATGTTAGCCTCTCACTCCACTGTGAATGCCCTGGGACCAATTAAAATGCTGGTGGACAGGTTGCCTCCCTCCATTCTCCTCCAGCTTGGTTTTGATATTGCTGAAGCTTATTTCACTAGGTAACTTTGACAGGGTCTCAGAAAAGGCCTACAAGAATGATCTGAGGCCTGGAAAACCTGTATTGTAATGGGAGACTTTAAAAAGCTCAGTCTATTTAGCTTATCATAGGCAAGGTTAAGAGGGAAGTGATCATGGTAGGTAAATACCTCCATGGGAAGAAGAAGATCCCTACAGACAAATGCATAATACGATCCAGTGGCTGGAAGCTGAAGCCAGACAGATTCAGCTGAGAATAAGGTGCAGAGGTTTAACACTGATGGGAAATAACTTGTGGAACAACTTACCAAGGGTTGCAGTGGATTTTGCCCCACTTGAAGGCTTTAAATCTAAACTGGGTATGTTTCTAAAAGATCTGTTTTAGCCCGGCCAGAAATTATGGGCTTAATGCAGGAATCACTGGGTGACATTTTAAGGCCTATGTTTAGCCAGGAGGTCAAACTCGGTGAACACAATGCTCCGTTAAGGCCTTAAACTCCATGAATCTATTAATTCTGGAGTCACAGGACCAGCCACTTGCCCTGGGTCTGGAAGAGTGGTGGTAGGAACTCTGTAGCGAACACTGATTTTGATACCTTTCATAACTCAAGTCAGAAAAACTGTTCCTCATGTTTTCAGATGTCCAAGGTTAAGGCTCATTGGCAACTGGGTCATGGTCTGATAATGTTGAATCAGAGCCGGCACTAGTCATAAGCAGAAGCATCAGTCGCTTTTTATTATGATTATTATTTTCACAAGAACTTGTGTGGTGGAGGTGGGGGGAATATTCCTGTGTAGGGCCCCCAGTGGGTTAGCACCACCTCTGCTGAACACATTAATTACTTTTTGAGATTAAAAAGATTTCAACATTGAAAAAGTTTCAGAAAGGAGCCAAATGTCTAACTTTCTCCGTGGCCTGCTGCTTACCCAATGAAATCGTATTACAGCACAGCATTTGAATCACACCTGGAATTTGACAACAGGTGACACAAGAGGCAGTTTTGAAGGGCAGGACAGTAATATTTTCTAAATTGATATCATTTGAAAACTAGACCTGATTCTCCATCATTCAAGCTGAGGAGAAATAATAAAGCCAGTGGAGTCCCCCGTCATCTGTGAATTCTTCCAACAACCAAAGCAAAGAGACTGAGCGAAACCCTGACTGTATCCAGTGCATTGTCAAGGATCAGTTATTTTCACAATAATTTCAAGGTTGCCACGGTACACAGATATAGGTTTCCAGTCACACTTTGCTTGGCCAACTCCACTTGCTCTTTAAAGGTGCCCTTTTTGAGTTTGGGGCAGGGTGAGAGAGGAACAATCTTATGAGTCTCCTCCTGGTCCATGAAGATCCATTTCTGTTTGCTTTACTTTTGTCAAAACCTCTATTTTCATGATTTTTTAAATTTAAAATAGTGGCTCTGACAGCCCCTTCCCTGCCCAAAAAAGAAAGTGAAAGAGATTTAGTGATGTCACCTCTATTTGTATGCCAAGCAGATACAAATAAAATTCCACTCTACCTCTGTCTGTCATATTCTCACACATTGCTAGATTGCTGCTTTCTAGCATAGTGTGTGTGAGGAGGGAGGAAATGCCCAGATTACGAGGAATTCACATTACTGCCCTGATTAACATGTCCATAGAGTTTGTGAGGTTTCTTCCCAACACAGAAAACAAAGCTACATAAGTTACTAAGGCCAAAGGCAAACTTCAAGGAGAAATAAAAGACAGATGAAAAATTGCTGTTCTTGTTTTTAAAGAATTAGTGGGATTTACAAAGACAGATGCTAACGGATGAGTGTGGCAAGACAAAAAAAACCACCTGACCTTTGCAACAATATACCCATCTGCAGAGCCCTTCACTCCATGTATGTAAAATATTACACCCAAAAAGCTACACTAAACGAATGGTCTGAGGTTGCAAATCAAGCCCTTGAAAGTTAGGAAATGCCAGATTTATAGTTGCCTGTGCAATGTTAGTTCTACCCCTTATGTGTCCACCCTGAATGCGACTGCGGATCTGATCATGTCATTAATGGTTGTATCACAATGCATAGGCACCAGGGAACAGGTCTGGCATTGCTCAGGCAACCTTAACTCTGCTTTAACCTAACTTTTGAGTGTTTCACCTTGCAACTTAAATAATTTTGTTAGTGTTTCAATGGAATGTCCCCCCCACCCCCCGGAAAAAAAGGTTAAAAACAAATTCTATGATGTGCAACTGCAACAACTTCCCCACACTATCAACAGGGCTTCAACCCCGAACTGTCAGCAGTGCAGCATAGACTATTACCTCTTGAATTGCAGGACATTAGCTATCAGCTGCAGAAGGCCCCAATCCTGAGGTCAGGGTGTAGGGTTGCCACTCATCTGGTTTTCGACCAGAATGCCTGGTCGAAAAGGGACCCTGGCGGCTCCGGTCAGCACTGCTGAAAGTCATTGAAAGTCTGGTTTGCCACCCGCAGCGGGGCAGGCAGGCTCCCTACCAGGCTCTGCGTGGCTCCTGAAAGTGGCTGGCATGTCCTCTGGCCCCTAGGACAGTAACGGGGGCTCCCCTCCCCAAGCGCTGGCTCTGCAGCTCCCATTGCACAGGAACCGCGCCCAGTGGGAGCTGCAGGGCGGCGCCCGCAGACAGGGGCAGCGCACGGAGCCAAGACATCCAGTGCCCGCAACCTGAACCCCCTGCCCTGAGCCTCCTCCCGCACCCAAACTCCCTCCCGGAGCCCCCGCTCCCCACCCACTCCCGCACCTCACCCCCCTGCCCCACCCCGAGCCGCCTCCTGCCCTCCGACAGGCTCACCCCCAGCCCCTTCCTGCCCCCCAACTCCTCATCCCTGGCCCACCCCCTGGAAGGGGAATGGAGTGGCCAGGGGGCGGGGCCTCGGAGAAGGGGCGGGGCGGGGGCGGGGCCTCAAGGAAGGGGCGGGGCCTCGGAGAAGGGGCGGGACGGGGGCGGTTTTGGGGTGCCCCGCCCCTTCTCTGAGGGTTTTGGGGTGCCCCGCCTGGAGGCGCGACGCTGGTCTCAGGTTCGCTTTTACACGGGCGCAGCCAAGCCCAAAGAACGGCCCCGCCCCGCGGCCCTGGGGCCCCGCCCCGCGGACAGGCAGCCCCGCCCCGCCCTGTCCTCGAGCGCCCCGCGAGCGCGCGCACCCGCTCCCCAGCCCACGGCACGTGCTTCCCGCGCGCGCGCGCTCCCCCTCCCTTCTCCCGCCTTCCTCCCCTCTGCCGGAAGCCCCTCCCCCGGGCGCGCGTCATCTCCGCCCGCTCGGCTCCGCAGCTCCAATATGGCGGCGCCCTGTGGCTCCTCGCAGCTCCCGGCCGCCGAGTCGCCGCTGAAGATCCCCAAGATGGAGGTCCTGTCGCCGGGCTCGCCGGGGGCGCTCAGCGACGGCAACCCCAGCCTCTCCGACCCCTCCACGCCCAGCGGCGCCTCCCCGCTGGGGCCGGGCGGGCCGGGCTCTGCCAGCGCCGCGGGGGCCGGGGCGGGGGGCGCCGGGGCGGGGGGCCGCGGCGGCGGCGCGTCGCCCTCCGTCTCCTTCTCTCCCGGCGGCGCGGCGGCGGCGGCGGCCGCGGCCGCTTGCCGGGGCATGTCGTGGACGCCGGCCGAGACCAACGCGCTGATCGCGGTGTGGGGCAACGAGCGGCTGGTGGAGGCGCGGTACCAGCAGCTGGAGGGCGCCGGCACCGTCTTCGGCAGCAAGGCCCCCGGGCCCGCCATGTACGAGCGCGTCTCCCGCGCCCTGGCCGAGCTGGGCTACGAGCGGACCCCGTCCCAGTGCCGCGAGCGCATCAAGGTACCCGCCGGGCGGGTGGGGGGCGCCCCGCGGCCGGGAGGGGCTGGGCAGCGCGGCCTCTCCCCGCCCCGCCGGCCGGGGCAGGGGGCCCGCGCCCTCCGCGTCCCGGCCTGACCCCGTGGACAGCTCCCGGGGCCGGCGCCGGCAGCTCGGTCACCGGGCTCGGAGGGGGTCCGTCAGGCGGGGCCGTCCCGCAGGCGGCTGCTTCCGGGGGGCCCCGCGGCGTGACCCCGGGGAGCCCTGGTGCCGGGCGGCGAGCCGGCCGCTGCGCAGACGGCGGAGTCGTGTCTGGCTTGTGGCCGTCTGAGCGATGGATGGAGGGACGCACGGACGGATTTTTGCTTGGCGGGGAGGCAGTGTTCCCTCCTCAGGGCTTTTCTCCCCTTGTCTGGGACTCTGGGGCAGACAGGGGAATGGGCATGCACATGTAGCGATGAGCGAGACTCCAGAGGCAGGCTGGGTGTCTTGCTTCGGAGCATCCTGAACTTCAGATAACCATCCTCTTCTCATGGGGCGGGAAATCTCTTGCAGGTTACTTTTCTTGCAAGACTTTTAGTCAGGTCATAAATATGGTGAAAATAGCTGTGTTTCTTGAAGCAGGTGCTGGTTTTATGTTTCTACTTGGTCATTTGATGTACTGTAAAACTTCTTTAAGTCCCTTGTCCTTGGGCATCTTCCAAGGATTTGCTGTGTAAATCAACTAGACTTCCCTGAAACATGTGCATTTCTAGTTTTACTATAGGTACTAGACCTGGTGAAAAATTAATTAAAACTACTCCTCACTAGGGCTGCATTGTTTGTCCAGCTTTCTTTCATGACAGTCTTCCGCTGTGTCTACACTTAACACGCTACAGCGTTTAGTATAAACACTTCCTATAGCAATGGGAGGGATTCTCCCATTGCTGTAGGTAGTCCACCTACTTGAGAGGCAGTAGCTAGGTCAAAACAAGAATTCTTCAGTCGGCCTAGCACTGTTTACACAGGCGTTAGATTGTCTTAAATACATCTGTGAGGTCTGGATTTTTCAGATCCCTACAAGATGTAGCTATGTCGACGTAATTTTTCAGTGTAGACCAGGCTTTGGTTGCTACAGGATGTGGAGGGAACCTTATGCAGTGACTGCGGAAGACTGTTGGATTAATTCAGCTGTACTAGTTACACACTCTGGAGTAAATGTAATGTTTCCCAAGAGCATTACGTAGTAGGTTCTGTGGTGAAAGGCTGTCACATTTAGTGGCATTTGGGGCACTTGGTTTGGGTGAGCCTGTTGGTTTGAACTGGTCAAAAGATTGCCAAAAAAAAAGTGTCTGTATAGCAGAGTGAACATTTTAATGATTAAGTCCATTCATGTACACTGTTCTAAGCTTATTTTTAGGAAGAGCCCCTTCCAATTAGACTGAAAGTTTTGAACAGAACTTTGTTAGCCTGAAATGATCAAGGTTGGCAAAGTCAATGAATTAGCTACATTATTTCACGCTTACGTATCACAGTGATAAGCAGTTGAGAAAAACTAAAGGTTTTCTGGTATCAGGCTTGGACTTGTCATGTAGCGATATCTCCAGCAGCATCACTTAGCATTTTTTGTCAGATACTTGTCTACAGACCCTTCTGGATCAATCTGATACATTTATAATGAACTGTGTAGGCTATTCTAAGCATTAGAAAGTATCACTTAGGCCCTGTCTACACTGCCACTTTACAGCGCTGAAACTTTCTCGCCCAGGGGTGTGAAAAAACACCTCCCTGAGCGATGCAAGTTTCAGCGCTGTAAAGTGGCAGTGTAGACAGTGCACAAGCGCTGGGAGCTACTCCCCTCATGGGGGTGGGTTGTTCTTCGTTTTTTTACAGTGGTGGGAAACCTCTCCCACCGCTGGTGTCGTGACTACACAGTCAAGTTAAAGAGCTGCCGCGGCAGCACTTTCATGTTGGCAGTGAAGATATACCCTTAGTATCTGTTAAAACCATTTGATTTACCTTTTTTGTGAGAGTGGTTCCCATTGATACACTTTCTGTGAGAGGCTAAGCCTGAGGCTTGCTGCCAAAACGGACAGGTGAAGAACAGCAGTGAAGTGTTGCTGCTGTCCAGTAATGTGACTCAGCTGCTGCCCCTTACTCCACGACGATGACTTTTTTTGGTGCATTCTTATTACATCTTGAACACGTTCCGTAACGGCGCTTAATGCGTGACAGTGAGATCATGCCGATACCTAATCTTCTGCATATCCTGGAACCCTGCTGTTACGATGCTCTTCAGTACAGTCATCTGGGAGGATGAGAGTCTCATATGGAAAACCTGTTCAGAGGACCATTCAGGATAGTGCTGGGGTGCTCAAAACCAGAATTTTCTCACTAATTATCCAGCATCAGCCAAGGCTGGCATTTTTTTTTTTTTTTTTTCCAAAGGAGCCAAGTGTTGGTCTTGATGCAGAAATTACGGAGTGAAATTCTCTGGACTGTTTATGCACAACACCAGGCTAGATGATCACAGGGATTCTAGTTTTCCATGATATAATATTAAAAAAAAATTTTCTGATGGAAAAAACAGTCTGAACTTTAGTTTTCCTAGCCACGCTATATTAGTTGAACATAATGTTTTATTGATACGGTGGAACCCCATTTATCTGATCTAATTGGAACCAGGCCCAGCTCAGACAATCAAAAATTCAGATAACCCGGAGAGCTAAGACCCAGGTGACAGGACTCGGGCTCTTGGCCCCAGTTCAGTTAATACAGAGAGCTGAATAATGGAGGCTCAGATAAACAGTGTTCTACTGTATGGATTTTTTTCCTCACAAAATGTAAAAACTAAAGATTCTCCGTAAAAACACACATTCTATGTTTCGTGTCGTCACACCCCCCCCCACCCCCACCCCCCCGGTGCAGTCCAATTTCTAGGATCCCCGATTATCACAATTGTACTTTCTGGCTTTAAAATACCAACTCCCATGGAATTTCAGTGAGATGTGGATGCCTGGCTCCTTTGGAAATGTCGGCCTAAATTACTTAGTTAAATGAAGTTATAGCTGAACCTCCACATTGATTTTTATAATCTATTTTGACTGGTATCCCTTGACATGCATTAAACAAAAAAACTAAAATTAATGATGTTGCAACTATAGTGTATAAACATAAAGTATTTGGGATGCCACTTTTCTTAAGTCAAGATTTATGTTTAGTGTTTTTAAACAGGTTTCAGAGTAGCAGCTGTGTTAGTCTGTATTCGCAAAAAGAAAAGGAGTACTTGTGGCACCTTAGAGACTAACCAATTTATTTGAACATAAGCTTTCGTGAGCTACATGCATCCGATGAAGTGAGCTGTAGCTCACGAAAGCTTATGCTCAAATAAATTGGTTCGTCTCTAAGGTGCCACAAGTATTTTTCTTTTTGTTTTTAAACAATAACTTTATTTTGGTTTTCCTCAAACACTTAAATTCCATGGAATCTATAGAATCTTGATTCACCTCCACCCACGAACTCATTTAGCCCATTCTTCTGAAGAATAGTGTTTTCCATTTTTCAGTTGTATCAGATACATGCATCATGTTTGAATTAGGGTAAAATGCAAAGCATGATCACAGTTCAAATCGCCTGTCTTTTAACATCTGCATATACTTTTCTCCACATATGCACATCTGGCCTGCAGTCTAGGAAGTTCTCTGGACCAATCGGCTTGGTAACCATGAAGCACAGAAAATTCAGATCTTAGTTTCCAGATCAATGATATCCCAAAAGATTTTTTTTTGAGCACGTATTTTCCCTATTCTATAAATTTTAAATGATATCCTTAATTTTATCATTCCTTGGTCATTGATACTTTCTACTGATTGTTCAATTCAAATTGCCTGTGGTCTCATAGTTCATGTTAACAGAAGAACTATTTGCTAAAATACATGTGGTTGTTGCCCTGTACTACAGTTACTCTTCACTTGTATGTGAACAAAAATTATTCAGTAGAGAAACCAGGCAAAGTGGTTTACATGGCGTTTGCCTAGCTACCCTGGTGCAGTAATGTGAAGAGAGAGTCTCTACTGTTTGATTTTGATTCAGAATTTAAAAAAAACTTTCTCCAGAATATAGCTATCACAAAACATCCCACATCCTGCATGAAGTACAAATTTATTTTTTAAGACGATGTATCTTCCCTTCACCTAAAGCTCTCTCTGCTTTAGAGAGTGAACAAGAGCTTAGTTCTTAACCTGAATCGCAAAGCACAGAGATTAACTACATAAAAACTGAGCTTTTATACAGTGCTTTGCATTGTCAGACTGATGTATGCACAATAATGTGCAGATCAAAAGCTGATGTGTTCGTGAACGTGGTGTTCCTCAGGATTAGTTATAACTGAGTTACAATACTTGGGTTATGTGGTCTCATCCCAGTCCTAACATTTAAATGCGTCACTGAAAACAATACATATAGATGCACTGACAGTGGGCACAGTGTGTGAAATCTTAGATCAGTCAATCTCCTCTGGCCAAAACAGCAGAAATGTTCAAAGGTTCTGCTCTTACTCTTTTTTAGAAGGGAAGAAGAGTACTGTTAAATAGTATACCTATATCAGTTTAAAAAAAATACTTTGCAGTAATCTTATACATCTTCAAATCCTTTTAAACAATTTCTCCTCCAGTAACATTTACACTCTTCAGCAAAGGAAAAATTGTTTATCTTGTGCATTTGACAGCACTGTGTTTATAAGTTTGACTCACAGACAGAATTTTCATGTTAAGTTGTCAGTTTATCTCTACCTACTGTAGCGACAACTATCACCATCTTTCAGATTAATGTGCCTTTCCAGGTGGACAGTACCCTTCAGAGTTGCAACTTAACATTGTATTGATGCTGGTAATTTGTCTGAATTTGACTCAGTTTTTTAATAAATGGTCTATTTATCTACCATTGTTGTATTCAGTGTTGCCATGTTGGTCCCGGATATTAGAGCAGGGATGGTCAAACTTTCTGGCCTCAGGGCCACATTGGGGTTCCAAAGCTGTTTGGAGGGCTGGGTAGGGAAGGCTGTGCCTCCCCTAACCCTATCCACCCCCTTCCACTTCCTGCCCCCTGACTGCCCCCCTCAGAAATCCCGACCCATCCAATCCCCCTCTACTCCTTGTCCCCTGACCACCCCCTCCTGGGACCCCCGTCCCCTATCCAATCCCCCCTGCTCCCTGACTCACCCGTCCCCTATCCACACCCCTGCCCCCTGACAGGCCTCCCGTGACCCCACTCCCTATCCAAAGCCCATTTCAGAATGGGGCCTTGTGAACATGGGCGGAGGTCTCGGGAGGAGCAGGGGCAGCCGCGCAGCCGGAGAGAAGCGGTGGCTTCCCCTTCAAAGCGCCACTTCTCTCCGGCTGGCTATGTGGCCGCCCGATGCTCCTCCTGAGTCCTCTGCCTGTGTTCGCTGCGCTCCCACTGCCAGCCTGCTCCCCTGTGGCTGCAGGTGAGCCTCCCTTCCTGCTCTCCTCTGCCCCCGCAGTGTAGCCCCCTCCGTGCTGGCGCACGGCAAGCTGAAGCTGCAGGGAAGGAGGGATAGCAGGAGAGGGGCAGGAGGATAGCCTCCCCGGCTGGGAGCTCAAGGGCTGGGCCGGATGGTCCCGCGGGCCAGATGTGGCCCATCTCTGTATTCGAGAGACATCGTAGGTGAGGTAACGTCTTTTATTGGACCAACTTCTGTGGGTGAGAGAGACAAGCTTTTGAGCTACACAGAGCTCTTCTTCAGGTCAGAAGAAAGCTCAAAAACTTCTCTCTCTCACCCACAGAAGTTGGTCCAATAAGATGTTACTTCACATTGTTTGGCTTCAGCTAGGGTGTGAATCCATTACAAAATACTGATGCTATATCTATCCACTGTTGTGACTGAGCCCTGCGTGGCCAACCTAGTGTTGATCTCTAGCTGTATAATGCTGATCTGAAGGAAGAGAACTTATGACCTAATCAGCACTTGAGTTGTATTACAGAGTAACTACCTCCACTGATCTATCCACATGATTCCCATGATCTTAGCTGAATACTTGTGTCTAGCAATCATACCCCGCACTCCAAACTGTTTGGTGGATTTCTGCTGGTCTTCGGATATTCTCAGCAGACATTTTATTTTTTTAATTGTAAGAGTATCTTTTAAACAGTTTTCCTATGATTGATCCATTTAATCTCCAGATGTGGTTTAAATCACAGAAGAAAAAAACGCCCAGAAGATTCTAATTGGAAAGTCTTCTGCTAGATGACAGAGAGACACAAGCAAGGGGGAAACAACAATCTGTATTTGAATATTAACTTAAAGTGTCCAACACTAATTCTAGAACACATCTCTTGGGCATCCCATTTTAAATGACAGATTTCAAATCATGATCCTGCACATCTACTATTGAGCTGTTCCAGTGGCGAGTTATTCACTTTTAAAAATTTGAAACTTGTTTTCTGTTTTTCTAGCTTCAACTTCCAGTCACTGGCTCTTACCCCTTTTGTCTGATAGATTAGAGCCCTGTATCGTATCCTCCCTGGGCTGATACTTATAGACCATGTTCAAGTTACCTCTTAACCTTTTCATCAATAAGCTGAATAGATTTAAATGCCTAAGTCTCTCAGTGTGAGACGTGTTTTCCAGGACTTGATTGTTCTTGTAGCTCTCCTCTGAATAATCACCAATTTCTAAACCTCCTGTATCTCTGAATAGTTCTTCCTGGTGGCACCTGTAAGGTGGGGGGAAATTACAATAGACAAATACAGCAATGATCGGGATGAGTTTTGGAACTTCCTTATGGACATCTTTTTGAACTATGTTGGAGGAGCAGCTCCTGGAGATTGCAGTGGGGCGATTGCTGATAATTGTTGTATGTCCTCAAACTATGAGTAGATCCTGTTTTTCAGAACTCTTAATATTAAGGTTTTCAAAGTATAAACTTCTCCAAGGTGACTGAGCCATGTCTGTTTACCCAAATATACAATGGAGGAATCTTTCTTCTGGAAATTGACTAGAAGAATATTGAAATATACAGGGTAATCTGCACTAGTCACTTCCAAGTGGATAGTATAGTCTGTCCCAGGTGGCAAAAATCACATGAATAATTCCGTAAGTGTTGGTCTGTTGGCACTTTTTTAATTATGTGTCCTTAACTGATTAAGGCAGACTATTATTTGGGCCTCCTGTCTTTGACAACGATGTTCCGGATTACTTTGTTGGTAGGTAAAAATCTGAATGGCCAAGATGCAATAGTTGCTACTGGAAGATTGAATGTTTCTGTTCTGTCATCTTCTACATTCTGTTAAGTGTTTCAGAATTTACTGGGTGCACCTGAAACTAATGAAACCCACAAATTCAGAGCAAAGTTAACTGTGGTACACTGGAATTGTGGGTTTCTGTTTATATGGCTAAATGTACATCTACATTAGTTTCTTGAGCAAGGATGGCTAAGACTGTGGTCTTGCCTGTTAACTTTTCCTGTCTAACTTTTTGGTTTTGGGCAAGATTGAGAAGGTGGTATTGGTGTAATTTCTTTCATTAACTGAATTCCACACATTTCCATGATCTCAGACAATCTGGTTTCAGATGTGTATGTTCTCAATGGAGGTTAATAGCTCTCTAGTGATGCCTAAGGTCAAAGTGTCAGTGCTCATCCCAGTATGTCAGCAGCTCTTGATGGTGTTGACTAAATTCTAGGTTCTTCTAAGGGTGGATGAATGAGCCTCATGCTGGAGTAAGGCCTTCTTTCAGAGGTTAATGCTGGTCTACTTGCTTCCAAGAGCCATGAAATGCATTGGTTCTATTACATCTGCTCTCTTTGGCTTCCTGTGAAGCTACAAGTGAGACACAACAGGATGTAGTGTCACCTAGGCATTAATATTGAACAATGTCACCTCTCCATCATTCCTGCTCTCAGCAGTCTCTTTGCTCTCCGGTGCTTCATGGACTGTGATCTGGATGATGAACCAGCTGTGATTCAACCCAGGTCAGAAACAGCTGATCTCATGTTAGAGAGAAGCACTTAGAGGAATGGATGGAAGCAACATCTGCAGAGGATTTCAGCTTTTTGCCAAAGTGGCTTCTGCTCTCATGGTTCTATTTGATCCACCACTTCTCAATTCTTAGATGATGCTGGCCCTTATTGCCATATATTCTGCTGCTAGCCAAGAGGCTTGACCTATCAGCAGTGCTTTTTGTCACTTCTGTACTGGGAGCTGCCCTTGAAATCTGCCTGCATGACCAGACTGAAGGAATTTGATAGGAAGGTATAAAGGAGGCCCTAATACAGTCTAGGATGAGGAATGCATCTGAAAAGTAATCCTTGATGGCCCTTATTCATTAAAGATCACCATTAGTGCTTTTTAAGGACTGTTATTAAGTAGTCTGCAAAATGTCTTGGTTAGCAGGTGAGAGTGCAGTAGCAAAGATCTGGTGAAGAAAGTAATTGTCCCCTCCAGCTTGCCCCAAATGCATGAGCTAATGCACCATGGCTTTGTTTTTGCTCAAGGAGCTGTATCTTGAGATCTTGACACAAGGAAGGAATGCTTTTAATAGTAGCTGTGTTGAACTTCAAGTAATTCATTGATATGGAGTCTAGTTTTTTCCCTTCCTTTTACAGTCACATGCTCAGATCTAGATCTGTTTAGTGCTTGTTGCCATGATATTGGTGCCTAGATGGGTTCGTCATACCAAGTTTGAAGCATTTGTACTCATTAATGCCTCCATTAGTACCAGTAAGACTTTCTGTTGTCTGTCTTCGACTGTAGCAGGAATCCTTCCCCCTGTTACTCCACTTCAGGCTTTGCCACCAGAGCCTTAGCACCTAGGAACCCTGATGGTTGTGTTGCCATGAGGGGTGGCACTGACAGTCCATGCCAGACTTCTTTGGTGCCTTGGCTAAGTTGGGACTTATTCTGCTTGCTCCACTGGGCTGGATAACAAGCAAGGGTCTCTTCCCTGAATATGCATCTGCCCCATCTTTGCCCCTTTTTTTTTTCTAAAGCCTTCTGTACTTGTGGAGATCTTCCAAACTGCCTCGTCCTTATGGAGCCATGGGTCCTCAACTTTTGTGGAAATGGACTAGACAGAGGTCTCTGTAGATCTCCATCCTCAAAGGAGATGAGGTCTAGCTGCTATTCTGCTGCTTCCAATTTGGCTTCTCTGGAGCTGTCATCTCAGACATGACAGGTTAGTAAGTAGACACTTCAAAACTTCCTATCATTCTAATTTTCTTCAGGCATTACTTCTCATTGCTTCTTAGCTGACAATGTCTCCACTAATAATATCAAGTACCTCAGAGGATAGGAATGGTTTTACTCCGCAGTGGCTCTGGCTACTGCTGCTGCCACTAATGGAAAAAATCAAGCCAGTTGGATCTCCTTGGGGTCTAAAGCATGTGCCTCAGCCATTGCAGATGAGAATCACTAACAAACTACTGCTTTAGTTAAATGAACTGAGGATGGAAGAAAAGTTCAGCATGTCTGAGGGCTAGCTATTGGCCAAATAAGTCCTAAGAGCAAATCAAGAAGTGGTGGATCTGAGGTGGTCCAAAATACGTCAGAGCTGTCTCAGCTTTCTATCTTCTTGTGTGCGGGTTGTTAGTCTTAACTTACCATACAAATGACCATTTTTGATGGGTTTGAGCTGTGTTCCCATGGACTGCATAAAGTTCAGATCTCAGGACAGAGGCAAATGGAGCTCATGAGGTCATTTCCCCCTTATCTCTTCTATCTCTGTAAAGACAGCATCCTCTCCACTATTGTAGTAGATAGCGGACATCCCTTACACTGTTACATTGGATAGAGTGGTCCCGTTTCCTCACCCCAAATTCCTGTCTCAAGTGATCTCTGGTGCTGGACATCAACCTGCTGGTTTTGTTCTCCAAGCCTTAGTAGCATCGAGGGAAGTGTTTTTTCACATCAGGGTCCCTTGTGTGGACAGAAGACTCTTAGCTATTTAAATGAGACCAAAACAATCTAAACATCCTTGGTCACTCTGGCTCATAGGGATAAGAGATAGGGTCAGTCGTGCTCAACCCACAGGGTGATTTATTTTCACAGTCTGTGTATACTTGACTGTTCCGACTTGGCACATGTTCAGCCACCTCTGGGGATTGGATCACATTCAGATAGGTGTAAGGCAGCCTCTGTTACTTGCTTTTTTCAAAATCTTTCTTGCTGAACTATGCAAGGCTGCTCTGGTCCTTTGGAACTCTGGTCCTTTACTCAGCATTATAACTTGGACTTGGTGGTCTTATGGCAAGTTCAGGACACTCTTAACTAAGCCCTGCTTGCCTGCAGAAGGTTGACTACTGCTTATTTATTTGCTGAGAGAGAGTCATATGGCTAGCTCTCAAAGGGTCAGCAAGGATTCCTGAATTAATAGATGGAACTGATGGTGGTTTTGGCATCTGTCCCTTTTGTGCCTTATAACTCCAGAGCAATGGGGAGGAGGCAACTGTCCCCAATAGACACTGCTTGCTTGAAGCTTCTGAGCTGAGCGCACACTTCTATCGAGAATGTAGATCTAGATGAACAATTTGAAGAATCAGTGTTACAACTTCTTGTTCTGCCAGGATGGTTTTCAACTGGATTTTGGTATTTGCTCCCTATAGGCTCTAGTGACAATTTTGAGTAAGCATGTTGGACTCTGACACTAATTCCAGTCTCTTGAATCATCCTCTCATTAAAAAGTTCTTCAGGGCACTAGTTACTGAAAGCATTTCTAGTAAAGAGATGTTAAACTCCAAACCCTTTCAGTCCCCTCTGTGTTGCTTTGCTTGTATCTGCTACCATGGCAAGAGGACTTCTGAGATGGGAACTTTAGTAATATAAAGATGTTTAATGTACCATTCATTCTACCCACCGTTCCGAGCTTTATACCAGAAATAGAGTTTACTGGTCTCAGAAAACAATTCCATTCTTTCAACCAAACTGTCTTTTATTAAAAAAAAAATAATAATAAAAACCTGCTTGCACAACCCGCCTGAGCAGAACAAAAATTCAGATCATCCATGTTTTTCATCCAGTATGTAGATTTTTTTCAGGCCTAAAGGGACCATTATGATCATCTAGACTGACCACCTGCTTAATGGAAGCCAGAGAATTTCACCCAGAAATTCTTGCATCAAGCCTGTAATTTCTGCTTGGGCTAGCACATATCTATGGCCCTTTGTTTTCAGTTGGGTGTTTTGTTTGTTTAAAACTTCCTGGTAATTTTAGTGTCTTATTACAAAATTAAAGGGAGTTTTCTGGATAAATATTCTTCTCCTGTATCTTTTGTTTGAAGTTGTTGTTGTTGTTTGTTTTAAACTTCCATGTTCTGAAATGTAACTGGATAGCTTTTCATTTTGAACCCATTTTAGCACGAAAAGTAGTTCACTAACATTTCATTTGCTCTGAATGCTGATAGCAGGGATAACCATCTCCAACAGTGGTAACATGTATGTGCTGAGCACTGGATTGAAAACAATACATACACCAGTGCTCAAGTCATTCTGATACTTCTGAATTGGCTCCCCCAAAGTCTGGACTGGCTCCTGGCTCCAGAAGGAGAGAGACCAGTTAATGAGCTACCATCCCTCCTTCCAAAGTGGGAAGCTGTGTTCAGAGAGTTCTGGCACTTCCAAAATATGGGTGAAAATCAGTAAAAACTGAATAATAGCTCTGGTAAAATCTGGGAAATTTTCAGTAAAAATCAATAAACTGAAAACAAAGGGTCATGAATCTATTTTTGATCAAGATCTGGAGTATTTCACAGCAAAGATTTGTAAGACCATTACCTGGTCATACATAGACTTTTAGTAAGCACTACAAAAGACCTTCCCTTTGAATTTTGTCCCTTTAATTGGAGACGGTTGTTTGCTGTTGGAGAAATAAACAAGAAGCTGAGGATCACCGACTTGTATGAGATTTTATCTGTTAACACTTTGAGCATGTGTGGCAGCTTCTCAACCCATTGCCCTTTCAGTCTTTTCCATGGAACTTGTCACTTTTGCTTAGCTACGCTGGTGATTCATAACGAGGTCAGGTGAGTCAGGTATACAGCTTCAGAAAACATAGCTGCAGTGGGAAACTGACTGGTGGGGATAAGGACATCAGTGCCTATATTGACTGGTTGGAAGCTGTAGCTGCTGAGGAGGGCTTGGTTCCAGCGTTGGTGGGTAAACTACTGGAGGTACCTGTATGCTACAGCAGCGGTGAGGGGTGACCTGTTTCCAGTGTCGCTGAGCGTGTAGTGCAAGCGTCTCTCTGGATTTCCTAGTGTCACGTTTTCTATGTATGGCTCTTAAGTTATAAATGTTGAGCAGAGATGGTCTTTATTTTCTGAGCGTAGGGCCCCCAGTATTTGTTTAGTAATAAAATCTGAGAAGGCATCTGATGGTTAGCACCAGACATTGAATAGTTATATTAAAAATAGACTTTTTTCCCTTCTGAAAAGACTTATGATGATATAAAGGTGCTGATAGGACACTATATGGAGATGCATTGTTAATGCCCTTGAGCAGGAGTCCAGTTGCATTCTGGGAGGGACAGAGGGACTACAACGCTTGAAAAAGCCACTCTCCAGTGATAATACAGGAATTCTTATAGATGTAGGGAGAGTTACGGCTTCATTTTCAAAAACATCCCCCCCCCCCCCGCTCCTCGTTATAATAATTGTGCAGAAAATCTGCAGAATGTCTTTATGTTGTGCTGCATTCTTGAGCCTGCAAACACCTGCAGAGTGAAATGAATAACTCTTGTTGGCGTCAAGGTGGTCATGCAGAATCATGTGGGGCAGCAGTGAACCAGACCAGAATATGCCAGTTTTAGTTCAATGCTGTTAAAGCCGTGTGCTGTAGAGGCACAGAGATATCCATGATGAAGAGAATGGAAAAATGCCTGTGTGGAGCAGAAAATAGTGGAAGTCCCCTCTCTCCAGGGAAAGCAAATAGAGGTCCCACCAACTGTTTTTAGCTATGGGTTGTTGGCAGGAGGAGGGAACCTTTTCTTTCAGAAGCTAGTGGGGTTGCAGAAAGCTTTGAATTTATCAGACCTCTACTAACCAGAGGTGGATATGAAAGATGGAATCATCCAAGCAAGGTCCTGGGTCCTTTTGGCAGTAATCTCAGCATATGCTTTCCATCCTACCAGAGTATCTGGAGATGTGTTCTAACCAGGGCACTGCCTCCTTCATCTTTTGCATTGGTCTCTGCTGAGTAGGTGCTTGGTGAACTTCTGCCATGGTCTTAGCAAAATAACATTAGAGTGAGGGCTGAATGAAATAAATGGCTGCTAATAAGATTGCCTCTGCTCAAGTCTTAAATGGATAATTTGGTAACATCCGTGCAAGGGAGAACTCTTTTGAAACATAAAATTGAGTTTTAAGCATTTGAGCCAATGTTTGCAGATGTTGAGGGCTCCCAAAGGACCTAATCAGAGAATATGGACGCTTCTCCGTTAACTTTGCTGGAGACAACACTGTGTTTATTTAGGTTGGCTATTAATAAAGCAGTTAGAATCTCTTGGGCCTTAAAATTGAGACAGCTGTAACATTGTTGCTCAGTTGGATAAGGAAATATTGTAAGGCTTTTAAGAACATAAAATTGTTAGGAAAACTGTTTTAAAATTTGAGTATACTGATTTCTAAGAATGATATGCAGTGGTGGAGTAGCTGTGTCAGTTGTAGGATCTTAGAGAGACAAGGTGGGTGAGGTAACATCCTTTATTGGACCAACTTCTGTTGATGAAAAGGACAAGCTTTTGATCTTACACAGAGCTCTTCTTCAGGTTACAAATGATATAGTAGTTTACATTTTACCCTGTGAAACTGTAATAAATGAGGTGGAACATTAGTCTAGAGTGAGACAAAGTATCTATCTGAAAGTGTACTTCTGCTCTGCAAAGTGACTGTTTAAAACTGGTACTTCCTACTCACGTATTCTCCTTGTACCTGGGTATTACCTGCTTGGTCTAAACACTGACCTGTTTAGTGTTTAATTCTTTAGCCTTGCAGTGCCTTCTTGCCTTGCCCTGCCTTGCCCCTCAAAAAAAAAAAAAAAAGAGGGATGCAGTTCTCTCATGGATCATCAACAGATTTAAGCATCAAATGCAGGGTCTAGTTCTACCCACAATTACTCATCCAGCCCCATTGAACACAGAGTTGTTAGACAGGTAGAAAGTGATGATCAACACTTGAAAAATTTACGAAATGGAGGACTCTGCCTAGTAACCGCAGTAGATATGAAAGACACAGGTGGAAGGGGGACAGTAATCCTGCGATCAGTACCCCATTGAAAGGCCCAATGCCTCTGCCACCTTTGCTCGTATTTCAACTAGAATATTGTCCTACAACCTTGCTTGGGAGAGAGGGGGGTTATAGCTCTGACACTTTAAAGCACCTCTTTCCATTTATGGAAGAAAAGGAGTTTCTCTTCCAGTCAGGTCTCCGGGCTGTTGCATCTTGGGTGGGATGCACTCTGCACTGTCACAGTTTCCATTTTTTGACTTTTCACCATTGAATAATGGTGTGCCTGCTGTTGGTGCTGTTTGTAGCTTTCCCAAGCAGCAGCATGGAACTAGCATAAGTTTTTGATAGCTGCACTCCTTCCCTCCAGATTTCTGAATATCAGCCCTGGAACTGATCAGAGTTATTCGTTTCCCACTGCTGTGGCTAGAGCAAGCTAAGAGCCACACTGGAGCTGTCTTGAGAATCGGGAAGAGACATCAGTTTACATTCTTGGCTTGGAAGGTTGTTTTTGCAACCAAAGGTGCTAGAAACTTGGTGGCTCTGTAGAAGGTGACATAGTAGGGCCTGTCCTCTGCCCAAGAGTGCATCTTTCAAGCCCTAATGGTTGCTTTTGTGAGAGAGAACGCAGCTTGATTTTCTTATTCAAGGTTCAGTTTGAAGTGATGGCAGTTACAAGAAAAATGTTTTGTAAATTGAGTACATCTGATAGGAAGTCCTTGAAATACAGTAAATATGGAATCCTACAAAGCAATTTTTAGTCACTTTTCAAAGTAGAACCACACTTTGAATTAAAAACATTAAGGGATATGAATAAAGACTTTCTAAACAGCTCCTCCTTGACTTGGAAAATTGGAAGCAGATGCAGAAGAGTTAGATTTCATACTGTATCTTATAATAATGCATAGTACTTAGCCACTAGAATAAGAAATCAAATAGGTACAAAAAACCTGGTCTAAACTTGGTGATATGTCTTTATTGGAGGCTTCAGAATCTAGACTGGACTCTGTGGTAATGGATTATTAGATGTGGCCATCTTAGTATTGTTTCTTGATGATTTGATGTTTGAGTCTGGGAATTTGGAGCATTATTGATTTGACCTCTTTTAAATTTCAGCAGCTTCCCAAGAGACAGAGTGAGTTAGTAAGGAATGCAAAATATGTAAGTAATAAATTTTACTAGCTAAATAGTTTAGGCAAACATTTTTTACCTTGTATCTTCTTACTAGAATAAGGAAGGTTGGACTGTCTTTGCTTTTGGGAACTCTTCTTTCTTTCTCTCCCTCCCCCACCTTCTCCAAACTGTGGGCACAACAACAGCTGTACTCTCTCCTTCCTGTAGAAGGTGTGCATTCTACGGGCTGGCTGGTATATTGGATGGGATTTGTGTTTGTTTTCCTGTAATATGTAGCAGATTTATGTATTCTCTCCCCTGCCCTCAAAATCCCCAACTTTGAAACTGGTGAACCTGTAGATGCTATACAACTTTGTTCTTTGTAATTGATATTCGAGCTAAAGCATCGTGTGTCAGGAACGTCAAAGTTGTGATGCTTCCTGTCTTACAAAGGTTAATTTGGCAGTTTGGTGATTGGATTATAGTACTTGAACACATGTGACAAAGATTGAGCAATATAAGTAAAAATAAACAGATTGTCTAGCATTCTTATTCTGTCTGCACGTGAGTGTGTGCCGTTCTGGAAAGCTAGCACCAATTGAGTAACACAAGGTTTTGTGTCTTAGACCCTTCGCAGGTGTTACAGTCGAGTGAAAGAACATGGTGTTGGGAAAAGGAAAAGCAGTTACACATTTGAACAATTGGAACAGGTGTTTGGTCAGGGAGGATGGGACTCGCAGCCCTGCCAACCTGTACTCATTAATAGTAGCGGCTTGTACCAGGAGCTGGAATCGGATGGCAGCACTATGGAGGAATATTCACAGGAGGATTGGGGGAACCACAGTCAGGATCTTCACTGCTACCAGGGAGGAGACCCGGAATTGGGTAAGAAATTGATTATTGATCCTTCTGTATGTTTTGGTTTTGCCTGTGCTTGTAGCCACTCTAGTGCTAATCCTAGTCCATAATCCTAATCCATCCTATGCCATAATGCTGCTGTACCTACTTCTGTGTCTTTCTTATACTTGCTGGCTTAAGACTTGTCACAAGCCAGAACAGTTATTGGGAAGTAGGGGAAACGAATTCCTATAACTTGTATAAATCTAAGGTGCATAATTTGCAGGGCTCCCTAAAGCTGTCAAACACCTTCTCTGTGTAACTGTAAATTGTGGACTGAACTGATTTACTGCTTGTGAATTCTAACAAGTAGAATATTTGAAATAAGTAGACTTTAACTTGTTTGCATTGTTTTATTTTAAAACAGGTACAGTAGCTCTTTTGTTCCTGACAAGATGGTAGAGTGGCCCTTTGTTTAAAGTTTGAGATTTGAGTTTTAATTTGAATGAGGGGTGGGAGGGAAGAAAATATGAATTGCTGAACTTGATGTTAATTGATCTGTACTGCTGATGCTCATGGTCACACAACAACAAAAATCTTGCAGGTAGATCTCGGTATAAACTCATAATTCGTTAGGAGACATAAAAAGCTAGCAAGCCACATGCCACAACTACTTTTATGCTGTGCAAGCAAAATTGCCAAATTTTTGCCTTTTTCCAAAAAAAAAACTCCCTAGTCTTCCAAATGTTGTTGTTGCCCAACCCTGACAGATAGATATTACAGAAAGATCTACTTTCCTGAAAATATGCTTACATTTAACGTCTGAGTGAGTATTTTATACAGAGGTACATTCTTGCCTACAATAAATAGGAGGGGAAAAGGTTTATGTGTTGACTGAGTCTATGGAAGCTTATCAAAGTTAATTTAAAAAATGATTCCAGTGGGATTGTAAGAGTGAGGCAACATTTACAGGGGAAGATGAATAAAGGCACTGTTCTTGCTTTTTCTATCCTATTTGTAGGTTAAATTGGGGGGTGAGGGGAAAGGCACACAAATATACCTCCATCTGTAGCTGTATTCAGGGGACTGGTAAATTCTGACTTTCACCAAGAGATGGATTAAATTGTATTTTCAAATGAAAATAGCAAACCTCCTCAAACGAACTGAAGTATGAGAAAACTAGGAATGTTAACTCTTTAAATAAAGAGGATCAGAATGTATGGGGGACTTGGGGAGAAGAACGCATAAAAGGGAGCTACTTGAGATAACAGGGAAGGAGTTTCTTAAACCATGTATTTTAAAATGTACATAAATGAGGACTGTAATTCCATATAGGGGTTCTGGTGACTCAGGCTTTGCTCTGATGGTTTGTCACCATTATCCTTCAGAAGAATTACAGCAACATTTACATGCAGTTGGGGCTCACAATATTCTTTATGTTCAGTGAATGGTTATGAGAGAGGTACTTAGCGTGCACACAGTCTAAATGGAATACAGATACATTTGTTCTGGTGCTTGCTCTTCAGATGTGCTATTGAAAGCAGAATGGCCTTTTTCAGAATGTAGTTTACAATGAAATCAACTTGTGACTTAATAGCAGGAATTACTCTTGTCCTTGAACGATCTTGATCCTATAGCTAAAAATTCAGTCATGGTGATGTAGCTTACGTAGTAGCTGGTTTTAAGAGCTGAAGCAGTGTTCTCAGAGTGTGACGTCAGAATTTTACTGGAAAGCACGAAGTGAACAACTTATTACCTTTCAAAGTAAAAAGCTTTGGGAAAGTTTTAAATACATAACTATCTGTCTGAACTTTGCTTTTCAGATGAAATGCCTGCCACAAAGAGAACATTAAAGATAAAACAGGAATCTTCAGAAGAAGCACAGTAAGTAACTTATGAATGCTTTACTATTGAGTGCATTTCCCTAGGGGTGCTGCGCGGGAGGAGAGATGTTTGAAACTTCTGACTATAATTATAAATACATTGTGCAAGACTATTGAAGAATCTGCTTTTTGCATCATTCCAGTTACCTCAAAACATGTGGAAAGCTTCACAACTCAAGTCTCTTTTGGCTCTGTTATACAGCACATGAAACAGAACTCTCTTTACATGAATGCAAAAATTTGAACTGTGTAAAAGACACATCCTAACCTTTGGGGATGTGGGCGGGCAGGTCTTGGGGTGCGCTGGCAAAAATCATGACTCTTGGATCTATTTGTAATTTGGTTTCCATCTGCCTAAAGTTTTGTCTCTTTGGGCATGGAGGAAAAGGAGCATTTTAAATGTAGGTTTCAGAGTAGCAGCCGTGTTAGTCTGTATTCGCAAAAAGAAAAGGAGGACTTGTGGCACCTTAGAGACTAACACATTTATTTGAGCATAAGCTGCATCCGATGAAGTGAGCTGTAGCTCACGAAAGCTTATGCTCAAATAAATTTGTTAGTCTCTAAGGTGCCACAAGTCCTTCTTTTCTTTTTATTTGAAATGTAGATGTTCATTAAAGTGTATGGGTATTCCCACTAATGAGTATAACTATAGTAGCTTAAAATTAGTACACAGGCATCTATCTAATACCAGCATAACACTGGAGAATACAGAAAATAGCTTAGAAGAGAGGGAAAAATCAAGAAAAGGAGGAGAGGGGTATTGCTAGTTGAGCAATGTACATTTCTGTTGGCCTTGAGCCTTACTTGCCTTATGCTTGAGAACAGGCAAGTAAAACATTTAGCATTATAAGGGATGGGCAAGTTTACTCTGTGCCTAGATGGTAACTTTTTCTGCAGTTTTGCCAAGCTAGATTGTAATCTTTTGCTGCATTGGTTTAACCTGGCAAATGGTGGGACGTTTAATGTGTCTTTGCTCTTGCGGGAAACACATGAATCTCACTTTCTCCACCACCCCCTTATTTTGGGGGCGGGGCGCACATGCTATGTGTGGATATTCTTTGCTGGAGAATGGGCCAGTGTGGAATAATAGTTTAATCTTATTTTGGGGCAGCATTTTTATGTAATGGCACGGTGCCTAAGTGATAACTGCCTTACATATTTCTCTACGCACTTAACTGTAGATGTCAATGCCCGTCCTATTAAAGTAAGCACCATGATTTTCATTCTACTACCCTGTTTTCAGTCTCTAATTTTTCAAGCTTTCAGGCTGGGATTTTCCAGACTTGGTCTATGCCTCAAAGTGAACTTCAAATCTGATCAGAATCATCTTAGCAGATTGAGCGTGAATTAGGAATTTTCATTTTTCCCCATGTAAACATTTGTGGCCTCTTTTTGAGCCACTCTGCAGCTGGAGGTCAAAATTTATATTTAAATAGTCCCGAGAAGTGTCATTTCCTTAGAAAATGGACTTTCATTTTACTATGCTCAGACTTTGAAGGACATGTTCTGCATGATAACAGTACACTTGACACTGTTCATACAAGGCTGGGAAGATTGATTTGTTCACAGACGCATGGCTAAATTACACAGTGGCTTTACATCCTTCATATCTTAAGATACCTTTTTATAAAAAGCAGAGGAGCTTTCTCTGAACCCCTGCACACTTTGCAAAGTGCATAGGAAGTAGACCTGCACTGAAGCACTTCAGGAGCTCCACAACTGAGAGGTGTAAAGCATCTTCCATAGCCAGACTTTTCCTGAGATTGTGGGGGAGTTTGTTTTTTTTCCTCTCGCCAAGGGGCCTTTTAATTATGCTTGAATTCTTTATTTAAAACAGGTTTAAATAAATACAGAGTTAACAGGATTTGCAACCTTCGCTGGAATTTTGATAGCATTGCATTAAGCAATCAAATTCTGAATGAACATCCTTCACTCTGTCCTTTGTACTTATGAATACGATGTAGGCTGTAATTGGGTTGCTAGAGATGATCATAAATGGGTGTGCATGTAGAGTTGTAGAAAAACAGGGTCTGAACTAGAGGCTGTAGCATAATGCTCACAGCCACACTAGGGCAGCACGTACATTGTCCATTTAGCCTTAACTTCCACATTCCTTTTCTCCTGAGGGCTAATTAGTGCTATATTAGAATTGGAAAAGGTACAGAGAAGGGCAACAAAAACAATAAGTGAATAGAATAGCTTCCATATGAGGGGAGATTTAAAAGGCTGGGACTGCTCGGCTTGAAAAAGAGACGACTAAAGGGAATATGATAAAGGTCTATAAAATCATGAATGGTGTGGAGAAAATGACAACTAAGAGAAAGTGTTTATCTCTTCGCATAACACAAGATCCAGAGTATCCAATGAAATTAATAAGCAGCAGATTTAAAATAAACATAAGGTAGTACTTTACACAATGCAAAACCAACATGTGGAACTTGTTGCCTTGTTGTGACGGCCAAACTACACTGGTGTTCAAAAAAGAACTGGATAAGTTAATGGAGGCTAGGTCCATCAATGGCTATTAGCCATGAGGGTCTGGAATGCAACCCTATGCTCTGGGTGCCCCAGCCTCTGACTGCCGAAGCTGGGAGTGGACAACAGGGGATGGATCCACTTGATTGCCTGTTCTGTTCGTTTCCTCTGAACCACCTGGCATTGGGCATTGTCAGAAGAAAGGATATTGGGCTAGATGGACCCAATATGGCCATTCTTATGTTCTAATTTTACAGCAGTTGCAGTTCAAACATATTTCATATAAAATAATGCAGAACTGTGAGATAGCTTGACTACTTGTAAAGCTACTAGCTAACAAAGTTAAATTGCATATCTGCAGTTTCCACTGTAACTGTTGCACGGCTTTCTCATCACACACGCTAACCTTTTTTGTATTTGCTTATGTATCAAACAGTGTCTCCGCTTTCTTTTTGGAAATAAGACAATAAGATAAGCTTTCCAGTTGGAATGGTTAGAGCAGAGTCTGGGCAAATTTGGCCTAACATGTAGAAATGCCAGGTTTCAGAGTAGCAGCCGTGTTAGTCTGTATTTGCAAAAAGAAAAGGAGGACTTGTGGCACCTTAAAGACTAACCAATTTATTTGAGCATAAGCTTTCGTGAGCTACAGCCTGACACTTATCTAAAAACGTGTATAATATTAAAGTGTACAGTGTGTTAAACTCTTCTCTGCAATGTTAGCAATGCTGTGCTAATGCATGAGAATTCGTGAAACTGACTAGAAACACAAATGAGATTAATTAGTTTTATTTGCATGGTCCAAAATGAGATTGCACAAAACAAGCTACATAAATAGAAAACTAGAGAATGTTATTTTTAATCATGTATTAGGAATAGCCAGTGTTCTTAAGCTGTATGGTTGGTAGAGCATTGGGGCCCTGAGTCAGCAAGGTACTTAGGCTCATGCCTGATTTAAGCAGGAGTAATTCCATTGAAATCATTGGACTTAATCACATGTTTAAAGATAGGCACATACTTAAGTACTTTGCTGAATCAGGACATAGGTCAAACCTTT
The DNA here is from genome assembly GCF_015237465.2 of Chelonia mydas. Classification (NCBI taxonomy): domain Eukaryota; kingdom Metazoa; phylum Chordata; order Testudines; family Cheloniidae; genus Chelonia; species Chelonia mydas. Next base: position 2,625,666 of record NC_051262.2, read on the forward strand.
TTTTAAAAAATGGGTGAAATAGGGTCCTTGGGCCACTTACTTAGTACCTAAGTATATGTTTAGGAGCCTAATTCTTGGCCCTAGCCTCTCTTCCATTCCACAGGTCAGCTTAAAGTACCCGGTAAGGAAGGGAGGAAAGCCAGTGTAGTATGCTCCTTTTTCCCCCTAGCTCAGAGAAGACCTGTGTCTACTCTGCTCCTCTGGGATTGCCCTGATTTTAGGAAAGTGGGACTGGGGGGATGTTCCCCTGCAGACCCTGGAGGTTGAGCTTGAATTTCAGGTACATGTTAATTCTATGACTGCTGCTTTTATCAGAGACAGGTGGGACAGGGTAGGCATCCAGCAGTAGCATACTTCCATGGCCAAAGGCAGCTGTAAGAGTAGCGTGGAGGAGCTGATTCTTTGCAGATCTAGAGGGCTGTGCCATACCTATGCACTTTTCCTTTAGGGAAGCTTGGGGGAAAATTCCACAGGGTATACCTTGTGTGGTGTCCTAGGGCCTTTATACCCCTTCTGCAGTCCTACAGTGAAAGGACATACCATAACACATGTGGTGAGGTTTTTCTGACAATGGCCCTTTGAAGTGGAGGAAATCAGTGCAGCTAGCAAGGGGCAACTTTCTAGGAGACTTGTCACTGAACCATGCATTGGAATTAGTATGGCATTTTCTGGACACTGGTGGTTCTGACTAAGCCTTTGTGGCTGCATACATACATACATGAAAACACCATTCCCATCAACCGCCTGCAGAAGCAAGGAAAATGGTACATCGCTTCTACCCTGTTCTGTGAATTAATGGAACAGCTCCACTTTGGGCACTGTTCCAGTAGAGGGACCTGGTGCATAGGTTTAATACATAGTCTCTCTTCACTAAACCAGTTGTGTAAATACACGACTCATCACACTGACTCTGCTGCCTCTCTTGACTTAAGAACGGCCAGACTGGGTCAGACCAAAGGTCCATCTAGCCCAGTATCCTGTCTGTCGACAGTGCCAATACCAGGTGCTCCAGAAGGAATGAACAGAACAGGATCAAATGATCCATCCACTGTTGCCCATTCCCAGCTTCTGGCGACCAAAGGCTAGGGACACCATCCCTGCCCATCCTGGCGAATAGCCATTGATGGACCTGTCCTCCATGAATTTATCTAGTTCTTTTTGAACTGTTATAGTGAGCCTTGACAACATCCTCTGGCAAAGAGTTCCACAGGTTGTCTGTGTTGTGTGGGGAAAAAATACCTCCTTTTATTTGTTTTAAACCTGCTGCCGATTAATTTCATTTGGTGACCCCTAGTTCTTGTGTTATGAGAAGGAGTAAATAACACTTATTTACTTTCTCCACATCAGTCATGATTTTATAGACCTCTGTCTTATCCCCCCTTAGTCGTCTCTTTTCCAAGCTGAAAAGTCCCAGTCTTACTAATCTCCACAGCCATTCCAGACCCCGATTCATTTTTGTTGTCCTTTTCTGAACCTTTTCCAATTCCAATCTTTTTTTTTTTTTTTGAGACGGCGTGACCACATCTGCACGCAGTATTCAAGATGTGGACGTACCATGGATTTATATAGAGACCATATATTTTCTGTATTATTGTCTATCCCTTTCTTAATGATTCCCAACATTGTTTGCTTTTTTGACTGCCACTGAGTGGATGTTTTCAGAGAACTATCTACAGTGACTCCAAGATCTTTCTTAAGTGGAAACAGCTAATTTAGACCATCTTTTGATATGTTAGGATGTCAAACAGTAAATGCCTCCAAGCTCTTATGTGAGATAGGTAATGATAATTTTCCCCCTTTTATAGAGGTGGGAAGTAGGGAACAGAAGTGAAGTGGCTTGTCCAAGGTTACACAGCTTAGTTAAGAACATCTGTGATAGAATTCAGGAGTCCTCCCATAGTCCCTTGCTCTGTCAGTAAGCCATTTTCTGTCTCTTCCAAACTTAGCTTTGACAGTTGGGCCTATAATATCTTTACCCCAAAATGTACTGAATTTATGGCATAGTGTGCTTGTGCTTCTCTTGCTAGACCAGTATAGTGCCTAGGACTGGCTTCCTAAATTTTTCTGCAGTACCTACAACAGGATCACAGGGTAGGAAGTGCACATGTGATCGTGCAGCGTTAGCTTTCTGCTGTGCTGCTTGGAACTCTATGTGAAGTCTGATGTGCAGTGGGACCCTTTCTTAGTTGATATGGGCCCAACCATCATAGGAATTGGAACTTATTAACTCCATGAGCTACTGTCTCAGAATAAAATGAAGGGGGAAAATATTTAAGAATTTGTTCTGCTATTTTTATTCTCTTGTGAGACAAAATAAAGAGCTTTGTAACATGTTGGCTCCTTCACTGAAACAGCTGTGCTAGCCTCTGCTGCTTGGAGTCTGATTTGTACAGAAATGGTTTAAAATTCCCACCAAGCTTTGAATCACCACTCATTTGAATCATGTAAGATTTCAGCAAGACCAAGGGAGCCATTCCACCATCAGTGGTCAATGTCCTAGCTGCAGCCATGCAGTTGGGAATTCCAGCTCTACCGGTAACTTGCTGCGTGGCCTTGGGAAAGTTTACTGAACTCCTGTCTGTCACTGAGTGGCCTACCTCACTGGCTGTTCGGAGGGTTAATTCATGGTTATAAAGTGGTTGGGGAAGCAGTTGCAGTGTAGCACACTTTTCTCTGTTTTGTGTGCACATGTGGTCACTGTTACAGTATCTGAAATTCACCTGTAGTTGGTACAGTACAGCCTTTTAAATTGCATGATCCCTATTTATAACTTCCCTATTGGTTTGAAGACTTCAAGTCAGACTGAGATGCTGGATATAATCGTAGAAACCCTGAGTTAGAAGGAACCGCTGCTGAACCATCTGAGCCTCAGGGAGATGTCAAACTTTAGATGTCAAAATAGTTTCCGTCATCCTTGTAGCTTTCAGAGTGCTTGGGTTGGTGATTCTGTCCTTGGCAATCCTTGCATCTTCTCTAAAGCTCCTCTTTACCTATCACTATCCTAAGTGAAGTCACGCCGGTGCCTGCCAGCACTGGCCTATTACAAGAGATGTTGTTGTCGTTGTTTGTTGTTTTTCACCAGGAGTCTCCGTTTGAATTCATCTGAAGTTAGTTTATTAATCACCTTGTGTAGTACTATTTTACAAGAGACTTTATTCTAAGCTGTCTCTTCCACTGTTCAGTTGAAAATTACAAGTTCTGGTTTATCACGTTTTGAACAGAAGTGTTTCTCTAAGAGAAAATTGAGGCTGTCAGCTGCCTTTTAACAAACAAATGTATAAATGCTGCTGCCAGCATAACTCTGTACTCAGACAGCAATGTACTTAATAAGACAGCCAATTATAATGTCACCTTGTCTGTCTTGTCCCTAGAAGATGATGAACTTACAGTCCCAAATGTCTAAAGTGAAAGTTTGAGATGGCATATTCCAAGCTGTAAGTGACACAGTGCTGCTCAGCATCTCTGAGGCTTGGAATCTGAAGAACCAACAGCAAAGCCATATATAGAAGGCTGTCTTTCCATCTTTATCCATTGCAAAAGTACAGGCTTGTATGCTATAGTCTTTCATGTGTAAATGTAAATGTGTATCTTGTATAAATACTTAGGAATATTGTAAAGGTGCATATCTTTATCCTCCTGTTCCACGCTGCTAAACCTGAGCAGTTCCAGGTACTCCCCCAGCCGATTTAAATAAGAAGCCACCATTAACAGTGCTTCTAGTCTGAGAATGGGAGCACTGGCACAACAGGTGTTCTTAGCAAACGACTGGCTGAGTCATAACTCTGCTCCTGTGGGTTCTCAGCGGGTTCTTTCAATGGCTTTCTAGTAATTAAGTGCAGCTGAGTAAAATGTTGATTAAAAAAACTGTCCAGAAATCATAGTGCGTTTATGGTATAATTACTCTTGATGTGTGGCTGAGACGCACTGGATGTTAATGACATAAAGCCACTGCTGTGCTGGCTATTAAGTGCTCTGTGAAATGAGTGATCTGACTACTCTTAATAGAGCTGTTGCATCATTAAATCCTCCACCAAAATTGCATCATCACCCTCTTGTTCATAGTCTCGTCAAGGCTCCAAGGCTTGAATGGAGCTGGGCACACACTACCCTCTCACCTGGAATTGGCCCCCGTAGGTCAGGGGTGGATACTGTGGGGAAAGCGCCACTCCCGTTCACTAGAGTGTGAACTAATGCTTGACCTCCAGGGCTATCAGCCAGGCACCATTCACTATTCTAAAAGTGCAAGTGGCAGAATCAGCTGTTGCACCCATTCCCAGCTTACATCCCCTGTGGAAGGAGTCCTGGCTGACTTGTGCAGCTTTAAGGCTCACATTTACAAATGCTTACTATGACATCCGTGAACAGTGGTTATATAATGTCTTTCCTGTGTATAACCCGAGCATTGCAACTATTTGAGGTCTTCAGTAGAGGCGTGTGCATTGTGTTTGGTAAAACATTCAATGAGTGCCTATCCAAGGCTCCAGTTTCGGTTAAATGTCAGTGTCCCACTCTTACCTAATGGAGTTAGTTCTCCAACACCCTCTAGCAAACTAAGGGAAGCTTGTCTCCTCATTGCCATGTCATCACTCCCACCAGTGCAAAGTGCCATAAATTCATTTGCTTTGCACTGGTGTAAATGACACAAGGTTTAGGCCAGTGGTGAATTGGGTTCCCACTACCCTTCATCTTGGGCATCGTGCTACCCCTTCAGCCTGTGACCCATCCTGTCCCCAAACGTCTGGAGAAAAATATGGCCTCCGTAGCTCGGGCAGACGTTGGCAAATCTGGGCTCTGGTGGTGCAGAAGAGGAGAATTCCAGAGCTGCAAGGTTCCATGGAGATTGGCTTCCTCTTGGTTGTATAAGGCGGGCTATAGGTCAAGCACCGCTGCTGATTCACCTGTGGCAGTGTGCCATTGGGTGAAAAGGGGGGGCCTCAAGTAACCTGGGCCCAGTCCACCAAATGTTAGACGCACCACCTTAAGTTTCACCCAGCTGCACTTGTCTGCGGCTTGTGGAGTGATGCTCTCTTGGCGTGTAGGCCTACTTAATACACAGGCTGCTGCTTGTCGCCTTCATTTCCACTTCTAAGCGATCTTGAAACAGCCCCAAATTACAGATGTTATGAGAATCTGATCTTGAGGAGTGTAGCCTTTAGTGGAGTGATCTCCATCCTGGAGAAGAAAATAATAAATCATTGCGGAGCTGGCCCAGGCTCAGAATAAAGAGCCTGGACCAGCTCCGCAATTGGTGTAAATTGGCATAGCGCCACTGATTTCACTGGAGCTATGCTGTGGTTTCTGACAGCTGTACTCTAACCCTGAATTTCCATGCCAGTTACCTTGGTGGACACAGTCTGCGTATATGGTATTTTTCTTTTTCAACAGAGTACGTATGAAGCTTTCAGGGAGGCAGCAGTAGCTCTTTAAATTCTGAAATCTGTGGGATACACGAGGAAGAAACTGCAAAATAAATGAGTTTTCTGGTTTTTATGTAACTAGTGGCCAAATGTGGAAAATGGCAACATTTTAAAATGTACTGCTGGAGGAAATGATTGATCGGGGACTCTGCCATCTCCTTTTGAGAGCTCTCCTGAGCTCAGTGTAGCCCTTTCCCACTGCTGAAATACCAGTGGGAAAGCTATAGAAACATTACTGATCCGCAGCCAGAAAACACCACCTAGTCCTGTTAGTCTATGCAATATGGAATGTCTGTAGTCAGAGACGGCCTGTGTGAGGACGGAGTACAGAGCATGTTACTAGGTGTACGCGCTGAATTTGAAATTCAAAACAAAGTGGTTAGCGAGTTATCTAAATACAAAAGATTCTTTGTGTTTAAACTCTCAGATATTTTTTTAAATGAAAAGGTACAATTGCATAGCGCCTGTCCAAAGGACTGCCTAAGGTGAGGATTTAGGTTTCCTCCCCATGTCCCCTTTCTCTGTCTATCTCAGGCACTTACCTGGCCCTGTTGTTGTTGTATTTGGTTGCCCCACGATTTTCAGCGTCTTCATAGAGAAATGCTCTTACCCCCATTGTATAGATATGGAGCTGAGGCTGCCTCATTTCACCATAGCTCCTCCACCACCCAAGTTGGTACAGGGAATCTGTAGCAGAGGGGGAATTGAACCCAGAGCTGCTAGGGCGTAGCCTAGTGCTCTAGCCACTGGCCTGTCAAGAGTCTCCCTTGCTAATTCCTCTCCATGACACTTCACAGCACCAGGTTGGCTTTTCCAGAGTCGGTGCTGCTTTTCTCAGATGCAGGGGCATAGTTTCATAGAGTATCAGGGTTGGAAGGGACCTCAGGAGGTCATCTAGTCCAACCCCCAGCTCAAAGCAGGACCAACCCCAGCTAAATCATCCCAGTCAAGGCTTTGTCAAGCCAGGCCTCTAAGGATGGAGATTCCACCACCTCCCTAGGTAACCCATTACAGTGCTTCACCACCCTCCTAGTGAAATAGTGTTTCCTGATATCCAACCTAGACCTCCCCCACCGCAACTAGAGACCATTGCTCCTTGTTCTGTCATCTGCCATCACTGAGAACAGCCTAGCTGCATCCTCTTTGGAACCCCCTTTCAGGTAGGTGAAGGCTGATATCATATTTCCTTCCCCCCGCCCCCCCCACTCTTCTGCAGACTAAATAACCCGTTGCCTCAGCCTCTCTTCATAAATCGTGCCCCAGCCCCCTAATCATTTTCGTTGCCCTCAGCTGGACTCTCTCCAATTTGTCCACATCCCTTCTGTAGTGGGGGGATCAAAACTGGATGCAGTACTCCAGGTGTGGCCTCACCAGTGTCGAATAGAGGGGAACGATCACTTCCCTCGATCTGCTGGCAATGCTCCTACTAATACAGCCCAATATGCTGTTGGCCTTCTTGGCAACGAGGGCACTGCTGACTCATACCCAGCTTCTCATCCACTGAAATCCCCAGGTCCTTTTCTGCAGAACTCCTGCTTCGCCAGTCGGTCTAAGTTTTTTCTGATCAGACTTTGCTGTCTCTTTCCCTTCTAATGCTACTTTGTTTCATTTCTCCCCTTCATTTCTTATTGTCTCACCTTTCTCTGCACCTGTTTCCAAGAGGTCCCTTCCCCTTATCCCCAGCTCTGTAGTAACTAAGGGACACGTGTGCAAGGCCTGCACACCAGAACGCATTGTTGCAGTGCCTCCCTTCTCCATAGGAGGTGGGGCAGAGACTCCGTGCTTTGTAGGAGAAGGGAGAGCACTTCTGGGCGAGCACTCCTGGGCCCTCCAGAAAGAGCACTGATTCTCTACAAGTTTGAAGATTCAGAAGAGAATTTCCCCATGGTGGCGGAGAAAGGAGGTGGCCACTAGATCCAAAACACTCTCTCTCCTGCTTGTGCCCAATTGTAGGGGACCAAATACAAATTCACTACAGTTGATCAAAGCATGAGAAGAGTTAAAATGGCATGTGTTTTGCAAATGGGATTTAGCCGACTGAGATGGATTTCTCAATTACTAAAAGAGCAGTAATACCTGCTTGTGGCTCTGATATGTTAGCTTGTTCTTTACTACTGATACAAATAGAGTGCCTACCCTGTGTGAAGCTGCTTACGCTTGCATCAGATGTGTGCAAATAGACTTGGCTAATGAGTTATAAAAGTACAAATTCTCTTATTGGTATTTGCTTTGACGTTGTTAGCTAACAGGGTGGATTGATTTTGATCAAATTGATTTAAATCACCAATTGTAACCATGATTTTGATCAGTAAGCAGGAAACATTGATTTTAATCATGTTTTGCATTTGTATTTTGTAGTTTTTCTACAGAAAGTTTGATAACCATTAAAACATGATGATTTCCAACTAAATATAGTCTTTACGGTAAATTTGGTGTTTCTTTTTACTAACGAGGAGGACACGGTATATCTATATACACATTTATTTAAGCAATTATATAATTTAATTTACATTGATTTAGATGGTTAATTTTTATTATTTTTAGAGGATGGTGAATGATGCATTTCTTTAATAGATTACTTTTTTACTTGTGATTTGTAAGAGACTATTTGGAAATTCAAAATCAATCCACAGAAACCGCATGTAAAATTACCTGAAGTGTGCTGGAAACACAAGAAAAAAGTTTATAGAAGTGTTGCAAAACATGTTTTGTATTTAAAACTAACATTAATTAAACAAAGTAGTTATCTGTAGCAAAATTTAATTGATTACATCTGGTCACCGTGTTGTTCAAGATTTTAGTAGCAGTAGAGCTTGTCTTCTTGCATCTAAGTTTTGTGTGGGAGAGGAAGAGGAAAACTAGCTATCCTGCTTTTAAGGGTTCCAATTGGTTTCTTAACTGAATGAAGTAGTCACTGAATTGAACTAGTTGAATAAACTGAAATGAAGATTTCATATTTAAATCATTTACATTAAATAGTACATATTTGCTACCAATTTTCAAATTTTTTTTTAAGAAAGTCAAACCACTGAACCAGAGTTTGTTGAAGCGTTAAACCAGGTTTTGACAAAACAGTAGCGTCTTCTACAGGGCAGAGAAAATATTTTCTTCATTTCAGTTTATTCATCTAGCTCAGTTCAGTGACTAGTTCATTCAAAGTCAAGAAACCAACTGGGAGTTGCAGAAGTAGAAAGATATTTGTTCTTTTTAGAAATGATTGATAGAAAAATATATCCAAGTACAATCACTGAGAAGTAAGAACCTAAGATAATAGGAAATGCAGTGTATTTATGGTAAGACAGGCATTTGAAATTTTTCTTTAATCCTGGTTATTTGGAATATTCTCAAGCTTTCCATTTTGGCTGAAATGTCCCACATGCTTAGTCTTGGCCCAGAAATAAACGCTCTTTGGAACGCTTGCGCAAAATTCATTGTTCCTTTTGAATTATGGGAGCATGAAAAAAATCTTTTGGTTTAAGAAAAAGTTCTGTTTGCTTTTATAAGATGAAGTCAAATTGTTGAACCTTCACAATTCCATACATATGGACCTCAGCGAAGAAGTTAGAAGGCTAAATTTGGGGAAAGCTTTGTATCTTTGAAATTACTATGTTTAAAATTACATAATTGAGCATGCGCAAATAAGTAAAATCTTAGTAGATTGTGGTGTTGAGTGCGTAACTCCCGGGCCATAGCAGCAGAGGAATGTTTGCTCAAAAGCACTGTTAGTCAGTAAAGTTAAACTGTTTTGTTCTTGCACTGCCCATTTGCATTGTCGTCATGAGAATATGATGGGGGGTGGGGGGAGATGAAGTTTTGCGTAAAAGTGGAACTTGAAATACATCAGTAAGGGGAAAATGCGCTTTTTTCTCTACTGATTTAACTACCGTTCAGCTTTTGCAGAAAATTATGCTTGTCAGCAGAGACTCTAGTTTGCTTTAAAAAAAAAAAAAAAAAAAATTCTGGGGTCTTGGCTTGTGTGTTGTTTTGGTTTGTGTTTTGGGGGAAAGGGAGGACACATTAAATGATAAATTTACTGCAGTGTTAAGATTAAACAGATACAAAAGTAATATTCATACTGCAACGTTAACTTGGCCTCTTCGCACAGAATGTGTATATGATGTGTCATGGGGCTACATTTTTAAAGGTATTTAGATGTCTATCTCCCATTGGGTTGGGGTTTTTTTTTCCCCATAGATTCCAAGGCCAGCTGGGGCCATTATGATCATCTAGTCTGAGCTCCTGTATGACACAGGCCAGAGAACTTCCCCCAAATAATTAATAGAATCATAGACCATCAGGGTTGGAAGGGACCTCAGGAGGTCATCTAGTCCAACCCCCTGCTCAAAGCAGGACCAATCCCCAACCAATTCTAGAGCAGATCTTACAGAAGAAGATTTTAATGGGAGTTGTGTTCTAGAATGCTCTTTCATCAGTTAGATACCTATGTATGTTGTGTGTAATATGTGTAGGTTAAATGTTCCTGTAGGCTTCTGAATTTTAGGAAACTATAAATGCCCATTCTTCTCCTTGTATTAACATAGAATAATACTTATCTGCTTCACAAAGCTCTTGAAAACATTTCTAAAGCATTTTGAAAGAGTTAAATGCTAATGATGAATTCTATAAATTAGGGCTAACTATGACATTTTTGATGGCTACCTTTTCTCAGTTGGCTACCAGTATCTCAGATCATAGATGCTCTTGCTTTGGTTAATGTTTTCTGAAAGTTGATGTGCTCTTTCAAACTTAAGCAAAACTTTAAAAAAAAAAAATCTCCAGTCTGAGCTGAGCTCCATCTTATGGTTTACATTTGTGTTAATTTTTCTAGGAAGCAAGACGTCATGCAGAACATTGTGCAAATCTTGGAATCCGTCCAGTTAAAATGGGAGCTGTTTCAGAGCTGGACAGATTTCTCCAGGCTACATCTTTCTAACAAACTAGCCATTTTTGGCATTGGTTATAACACACGCTGGAAGGAGGATATTCGCTACCACTACGCTGAGATCAGTTCCCAGGTGCCTCTTGGCAAACGGCTTAGGGAATATTTCAATTCGGAGAAGCCAGAGGGCAGGATCATCATGACGCGAGTACAGAAAATGAACTGGAAAAACGTTTACTATAAATTCCTAGAGATTACTATTAGTGAAGCAAGATGCCTGGAGCTGCATATGGAAGTTGACTGGATACCTATAGCTCATTCTAAGCCAACTGGAGGAAATGTTGTTCAGTATTTATTACCAGGGGGGATTCCCAAAAGCCCTGGCCTGTATGCCATTGGTTATGAAGATTGCCAGGAGAAACCCCACTCACCCCATGTAGACCGCAGAGGCCCAGATCCTGGGAAAGAGACTCAGGGGGAGGTAGATGTCCCTTCACCACAGGCCTCTCTCAGGGTGGAGATGGAGTCTGCCAGAATTATCTATTGTTACCTTGGCATTGCTGAGGTTAGAACTCTCCAGCAGTGCTTGTTTTTACATTTTCAGGCCAACACCAAAACCTTCAGCAAAGAGTGGGTTGGAATCAATGGGTTTTTATCTCAGAACTGCATCGTAGAGCCAGGGGTGTCGCCTAAATCCATCTACATCAAATTTGTGGAAGTGGAGAGGGATTTTCTTTCTGCTGGCTCTTTGGTAGAGTGCCTGGAAAAAGCCATTGGATACCCATTGAAGTTTAACAACTGAATCTCGTCCTTCATAAGGATTAGGGCTTCTGCCTCCTTTCCATGTTGCTAGCAGACGCTTACAGATCCTGTCTGTTCACAGTGGGGCAAGTAAGACTTTCAGAGTGAAAATGAACTTCAGAGTGAAAGATGCTTGCAAATGATTCAAAACAACTTGTCCTGAGCAAGTGAAATGTACAGCTAACTTGCTTGGCAGGTCAACTGGTTTTATAAAGAGAAGAAGGCGAGCCTTGTAAAAATGACTGTAGGTACATTCCACATTGGACAGAGCTTATACTTTGCATTTCATATGAAAAGCTGTTTTTTCCACAATGTTTCATTTTTACACATCTGTCTCTATATAAAGTGTTATTACCGATCTGAATAAATAAGCAATAGATAATGGCAAGTTAAACCTTGGGTCACATTAAATGAGACTGTTTTTCAATGCCACCCTTAGCTACTATTGTATATAATTTAGAGTTTCACTTTTTTCACCCATCAAGTGTTTTACTATTTCCAACCAGTGTTGCCTGCGAAGACTTTTGTTTCTGTGATGTATCCCACTTCACTAGTAGTGTTGCCATATCAGCTCTTTTTTACCATTAAAGTAATTCCTGGCCTTTTTGAGTTCTAGTTAGCCTCTTTGTGGCAGTGAGAATAACCTGACAGCTGGGAAACATTTTGTCAAACCATGCTTATCAATACAATCAAAGCTGTGAGAATTTTGGGGGGGAGGGAAGGGTGGGATGAGGGGAGGGGAGGGTTATGGATGGAGGGGGAGTAAACATTTAATGCCTTTTCAGAACTGTTACTATATAAGCCCCATCCTCCTGCTGGCTGGTGCTGGCATTTTGATTTTTCTAAGACTCATTGATCAGTGGAAGTTGTGACATACAATGAATGTGTCAGTCCTAATAAAAAAACCAAACGCCTATGGACTTCTAGAAATGTGTTTCTCTTACTAACCCTGATTCCCCTGGACGGGTTTGTAGTAGAGATGTGCATGTTGAGTTCATTTGAGGTCACAAATCTTACCTGTGGAACCTTGCACCTGGGCTTCGTTCCATGGGCTGGAGCGGTCCTTCCGTCCTGGGTGCTGGTTTTCTTTTATCTGTGGGGAGGAGGAGGTAAGATTATAAATCTGTCTGTACGTGATGCTGTAGAAAGCTGGGCATGTGTAAATCTTACGTACGCCAGCAGGGCACTTGCAATTGTGTTGTTGAACTGCTAAATCTAATCTGAACCATAATGGTCCGTTTAGCTACTGGATCTTGATTCAGAATTACCACTCATTCTCTTTCAAATGTGTGTGTAGGAGGGAATTTACTGTGATTCTACTAGGCCAGTGCCCATGAAGGCAACAACATAGCAGTTTGTGTGAGTAAGCAGGGGTGATGGTTTTATTCAGCACTATTAAGAGACTAGTGAGTTTGTGATAAGTACATTCACCAGTTGTTGTGAGTTTGAGTGCATCTTTCATTAATCTTGAGGTCACTGGGGTTTGAGGTGTGAATTCAGATGCTGGAGGAGCCCAGGTGAAATGAGACAGTGTGGTAAGAGGCCAGGTCAGCCTCTGAAGCCCTGTCTGCATTAGACTATGGGTGGCCCCCATCCTGGTCCAGGCACGTGGAACATTGTACAGCACTTGGTGCACCGAGCATCGCGCAGATATTCCACGTGCTGGTGCTACGGCACCATCTCAGTGCTAATCTTGGAGACGCCTCTGCCCGCATCACTTCAATTCAGACGGTTCTGGCAAACTGGAGAACAGCCAATGGCAGCACTGAGGCCCAGCTCTCTACCTGGCCCCTTCAATTAGTGCCCTAAGCAGTACTCGGGTGCTCTTAAGTTCCACTCAAATCCTACCTTGCTGCCCTGTCGTCTGCACCCCCCCCCCAGCCTTGTTGCAGCAGTCCAGCTAAGACAAGAGGTTGTGTGTTTGCATGGTCTCTCCTTCCCCCAGCGTTGCCCCTTATAAACAATAAGCAAAATGTATTGATTCAATCTATTTTAGTTTTAAAATAATATGACGCTTGCTATGAAATGTTTGTGTAGCTGGAGAGCTTGTAACCAACTGTTTTTAGTAACACTTGCCTTTTTATTGACGGATTCTCCTGCCCTGTGTGTTTAGGTATGTATACATCAGCCGTGTGGAAATCACGTAAACTTGCATGTGGCCCATATGCCGAGCATCTCTTAGGAGTGGGCCTTTCCACTGCATCAGACTGACAGAAGAAAAAAAAAATCTTACCTTCCTGCAATGCAGGGTTGGTGTTGCAGCTGGCAGAAGAATCTGCAAAGTGCCAGATGCCACAGAGATGTAAGATAACAGTAGCAGGCTACGCTGAAGCACCAGGTAACCGAAGTCACACCCCAGTAAATCTGAAACCTCAAACTAGGTTTATCAATCATGGCTTTCCAGCCACTAATATGTCTCCCACATGTGCAGGAGTGGTAAAGCTGCAGTTGTCGTTGGCAGCTGAGGATGTTGACTGGGGCAGAGAGTTGCTCATCCGGACCTGCTTACTTCAATCCCTAGTCTAGGAATTAGGGAGGAAACACATGAGTAGAAAGCCGTGCAATGTGAAAATGGGTAAAGTCTTAAGGGGGAAAAAATGTGAACTACCTAGCAATTCATTTGCATGCCCCTCCTCCAGTTTGTGGAGGTAGATTCCTGCATGCGAGGCCCAGAGTTGGAAATAGACCCACAGGGATCCTTGCCATCATGCTGTTGGCTTGTGAGCGCATAGCACCTTGGATGTATGAGCAAGTTCTTGGGCCACAACAAATCAGTTCACTAAACCAGGGTTCCCAAACTTTATCATTTGTGTGACCCACTTCTGAGTGTCTCATTGACACCTGTCCTCCCACTCACCACCATACAGACCCAGCTCCACCCCCCAAAGGCAACAGAATAACATCCCTGTGGCAACTAAATCACTTGCTTACATGGAAAGGTAATGTCAGGGAATTATGGTGGTTTTAGCTCCTTTTAGTGCACGTTTAGGACATGGAAATGAGGTGAGTTAGCATCCTGTGACCAGCAAGCTCTCTGGACTTCTGTGGGAATCACTGGCCTAAACCATTGGGACTACAAACCACTAGAAACCAATACAATGCATTTTAAATATGGGATTAAAAGATGTGCGTTATATGCTTGCCATCTGTGCACCTTTTCAGGGGAGCTTTGTGGGGATGGAATAGAAGCGTCCATGTACCCTTTTTATGTTCACAGCTTTCAAGGTCAGCAGGGGCTATTAGATCAGCTGGTCTGGCCCCCTGTATAGCACAGGCCACTGAATTTCACCAGTTATCCCTGTGTTGAGGCCAGTAATTTGCATAACTTGTGTTTAGGCTAAAGCTTCTTCCAGCAGGGCTGCCGGGCTCTGTCTGAAGACTTCCGGAGATGGTGACGGCACCACCAACGGCTTGGTTCAGCAGTTAATCACCCTCGCTGTTAAAAATGGACCTAATTTCTAATTTGCATTTGTCTGGGACTTCAGCTCCCAGCCATTGGTTCTTATTCTGCATTTCTCTGAAAGATTAAAGAGACCATTAGTACCTGGTACAGTAACTCCTTGCTTAACGTTGTAGTTATGTTCCTGAAAAATGCTACATTAAGAAAAATGATGTTAAGTGAATCCAATTTCCCCATAAGAATTAATGTAAATGGGGGGGGTTAGGTTCCAGGGAAAAATTTTTTTGCCAGACAAAAGACATTATATACATACACAGTATACGTTTTTTAAATTTTAAACTATTTAATACTGTACTCACCAATGATTGTGAAGCTTGGTTGATGCGGGGCATAGTGGGGTCGGGGCGCGGAGCCTTGTCCCACTCCACCCCTCCGGCGCTCCTGTCCGAGAGCGGGGTCGGGGGCTTGCTCACTCCCCAGCTGGAATGCCAGTGAGCGGGGCAAGCCCCTGTGCCTTGACCCCACTCTCTGGCAGGAGCAACGGGTGGAGCGGGGCGAGCCAAACAACTTTATAACAGAACGTTGCATGACTTTAAATGAGTACGTTCTCTAATAGATCAGCAACCTAATAACAAAACAATGTTAACTGGGATGACTTTAAGTGAGGAGTTACTGTATTTAATCAAATCACCTCTCAAACGTCTTTTTGATAAACAGCTTGAGCTTGCACTACCTATGTCAACGGGAGGGGTTCTCCTGTCATGATAGGTAATCCACCTCCCCGAGAGGCAATAGCTTATGGAAGAATTCTTCCGTCGACCTAGCATTGTCTACACAGGGTCTTATGTTGGCTTAGCTACGCCACTCAAGGATGTGGATTTTTTTTAAGCCCGTGAATGATGTAGTTAACCTAATTTTCTGGTGTAGACCAGGCCTTGGTGTCTCACTGTAAGGTATTTTCCCCAGCCCATAAGTCATTTTTGTGGCTCTCTGCTGCACCCTCTCCAGTTTTTCAACATCCTTTTTAAAATGTGGACACCAGAACTGAGCTCAGGGTTCCAGTATTTCTCTCACCAATACCATGTACCGAGATGAAAATCACCTCCGTATGGCTACTCACCCTCTTTGTATGTCCAAGGGTCTTATCAGCCCTTTGTGGCATGGCATTGCACTGGGCACTCACTTGTCCCCTGTGTCCCCTAAATCCTTTTCAGAGTCACTGCTTTCTAGGATACGACCCCCTCCCCCATTCTGTGTTCCTTGTTTCTAGATGTGCAACTCTGCTTTTGGCTGTATTAAAATACATTTGTTTGAATGGGCCCAGCTTGCTAAGCGCTTCAGATCCCTCTGTCGTCTTCATTATTACAGTCTACCAATAGAAAGCTGCAGTTTCAATGCAGAAGCCTGGCAAGGTTCAGTCCTCCAGCATCTACTAGGTGGATTCTACAGACAGACGAGACTGCAGACAGACGTTCTTGAGGAAGCCACGTGGCTTGATGCTGGCAGGTTCCAACAGGAAGAAACATCCTTGAAGGGAAACGCAGAGGCTGGGCTGGAGCATGGTTATGGAAGGGCCCACAAGTTGCACTTGGAGTGTGTACAGCATGATTGTAGGGCTGCGTATTTCTGAGTGCTAGCTGGTCCTAGTTGCGGACCAGTTGTAGGCACTGGAATTACAGCCAAAGCTTTAGAGACAAGGCTGAGAAACCAAATTGGATAAGGGCATGGGGGGAGGGGGAGGCCGAGACTGCAGATGGGGTTGATGTGGAGGAGGAAGAATGTGACGACAATGAA
The DNA here is from genome assembly GCF_015237465.2 of Chelonia mydas. NCBI lineage: Eukaryota > Metazoa > Chordata > Testudines > Cheloniidae > Chelonia > Chelonia mydas. Next base: position 2,641,957 of record NC_051262.2, read on the forward strand.
GACTAGAAATACTAGGGGGTCATACACATCGCAGCTTGTGTTGGCTGATCTCATTGCACCCACCAGGGGGCGTGCGCACGCAAGCCTCCATTCCCGCCTCCCGGGGTCCCGCCCCCCCATCCCCCCCTCTACTGCAGGGACTCTCTCTTACTCCCACCACTCCCTCCCTGCCTCATGCCTGGGGCTGTCCGCCCATTCTCCCTTCCCCTGCCATGGCAGAGTCTCGCTGTGCCCTCCACTCTTCCCACTGTCACATGCCAGGGTCCCCCAATCGCCCCTTGCCAGGGGTTCTGTGTGCCCCCTATTCCCCCTTCCTCCCATAAGTCATCCATTCTCCTCCCCCGTGTGCCAAAGACTGCGTGCACCCATACCAGGGTCCCTCAATTCCCCCCCCCCCCGCCCCCGGGCCTGCCAAGGGCAGGGCACGTCTCCCTTCCCCACGCAACATTGTTATTTGTCTCCTTTCTCTTTAGGAGATCAGACACTCAGTGTGTCCACGTATAATAACTCTTGGGAAGCTGGACAGAGCTGAGATTGGGGTGGAGGTGGGGGTAATTTTTATGCTGGAAGGCAGTAAAGGGTGCCATCAACCGCTCTTTAATCTATAGGCAATTGCAGAGCTTCTTGAAGCTCTGGCCATGTTAAACAGAGGCCGAGGCGCTGTGCGTACCCCATTTCCCCCTGTCCATTTTCAGATTTCCTCCCGAATCAATAGGGGTCTGCCCATTGATGCCTAGAACATTCCCTGAAATTCTGGAATTGATGGGGTGCAGTGTTTGAAAAGTGATGGCATGACAGACGGGCCACAAGTTGGGCGTAAGGCCTTGCAAGCTTGGCCTGCTAAGAGCAGAAGGGGAAAGTGGAGCTATACAGCCCTGCAAGAGCTAGTCTGACCTTGCCAGGATAGAGGAGGACAGAGAGAGGTCCAAGTGGGGGCGGGGGGTGGTGGTGGTAAGTAGCCAAACCGAAGAGGCATTCATAGATCTAGTCATAGTGATCCTGAGCGGCACCTCCTGCATGGATGGGGAAGCTGACCTGAGAGATCTGACGCAGATAAAGAACAGCATAAAATCTGGCCTCCTGGGAGCCTGGCTAGATGTGATGAGACGGGCGGAGTGTACCGGAGACGCTTGCACCATCCGTCTCTGCAAGGACAAGTGATGTGAGTATTGTCGGTTACCAGCAATTTGTTCAGCTCATGTTCAGTGTTGTGGGTGATTGGGCTCCCACTCTTTCCCTGAGCTTTTCCTAATATCCAGCCTGAACAGTCCCTTTTCTCTGCCTCTCATTACCCCAGTTGGAACTCTTTCCCTTCCGCTAAACAGTTCCTCTCCTCCTTGGCTTTTGCCCTTTCCCCTCCCCATCCTTGGCTAGCTCATGTCCAATCCACACTGATTTAGTTCTTACGTTTCCTCATCCTTCCCCCCACAATCACTTGTGGTGTTGCCCTTAGTCTGTCAGCCTCTTCAATGAGGCGCTGAGAATTTAAGGGCTCAGTTCGGCAAAGTTCTTGCGCCTGGAGACCCAGTGTCTGTTCTGCCTAAGGTCTGCCAGCCGCAGTGTTCCCACTGGTTGCAGCTATCGTAGTGGCCTGGGGAGGGAGAGATAAACTATCTCACACCAGCCCTTGTCTGTTAAGGGTTTGAAAGGCCCCTGAGACTGGTGCGGTATCTGATATGGAACCAGGGCAAAGAAATGGTGCCATGTGCTCCCGCCAGGCCAAAAGGCAGCTGCAGGGTGTTCACCCTGCTGTTTCCTAGTGTCCTGCCCAGCTAACCCAAGGCTCTGCCGTTGCAGGAGACAGCTTGGAGCAGGGAGGTGCCAGTATCACCATGGAAGATCAGTCTTCTGAAGGGAGCACGTTTCTGGCCATTGTGTCTGTACGAGCAATGAGCTCAATGAGCCCCAAACCTCTGTGCTTCCCCGAGGGCATCGTCCTCCTCCAGCCTCCTGGGGTAAGATCACCACCAGTTACTCAAAACTGCCCTTGTCTTCTGGCCAGCATCCCACAATATGTCCTGCTGCAGGTACTGCGGGAAGGCATTCATTCTCTGCATCGTATCTGTTACAGGCACCAGACACTACAACGCCAAGCAAGGCACAACTTTCCGAAAGGCTCTTGCAGGTCACAATTACCAACACACTGTGGCCTGGTTCTGTTTTGGGAGAAGTTTGGACGGTGTCTGTTCACATCTCACTTGCTGTACAACTTGTGTCCTCACAAGAGGGTTTTTGGATTGTTTGCTTTGCTCTTTAGACTAATCAGTCACATAACATAGTGCCACAGAAGTGCTTCTGATTGGGGTGGAGAAGTGTCTAACCGTTGTGGCAATCGGAACAGGACGAGTTTGGAGGAGAACAAAGAATGGAACGTGCCTTCACCGAGTGGCATTTAAATTGGACAAGCAGCAAGGAGACTCATGATGTTCTGTACAAAATAGCCATTTGCTTCGTAAGTGGGGAAATACCTCAGGGCTTGGAGTTCTGCAGAGATTCACTCCTGACCTTAGTCCTGCTGAAGATGATGCACTGAACCCTGTGCAGTTTACCCTCTCTCTGCATCTGTTGGACGGGTTCATAAATGAAAGGCCCTGTCTGCTCTCTAGGGACAGGAAAGATGCCGTATCACTTCTTGTAGGTCAGGGTTTGACCTAGTATCTTTGGCCAAATCGTCCCCCCACAGTACTGTCTGTTTATCAATGTACGCCACCTGCATCTTATAGTCCATTGCTCCTCCCTTACCCCCTCCCCCCCCCCGCCAAAGTCAGAGGCACTGAATGCCAGAAGGGCTGTTACTTCTCTGAACTGCACTAGTGTTTGTGTAGGGGTGGATGTTCTGGGCCGCATGCAGAGGTGATGTGTATCCGGGGGGCGGGAGAGAAATCAGCTAAGACCAAGCTGCTCTAATGTCCCATTTTCATTTCACAGACAGCAGGACTGAGCCCTTGGTTTGCAGAGACCTTAGTGGGGGGTTTCACATTGTAAAGTAAACAAGTTCAAACTAGCACCTTGAGAATCCACCTACTATACAAGCCTCATCCAGAGGCTTTTCTAGCAGAGCCAATGGCCAATTGGCTCCTTTAGTTTCGTTGAACGCCATTGCTTCCCCTAAAGAAGAATCCTTGGTGGAGGCAAATTTGCATCCCCTTCTCTGCCCTGCCCCTGGCTGCACTTTGACAGGTCACAGCCCCCCACCCTCAGCTCGCTGAGCCCAAAGAGGCTTAGACAGGGGTGTGGAGCTAAAAATCCTTTGAACTGGCTGGGTTCAGGCATCCTGTGTTGAGGTTAGGGTAGAATGGGGTTTGGAGAGCGAGTTGACAGCGGGAGCAGAGGAGCCAGTCCACAACGGGATATGCTGGGGAGTGGAAGTGCCCATTCAGGGTCCACCAGGCAAGGCTGCATGCACATCTGGGCACATCCAGCCCCTGCTCCTTGCGTATACAGAGCACCCACGGACAGTTGTCTGTGTGCATAGTGCCCCATCACACCCAGTTAGCACTCCCTACGCATACAGGGCACCTAGGGACTCTGCCCCATGTGCATGGAGCACCCATCACACCCAGGGACTGCTCCTGGGCCTACGGGGCACCCAGGGACTGAGCCACGTGTGCATGGAGCACCCGTCACACCCAGAGACTGCAACATAAGCAAAGCGCCTAGCAAACATTTATGCTGCTGTAAACCAGCCCTTCCATGTGCAGATCCTGCACCCCTGCACTAATGACCTGTTGTGGTGTGTAATGAGCACTGGACTAGCTCTCCATGGCACTCAGGCTCCCAAATGAGTGCTGAGACTCCCAACCTTGGCCAGCAGTCCTCAGACCAAGTGATTCTGTTAAGCTACCATTATGGCCAGCAGCCTCTGTGCCCAGCATGCCACCTGTGCACCCTCCCCATGCACTGCCTCTCCTTACCCTTGCACATCTCCTTGGAGCTGGCACCAAGCACCCGTCTTCCCTAGGAACCGCTCCATGGCACCCAACAGCCATGGCTGAGCACCCACTGCACCATGCGAGCTGCATGGGTATGCTGAGCAAGCTCTCAGTGCATGCCAGGCTGACCAGTGACCTTTCATGAGTGCAGCATGCCCTTAAGGGTCTGCACCCTCCATACACACTCAGCATCCCCTTTCCTTCGTGCTTAGAGGCTGAGTGATCCATTTCCGTCAGGAGTGAAGTGTCTGCTCTGCCCAGAGACCTTCCCATGTGCACCCAGTGCATTCAGTGTACACAGACTTGGATCTCTGTGTGCATCGCGCGACTGGCCCACCTTGCAACAAGCAATGCACACTGACCTCCTGTGTGCGCACCAAGAGACTGTCACATCAGTGACTCCTCCCCAGGCACCAAGACCTACAGTCAACCTCTCCATGAGCGTTGAGAGAAGCTACAGCAGCCACCGAGTGACCTCTCAGGGCCCCAAGATTCACCACTCCAGCCAGTGGCCTCTGCCTGCACCTTCCACGCATATCTGGCTTGGCTCGTTTATGCATCCCAGATGTGGGTGAGCGCATTCTCCTGCTCCTCCATCATGAAAATGTCTCAAATTTGGGAACTAGCCAGTGGGAGGAGTCACGCCCAAAATTCTGAGACCAAGTCATTGCTTCATAGATGGGCAGCTGCTTGGAAATCAGCTATTCCATGTGTCACTCACCAGTGTGGCCCTCATTAATATTCTGCCGTTATTACACTCATATTTAAAATGGTTATAGCCCATTTAACTCAAAAGATCCCAGCATGCCTGACAAGCCACCTAGAGCAGTGGTGAGTAAAACTTTAACACTGAGGGCTGAAATGGCAACTTGTCAGGAGTCTGAGAGTCACAACTCTGGAATATATTTACATACATTTGCATGATTTTATGTCTAGCCACATTCCCCCTTGATGCATTTAGAATAAAGGAGCTCAATCTGTTTAGCTTAACCTTCTCTTTGTTAAGGGGTGACCTGATCAGTCTGTAATTATCTACATGGGGAACAGATATTTGATAATAGGTTCTTCAAACTAGCAGATAAAGGTATACCAAGACCAGGTGGCTGGAGGTGGAAGCCGGACAAATTCAGCCTGCAAATAAGGTGCACATCTTTATGTGAGGGTAATTAGCCATTGGAACAACTCACCAAGGGCTGGGGTGGATTCTCCATCCCAGGCAATTTTAAAATCAAGACTGGTTGTCTTTTTTCCCTAAATGATCTGCTCTAGTTCAAATAAACAATGGAGGGAAATCCTTTGGCCTCTGTTTTAGAGGAGATCAGACGAGACGATCCCAGTGGTCTCTTCTGACCTTCTAAGCCACGAATCTAGATTAAAGCCAGAAACGATCGCAATGATCATTTAGTCTGACCTGCACCACGCAGGCCAGAGAATTCCACCCAGCCGTAGGAGTCAGAAGAGAGGGGTGTAGCACGGAAAAACAGCCGATAGGAGCTGACGTTCAAGTAGTCCCCACCCAGCTTTAAACTCACCGGCTCTTCCAGCTCATCACTATACAAGGTTTTCTGCTGGGCCTGGGAGGTGCTGAGGGCCTCTGCCCGGCAACCTCCGCTCCTGCTGAGCTCAATGGAAGGTGCAGGCAGCCAGACTGGATCCTGCATGATTTGTGCTGGCTCCAGCAGAGGGAGCCCGGCTGCAAAGAATGATCTGTCTCTGCCTCGCACAAAGCTTAGGGGAGCCAGTGCCGGATCTCGTTCAGGTTTAAACAAGCACCCAGCTGTGCTACAGGCTTATGTTGGGCCAGAGCCTGGTCTCAGCTGCACCAGAAGAAATCCATTGACTTCAGGAGTTAATCTGGATTCACATCCGTGGACCAGACCAGACCAGATTCCAGCCCTGTGCAGCTCATCAACTGTTACCTTGCTGGAGGCCAGCAGCATGGGGGGCACTGCACAAGTTATGCACTCTAGTGAGATGGCTGGCAACCACTAAAAAACACACTTTGTCTGTTCAAATATTCCAGGACAACTTGTTCATCTGGTGTTTTGTACCTAGTTATCACAGGGCCAGTGTGGAACGAGGTCAGCAGAGGCTCCGGTTTGAACAGTCACCCTCTGTGTGGGTGTAAATCACACCTGTTGGGGAAAGGCCTATGGCTCTAAGGAAGTTGGTTTCCCATTTCCCATCCCTTATCCCTGCCCCTGCATGCATGCACACGTCTGTCCCAGCAGCTGTCTGTCCTCTCCGTACAACTCCCCGCAGAGTAGCTGCTCCGGTGCCTTGATGCTCCGGCCCTGGGGAATACAGCTCCCTTGGCAGGGCACCCTTCTTCAGGGTGTTGGCTCCTAAATACCGTCAGCTGCACTAAATCCCTCCCAGCTGGCAGTGCCTCCCTGAGTTCCAGATGAGAACCCTCCAAAACCCAGGCCACTGGCTGGCTTGGTGGAGCCACTTCCCATGGACAGTGCTGGGGTGGGGTCCCTTCCACGGTGTGCCCAAACACCCCATCTCGCTAGAACACTCCATTACCTGGTTTCTTCCATTGCCCAGGTGTTATCAGACCGATCCAGGTACTGACGGGGGAGCATCGTGCCTCCTGCTGAAGGAAGGCCCAGGGCCATGAAGGCTGCAAGGTAGGCTGTGCCCATGATGTCTGGCGTAAAGCTGCACTGAGTTTGTTGTGGTCCTTGGCTGTGCAGAAACGGGGTGGGGCGTGACCTGAAATCGCCCAGACCAGGGTGGGCTGTCTGACTCCACCTTCCCCTGGGTTCTCTGGTTCAGCTGGAATGATCTCTGGCTAACTGGGGCCAGAGACATGGATGGGTGCAGGAGGACAGGAAATAGATTTCTCTGCAGGTATAAAATAGATTAATCTAATCTACTGCTGGGGCCCCCACACAAATCTAATCGGTTTGTTCATATTTAGGGCTTTGGTTAAGTCCTGATTTGATTTAAGAACATGTTAAAGTTGTTACTTTGCAGTTCTAATCTGATTAAGCATCAAGCTAACATTGCCCATGTTCATCTGGAGGTTTATTTTCCTAACTAGTAATTATTTGGGGCATATTCATTCTCCCAGTGGTAGGGAAGCTGCAAAGCGATTACTTTAGAGAGCTCCCTAGACCAGTTCACATGGGGTGAAATTCACCCATCCGTGCCTAGGCCTTTTGCTAGCCCCGGGCACAGATGGATGTCTGCTCATCTCGAGCTAGCACGTGTGCTCTGGATGCGGGTGTTAAACCCCAACGGTGATGGGGGTGGGATCTGGGGGTCCTGCCCACCAGTCGTATTTCTTGGCAAAACGTGGCTTGGGGCAGTCGGTATCTAGACAGCGAGGGAGACTCCCAGAGCGGTCAGAGAAATGTATCCTTTTTCCTCCATAGCTCAGCTGAGAAGTGCCTTCCACAGTTTACTCCGAGGTGCATAAATCTACACGTTAATATCATAGAATAACAGAGTTGGAAGGGACCTCTGGAGGCCATCTAGTCCAACCCCCTGCCCAGAGCAGGACCAATCCCAACTAAATCATCCCAGCCAGGGCTTTGTCAAGCCTGACCTTAAAAACTTCTAAGGAAGGGGATTCCACCACCTCCCTAGGTAACGCATTCCAGTGTTTCACCACCCTCCTAGTGAAAAAGTTTTTCCTAATATCCAACCTAAACCTCCCCCACTGCAACTTGAGACCATTACTCCTTGTCCTGTCCTCTTCTACCACTGAGAATAGTCTAGAACCATCCTCTTTGGATCCACCTTTCAGGTAGTTAAAGCAGCTATCACATCCCCCCTCATTCTTCTCTTCCGTAGACTAAACAATCCCAGCTCCCTCAGCCTCTCCTCATAAGTCATGTGTTCCAGTCCCCTAATCATTTTTGTTGCCCTTCGCTGGACTCTCTCCAATTTCTCCACATCCTTCTTGTAGTGTGGGGCCCAAAACTGGACACAGTACTCCAGATGAGGCCTCACCAATGTCGAATAGAGGGGAACGATCACGTCCCTCGATCTGCTGGCAATGCCCCTACTTGTACACTCCAAAATGCCATTGGCCTTCTTGGCAACAAGGGCACCCTGTTGACTCATATCCAGCTTCTCGTCCACTGTAACCCCTAGGTCCTTCTCTGCAGAACTGCTGCCTAGCCATTCGGTCCCTAGTCTGTAGCGGTGCATGGGATTCTTCCGTCCTAAGTGCAGGACTCTGCACTTGTCCTTGTTGAACCTCATCAGATTTCTTTTGGCCCAATCTTCCAATTTGTCTAGGGCCCTCTGTATCCTATCCCTACCCTCCAGCGTATCTACCACTCCTCCTAGTTTAGTGTCATCCGCAAACTTGCTGAGGGTGCAATCCACACCATCCTCCAGATCATTAATGAAGATATATAACCCAGGCTTCCACGGTGTGGCGCGCGTGGCTCAACCCCTCGGCCTGTGAGTGGGTGTGAGCCACAGGGACTGGGTCTCTGCTCAGGAAGCAGAAATTCACACTTGGCGATCCAAAGGTCCCAGGTTCCATCCCCTGCTGTCTTGGGTACATTAAGCAAATGGTTTCTTTTCTTTTTAATTCCATTGTCTGTTTGTAATAGCTCTTCTTTTTGTTAAGATTTCTTGTGTCTGGATAACTTTGCACAGACATCCCCAAGGAGAAGAGAACCCTGCAGCCTTTAGGAAAGGTGCTGAAAGGCGGAGAGTCTTTGTAAGCTACAACCCCTGTCCATTTCAGGGCTTGTCTACCCAGGGGTGTTGTCCGCACTAACTCCAGTTAGTCGGTGTGAAAATGCCTGTGTGCACACAATGTAATTCCTTAGAGCGCTGTGTGTAGCATGAATAAGTCTGCGTGTCTGTCATGGAAGTTACGCATTCCATGACTTTCCATGACTTCTGCAGCAGCTGGTTCGGGCTGCCCAAGTCGGCCAGCCCCTGGGGCAGCCGCAGTTTGGGTGTGGGAGGGGGCTCAGGGAAAGGGGTTGGGGTGCGGGGCAGTGCTTACCTTTGGGGGGGGCTCCCTGGCTCCCATTGGCATGTCCCTGCTGCTCCTAGGCGGAGGGGCCAGGGGTCTCTGCACATTGCCCATGACCACAGGCGCTGCCCCCACAGCTCCCATGGGCTGCGTTCCCGACCAATGGGAGCCGCGAAGCGGGCACTTGTGGCGGGAGCAGCGTGCGGAGCCCCCCTGGCTGCCCCTCCCGCTAGGAGCTGCAGGGGCATACCAGTTGGAGCCGGGTAGGGAGCCTTCGAGCCCCACCAACCCTCCCTCCCAGCACCAGCAGGGGTCCTGGACCACCCTCGCAGAGCACCCTCAGCCCCCCAGCCCAAGTTTGTTAGGGATATATAGTAAAAGTCATTGGCAGATCACGGGTTGTGAATTTTTGTTTACTTCCCATGACCTGTCCATGGCTTTTACTAAAAATACCCGTGACTAATATGTAGCCTGAACCATGAGTACACGCTGATGGACGTTGAAAGAGGGCACAGCAACCCCATGCACACAGGACTGCACACCAACCAGCTAAGCCCTCTGTGTGGACAAGGTCTCAGTCAAGGACCCTGGACAGAGGAGTGCTGAGTTGCCATGAAGCCAGGGACGGGGGAGCCAAAGGCCTGAGGTGGAGGGGATACAGGTCACCACTCCCGTCACCGTCAGAGGGGTCCTTGGAGGAGCGGGCGACAGAAGTGGCTTCAGGTCTCTGGATTCTGTCGCAGTTGCTGGGAGGAGCCAGCTGATGGATTTCCTGCCAATGCTGCTGCTGCCTATTGCTGAGAAGGGAACGCATGGTGCAAGAATGTGTTTGTCACCATAACCCCTGCCCCATCTTGCATGGCAAAATGAATCACTGACTGCAAAGCTCTGCCCACTGAGCCCAGTCTGTGCAGCTGATGCGAAGACAGGCCCCGCTCCTGCTATTGAATCCACACTTGCAAACCTTTGTGCCTCTATGGAGTCTGGCTGAAATCAATGGAGCGTGCCTGTGTGTGGCTCCAAGTGCAGGATTGGGCCCCAAAGGAGACCACCTGGGAGATGAGCACTCCTCACCATTGCTGGTGAAATGAAGAAAAATGCCCTGTGGGTGGGAGAAGAAGCCTGCCTGCACCTGGAGCTCCCATAGTCCTTGATTCCACAGCCTGGAACTTGCCACAGAATCTACCATTTCATATTTTTAAAAAGTACACTTCTAATCCTCATGTGGCTATTGAGTAACTAGTGTGATTGAGTGTAACCAGGGCTGGAGTCTGAGGCAGCCTGAAATGATATAATGTGGACACAAGAACAAATGGATATAAACCGGCCACCAGGAAGTTTAGACTTGCAATTAGCTGAAGGTTTCTAACCATCAGAGGTGTGAAGTTCTGGAACAGCCTTCCAAGGGAAGCAGTGGGGGCAAACAACATATCTGGCTTCAGAACAAAGCTTGATAAGTTTATGGAGGGGATGGTATGACAGGATAGCCTAATTTTGGCAATTAATTGATCTTCAACTACTAGCGGTAGATATGCCCAATGGCCTGTGATGGGATGTTAGATGGGGTGGGATCTGAGTTACTACAGAGAATTCTTTCCTGGGTATCTGGCTGGTGAATCTTGCCCACATGCTCAGGGTTCAGCTGCTCGCCACATTTGGGGTCGGGAAGGAATTTTCCCCCAGGGCAGATTGGCAGAGGCCCTGGGGGGTTTTCACCTTCCTCTGTAGCATGGGGCACGGGTCACTTGCTGGAGGATTCTCTGCACCTTGAAGTCTTTAAACCACGATTTGAGGACTTCAATAGCTCGGACATAGGTGAGAGGTTTTTCGCAGGAGTGGGTGGGTGAGATTCTGTGGCCTGCGTTGTGCAGGAGGTCAGACGAGATGATCAAAATTGTCCCTTCTGACCTTTAAAGTCTATGAAGGTCTATGATAGCAGGGAGAGGTATGTGAACGTACCAGTTCAGCTCATTAGGGAGACACGGTGGGGGAGGTAACCTCTCTTATTGGACCAACTTCTGTTGGGGAGAGACACAAGTTTTTGAGCTACGCAGAGCTCTTCTTAAGAGTGGAACAGATTATTTAGCACAAGCAGTTAGCACATCTTGTAAGGGATCGTTCAAGGCAGAGGGGCCTTTTAATACCTCTGCAGTCATAAGGCAATCTGTTCCACCTTGCAGTTTGAAGTACCTGTCCCAGCCCTGAAGAAGAGCTCTGTGGAGCTCGAAAACTTGTCTCTCACCAACCGAAGTGGGTTCAGTGAAAGCTATTCCCTCATCCACCTGGTCTTTCTAATATCCTGGGACCAACATGGCTACAGCAACACTGCATGCGGTTGAGATCACTATTGTAACTTCTGGATCAAGGCATGTTTCTGCTTTGGCAGCAGCTGGGGGAGTTGCCATAGATGCAGAAGGTGTAACGTCTTCATGGGGGATCAGGGACTTGATTTGCTTTTTCATGCTAAAGTTGTGGTGTTTATGAGCGAGACAGATCCCTGTGTGCTGAGTAGGTCAGTGTTAAGGGGAAGCTGGGCCAGCCTCTGAAGTGCTCGTAGGTCCTGCGTGGAGGCATTGCAGAAGCACTAAGCTTTGTTCTGGCTGGCTCTGTTTACTGTTTCCCCTTCTCTGTGCTGTTGAGTTTAGTCTCAGGGTTGTTTTGTTTTGTTTTTAATTTAGAGTAAAACTTGCCAGACTGAGAACACAGCTCCAAGCAGCGTGTCTGCAAATGAGGTGGGAATGCGAGGCTGGTGTGAGGACAGCTGCTCACACCTTGGAGCTACGTACACTATGTGTCAGTCACTAAGGAGAAATTGCATGCACAGCAACTCCAGGTGGGATGGGCAAAAGTTGGAGCCCTTTGTGTAAGCCTCCCCCTTAGGAACATAGGACTGAAATGGACCTTCTGGCTCCTCACGTCCAGCCCCATGTATTGCAGGCAGCCCACTCATATAGTTCTCTTCCTAAACTGACCAAGCTCCACCTTAAAATTAGCTAGGTTGTGTGCCCAGGGCTGAGAGTCCTCTTGTTACCGCCTGCCTCCAGGGTGCTCCTGTATAACACAGGGCACTGGTACTGAAACAAACAAGGGTTAGTTAAGGAAAGACCGAGATTCCCCTAGAAACAGGAGCGTGTGCTGGAAACAAATGGCTACACTACAAACCAAAATCATAAAATGTGAACTAGGACTGACACTTATTAACAGTTCCCTTTCCTAGCTTGAACGTTGGGGCAAAACCTCCCTTTTAATCTGTTGCAGAGCTGGCTGGCTTCACTGGAACCAGGATCCAATCTTCCCTGAAACGCCCCTCACAACACGATCTCTCAGTTCCCCTGAGCATCCTTGCAGCCCTTCTTTGGAGTCCTCTTTCTTGACCCCGGGTGCCCCGAACGGTGCGTGCCCCGAACGGCGCGTGCTGATCCAGCTGAGCTGCCCCCACGGCCTGGTACCATGGCAGCAGGCTCAAGAACGCTTCAGCTGCCAGCACCTGAAGGCTACTGACTATTGACTCTGATCCTACAATAGGATCTCACAGGGTGTTTGTGGCAGGACCAGGGCCTAGGCCAGCTAGGGGTGAGTGAATTGTTCTTCTCCAGAGGGGGACAAGGAGAGGCTTGAACGTTTGGGCTGGGGAAAGGACAGGGGCAGCTGGTGTGGGTGAAAGAGAAGGGACAGTTGTGGCGGGGGGAGGGGAGTTAATGTTTCACACCCAGCCCTCCCACTCCTGTAAGTCACAAAGTTCAGGCCTGCCAGGCCCAGCCCCTCAGCTCACCTGCTATACCCCTCCCCTGTCTCTTGGGTTTGTATTGTGTGGGGCAGGGTTTCCCGAGAAGGGCAGCTATCAGCCAGGGAGCCAAGCCCCTGAGCTAGTGTGGCTGGGGGTGAGGGGTTACCTCCCAGCCAGCATCCTGCAGCAGGTACATTATTAGGACCAGGTGTATAACGTGGGGGTGCCAGCGGTGCTTCGGGCTGAGCAGGGAGGCAGTGTGCCAAGCCCTGCACCCACGCTGAGACCCCCCTGGCCCTGAAGAGCTCCCCCGCCCCCCAGGAAGGGGAGAGGGAATGGAAAGTTGTTCTCTGCGTTTTGCAGCTGGGAACTGCTGGGGCTGCAGTGACTGGCCCAGGGTCCCACAGAGGACTAGAGCCCGGCTCGATCGGAGTCCCAGCCCGGGGCCTCCTCTCAGCTTGTGTCCGATGGCGGGGAGGGGGGCAAAGCCAGGAGACGATCGAGCAGGCTCCGGCTGCCGGGCGCTGCTGGCTGGGCAGTGCCAGAGCGGGGACCCCCTCCCATGGGCTCTCCCGGGACACAGGACCAGCCCCTCCCCCGCCTGGGGAGCCGCCCCCCGACCTGATCGGCTCGCCCCGCCCCCACCGCTCCCCCCCCACCTGCTGGAGCCGCCCCACCTGGGCAGCGGGCCCCGCCCCCGACTCCTCCTCCCGCCCCGGGCTGCGCGCCGGCACCTGCCGCGCTCGGCTCTGCTCCGCTCCGCCGCGGGATGAGCGCGGCGCTGCAGCCGCCCGTGCGGGGAGCCGGCGGGATGGAGCCGCTGCCGCTGGCCCTGGGGCTGGCCGCGCTGCTGGGTGAGTGAGCCGGGCCGGGCGCGGAGCGGGGCAGCCCGAGGGGTGGGGATCGCGAGCGGCTGGGCGGCCGGACTCTGCCCCGGGGCAGGGACAGGAGCGGTCCCGGGAGGGGAGCCTCTAGCGCCGAGCTCGCCCGGCACCCCGGCAGGTGCGAGGCGCGGGGAGGGGGCGGACGTGGCTCAGTCCCCGGCCCCCCAGATCGGGGGGCTCCGCGCCTCCGTGGGGTGTCTCGGCGCTTCCCCCCACCCCCGGCACGGGCTGGCTCGGGGCGCCGCGCCGCTCTGGGCTGGGGTGACCGCTCCCCACCGGGAGCCCCGCAATCGGCCAGGGCAGAACCGACCCATTTCGCAAGTTTCCAGCCCCCGGGCAGCTGGAGGCGCTTCCCCAGGCTGCCCGCTCAGAGCCGGCCGCGGAGGGCCCCGGACCCCCTGGGCGGCGGGGAGAGGGGGCTGCGCCTGGAGGAGCTATCCCCGGACACTGCCGCTCTGGGCCAGCCTGGGCGCCCTCTCGTCTCATGGCTCTGAGCGGGGCCAGCCCCGGGCGCTTCAGCCGCAGGGCAAAAACCCGTGAGGGCGCCAGGGGTGGAATAATGGATCCCCAGGGGCAGCGCCTCCCTGCCCCCAGGCTGCCCGTGGGTTTTGGAGCCCCAGAAATATCAAGCAGAAAGGAGAATGTTTTGGAAAGTTACAAGCAACTGAAAACAGGGTTTGAATGAGAACCATTAGGGAACCTTAACTGTCCTAGTCCTAGAGACCCTCCCTGAATGAGAGATTGATTCCAAGCAGGACAGTGGGTGTCCTTGGCGTTTTCAACACCTGGTCTAAAGGTAGCTGTGGATGTTCGCCTTGCCTAGGCCGGAGGACCCAAAATAGAGGGGGTAAGGGAAGGGCTGGGTAGCCAAGCCGCTTCCTTACTGAGCATCACTTGTGTGCACAGCATAGCCTGCCCTTACCCCCCGCCGCCCTGGAAAGGGTTAAACACTCTACCCCTGTGCGCTGCATACAAGAAGTACGCTGGCTTTGGACCCCTACCTGGGTCCAGTTGAGCCGAGCTTTCATCAAACACGCCACAGTGTTTCTCTGCACAGGCTGTCGCCCTGGCCAAGTTGAGCTTTCTACTCCCAGCTGTGGGTCAAACTTTTCTATTTAAGTCTCCGTTGTTTGTAGTGCGGTGAGTGTGCGTTGTCCCTGTTTGTTCCCTGAACTGGGTTTGTTCAGACCTTCCAAACGGAAAGTCACCTTTATGGAAAGAGACCGAGCCCCAGAAATATCAAGCAGAAAGGAGAATGTTTTGGAAAGTTACAAGCAACTGAAAACAGGGTTTGAATGAGAACCATTAGGGAACCTTAACTGTCATAGTCCTAGAGACCCTCCCTGGATGAGAGATTGATTCCAAGCACTGTTAGGATCTGGTCTGATCTCCTGCCTAACCCACGCCACAAAAGTTCGCCCAGGGTTTCCTGCATCAAGCCTGTTAAGTCCTGTCTGATTTAGCGTGGGGTTCGGTGTGCTCTGTACCTGGTGTATCTCTGAGGTCCAGTCATGGAGTTATCAAAATGCTTTTCTGGGTTTGACTGTCAAAGCAGCCTAGGTCTTCCAAATCAATCTGCTTCGGCCGCTGTCTCAAACAGCGGGTGAGATTTGGAAGAATGAGCTGCATTCTGGGCTTGTTCGAGCAAATTGCATTGGTGTAACTGCGTCTGCCAGCGGTATGAAAAAGCCACCCCCCCCTCACGGCGTAGTGACGCCGCCCTCGGTCCCTGTGTAGACAGTGCTATGGATGGTGACGGGAGGCCCCCGTCCGTCAGCATAGGAAGCATACACTGAAGCGCTGCGGCACCACGGCTCTGCTGCTGTTGTGTGTTAAGCGTAGACAAGCCCCTAGTCTGCCTGGGCAGCCCACAGCAGACGTGCAGTGTGTGCCCCTGGATATATCTTCTTGCTGGCGAGGACAGGCAGACAGAGACCTTGTCTGCACTGCAAATGTATGTCGACCTAAGTTACATCCGCATACAGCCGCTGCGGTTATTACATAGCTGGTGCATGTGCACACTGGACTCCTGGTGTTGGTGGTGCACGTCCTCACCAGGAGCGCTTGCACCGATGCAGTCTGCTTTACTGACATCCGTGTGAGCTGGTCAGGCATGATGCTCACCTCTTTAAGACGCAGGACGGTTCAGAAACCTGCAAGCAGGGACATTCTTTCCTGATCGGTGAATTACCTTTGGGAATGTTGAAATGCTAAGAGCGATCGTGGGAAAGCCAGCCTGTCCCTTGATCCCCTGGTTCACGAAGCCGTACACCAGTCACTTTGACAGCACCAAGGAACAATTCACATACAGGTTCAGCAGGTGCAGAATGACAGTCAAATGTGCCTTTGAGTATTTGAAGGGTTGCTGACCGTGGGCGGCAGGTATCGTAGGCAGGGGGAGGCTGTGCCTCCCCAAACAGCCTAGTGTAGCCATGCTTTGCCCCCTCCTGCACATCCCAGTGCTCTCCCCTGGCTGGTCTGCCTCCCACTCCCGCAGGGACTTAAGGCAGCTGAGGCTGGGGCCGGGCCCACGCCGCCTGGAACACTGGGGCTGGGGATGGCCTGGCTGCCCGGAGCACTGTGGGCACTGCGGCCGCACCGCCCGGCCTCCCAGAGCACCGGGGCTGGGGGCACGACTGCACGGCACTCCTGGGCTGGCCGCCCAACACACCAAAGCTGGCCGCTGCTGCTGGGGTTGCGGTGTGGGTGCTACTGCGGGGGAGGGGGGCAAAAGGGAAGTGTGGGCAGAACAGGAGGGGCCAGAGGCTAGCCTCCCCCAACAGCTGTGTCACTGGCTGCCCATGTTGCTGGCGTTGTTTGCTTACAAGATTGGCCTTCAGTGAGAAAAATATCCCAATGGTTATAGCTGCCAGCTGTGTTCCGCATAATATCTGTGAAGCTACAGGGGAAAAGGGTGGCGGTGGAGTGGCTGTTTGCTGAATGTGAACAGCCAGATACCAGGGCTATTAGAAGAGCTCAACATGAAGCTATATGGTTCAGGGAGGCTTTGAAAGACAATTTTAATAGTGTGCCACAGTAGTTTGTGTTGATGCACTGCCTGGCCCTGCTCATTTGCAGCCCGGTATGAATCTTGTAGTGAGTGTTGTGTACGTAGGACTGTAACATTGTCAATGCACCTATAAATAATGTCTGTGGATGATGTTATGGGTTCTGTGACAAAGTGAAGTAACAGGAAATTGGTGAGTGTCAGACCTGCTCAGCACCAGACAGCAAATGTTGTGAACTAACAAAGGTTAATTTTGTTCCAAAAATATAATTTTATTCCGTAACATGAACCAGGAAATTAAAAAAAAATACAAAACTTAATCAATTAAGGGAACAGAACTTTTGAAGGGGAAAGAACACTCATTTCCATTTCAGGTACATATAAACCAACTGTGGCTTTCACAGGTCAGTGTATGTGATGCTGTGAATGTCTTTAATGTCTCCCAAGGTGGAGTGGCAAGGGTAGTCCACTGACCCCTGCTGCCACCTGGGATGTTGGGGGCAGGGAGGTATAGGGCGGTCCCGATATTGAATTCTCAATGGGCTGCAGGCGGACGCGAGCATGGGATTGTTGAATCTGCAAGTCTGCCAGAGTCTACAGCATCTCAGTTTGCACAAGCACCTCCTCTTGCTCATTCCTCTCCTTTACCTGCACCTTTCTCCTCTCCACTCCGTCCTTCTCCAGGCTGTCTGCAGTGGTGATCCTCCAGGCCCTGTGCTCCTTCCCCGATGCAGCATTGGCTTGCAGAATCTCCTGGAACATGTCACCCCGAGTCCTCTTCCTCCTCCTCTGTCAGCACCACATCGCTTGTTGGCCTCCCTGGCCTTCTGGTACTTCTGCTGCAGCTCCTTGGGTCTCACGCAGTGCTGCTGCGGGCCCCTGAGGTAGCCGTTCTCCTGCCTCCCCCAAGCAATCTGCTCGTAGATGTCCATGTTTCTGTGGCTGGGTCAGAGCTCTTTTTGCACAGCCTCTTCTCCCCACAGGCCCAGGAGATGCAGTATCTTCTGTCCGCTCTAGGCAGGAGCGCGTCTGCAGCGTGTAGCTGGCATGGTCAGCTGGGCGGTTGCACTCAACAATGGAGAAGTGCCAGGTGCTTACCACACTAGGCAACCAAAGATTTCAAAAATACTCAGGGCTTCAATGGGGAGGGCAGTGGAGTTCACAGCTGTGACCAGTGTGGTCACTGCGGGGCATTGTGGGACAGCTCGTGGAGGCCAGTAACAGCCAGTGTAAGTAACGCAGTGTCTACACTATCCCTGTTGACCAAACTACATTGACCGTGACTCTCCGCTGCTCTGGGTGGTGATGTTATTAAGTCAGCATACCTGGGCACTTACGTCTGTGGGAGCCAAATGTAAGTGAAGACTAGAGGTGGGCAAACTACGGCTCGCGGGCCACCTCCGGCCTGCGGGACCCTCCTGCCCAGCCCCTGAGCTCCTGGCCCGGGAGGCTCACCCCGGCCCCTCCCCCGCAGCCTCAGCTCACTGCGCCGCTGGCACAATGCTCCGGGCGGCGGGGCTGCGAGCTCTTGCCGGGCGGCGGGGCTGCGAGCTCTTGCCGGGTGGCGGGGCTGCAGAGCCGTGGCCTGACCCGATGCTCTGTGCTGCGCGGTGCGGGGCTGGCTCCATCCGGGCGGGGCGGCTGTAGCACCGCCAGCCACCAGCGCTCCAGGCAGCGCGGTAAGGGGGCAGGGAACAGGGGGCGGGGGGTTGGATAGAGGGCAGGGGAGTTCAGGGTGGTGGTCGGGGCGGGGAACGGGGGTTGAATGGGGGCAGGGGTCCTGAGGGGGGGAAGGCAGGAAGGAGAGGGGCGGGGGGTCCGGGGGGCAGTCAGGGACAGGGAGGGATGGACGGGGCAGGGGTCCCGGGAAGGCCGTCAGGGAACAGGGGGGTTGGATGGGGCAGGGGTCTCGGGGGGCAAGAAACGGGGGGGGGTGTCGGATGGGGGTGGGGGCCAGGCCACGCCTGGCTGTTTGGGGAGGCACAGCCTCCCCTAACTAGCCCTCCATACAATTTCGGAAACCTGATGTGGCCCTCAGGCCAAAAAGTTTGCCCACCCCTGGTGTAGACACATGCACAGCTAGGTTGACTTACACTGCCTTGTGTCGACCTAACCATATAGTGTAGACCAGGCCGCCTGGAGAGCAGGTGGAGGCTGCAGTGATAGACGCCATTTCTGCTCTGCCGCTTTTTACTATGCTTTGCCTTTTACCATCGTGGTTCCCACAACCCTCCCTTGCCTGAAATGTTCTCTTGTCTTGGTTTGGCTTGATCCAATTTAGATGGCAATATGCAGGACGTAGCATGTGGTTAATCTGTTTGTAGGGCACTGTGTAAGTGTGTCTGGGCCTTTATAAATGATTTGTGACGATATAGCTTATAGAGTCCATGACAGCGCTAAGCCCATTAAAAATGCTACCCTACAGATGCCCACCCTTGAATTGCTGAAATCACCGAGAGCTGGGAAAGGAAGTTACTTTTTAGTAACTGAAAAGTTTTGAAGCTAATTTTGAATTAACCGCGCTCACATGTGTGATGATCACAGCACTGGCAATCTTATTCCGTGTGGGCTCGCTGGGGAAACGCGAAGTCTGTCGCTTTCCTCCATTTGGCACGGTTGGTGAAATCTGTGCGTGTACTGGAGCGGGGTTTCTATCTCGCTAGTGTAAAGAGGTGAGTTCTCAGGCAGCCATACCTCCTGCTGGCTTCTTTCCTTCACCCCTGGCCCTCGACACCAGGCCTGTCCCACCAGCTCTCCAGTGTTGCAGGGGCCGGGAGGCAGGCTATGTCCTGGACCCAGGCTGATGATTGGTTGCCGTAATCTTTCCAGTAACGGTCTGGACCATTGCAATGCTCTGACTGTAAAAGAGGAGCCAGCCTTCTGAGGCTGGGGTGGGTATGCAGTGTAACCCTCCCAGGAGGTTTAACGCCATGTGACTGGCCCGTGGTAACTGATGCTGAGCTACCCTATTTTAGCTATCGCAGGAAGGACCTTTCGGAGCCTCTCTGGCGCTGGAGGGGGGGTTCTGCTCTCCGGAAGGGACTGCCTGGTTCGATGCATTGTTGCAACACAGGAGAATTGAACAAGAGAATCAGGAAACTCCTCCTGAGAGCCAGCTGCACCAGGCTGTGGAGTCCCCCCTCCCGCAAAGGACGTGGCAGTAGCTTAGGATGTTAACAAGATTGTGCTGTAAGGAACAGTCCTGCACTGGGCCCCGGGGAATGGGAGTGACTGTCTATTTCCAGTTCTAATTTCCATGATCCTGTTGTAACGCTCTGAGGCACGTCCAGAGCCATTGCGCAAAGAGCGTGTAAAGTTCCAAGGTTACAAGGTTTAACCCGGGGCGGGGGGAACAGAGAGGGGCGTGGTTGTGACAAGGCAGACTCTATAGCCAGAGCCCTCCGTGGGTTGGGGGTCTAAAATTTCAATGAGTTTTCTCCCTGGCGAAGCCTGATCCACACTTTCTAGCAAAGGGGCAAGACCCGCACGAGATGAAACTTCAAAAACAGACTCTGACGAGAGACTGCTGAATTGGAATTAATTTCCAAACTGGATAAAATTAATTTAGGCTTGAATAGAGACTGGGAGTGGATGTGTCATTACACAAAGTAAAACTATTTCCCCATGTTTATTTCCCACCCCCCACTGCTCCTCAGACGTTCCTGTTAGCTGCAGGCAATGGCCCACCTTGATTATCACTACAAAAGGTTTTCTCCCCATCCTCCCCCTCCCCTCCCCCCCGCTGGTAATAGCTCACCTTACCTGATCGCTCTTGTTACAGTGTGTATGGTAACACCCATTGTTTCATGTTCTCTGTGTATAAAAAATCTCCCCACTGTATTTTCCACTGAATGCATCCGATGAAGTGAGCTGTAGCTCACGAAAGCTTACGCTCAAATAAATTTGTTAGTCTCTAAGGTGCCACAAGTCCTCCTTTTCTTTTTGGGGATACAGACTAACACGGCTGCTACTCTGAAACCTGTTTGGAGTTATTTCCTTGTGGCACTGTTTCTGGACCCTTCCTGCAGCTAGCACTGCACTAAGGACAGAAGCTGGCAGGTGCATCATCAGCTTCAAATATAAGTCTCTCTAAATGACTCTAAAAAGCTCTTTTCAGTCATCTCTAATGTACATGCAGTCAGATCCCAGGGACACCCAGACCCTCACCAGAGGCTGCTGTTTCTTCCAAGAGCCCCTCTCTTCATGGTCTTGTTTGCAAATTGAAGTCAGTTACCTGGAAACCAGATTGACACTGGTTGTAGTACCTGCAAGGCCTGGGATGGGGGCTAGGCATTGCATTATATCTGCAGCGTATCTGTGCTTAACTGGAGCCTAAATTCCACCCCAATGTAAAAATATTGAGCTAAACCAGCTCCCTGTGCAATGAATGCCTAGCATAAAGTCATTCCCCGCTCCGCCCCCGCCCCTGGCTGGGGCGCTAGGTGCCATCGTAACAAGGGACAGTTCTTTATTGTTTGAGAACCCCATCACCCCATCCTGTAGACTTGCGAATGCTGATTCAAAAGCCTGGTCTGTAGAAATGTTTTCATTTTTCTTTTAAATTCCCTGGAATAGAGAGAGATTGTGAATTCATCCATCTGCAAAGGGGGAGGGACCAACGCAAAAGTGGAGTAAGGGAAACGGGCATCTCTTCTGAAGCTGGCCTGCCTGAGAGCCTAGATTCCAGATGAAATCGTCCCAGTGCTTCACCAATTTCCTCGTTCTGGAAATACAAGGAAAACACAACAACAGAATTAAACTTTGTGTCAAACTAATTGTCTCTTTCTTCCGTTCGGCGCAGCAAGAGTTAACGCAAGTCAGCCAACTTCTATCTAGAGTAGAGAAGTCACATTTTTCATGAATTTTACTCTCTTGAGTATAAAGCTCCTTCTGCCCCAGGGTCGTGAGAAATGCAGTGGGGGACTTTCTCAACATGCACTGCTCCTAAGGCCAGCTCCTCATATCTTCATTTATAAATAGTCACTGCCCACAAACAGCCAAACTTTCTACGCCCCTGAGTCAGGGAAGGGAGGTTCCTGTTAGTGCATATTCCTCTTCTTAAAGGCTAATAACGGGGTCCGTTCCAGCAAAACATCACTTTGGCCTCCCTCAAAGTCCTTTTTTTTTTTAGGATTTTCCCCCACTTCGGTCTCCCGTGATGCTCGCTCCTGAGCAAGGGTCCATCATGCTAATACCGGTGCTTCTAGGAGAGCGCTTGTCTCTTGGTTTAATTTCTGTCTCGGTTTCACATCGCGTAATCATCTTAATCCTATAGAGCGAGGTCATCAAAAGAAATCCGTCTTCATCCTTTAATTCCCAAATGTTTAATAGCTTATAGGGTGGAAATCTGATTGGGGGAGTGCACTCCGGAATTAGGAAGCACTGCAAAATGTCGGAAGTCTCATTTCTGTGACCTTTCCAGTTTTGTGGGGTGAGGTTTTTGTTGGACCTTGAAATATCCCGACTGGTCTCAGGACCAGAAATCCAAAGCACGATGTCCCCGTTTAAATCTTGGAGGAGGCTCGCTCCTACCGTTCAGCCAGATGGGGTCAGAGCTGGTTTGTTAACTAATCCTAGTTTCACTTGCAACTAAATGATACGCCTAGTGTGATACGTTATATAATCCACACACACGCATCAGTGCAGTTCCTCTCATGGATACTGGTAACTAACCCGGCCAAACGCTGAAGGGCATTGATCACTACTGCACTGGCCACTCAAACCCAGACCTGTAAAGCAGGAATCAGTATCGTCGGGCTGTAATGAAACTAGTACCCCATAGCTCACCCTCTCCCCTGGCTTTTATTTAATTCTGCTTACCTTGGTAGATCATGCACTTTGTCTTTAAGGCTGTTTCTGGCTCTGTGGAGGAGGAGCGCTTTGCCCTGGGCTCCTGAGATTCTCCATATTTACCGGAGCATCGTCAGTAGCGTGTGATGCCAGGGGCCGTGGCCGCAGCCTGATGCTATGCAGTGTTTTGGGTTTACACGTCCTTCTCTCTGTCATTTCCTGCCTGCCCTGCAAATGCCCATTTCCATTGGCTGGTGGCATCTACCCTCTGTGCCCTCCCAAGCCTGCTGATGCCCTACAGCGGTCATAGCATGAGCTGGAGAGCATGTGCCTTTCCTCTGGGCATGTCGCAGCTTGTGCCAGACAGGTGTCCTCAGTGCTGGGGGCCTGCATGCCGTCTGTGAGGGAGGGGGGAGTGACACTCTTGTCTGAAATGCCAGTGGCTGCCTGGGGCTCTGTTTGACTTCCCCCGCATGCTCACCCCAGGCCAGCTGCAAACTCTGCCACATGCCCAGACCCTGCGCGGGGTTTGCCCTGCGATGGCAGCTCGTGCCCCTGGAGGCTGCTGTGGCACCGAGGGCAGGGAGAGTGACTCCTCCGTTCTCAGCACTCGGCCAGGCAGCATGGAGCTGGCAGGGGATGGGAGAGGGAGTAGGCTGGGGAGGTTGCTCCCTAGAGCCCCATTCTCTCCCTCCCTGTTTGACCCTAGAGGGCCTCACAGGCCACTGCGCCCCTGGATGAATTTGTGTTTGTGCACAGGGACTAGGAGCTCTGTCCTATTGAAACACCTGGGGCCCTGGACAGCTACTTGCTGTCAGTATATGTGGTTATCAGCTGATCTCTGTGGATAGACCCCAGGGCACAAGGAATGCAGGAGGCTGAGGTTTTTGGGGACCTGGCGGTGAGAAGTCTAACCATAGAGAGTTCAGTCTTAATTCTAGCTTCTCCTGTGCCATTAAGTGCAGTCTCTCCTCTTGTAAGTGTGTCCTAGAGCAATGGCCGGAGCTTCGCTCTGTGCTGTGTGACAGAACTGGCCCTGGCCCTGGCCCCGAGACGCTTTCCTGGCACATTGAGAAGTGTGACAGCTGCCACGTTGGCTGACACTGGGGACTGAACCAGGGATCTCCAGAGCTGAAAGAAGGAGCCTCTCCAGCTTTATTTAAAGAGCCAGGCTCTGTAGATGCAGCACTGCATCCCGTGTGGATTGGTTCTTGGGGGCGGGGGGCGGGGGGGAACAACACTTGCTGACCAACAAGGTATCGTGCACCACCCAGGGGCTGACAGATGCCTGGAGTTCTCATCACATCTGTAATTCTGACTTCTAAGGAAAATAAACCCAGCAGAGAGAGACTGAACAGAATCTAGCCCGTGTTAACTGCTGTAAAAACGCTGCAGTCCAGTCCAATCGCAGCAAAGCAAACGCACACTGCAGGCAGGGGAGGCCCCTGGGGTGAGTGCCTGGGAAGGAAGGAGACCAAGCTGTGCATCGTTTGTATAGACCTGTATTTTCCAAAGCATTCAGTGATTTGGGGGCTCCAACTTGAAACCCCTGAAAGGGGCCTGATGTGCAGAGCAGAGGTGCTCAGCACTTCTGGAAAATCAAGTGCAATTAAGGTGTAAAATTGGGCTCCCAGAATCTCTGGTCACTTGAAAACTTGGGCCATTTGCCTCTTGCGGGTAGAGGCAAGTAATATAGCAGTGGGGATTCCCCATCTGTCTTCACTGCATGCAGTTCAGGCCAGGGGTGCCCCGTATCGCCATGCACTAATATTGGGTAAATCTGTATCCGTGGGTTCTGTTATTTTGGTTGGACTAGGCCTGGCTGAATCCAGCAGGGATTGGAGTTGGCCATCTAAGATGGTACCAGCGCTGCAGCTGGTCTGAGAGAGGGACCTCAGCAGGGCTTTGCCTGCAGGCAGCCCCCAGCTGCGGCCTTAGGGCTGCCACTCCAGAGGCATTCCTGCCTCTACTGACCTCGCTGCCCCCGCTGGGGTTACCCTGTTCTGGCTGGTTCCAGGCCCTCCAAGGGAGGGCAGAAAGGTCTTGCGCACAGAGGCTCTGCTCAGGCAGCTTGGAGGCCAGGGGCCCGAAGAACCATGGCTGGGAAGGAAGGGTTTGAGGCAAGGTGGAGTGGGATGGGGATTTCTCCTCCCCCTGGCTGTAGGTGAATCTGACCTGGGCACTCGAGGTGAAGTTGGTGCCTGGGAGAGAGTATCTGGGGCTCCCAGCAACAGCCTCTGAGTGGGGAAAAGGTGCCACAGCTGGGAATCTCCTGTCCTCTACAGGCAGACCTGTCTTCCTGTCAGGCCCCCTTCCCTCCGGGGAGAGGGGGAGACACGCTGCAGAGAGAAATGGCATTAGGAGCTCCTGGGTGCTGAGCACTTGTGAAAATCTGGGGTGACTCTCTGGGCCCCATCCGTGAAATGGGGGTGATGGCTCTTCCCCCGCTCCACCTCAGCCGGGTCTGTTTAGAGCGCCACTGCTGTAGGGCCCAATAGCACAATGAAAAGGGGACGTGCCGAATCCATGAAGGAAACGAGGCTAGAAGGGCATCAGCCTGGCTTTAAAACCAAGGTGTCCGATCTCTGTGCTGTCTGCTCGCGGTGCAGAGAAGGTACCTGTCTGCTGTCTGTCTGTCCAGCCTTCGCTAAAGGTTTCCCATGGGCCAGGCAGATGCTTGATTGGTAGGGTTTGCCTACCCAGGGAAGTTAATTCAGACTGAGGTAGTGTGTGCATTTAAAGCAGAATTCTGTGTGGACGCTCTTATTCCAGAAGGAGAGCGTCCACACAGGGACGTCGTCAGGAATAACTCCCCTGGCAACAAGCCCTACCTCTCTGGGTCTGGAGTACAAGTCGCACCGGGGAGCAAGGGCCGGGCACGCGTGTTGTTCTGACTGCCTTGACTTCGCTGAAGTCAGCAGTCCAAAGTGTGCTGTGCTGCACCTCGGACATAATTCACACTCTGAACTTTTCAAAGCTGTATTAGTTTATATGGGCATAAGCAAATAACCCCTGCAAAGAGCTGCCAGAAGTCCCCTATGGGCAGCATCACTAGCCCCAAGGGTTCAGACATTGAGTAAGCTCCTCAAAATCACAAGGCTTCAGAAATAACCCTTGAGCGCTGCTTGTCTCTGTGTTGAAGCCTTTAGGGTCATTCACACTTGAAACTTTTCTCTGCAACCGTGATATTCCTGTTTGATTAAGGAAAGCCAAGAGTCTCCCCTAATCCCTTGACTCCAGGAGCGGGGGCTCCAAGGAAAAGGCCAGATGTGGCGAGGCTCCTGATGAAATGGGGAGAGTGGCTGAGGCTGTGGGGTGCCAGGGCTGCCGCTGCCCCACTGGTTTGGCTGTGTTTGCAGTGACCCCTGTTGCTGACACTGTGAAACTGAAACTCTGACCCCTTCCCAGCAGTGCCAGTGCCAGGAAGAGGGTTTTAAACCAGCAGATGGGCTGGGATATCAGCAAGGTCAGTGACTTGTCTGGGACATACAGCTCCCGAGGCCGGATGTGAATCAACCCTGGGTTCTCCCCAGGCCCTCAGCAGAGTGTGCAGCTAGGGGCTGGACGGTTAGCTCTGCTACTCCCCTTCCTGCCCAGCACTTACAGCCACGGTCAGGCACAGGGAAGGGGAGAGGCCATTGTTGTCCCCTCTCCTGGGAGAGAGTAACACAGTCCTCTGCCCCTCTGCAGAGAGAGAACCACAAGGGTCATCGAAACTATCCCCCTGCCAAGGTGCAGGATTTGTTGTGTCTAAAAACCTAGCCCATGGATGGAGTAAGTCCATCTTTCCAGGCCCCCTCTGAACCCTGAGATGTGAGGGGCAGGGCTGATGGCGGGAGAGAGGGGACCCGGGGGAGGTACTTCGCAGAAAGGAGAGGTTGGCTAGAAAGGAGTGGGGATCTCCAGAACGAAGGGGGTGAAATAGTACAGCTATTCCTCCTGCCCTGAGAGGTTTAATAATTCTTCATCATATTTAAATAGCCAGATGTGCATCCTAGTTAGTGACTGGGTCTGTTTCTACCAGTGCCTCATCAGTACAGCGCAGACAAGGCCTGTGTTATCATTAAACTCATTCAGACTGCAAGCTCTTTGGAGCAGAGATCATCTCACTGTGTTTGTCCAGCCCCTAGCACAATGGGGCACTGTGCTCTGTTGGGGGAACTTCTACCCACTACTGCGATACAATACCCTGGAGCTGGACACACGACGTGTTATCTACAGTCGTATGCGAAATTGTATGAGAAGTAGCATGTGAGCTATACTGTACGTGCAAGCTCACAAGGGGCAGAATTACGGCTGATGACTGGTAAAAGCTGGATGAAACCTTGGTATGGGTTGAGTGAAAACCTCATTCAAACTGATGTGTGAACGAGACCACTGAAGAGAGTTGTTGGAAGGCAGGTAAGGGGCCACACCTAAAACAAACCTTCAAAGCCTGCCCAGAAACTAGTTCCGGGTGGGCAGAGAGTTGGGCTGGGTATTGTGTGCCCAGGAGAACGGACAAAAGAGAAGTGACAAGAACACAGGGAGAGGCAAGAAAGCCGAGCAGGAGCCTGGGAGCACAGTGCAGCCCTGGAACAAGCTAGAGAGCTCTTGGCTCTGGTGTTGGCTCAAGAGCCTTGGGGCTGGAGCTAAGAAACGGGTCCTCTTGTTCCTGGTTCCTTCTGCATTCGGAGGCCCAGGACTTTGTACGTTCCTTGTAGATAAACAAGCTTGCGTAAAAGAGAATACCAGACTCTTTCAGTTTCTCCTACCAATGGGAACGTTCGGGGCCCTGAACTTCAATTAGCCGCTTGGGTCACAAAGGGGCCAACAATTGGACTAGCGAATACTGTGTTTCCTGGCTTTTGAGTGGCTAACGTTCCATTCAAGTCTCTCTGGCCTGGATTTAATAAGATTTTTTTCCAGCATATCCTAGGCAGGAGTGGAGGTGAGGGATTCTTTGCAGATGTGACTGTGGCAGGAGCTCTGCGGGGAGCGTGAGATCAGTACAAGGTTTCAGTTGGTTTTTGTTAGATGTGCAAACCTTGGTGGGGGAGCGTGTGAGCGGCAGCCTGGGAGTTCTTTGCTTGTCACTGCTTCCTGCCCTGCGCCGGTCTGGAAACGTGACGCCGTAGCCAGTAGAGTGAGTGTCTCTAGGATTCCCTCCTGGCTCCTCGGCCAGAGGGACTGCCACCACCACCACAGACTGAGATGAGGGGCTGGGGACTCCCCGTGGAATTGGTGGGGATGCAAAGCGTTTCTTAACCTACATCCATGGAACGTCCTGTGAGGTTCACCCTCAGTGAGGCTGGGAGGAGCTGGGCTCAGCAGAGTGGGGCTGCAGTCCTGGGAATGCCCTGGCCCCCAAATTCCTCTTCAACCCAAGCATGGTGGGCAGCCCACCAGAAAGATGAGGAGGGTGAGATGGGAAGGAGAGGCAGGCTGGGGGAGTGGAGGGAACTCGGGAGAGTTGGGGCACATGAGCCATAGGAGCAGAGAAGGCTGTGACTCTGGTGAGGGGACCCAGGGCCTGGTCGGTCTCAGGGTAGCTGGAGTTTTTTGCATTGCTTTTTGAGCAGATAGGTCTTGGAATTAGGCCTGCTCTTTTTGAAGTCTTTGGCAAAATTCGTGTTGCCTTTGCTGGGAGAAGGGTTGGGCCCTAGGAGTCCAAGGAGAAAGGAAAAAAATCCTGCCCTGCCCTTGTGTGGCCCTCTCCAGCATGCAAAGCTACTCCTGAGCATCAGCATTCTGCCCGGGTAGCATTGGGAACCCGCTGTACACAGGTGCGAACAACAGGAGGGGATGGCAACCTTCTGGTTCTGGAGTTGCTAGATTCCTCTCAGGGCATTGTTCCTGGCTTTTCTGTGAAACCAGGATGGCTAAAAACTTACACTTTGTTGAAAACAAAAACCAAGAGTCTTTCATCATCCCCTGACTCCAGGAGCTGGAGCTTGGGGAAAACCTTGGCTATCGTGAGACAAGGCACCCCTGAAAGGCAAGGGAGAATCTCTTGACAAGTAGCTCACTGTCACTCGACAACACTGTCCCTCTTTGAAATAGAGAGAAAGAGGGAGAGAACAATCTTCAGCAGCTGACCTGGCCCCTTTAACACTGAGGCAGTTTGGGGACTTGCAGTCTGCTTCCTTCTTGTGAAGGATAAAGTGTCCATATGGTCACAAGGAAAAACAAAGTGAGATCAGGGTGGTCAACTGAGGCTAATGCGAGGCTAATGTCATCTTACTGTGTCAGGCGAGAAGCAGTGTCCGGGCAGCACCTGTTCCTGCTTTCAGGGAGAGCCGTTTCCCCAGTGGTGCTCTGGAGCCCA
Source organism: Chelonia mydas (assembly GCF_015237465.2). Classification (NCBI taxonomy): domain Eukaryota; kingdom Metazoa; phylum Chordata; order Testudines; family Cheloniidae; genus Chelonia; species Chelonia mydas. Next base: position 2,670,555 of record NC_051262.2, read on the forward strand.
GCAAGATGCCCGCAGTAGCTGCGGTTGAGGTCCCCGGCTGGCTAGCTCTGCAATCCCCCCTGGATTTATTCTGGATGCTGGAATGAGTTTTTAGCGACTCTAATATCCTTAACGACAAAACCTCTGCTAAAACCCCTGTGCTCAGAAAGGCACAACACGCAGCTGGGGAACAGCATGTGACCTGCTTGGCAGCTGTCTCCCACAAAGAAATCATTAATCCGGCGTACCTGCTTCCCTCCGCCAAAGTAATGAGAAATGCTGGGGTCAGAGGGCAGGGGACAGTGGGGCTGAGGGGCACGTGCATTTGGGCACCTCTGTGTAAATCAGAAATTCAGGGGGCAACTGTTGTTTGAAGAGAAAGCGTTTTCCATCTGGCGGATGGGGCCGAGGCAGGAGTTTCCCTTAGCTGGCCAGGTGCTTAGAGCCCATACCTCTGGATAAAAACCGTGCCGCTCCTGAGCACATCAGCGCAAAGACCACGCAGGTGGTGAAAGAATTAGCTCTGCCGGCGGTGGTTGCTGCTGCTTATATTTGCCCACTAAATCTGCGTCTGACTGGGGTGGTTTCCAGCAGCAGGGCGGAGCAGGTTTCCGATAGGTTTGATAGTTAATGTTTTGTACCGTCCGCCTTCCTGCGTCAGTCCTAGAGCCCTCTGAGCCAGAAGGGGCCCCAGTGGCTCAGCGGTTCCTGCCCTCTCCCCTGGAATTACGGCAGGGGTGAGTTTTCATTCTCCCTCAACCAGGCGAGTTCGGCTGGGTGACGTGCTGTGCCCGCTCCCCAAAGCTCAGCGTGTGAGCAGTTGATCAGATCCCGGGAACGGAAATCATATTGGGCAGGGCCAAGCTCTGGTTGGAAAGTGCCCTGGGCAAGCCAGGGGGTACCCCATGTAAGTCACGTCGCAAATCAGGCCTTCTGCATCTCAGCCCAACCTTCACCAGCGAACAGCCTGTTCCTGCAAGCCCCGCAGGCCAATCCGGCTGCCTGGGGACCTGGGTCTGGGTCTCACCAGCTGTTGTCATGTCCTATGTAAATGCACCAGCAACGCCAAAGCTCCATGGCTGCAGGGCCGGGGCTCGGCTTTTCTCAGATGCATCAAACTCTTTCCTGGGCTCCCCCCGTCTAGTGAGGCCGCCCCCTGCCGGGGGAGGGGGTGATCAATCCAGAGCAGCAATGTGGGGACGTGCTCTGGGTCAGAGGCCTTGGAGCAGTCCCTGCGTGCAGGCTCTTGCCATCATGTCACTGGTACTTCGGCATCCCCAACCTGACTGAGAAACAAGCGGGTGATTCTGGCTCTTTGGAGGTGGGAGGCTGCCTTTCCCCAGCCCTACCCGCAGGCGTCCTCCCAGAAAAGCAATGGGACACTCCAGTTCCTGCCCAGTGCAGGACTGATCTCTGAGGTTTGGTCTCCAGAGCTTTGGCTGTTTAATGTCGAGCAGTGAAAGTTCATTGATTTCCTGCTGGGTTTCCCAGATACCTACCCTACGTTGTCTTGTATTTTATTTCATCTCTGGATACCTTGTTATATCACACGCAATTCCTCTCCCCCTGGGGCGTAGGGGATTACTGTCTGGAGGTGAGCTGCGGGCAGCCCACTCTTGATGTGGGGGTCAGGAGGGCAATTTACCAAGGAAGGTCAGGCGGCTGATACATGAGACTCTTTAGTCAGATGTGATGTTACTGAAATAGCCCAGCATCGCAAGTTACCAGCAGAGGCATAGGGATGTTTGCTACACAGGGCTAAAGTCTCTCTGCAAATACCCTCTGTGATTTCCCTTGGCTGTAAGGTGTGATTCACCCTTCTGGGGCAGGGTTGCTCCTGGTCACCATCCATAAGAATTTACTTATTATTCTGAGCCGCAGTACAGACTATGGGGGTGTGGATTGTAGAGTGCACTAGCGTGTTACAATCTAACTGCCCCATGTGGTGCGGACTAAAAGGGCCTCAGTTTGCACGAAGCTGAGAGAGGTCGCATTAACGCAGTCCTGGGTACCTTTCGGTTTGTGCCAGCAGCATCCACGCGGGGCAGTTCAAGTGCCACATTTCGGTGTGCTCTGTAATTGACACCCCTGCTGTCGGGCAGTGGCGTAGTATAGACTGGCCCTGTGTTTATGGGAAGCAATTTCATCACAAGGCCTTAATTAAAAGGGGGGGGAGGGATAGCTCAGTGGTTTGAGCTTTGGCCTGCTAAACCCAGGGTTGTGAGTTCAATCCTTGAGGGAGCCATTTAGAGATATGGGGCAAAAATTGGGGACTGGTCCTGCTTTGATCAGGGGGTTGGACTAGATGACCTCCTGAGGTCCCTTCCAACCCTAATATTCTATGATTCTATGAAAAGATCAAAAACCAAAGTGGGGATTCTGATGGAAGGAGGAAGAACACGTCCCTTATTGAAAGGACAACAGGCAGGTGCCAGAGGATGGAGTGGGTAGCAGTCCTGGACGCTGTGTGCTCGCTTAACCGTAGTTTGCTCTTGTGTGCAGCTTTGTTGCACTGCTTTAAAGTAAACACAGACGTAGTTTTTTAAAGCCACCATGCTTTTGATCAGGAGCCTTGAGTCGGAGGAGATCGGGCATGTCCTGCCCTCCTCTGGAATTCCCCTGCTTCTGTCCTAGGATCGGTTCCGCTGTCCGATGATCGGTGATCCTAAGGGCACACTGCTGAGCACGGTCCAGCCCTTCCCTGCTCCCTCTTCACTTGCTGTTCACACCCTACACGCCAGCCTCCTCCAGTTTAGTTGTTAACTTCTCCCTTCCCCTGAATATCTGTCCTGGCTGATTTTCTCCTCCAATATGTTAGCTCGACTGACTCTATCTGGAATTTCTCTGGTGCCTCCCCAAGTTTCCAACCTGTCTAGGTCCCTCGGTGTTCTTCCTGTCCTGCACTGGCACCCCAGTGGAGCGTTGGGTGTGGACTTCATTATTATGCGCTCTCCTCCGTGCCCTTCCAGACTCTGAATAAACATGTTAAAAATAGAGAGCTGGATGTTGCCAAGTGACCACCCTCATCACATTATTATTTAATAACGATTCTAATACCACTTTCTGTAAGCAGATCTCCAAGTGCTCAACGATTCTTGACCGCCTTGCAGTGCGGTAACGCCTTGGAGAGCCAGGCACGGGTCAGGCACTAGGCGCTGTACAAACCAAACGAAAAGCTGCTCCCTGCCCCAGCGAGCTCGCAGCCCAGCTGCATTCACGAGTTTTCCTTCCGCCTTGTCCCACTAAGGGCTGTTCTGCAACCACAAGGCAGGTGTTTTGTATAGGCTGGGGGAGAGCTTTGAGAATCGGACGGTACAGCCTCTTCCTCGTAACGCTTATTTGTGATTTTCATAGATATTGAAATGTCCATTGATAATTGTGACCCTATGGGGGTTTTTTTTGGGGGGGGGGGGTGAGGGGGGGGATGGGTGTCCGCCCCACACAAGGCCTGAAGGGGCTAAGGGGGCCAGGTGGGCCAATTAACCGCCTCGGCTGCACCTGGAGGAGGAGCCAGGGAGCAATGAGGACTAATTAAAGAGGAGGCTCAGCTGCCCAGGGACAGGAGGGGCCTGTAGAAAGCCCAGTAGCAGAAAGCCGAAGGGGGCTGCAGAGAGAGAGAGGCTGCAGGGACACTCAGGGTGAGCGAAGGCAAGGTGGGAGTTAGCCCAGGGATACAGCAGTAAGGGTCAGGACTGTGCAGACCTTGACTGCTTGTTGTAGGGTCCCTGGGCTGGAAAAGGACTGGGTTCCCCTTCCAGCCACTGGACTGCGGGGCGATTAAGCGGCAGGGCAAGGAAAACCTGCCTGGGACAGTGGGTCCCGAGAGACTTGACACCCCGGAAGGAGAGGACTACAGTGACCAGGCCAGAGGGCCAAGCCCCCAAGCGGGAGCAAATGAGTCCCGAGAAAACGAGACTGAGGGTGACAGAGTGCAACTGCAGGAAGGGGCGTCAGCCTGGCAGAGCTAATCCCCAAACCTGGCCAGAAGGAGGCGCTGTAGTGGTGAGTAGAGCACCCTGTGATAGGAGGGTAAATCAGACGGCTAAACGTCACTAGCCTCTGCAGAGCAGAGCATATTTGCTAAGGCTCCAGGACGCTGGACTGGAAGTAGCCAAGTTCTAAACGTCTGATCTGGGCATGCACAGTTATCGTCAAACACTCGTACCGATTTCTTGGCTCTTCAAGGCAGCCTTATAGGGAGACAAGCTCTCCGCCTCCAAGCGGCGCCGGTCGTAAGGGCACATGCAGTTAGATGTGGGGAGGGGGCGGTGAAAGGCGGCAGGAGTTAATCATAAAGCACAGGTGAGGCCAGCAATGAGCTGGCTGTGACCGGTGATGTCTCAGTGGGGCTGAGGCAGAGCAGGAAGGGAGGGCTGCTTGTGGCCCATTGCTGGGTAACTGTAGCATTGCACTTCCCAGCGTGGCTGGTGAGTAGAGAGGCCGTGGCAGTTGCACCCCGCACTTGATCTGGGTCGTAGGAGGATTGAAGCTGGATTAGCCGTCCCGGTTCTTCGGGAAGGTTCCAGGTGTGTGTGTAAGTGCCCTAAGGGGATTAAGGCACCTACGGAAGCTTGAATTTGGAAGCGCGAGGTGCCCGTGCCAGTCTGTGGAGGGAGGCGGCTTAGAGAACCTGGGGCTGTAGGTCACCTGTTTGCACGGAGCACTCTCACGAGGGCGGGGGTGACGCTGCTGCATATGAATTGGAGCACAGTGACGCTGGGCTGGGGACACCCTGAGACCATGACGTCACAGTAGAGAGGGAGAGCAGCAGCTCAGCGCCACTGTGTGCTGAAATCTAACCCAGCCTGCTGCGTGGCAGCTGAGCAGAGGGCCCGGTGGGCTGTGAACTTTGCACGGCAGAGAGGATGTGTTGGGTGGTTAGGCTGCTCTCGGGGGGTGGCGTTATGCTTATGGAGTATTGGAGTGAGTTGCCTGCTACGGACGGGGGGACGTGGGCGTTCGTCACGTGAGATGAGAGCAGCGATGCAGTGCTAGTTGCAGTTGGCTTGGCTCGGGTTCGAAGGTGTGTGGCTGGAGGGTGCTGGCGGACGCCTTCCAAAGCGTTCGTGCCGACTCGAACAGGGCCCCTCGCTGGTTGAACTGAAATCTCAATTCAACCAGCTTAGCCCAGTGTTCGAGGTTACTAGGCTTTTAGGAGGTGTTAGTTAGAATGCGTTAGCCAACGCCTCTCACCTGCACACCTGTAAATTTCCGTAAGACAAGGCCTTAGAGCTTTGTGTCACATTAGCTGATTAACCAATTGGAAGATGACTTGCATGGCTATTACTTGTGGTGCGAACTGCTTCCATGCTCAGGTTGCTCTAAGAAGCGATGATGGATCTGTTAAGCAGGGGTCTACAACTCCCATCAGAGCCCCTCTCTCCCACGGCGCAACCCCTTCATCCTAGCTAGGTAGGGGAAAGGCCATGAACCGGGGAGAGGCCAGTCAGGCTTTGGGGGACGTTGTGGCTGCATGGCGAGCCAGGAGCTGGAGAGAAGCCTTGGGCTGAGTGGAAGGGCAGGAACTGTGCACAGAGCTTCATGTGGAACTGCCGGACATCGCAGCTGGGTGAAGGTCTGAGTGGGACTTATGGGGGAGCAGCAGCAGCTGGGCTGGGAGCCAATGCAGAGGGGCTCCAATGAGAGACAGTAAGTGAGCCTCGCCTGGGAACCTGCAAAATTTGCTTGAATAGAGACTGGGCTAAAGGGGGCACCTCCGGCACTCCGGCCAGAAAAGCCTTGACTCTTGATGGGACTGCCCCAGGGCCCGAACAGGAACCGCTGTGGTTCACTTTGAACTGTGACTGTCTACACCTCTGTACCCAGCGTATCTGCCGCTTTCCCCTTTCCTGCCAGCCGTAGGGAAACCTTTCCCTTCGCCGTGTGTCTGAGTGGTTACGGGGCCCACCAGAGCTAGTCCCTACAAGGCCTAGCTGCTGGAGCACCCGCAGTGCTTGTGTCCGAGTTACGGTGCAACCCGGCATGCTCCTGGCACCTGCGGGGTTCGTTCTGCTCAAGCACTGAGCAGCCCCAATAAACGCAGCACGTTAGACTGCGTGAGTGAATAATTCATGCGCTGCAGATGGATGGGATTGTGTTATAATAGCCCAGATCATTCACACTGCTGGTAAGGGCCTCACCTGGAGTCCCTGACTGGCTGGCCGGGATTGCTAACAGCACAGTGTGACCCAGGAATTTCACAGTTGCGTAATCAGGTCTGGGAATACTTGGGCGCGTGAGTTAAAATCTCCCTCACTGGGGTATTCGTGCCGCTGCAGTGCAAAAGTTCCTGCGAAGGGAACACGCGAGTGCAGACCTGGTCAGATCACAACTTGATTTTGAATTTGAATCCCTCGTGAAAACCAACCCCGCTCCTCGGCTGTACCCAGGCTGAGCTCAGCCACGTGCACTGAGCCAGCGTCGCATGGCCGCCATGGGGCAGTCATAGGTTCCAAGGCCAGAAGGGACCTCCGTGGTCATCTAGCCTGAGCTCCTGGATAGCACAGGCCAGAAACCTGCCCCCAGGTAGTTCTTTTAGAATAACTTCCAGTCCTGATTTAACAATGGTCGTGAACAGGACTGGCTGTTTTATTTAAAGATCTGTTCTCGTTCAAAGGGAATGATTGTGGGGCAGGTCTCTGCCAGAGGTCAGGCTCTGATCGCAATGGTCCCTTCCAGCCTTGGGATCTGGGACTGTCCCATGGCTGCCATGAGACCATTGCTCATGCACGTATCGTCAGCAGCTGGAACATGGTGACTCCACCATCACCATGGAAGTCGGCCGGGGCTGGGCCATGAGCGAGGCAATCTGTTCATAAGCACACGGCCCATTTTAACGCCATCCTGGGAGTCTCATGCCGGGTGGGGACATGTGCACCGAGGGTAGCTATAAAATATATGCACTCGTGCTCTTATAGCGTCCAGAGGGCCCAGCAAGGATCTGAGCCCCGGTGTGCTAGGTGTACTATACAAGAAAACAGCTCTTTGTTAAACCTGTTTCCCTCCACCTCCCCACACAGACACATCTCTGGGCAGTACTGTAGTGCCTCTAAAGGGTGTTTCGCAAAGTTTCACTAGTTTGTGTTGAGAGTTTTGTTTGGTGCGGTGACACAGGGCCCGGCAGGGGATAAGGTGTTAATAAAACCGCCGTTCGCTCTTCCAGTGCTCCATAGTTCTGTGTGATTTGGGGGTTTCACATCGTATTATCAGTGGCAGCTCTGGCTGTAACAACCACCGTGAAAAGTCGTCGTAACCTTTTATTAAACACACAGAAGGAAAAGCAGTTAGAGCTTCTGAAATGTAAAGTATTACGTCAGGTTATCACTTAACAGGACCGCTTATTCCCTTTCCCTGTGGCAGCAGGGTCTCTTGTAGGAAGAAACCCTGTTTGGCAGCCTGTTGTCAGAATTAGGAATGATACTTTTGGGGAAGAGATGCCGTTAGCTGGGCGGCAGCTGGTGCTCTTGCTGTTCTGGTACTTTCAATCCGATCCCGTTTTCTTTAAGACAAAACAAGAGAAACACGCAAAAGGGGAGAGAAAAGAACAGCCCAGAGAAAAGGCAGCTTCTGCCTCTGGTGCTGACTTCCCTTGCAGCCTCGCTGCTGCAGAGAAGCACAGGCCCAGCCCGCGGTTGGCTCAGCCGCTCTGAGACCTGGCAAACCTGTGCCATCGTCGGGCTGTTTAAGGTTGTTGCTTTTAGCTGCCTCTCTGGTCTCGGGCTCACCGTGGTAGCCATGATGGGAAAGCTCACTCCTTCCATCCATCCATCGCCAGCCCGCCATCCGTCCCCTGCCTTGCTGTTCAGTGGTGCCTAGTTCCCGTCCAGTCACAGCACATTCTGGTGATTTCTATTCTAACGGTTCCTCCCGTTTCTAGACTCTTTCAGCTCGTTGCCATGCCAACCTGTGACTGTACCCGGAGCCTTGCAGACCCCTTACCACAGTTCCTGTAACTTAAACCAGTTGAAACACTTCAGCAAGCTTAAACGGTCTGTTTTAGTCAGCAAGGGCTGGAGACCATGTTCTGTCCCAGGCGGACAGCTTTGAACACCTTGCCTTTCATCACCTCGGACAATGCAGAGTGTAGGCCTCTGGACAGCTTCCCCCATACTCCTTCCTCAGCTGTCCTATCCCTGAGTGACAGTAGCCGTTAACCTTCTCGAATGTGCTTCATTCAAACGGTTTCACTAATTTCCTGAGCATGTGTGTCCAGGATCGATCTGAAAGAGACATAGCTCTTCCTTCACAAGTCAAATGAAAGCTAACTTTTCTCTAAGATGATGTAATTGTGGCTTCCCAAATGCAAAATCTATAATCAACTTAAACAGCAACAGTGTATTTACAGTGGGCTAATCCTGCCAGCCATTCCGAGGCAAAACCCCTTCAAAGTCATTGCAAATCTTGCTGAAGTGAGAATTGCAGGGTTTGGGCTAATTGTTCCGTGAAATTGGTTAGTCTCTAAGGTGCCACAAGTCCTCCTTTTCTTTTTACGGATACAGACTAACACAGCTGCTCCTCTGAAACCTGTCACTATTTAGAGTTCATAATTAACCCTTATATGGGTCAACACATCACACTACACGCTATTACTCTACTGTCTTATAATGACACTGTAGCATGTTGCGTACGTGGGTCAGACAAGATGATCGGAGCAGTCCATGAATTCTGTTTGGGGCTACTCTTTGGCGACATACAGCCGTCCTATAGTACTGTGAGATGCCGCACTTGTGCGTATCTAAAGTTGTGTGATGCATAGGCGCCAACCCTGTGTGTACCCCGGGGCTGGAGCACCCATCATCAGCACCCCATCCGCTCTCCCCCTCACCCCCCAGTGCCTCCTGCTCACCAGCAGGCCCTGCCGATCAGCGCCTCCCCCTCTCTCCCCACACCTTCTGCCTGCAGCGATCAGTTGTTTCGTGGCATTCAGAAGGTGCTTGGGGGGGGGGGGGGGATAAGAGGAGGGGCAAGGGCACAGCATGCTCGGGGCAGGGGGAGGAATGAGGCGGGGCAGGGGTGGAGCGGGGGAGGGAAGAGGCAGGGTGGACCCATGGAGGAAGGGATGGAGTGGGGGCAGAGCCGGGGGTCAAGTACTCCCCGGCACATTGGAAGGGCGGCGCCTGTGATGTGACGTGGTCAAATTGGGCATTTTAAGGCATAAGAGAGCATCATGTAATTAAGGCCATACAGTGGGGTGTGTACGGGGGTCAGAGTTAAAGTTGCACATTCCGTGTTGTCAGCTGCTGATTTCTGTGTGATTAAACGTTCATCCATAGCGTTCTGAGAGCATAGGGCAGCCATTCGGGGGCGCTACGTTTGGAGGTGCTAGGTGAGAGCTGTCGCAGACAGCTGGGAAGTATGCTCCATGATTAAAACGTGAATGCCCTTAACCCTGGAAAAGAGAACTTGGAATACAGGAGCTTTTTCCTTTCCACTTAGGGGAGGCCGCTCCCTTTGGCCCTCAGAAGTTCTGGGTGTCACACACAGAGAGACACACAGAGTAAGGATGGAGATCTGCTTGTCCCAGCCCACTGCTTTTGGACAGAGGGCCCAGCTGATGATTGTGACAATCCCATGAGCTCTTTCTTCTTATTAGCCGTCTGTTACTCTGCACGATGGCCTCTCCGAGGGCAGTCTCGGGTCAAGCTACCATCAAGCTGTGTAGCTGCAGAGTACTGCAGGGTCTAATAAACTGTGACTGCTTCGTGGTGAATGAACAGAACAGGGCAATGACTGAGTGATCCATCCCACACAATGCAATACTGTAAGTATTCAGATGACAGAATGAGGAGTAATGGTCTCAAGTTGCAGTGGGGGAGGTTTAGGTTGGATATTAGGAAACACTATTTCACGAGGAGGGTGGTGAAGCACTGGAACGGGTTACCTAGGGAGGTGGTGGTTTTTAAGGTCAGGCTTGACAAAGCCCTGGCTGGGATGATTTAGTTGGGGATTGGCCCTGCTTTGAGCAGGGGGTGGGACTAGATGACCTCCTGAGGTCCCTTCCAACCCTGATATTCTATGATTCTATGATCCCCTGCTGTCCACTCCCCACATCTGGCAATCAGAGGCATAGGGACACTCAGAGCATGGGGTTGTATCCCTGACTGTCTTGGCTAATAGCCATCTGATCTTCCATGAATTTATCTGTTGAACCCGGTTATACTTTTGGCCTTCACAACATTCCTTGGCAACAAGTTCCGAAGGTTGACTGTGCTTTGTGTGAAGAAATACTTCCTTTTGTTTGTTTTAAACCTGCTGCCTCTGAATTTCATTGAGTGTCCCCTGCTACCTGTGTTATCTGAAGGGTTGAAAAGCACTTTCACTTTCCCCACACCATTTGTGATTTTATAGACCGCTATCGTATGCCCCCTTAGTCGTCTCTTTTCTAAGACGGACAGTCCCGGTCTTATTAATCTCGCCCCGTATGGAAGCTGTCCCATACCCTTAATCATCTTTGTTGCCCTTCTCTGCCCCTTTTCCAATTTTAATGTGTCTTTTTGGAGATGCGGCGACCAGAACTGCACACGCTATGCAAGGTGTGGCCATACCATGGATTTAGTAAGTGCTGAGCTACACCCGAACTTGCAGCGAAATAGCGAACGCCGCTTTAATTCCCTCCTCTTGATTTTGGTACGGACACTCTGGCAGGTGTCCTAATTTGATTTTGCTAAGATTCAAGCAGCTGTCCCCATGCAGATTTGCATTGAAATAAGAGCTCTTTCGTTATTTCAGTGCACACTTGTGACTGGTCCAGCCCTACAGCCTAGTTACACCTGTGCAAACCCACTGAAGAGATTCCACCGGTGTTAGGCATGCTGTGAATTGAAGAACCTCTGTTTCTCGGGATGAAGCATGAGAAGGAGACACACCAGCATAACTCCTGTTCCAGGGAAGTTTGCGGGGCTGGGAGTTGGAATAAAATAATGCCTTTACTTGTAAACGTGACAGATTTGATACCAAGATCACTGAGTCACAGCTATGGAATCTCGTGATGCCTTTTTTAGTCACTTTCTCTAGTAGAGCCACATTTGAAGCCAAAAGGACGCAAACCCCACAAACAGAATTCTGCTGCATGTCGGTCGGCTTTAGTAGGCACAAACTCCCATTGAGTTAGTGAGGAGTCTGTGAGCAGTTACAGGGTACTTGGAATAGTCGAGTGTCTGAGGATAGAGATCAGATTTGAAATGGGCCGTTTACTGACAGTCTTGGCAACAGCAGGCTTCTCCCTTGTGCCTTGATGAAACAGTCAGTGGTGTGTGTGTGTGTGTGTTGGGGGAGGGGTACAGTTTTCGTCACCAGCTCCAGTTTAGGTTTGTGCTGAGCAATGTACAGATAAATATTCTTGCTCCAGCCTGTGTTTCTGGTAGGGCTGGCTCACTCACTCGCCATGTTTAGGCATATGCACGCCTGTAGTAAATTAATTTTTTGATCTGATTAAGATATTCACCACCTAACTGTTTCAAATCCTTTAAGTCTGTAGCAAATGCCAGTGACCCCAAGAGCTCAGAGAACAATTCCAGAGCCAGACAAGGGGGAGAGGTTAGGAACATCTTTGCAATTCACCAAGGGATGCATTAAAGTGCATTTTCATAGATTCATAATTTTTAAGGCCATTGATGTGCGAGGCAGTGGGGATGCTGTCTCCTCTCCGCCAGGCATCTCCTCTGCAGTCGGTCTGAGTGCTTGCTGGTCCAGACTGACTCCAGCCATCCTCGATGCTACGAACCGGCTGAGGTGCTGTCCTCTCCCTAGGCCTGCGCTGGTTTGTTTGGAAACCTCCACTGAGAAGCACTGATGTCAGCACAGGAATAATACAGGACCGGCAGAGATTGCAAATGTTGCTAGCCATCCTCTAGTCAAAGGAATACACCTAGTAGTTAGAGATGAATGAGGATGGAGGAATCTCACTAGCAAAATCCAAAGGCAGTCTTGATGTATCACGTACTTACATGGTCCCCCTCACCTCCCAATCTTTACTCTGTTTATCTTTGCACATCCCAGTGAGGCAAGGGAGAACCATTATTCTGGGGCATAGAGACGCTAAGTGACTTGCCCAAGAGCAGGGCAGGGATTTGAACCCGGGTCTCCCAAGTTGGGGGCTAGTGCCCTAACCACTGGACTGGCCCTCCTCTCCTGGGAAGAGAGCTGGTGTGGAGCCCAACTGCCCTGGAAGGGATGGGAGGGGGAGGCCGATTGCAGTGTGAAATGCAGGGCTCTGCGGTGTCCCAAACCGGGATAGGAATGGCCAGGGCCGGCTCTACAGGTTTTGCCACCCCAAGCAGTGTAAAAAACCTGCCACCACGGCTGGCGGAACGGAGAAGCTGCCGCCGAATTGCCGCCACGGCGGAAATGCTGCCGTCCCTTGCGAAACGCCGGCCCAAGCACCTGCTTGGAGCACTGGTGCCTAGAGCCGGCCCTGGGGATGCCACCCCTTTCTGCGGGCGCAGGAGAAAACACCGAGCGTTGGGCGCCCTGGTTCTTTCTGCTCCCGTCCACTGGTTCGCAGGTGATTTCTGCCCCAGAACCTGGGCGATCGGTGCTGATGGGGAGGAGCAGGGGGGTTGTGACGGTGAAAAGGTGCTCAATCTCCGCTCCATTCGGGCCGTACCAATGAGCCGTGTGGGTTACCAATGCCACTGTGTCTTTGCAACAAGCCGTTAAGGGCGGCACCTTGCAGACTCCTAGCAAACGCGTCTGGGTCCAACTTCCTGCTCAGCTCCGAGTGTGGCATGCTGCAGAAATGAATTTTCTGCCTCCGGTTTGCTGGGGAGACAATTACGCATGAAAAGGTCTGTGGTCATTTCCTGAGTTCTGTGAGCTCTGCAGTGGGAAGGGTGTCCAGTCTGTCTCCCACCCCTATCAGGGTGTGGGGCTCTCAGATAAGTGGCAGCTGCTCTAGCCCCTGGAGATAGGAATGTTGTCCATCTGATTAGCGGCTTTAAATATCCTGCATCCCCCCTGGGGAAGCGAATAATCTTGGTTGTACCCAGGGTGTGTTTTCCTCCACTGGACAATCTCAGCAGGTTCTGCAGAGGTCTTAAGACGTCTTTGCTGTTCCTTGTGGACCAGAGCTGTGGTGGTGGAAATCATGGCACTCATACTCTGCCTGCAGTCCAAGAATAACTGGGCAGCTCGACTAAAATGACCAGCGGTGCAAAAGTTGGTGGTGACATTTCAAATTGTTGTCGTCAGGCTTCAGATTTAATGATCTGCTGAGATGGACGAGGGGAGTTCGTGCCGGTCTTCAAACCGGTCCTTCCTGCTACTGGCAGACTCCTACAGCTCTGCCTCTGATTCCCACAGGAAAGTTTATTTCCACAACCTTCAGTGACAGCTGGTTAATTCCCATTTTAAAAGAGAGTTTATAGCATGCAGGCCCTGATGGGGCAGCCTGTGAATGCGGCTACTGAGCCCCACTGAGTACTGGCTCAAGGCAGAGCCTGTTGGGAAATGGGCAAATCTGTCCCTTCCACGCTTGCTGTAGTCTGGGAGATAAATGAAGATGTTAGTAGTGGGGATTGCCATAGGCACTACCGGAGCAAGAAGCGATCGGGGGAACTGTGTGGCGCGAGACCGAGAAACAGTGCAGTCGGATAAGAATGACGTTTCCTTGGAATGCGCAGCATGGCTGCTCAGGTCGGTCCCTGGAGCACTAGAAAAAGCTGGTTAAACATACAGACACTCATTTATCTTCCTGGTACCCCTTCCTGAAACAGAGCCACGGTTCGGAGAACTTCCCTTCTAGCACATATGGTCAAACCCCTCCCATCTTGTGACTGGCAGAATCCCCTTAATAGGCATGGAGAATAAATGGACAAACCCCAGCAGCGCCTTGGGGTGTGGCTGGGGTTAGGTGATGAACCCTGGGCAAGTGGACAAAAGTGCTTGTGGACAAACAGTGGACGGACTCTCCATCGCTGACCATGTTTAAATCAAACTGGATGCTTTTCTCAAAGCTCTGTTCTAGGAATCCTTGTGGGGCAGGTCTCTGGCCTGTGTTAGGCAGGAGGCCAGACGAGATGATTACAATGGTCACTTCTGCCTTGTAATCAATGAAGAACTGATCTCCAAACCTGGAGCTGGGGGAGAGCTTCCCTGGGGTACGCTGGCAGGGGCGTGGCCGTACTGTCCCCTTCTCTGAGCTGGGATTGCATGTTAGGCTCCATGGCTTTTATCCTGCGGCTGTGTGGGGGGTGGCCTAGGCACTGGTTGGCGTTGGACCCATCATGGCGGTCTTTTCCATATTCCGTACTTTGTCATCTGCCCTGGGAGCCGGCTGTTTGTTAAATGCCAGAGCAGCTGCTCACTTCTCCAGAGCAAATAGAGCTGAGCCCTGAACTAGCCTGTTTTGGACTCTTGATCAGCTGTTATCTGCTGGTGGGGAAGGGTGGCCTCCCTGGCACTGATTGGAAGTCAAGAGGTAGTTTCAGTTCCCGCCCTAGTCACAGACTCCATGTGCACTTGGATAAGTCACTTTATCTCTCTGGCCTCAGTCCCTCCTGTGTACAGTGGGGATGATAATCCTTCCTTTCACCCTTCGTTTGGTCCATTGAAACCGTCAGTTCTGTGGCACAGGGCGATCTTTCGCCATGTGGCTGTACGGTGCGTTGGACCAGGCTTCCAGGGACTGTCGTCATAAAAATAACTGTCTGAAAGGTTGGTACAACTTGTAGTTTACCACTGGAGCTGCGAACGAGTGTCCTAACTGGAGTAACACGGCAGAGAGAGATTTCAGCTTAGGGATTTTCCTATGCTGAAACATTTGCGGACTCCAGCCTGTGCACGGGGAGCCAGGCGTCACTGCAGAAAACGAGACAGCGCTGATCAGGACTGAAAGAGCCCCTTAGCTTTCTCTCGTTCCTTCATGTAACGAGGATTTTAAAATGGAGACGCGCACGCTCCTCCTGTGGTTGCCGTGGTTATTCTTGCGAAGCCAGGAAGTGCAGCCTTTCCACTTTTCCTCCGCTCTCCTGTGCACGTTTTTTATTCCTCCTGTAAGTGTCAGTGTGCAGGTTAATGCTGTGAAATGTGGCCCACGAAGATACAAGATGGGCCCTATTGCAGACTTGCCAGAACCTTCCCTTTGTATTTCCTGACTTGCATTTGCCATGATATTAGATGAATATACGTTTTTTGGGGTCTAATACATTGAATGTGCCTGTCATGGGGCATGCACGCTCTACAGGGACTGGGGCACATGACTTACGAGGAGAGGCTGAGGGAACTGGGGTTATTTAGTCTGCGGAAGAGAAGAGTGAGGGGGGATTTGATAGCTGCTTTCAACTACCTGAAGGGGGTTCCAAAGAGGATGGAGCTCAGCTGTTTCCAGTGGTGGCAGATGACAGAACAAGGAGCAATGGTCTCAAGTTGCAGTGGGGGAGGTCTAGGTTGGATATTAGGAAACACTATTTCACTAGGAGGGTGGTGAAGCACTGGAATGTGTTACCTAGGGAGGTGGTGGAATCTCCATCCTTACAGGTTTTTAAGGCCCGGCTTGACCAAGCCTTGGCTGGGATGATTTAGTTGGGGTTGGTCCTGCTTTGAGCAGGGGATGGATCTAGATGGCCTCCTGAGGTCCCTTCCAACCCTGATAGTCTGATACAGTGCCCCCTGCTGGCCAAGTGTGGCACTGCAGGCACTCCCTGCCTCAGTTTTCTCTCACCCAGGTTTTGTCTGTCCTGGAGATTCACACAGCTCAGTTCCCAAGCTCCAGCCGCTCTGAGTTCAATCCCCTCTCACGGTCACAAGTCCAAACAAACACCAAGTACTTTCTCCCCACATGGGCTCTTTCCACTCCTTTCTGGGTTATCTTTCAGGCTCTGGCTCTGGAATACAGCCTTGGCTCCCAGGTTCCTTCCCTGGAGTCCCCTCAGCCTCCTGCAGAGCCTAGCACAGGGCCTTTGACAACTGCCTGCCCACTCTCCAGGTTTCCACTCTGAGTTCAAGCCCTTTTAAAGAAATCACCCAGCTGATCAGGACTGGATGGGGATGGGGGTTGGGGTTGCGGGGGGCAGGAAGGTGTGGAGGGGTCAGTTCATCCAGCACAGCAGGTGTTGCTAAGCTCAGCTACTCTTAAAGGGACATGGCCTCATCCTCAGATTTAGGCAATTTACTTGCTCTGATCTAGAGTGAATAAGTCACTGGGAAGATTTCTGCTAAACTCCTTTTAAATCAGACCTATAAATATTCACTGACAAAACAAAACTATAAGAGAGAAATGCAGGTAGCAAAGAATTTCCCATGCAAAGCAGGTGAGTTATGAAGCAGCAGCCAGACAAACGGCCCGGAGCAGCAGCAGCTCCTCTGTTCCCAGCGCTTCTGGTTGGACTGGCGGAGAGCATGCAGCGAGCTCCTGGAGCCAAGCATTAGCAGGGTGATGCCATCTTCCCAGCACACGAAGCTAGGATGGGAAAGTGACTTCTTAGGGTACAATAGAATCATAGAATATCAGGGTTGGAAGGGACCTCAGGAGGTCATCTAGTCCAACCCCCTGCTCAAAGCAGGACCAATCCCCAATTTTTGCCCCAGATCCCTAAAAGGCCCCCTCAAGGATTGAACTCACAACCCTGGGTTTAGCAGGCCAATGCTCAAACCACTGAGCTATCCCTCCCCCCAGAGACAACAAGCTGCAAGACGGGAGGGAACGCTAGAAGGGTGCTTGTTCTTTCAGCTTTCCCTCATCCGAGACACACACAACGTGGCAGAAAGCGATGAGTGTTGGCTCGATTACCCCGTTCTGTTGCACCCACTGAGCTCTAATGTGTTGATACGGATCCGTTCAAAGAGTGCAAATGCCACATACAAGGACCTGAAAACTGGCCACACGGAGCTTCCCTGTGCATGGCCCTGGTGCTGCGGGGACAGGTTGGTAATGGGATCCTGGTCCAGCTTCCTTCTGCGGGAGTCGCTGTGCCTGTGTGCGCTGTCGCTGCACACCATGAGCCCAAAGGCCGGACATCATAAAAATCCCCAGTTCCTCATCCGAGCACAGAAATGGGAGATCTCAGCCCTCCTGATTCACAGCACGAGCCAATGACTAACTGCTGGCTGGGTTAGAAAGACCCTTCCCCTGTAGGTGGGTTACCGTGTAACTGTCCTTTCCAGGGGTTTGACACGTTCCTCTGAAGCAGCTGGGGCTGGCCACTGCTGGAGACAGGATACTGGGCTAGACAGACCACGGGGTGGATGTGCGCTAGGGCAATTCCTCTCACCTATTCTGCGGGGTCTCTAGCATTGGTGGGTCCCGACTGCAATTTGGCTTCTGAGCCTGTGGCCCTGCCTTTTCTTCGCACTCCATGTAACGCTGTTCCAGCCAAGAGAGTGCCCATGAACAGATCACTGCTGCTGCTGACTTCTGCCTGCTAACGCACCAGAGCCGCTGGTTTTAAATGCAGTTTGGCGTCTGTTAGAGCTCTCAGTCTGAGGGCTTGTCGACACTAGAAGCGCTGCGGTGTAGACGCTACCTGCACCAACGGGATGGGTTCTCCCCCCGGCATAGGTAATCCTTCCACCTAGCGATCCCCTCTTGGGGAGGTGGAAGAATTCTGTCTGTACCAGGGGTTATGTTGGCTTAACCGTGCTGCTTCGTGTCGACAAGACTTGAGTGCGCGTTAGCAAAGACTGACTGTCCATCACCAAGTGTGTGAAATCGCCCCTGAATTAGTACTGCAAATTGTATTATTCAAATTGATCTCCCTCCGAATGCATTTCCGCAGCCCACGCCCATAAAACTAGATTCTAGTTAATCGCTTGGAGTCACCGAAACTGTTAGGTGAGAGGTGAAACTTCTCTTCAGAGCGGAGCACGGCCTCTCGGTGCTGTGCTCTCACGTACGCACGCCTGCAGCATTAAGGGTCTGCCTAGAGCTGACGCGGGCTTGCGGGGCTTGGGTTGCCCGGCTGTTTCATTGCAGTGTAGATTTCCCCGCTCAGGCTGCCACCCGAGTTCTGGGGCCCTCCCACCTCGCAGGGCCCTAGAGCCTGGGTGCCAGCCTGAGCCCAGAGGTCTACATTGCAATGAAAGGGCCCCGCAAGCCTGAGTCAGCTGTGGGTGTCTAACTGCGGTGTAGACATACCCTAAAGGGACAAGCTGAGTGGATGGCTGCTGCCTCTCCGGCCCCCTCTCCGCCCCCGGCCACCCGTGGCTGAGCCAGGGAACTGATCCACAGGGAGACTCAGGCCTGCAGCTTAGTGGCCTGAGGCCAAATTTTTAACTGAGCCAGTAGCAGCCCTGTACTTTGACCAGGCCAGGGAGCATCTGGAATAAGTTTGAAAACACGATGCCAAAGTGGGATAATTGGAAGATACCTTGGAGCAAGGGGCTGAGCTGCAGAGGAAGGGCAGTGGCACAAGTCAACGGCGTTCGCGAGTCTGGGGTACGATGAATGCACTGACTAGTTGTGGCCCCCCAAGCAGAGAAACTGCTGGCTCCGCCGCAGGAATTAGTGTCTGACTGTGCTGAGCGTGTGCTGTAGAAAATACCTAAATCTTGGCCACATGTCCCGGTTACAGACCAACACACGGTGCTGAGAGTCTCGGGTTAGGGGCTCATTTCACAACCTGCATAGGAGACTGCCTAGCCCCAGCACCCTCGTTCTTCCTTCATCCACGCCCCAAAGGTACACTTTCACCTTGTATTGATCCGAGGTGGGATCGCCCCAGCCCTGTGGCTGCCCACACTCAGACACCCAGGGCCTGGGCTGTATGAACGCTCTGCTAGCTGGCCTGGTGGTCCCTGAGTCTGCACTCGAATGCATGCTTTATGTCATATCGGTTGTGGACTCTCTCCCTCCCCAGGCGTCAAGGATCCGCAGGACGCCAGGCTCTGCTTGAGGGATCCCTGGCACAGGGGCTGGTGGGGGAGAAAGGATTGTAGATCCTGACCTGCACTCTGAAGAGGAGGGAATAATTGAAGGGGGCATTTTTGAGTCCTCCCTCCTCCTCGGTGTCATAG
The DNA here is from genome assembly GCF_015237465.2 of Chelonia mydas. Lineage (NCBI taxonomy): Eukaryota > Metazoa > Chordata > Testudines > Cheloniidae > Chelonia > Chelonia mydas. Next base: position 2,689,482 of record NC_051262.2, read on the forward strand.
AATCAATCATAGAATTATAGAATAACAGAGTTGGAAGGGACCTCTGGAGTCCTCTCTAGTCCAACCCCCTGCCCAGAGCAGGACCAATCCCAACTAATTCATCCCAGCCAGGGCTTTGTCAAGCCTGACCTTAAAAACTTCTAAGGAAGGGGATTCCACCACCTCCCTAAGTAACGCATTCCAGTGTTTCACCACCCTCCTAGTGAAAAAGTTTTTCCTAATATCCAACCTAAACCTCCCCCACTGCAACTTGAGACCATTACTCCTTGTCCTGTCATCTGCTATCACTGAGAATAGTCTAGATCCATCCTCTTTGGATCCACGTTTCAGGTAGTTAAAAGCAGCTATCAAATCCCCCCTCATTCTTCTCTTCCACAGACTAAACAATCCCAGTTCCCTCAGCCTCTCCTCATAACTCATGTGTTCCAGTCCCCTAATCATTTTTGTTGCCCTCCACTGGACTCTTTCCAATTTCTCCACATCCTTCTTGTAGTGTGGGGCCCAAAACTGGACACAGTACTCCAGATGAGGCCTCAGCAATGTTGAATAGAGGGGAACGATCACGTCCCTCGATCTGCTGGCAATGCCCCTACTTATGCACCCCAAAATGCCATTGACCTTCTTGGCAACAAGGGCACACTGTTGACTCATATCCAGCTTCTCGTCCACTGTCACCCCTAGGTCCTTCTCTGCAGAACTGCTGCCTAGCCATTCGGTCCCTAGTCTGTAGCTGTGCATTGGATTCTTCCGTCCTAAGTGCAGGACTCTGCACTTGTCCTTGTTGAACCTCATCAGATTTCTTTTGGCCCAATCCTCCAATTTGACTAGGGCCCTCTGTATCCTATCCCTACCCTCCAGCGTATCTACCACTCCTCCCAGTTTAGTGTCATCCGCAAACTTGCTGAGGGTGCAATCCACACCATCCTCCAGATCATTAATGAAGATATTGAACAAAACCGGCCCCAGGACCGACCCTTGGGGCACTCCTCTAGATACCAGCTGCCAACTAGACATGGAGGCATTGATCACTACCCGTTGAGCCCGACAATCTAGCCAACTTTCTACCCACCTTGTAGTGCATCCATCCAGCCCATACTTCTTTAACTTGCTGACAAGAATACTGTGGGAGACCGTGTCAAAAGCTTTGCTAAAGTCGAGGAATAACACCTCCACTGCTTTCCCTTCATCCACAGAACCAGTTATCTCATCATAGAAGGCAATTAGATTAGTCAGGCATGACTTGCCCTTGGTGAATCCATGCTGACTGTTCCTGATCACTTTCCTCTCCTCTAAGTGTTTCAGAATTGATTCCTTGAGGACATACTCCATGATTTTTCCGGGGACTGAGGTGAGGCTGACCGGCCTGTAGTTCCCAGGATCCTCCTTCTTCCCTTTTTTAAAGATGGGCACTACATGAGCCTTTTTCCAGTCATCCGGGACTTCCCCCGATCGCCATGAGTTTTCAAAGATAATGGCCAATGGCTCTGCAATCACATCCGCCAACTCCTTTAGCACTCTCGGATGCAACGCATCCGGCCCCATGGACTTGTGCACGTCCAGTTTTTCTAAATAGTCCCGAACCACTTCTTCCTTCACAGAGGGCTGGTCACCTCCTCCCCATGCTGTGCTGCCCAGTGCAGTAGTCTGGGAGCTGACCTTGTTCGTGAAGACAGAGGCAAAAAAAGCATTGAGTACGTTAGCTTTTTCCACATCCTCTGTCACTAGGTTGCCTCCCTCATTTAGTAAGGGGCCCACACTTTCCTTGGCTTTCTTCTTGTTGCCAACATTCCTGAAGAAACCCTTCTTGTTACTCTTATCATCCCTCGCTAGCTGCAACTCCAGGTGTGATTTAGCCTTCCTGATTTCATTCCTACATGCCCGAGCAATATTTGTATACTCATCCCTGGTCATTTGTCCAATCTTCCACTTCTTGTAAGCCTCTTTTTTGTGGTTAAGATCAGCAAGGATTTCACTGTTAAGCCAAGCTGGTCGCCTGCCATATTTACTATTCTTTCTACACATCGGGATGGTTTGTCCCTGTAACCTCCATAAGGATTCTTTAAAATACAGCCAGATCTCCTGGACTCCTTTCCCCCTCATGTTATTCTCCCAGGGGATTTTGCCCATCAGTTCCCTGAGTGAGTCAAAGTCTGTTTTTCTGAAGTCCAGGGTCTGTATTCTGCTGCTCTCCTTTCTTCCCTGTGTCAGGATCCTGAACTCGACCATCTCATGGTCACTGCCTCCCAGGTTCCCATCCACTTTTGCTTCCCCTGGGCTGGAATTCTACATTGCCAAGTGAGGGGGGTGAAGCCATTTGATTAATGAAAAACAGTGCTCCAGGTGAGGCTTGAACTCACAACCTCAGCATAGCTCCTCTCAGCACTGCCCTATAAGTACTGTGCGCTAACCAATTGCGCCACTGGGGCACCTATTCATTGCTCTTCTCCCAGGCCCCTAGATTGATAAAGGCAAGGAGTGACCCCCAAAAATTCTCAGCGGAGTTGAGCGAGGGTAGAGACAAGTGTTGGTACTTGGTGGGGTGGATGTTATTTCTCAGTGCAACAGTAAATAATGCATGAAAGTCACTCAGATGAGCACTAAAAAGTGAAATGCAGTGAAATCCAAACATCAGAAGGGTACATTTGAAAGGAGAAAGGTTTGCAGTTGAACAAGAAATCTCTTAACACCTCTGTGTCGTGCTTTCTTCATATGATTCACTGAAAATGTTTCTATTTAGGACAAATGCCATTTTTGCAGCGTATGGGACAAATCAGTAGTCCTGTGTTCAGGAAGAAAGGCCCTCCCAAAGCTCTATCACATGAGGGGCTAATGTAGACCTTGTCTGTGACCCTGGTGATCGAAGCAGAGCAGATCAAAATTTGGAATTTCCATCCCAGAGGAAACTTCAATATTTGTTTCTGTCCCAAATTGGGATGAAAAGCTGAAGTATCGAAATCTTTCGTGGAACAAAAAATTCTGAAAAGTTTTGATTTGGGAGTGTTCAAATGTTTTGTTTTTCCCCTTTGGCTCAGTTCACCATTAAGCTGTCTGCCTGAGACACCAGGGCACCTTGTGGGATTGTAGTTGGGGTGCTTCATTTCCCCCATTCTTGCCTATGGCCAGGCTCCCCAGCCAGACTACATCTCCCATGATGTACTCTGGTCACAAGACTCCTATGATGCATCACTGCAGCTCAGCCAGAAAGGCAAGCATGAGGCATCATGGGAGATGGCACTACAGTAGCTCAGGTGAACGCAGTTTAACGCTGGGCTGAAACTAAACGTTTTGATTTGATTGAACAAACCCCGCTGTTTTTCCGCAAAATCAACTTTTTCAGGCAGAAAGTCTTGACTTATGGAAACCACATTTTCCACTGAGCACATATTTTGATGGAAAATTCCCACCCAACTCATATATGAAGGTGGAGGGGAAGTGGTTGTGGCAACAGCTACCTAGTAAGGGTGTTCTTTATCACACCCAGCTGGTTAGTAAGTTGGAATGGTCTTTGGCAATTCGGTCCCAGTGGCTTGATTTTGTCTGGAATCCTTTGTCTGTAAATCAGTAAGAGACTCCCGAGGGAAGGGACTGGGATTGTGCTCTGGGTGAGGGTGTTGTCCATTTCTCCCAGCTGGTGACTGCCCACTGGTCTGTTTAGATTGAGTTGTGAATATTTTTTTTTCCATTTCAAGTAAGCTACGTGCGAGTATAAGTTTTGCCCATGACATTCTCACATGATTAGAACGGAGCAGTTCTACAACGCTTTTTGAAAAAGCGCCTCTGAGTCTCTGTGCTGGCTATCTTGGGACAACTTGAAGTTATATCCCAGGGGAAATACAAACTAGCTCACTAAATAGCTCCATGATGCTATGCAGCGCTTATTCCAAAAACGTTAGCTAATGTCACAGTGAACTCTCTGGGTTATAAAACATTTTGGATTCACTGATCTATCTCTAGCATCAGAAAGAGATTTCTGGGTCATGCTTTAGGACAAAATCAATACAGAGCCTAATAGAAAAGGTAATATAAAATGTCTAATGCCTTAATATCCTAAAGATAAAGGGCTACGGTGTAATGAGAATCAAGCCCGATATGTCAAAAATATATTGCCAGGTGATACACACAGATCAACTCTTTTCTATTCGCTTGGATTTAATTGCCTGTGCTCACCCGCGCTCTGTACGTCGACGCTACGAGGGGTGACTGCAGCAAATGTCGCTAAACCCACGCTAGCTTTGGTCTAACTAGCTTGAATAACAACAGCAGTGACGCTGTGACCGCGTGAACTAGTCACTCGAGTACATACCCAGGGTCCGGGACAGCCTCGTACAGCCCGTGCTGCTATGGCTTCACTAATAGGGTTATTCAAGCTGGCGCGGGTCTGTCTACACCTGCTGCAGTCACACCTCTGTTTGCAGCGTAGACTCACCCGACAGTGTAATGCTTGCTTCCAAAAAGGAGTGAAGGTTGCACATGCAAACTCAAATTTGCTGGCTTTGGGGGACTTTAACTCTGCAGTCTTAACGTTGCATTAATGTAGGGATTGATTATTTATTTAGTTATTTATTGCAATATTAAGACTTCATTTACCAACCTTTCTAATGATTGCTTTCCCATGCAGTACTTTCAAATGTCATGGACATGTGTACTGCCCTCTTGTGGGGTAGCTGACATGCCCTTGCTAAGAGTTTAGGAATTCCCTCCTGGATGCGGTCAGGGCTGGAGCATTAAACTCTTCTCAGACTGATCTGAAATCTCTCCTTCTCACAGGACTAGGCACTGGTGAAGTTTGAGTTTTGAGCCAACAATGTGGCTGAATTCTTTCTTTTTCTAAAGCTCCAGTATGTCTGTACCGCCTTTCCTACTGTCCAATAATCCTCAAGACTGCATGGATTTCCCTTCCCTTTTTCCAGTAACAAAAAGTTCATTCTCTGGTTAAGACACATCTAGTAAAGCTTCACTTCAGAGCATGGCAGAGTTTTGAGCAAGTGAAAGGGCTACAGTGGCAGTGATAAATTTGGGACAGGCCATCTGGAGTAGTGGTGGGGCTGCTCTGGATCCTGCATGTAGCCACAGTCAGACTCAAACAGACCACTCCTGGTATGGAGTCCCACAGCCAAGGTGCCACAGACAGGAGCGTTGCCCTTGGCCTGGTCCTGACCGGACCTACAATTCAACTGCTACATCCTAAAATATTTACATGCTTGCTGTCCCTACCAGATATACACCGTGATAGGATGTCCCTATAAGCGAGGCGACGTAACACTGCGTGTGTAAATGTAAACGGCTCTATAAGCAGAGGTAAGACCAACCAGACTGATGGGTGCCATCAGACTACTCTGCTACACTTGGTCCAAAAGGCTGTCAAACCAAATGATCAAGCTGTGTGTGCTATTCTGCACCCCGCTTGCGTTCTGTAGCCTCCTCCTGACCTGCCATCTTGGACTACCTGCTGGGAGAAACCTCCAAAAGAGAGAGACTCCTGGTGAAGAGAGAGAGAGACTGCTGTACAGTACTGCATCCAAAATATCCACCAGTGGGAGAAATAGAGAGAGAACCAACCCTCTGGTGGTCTGCGAGCAACATGAAAGGGAGACCGGCTCAGAGCAGGGCTTGCACAAATGGAAGCTAGGTGTTTTCATCACAAATATTCCCCAGCTTAATCTTCTCAACGATGAAGTGTTTTAGTCCTTTCCTAATCCAGCAGCAAAAGCCACTGGTATTTGTGTGTGTGTGTGTGTGTGTGTCTATATACTGTATAGAGATTATAGATGGCTATATGAACCTCTTCCTCATCATTGAATGCAGCCACCTCTAGATTGGGGTAGGGGTGGGAGAGGGTTTGAAGTAGCACATTGCATCTATAGGAAATTAGTTGGGGATTTTGACTGCAATTCTGGAATAGCTCCCTGAGACATCTGTTGGTTCCTAAAGAGGTTAGCTTCTTCCTGATGTGCGCGTATGCCCAGGGTGAGAATGGTAGGAGAGCAAAGGCTGTGCTTCCCGCCCATATCTTTTGTGGGCATTGAAAAGGGGTTTGTAGAGTCCCCAGCATTTGACTAGTGTAGCACAGGTCAGATAAACACTAACTCCTTCTCCTGCATGCACAATCCTATTTCCCTTCCTAGCCCCTGTCTGGCTTCGGTAATACCGCCGCTCAGACCAGGCCCCTGTGTGTCCCCCGTCTCATCGCATTCTGGGTCCTATTGAATCCAGGTAAATACCATCCAGCAAGACAATGTGCTCCCAGAACCTCAGGGATCCCCTAAACCTTCTCTCTTACCAGGACTTGGCCTCCACAGCCCTGCTTGCTCTGGTCTTGGCTTTCAGTTTGTTCCCAGTAGCTTCAAGCTTGCGTTTAAATCCTTTCTAATTAAATTGTGCCTCACAGACCATTAGGGCAGCCTCAAGTGCAGCGATTTTACCACCATCTTCTGGATGTGCAGCAGCAGCCGGGTCTGTTGGAGAATTGGCTCTTTGCAGGGAGTCTAGGCTGTGAGGCCCCAAAACCTGACCTTGTGGAGGAGCTGCCTTGTACCTGAATGCTCCTTGTTGCTCTGTTGCACAGTATGCGTAAGCAGTGTCCCTGCTTTAGCTCATCTAAATAGCCCCCTCTCATCAGAACAAAACACTAAACGTGCTCCAGAAAGCAAATAGGAATTAGCTGGAGTTTAGCAGGCGGGGGCACCTTTCCGGCGTACCCTCTTGCTAACTGCTGTTGGTCCTAGGCACGAAAGAAAAGGATCTGCAGTCTTGTGTGTGATGCCTGCCTTGAGTCCCACGGAGCTGAAGAAGGCTGTGTTAACTAGCAGAGTCTGATGCTGTTAAAGGGATTGGTGCATTTCTTGGTTCATTGGGTCTTTCTGCTGGAATCTAAAAATAAGTGTCCAAGCCCTCCCCTTCCCCATGTAAATCCAACATAATGAGGGTTAGTGGATCTCATTGGTGGAAGACTGTTCAGTATTCACAAGGCCCCATCCACAGGCTGGTGGGATGTAGCAGGGCATTAGGTGCTGCAATGTGGAAGGGCTAATAGTGAATTAATGCCCCACCAGTGCTCTGGTATTTGCCCTATGGCATCTGTCTCGTATTTTGCACATGATCTGTGTTCGTGATTGTATTTATACTGCCGGGTGCCCAGATGCCCTAGCCAAGTTAGGGCCCACCTGCACTAGGGGCTGCACCAGCATGGTACGAGAGAATCCCTGCCCCCAATAGCCTATAGTCTTTAGCTCCCCAAAGATCACCCTACTTTGTGTATTCTAGGCACCAGTAAGACACGGGACATGTCCAAGCTTAAGGCATGTTCACAGCCCGGAAGAATCATGGCTAGATACCACAAGTCAGCAAACCAGCTTTAACGCTGCTGAGTGGCATTCAAGACCTCTAACCTGGCATGTTCAGAAAAGGTGACCTCCGTTTAACATGCAATACGAGATCATAGAATCACAGAATCTCAGGGTTGGAAGGGACCTCAGGAGGTCATCTAGTCCAAACCCCTGCTCAAAGCAGGACCAATCCCCAACTAAATCAGTGCTGAAGGGAAGATGGTGTTGCTGTTGTTTGTCTGGCTATCTACCTATCGATCTAATCTACCTTAACTTTTTATGCTGCTGCCCATCACCGCAGTATCTGACTGCCTTCCATGTAAAGTCATTAGCCATAGCAAAATCCCTAATGGATGGATAGCAAGGGTGGAAAATCGGGATGGGGAGCGGGGGTAATGGGCACCTGTATAAGACACAGCCCTGAATTTCGGGACTGTCCCTATAAAATCGGGACATCCGGTCACCTACCCAAGCTGCACCTTCATAGCGCTGTCTATGCAGCTCTTTTTAGAGCACTGGCGAGCGCCCCACTAGCCCAAATCAGTCAGCCAGGGTTGGGAGCTTCGCTCCCACGGGCTCCAAAATGCTTATAGCCATACCCAGTACAAATAGCCCTCAGCACTGAGAACACAGGCTCTTTTTTCCTCTGCCCCATATCTGAGACCTGTGTAAGCTCTCCAGAAAAGGACTAAGGCCCTTGGAAACTGCGTAACAGACAATAACCACAGAGCTTGTCAGTGGAGAAATAACTTCAACAGTTATGGACTGCGAAAGGTTGAGCTGATGCATGCGGTGGGTTTTCTCTCTGCCTGCGTGTGTCCAGTCTGCCAGTCACCCTGGTATCTCAGTTGTGCAGAAGTCTGTAGGCCAGTCTCTGTGAGTTCCGATGGGATGCTCAGGAAGTGGGTGGGGGCCGTGCCACCAGTTTTTTCTAAGTCCTGTAATTCAAAAACTGCTTTTCCAAGAACCTTAATTAAAAACCAGCCGAAGCACTGGTGCAGGACCAGTTCCCAGCTGGCGTGATGCTCTTGCATTAGGGCTGGGGTGAGTGGGTGTTTTCGAATCGGCGTTAGACTGGTCATTTGTCTTTATATCCTTAACGACAGAGTTACTGCTTGGGGTCCCTAACCCCAGTAAGGGTGATGTAGCGAGTTCCTCTGAGAACCGGAACGGCCTCAGTTGTCCACACATGCAGCCTTAGCGTCGCATGAACGTAGGCCTTTGCTTTTAGCACTTTGTTCGCATTGCTTTGTCTGACCTGTGCTGTTGGTTGCCAGTGGTTACCATTCCAGCCTGCACCTTGTGGGGAGTCCAAGCCCAGGCAGGAGGGGTGCGCTACTAACAAAAAGAGAGAGTCACAAGGGCCAGCCTAAGCCTTCGCCCCAGGCTGGGCTTTCCCGGGGGTTCCTGCCTCAGAACTGCTCAGCCCACATCCTCAGTCCTCTGTCTGGGCTCTAAAGCGTTTTGGCTAGAGGGTTACTCCCACCTCCCTTTATCTCCATGAGTAGAACTAGCTGCACCTGCCTCAGGGAGGCTCACCTAGACCTCGTCTTTTGTAGAAAAGGTTTGATGGGGTAGTTGTCCCAGTACAACTCTACTGGCAACCCTCCTAGTGTAGACACAGATTATACTGGCAAGGGTGCTTTTGCCAGGATAGCTTGTGCCAGCTCCCAGAACGAAAGAATCTAGGCCAGCGAAAACACTCTTTTACTGGTATATCTGAGGCTATGTTAGGGCTTTTGCTGGTGTAGAAATGTTTTTTTTTTAAAAAATCACTCCCCAGCCGACACGGCAAGTGTCAAGTGTAGGGTTGGGCTCCGTCTCTTTCAGGAGGATCCTCAACAGCAGCTCACAGGAGAGGATGGCCAGCCTTGTACGCTGTCCTAGAAAAGTCAGCCAGCGCTCTGGTGAGATGGGAAAAGAGGCTGAGTCCCAGGAGACGAAGGTCCTGGTGGTGTTCGTTAAAAAGCCCCTTGTTATTTGAGTTTCTCTCTCTTGGGTATTTTCTGTGCAAACTCCCCAGGATTCTGTGTCTCTTTGCTGTACATTCTTCAAGAGGGTGAGGTGCCATGGAACTGCTGATAATACATGTAGAAGGGCCCTAGTCAGATCCATCCGGAGGTTCCTCTGTGTCAGGCGAGTTCCAGCTCTGCCCTGCCCGGAGATTGTGCTGGCTAGAATACGGCTGGCTCTTTGGAACCTTAAACACAGCCTGGAATGTGGGGGAGCTCCTGAAACTGACCCTTCCAGTTTATTTCAGTGAATGGCTTCCCACACTGCCAAGAGAGATGGGGGAGAGCCTGTTTGTGGAGCTCTTTCCCCGTTCTCTCTAGTGCTCCCCTGCGATTGCTCCCCTGCGATTGTTTGTGGTGGGGATCCACACACTTGGCACACGAGCCTGTACCCCAGCTGGCATGATGCAGGAAGCTGACTGCTAAGAGCAGTGGTCTTGGGTGACGGATGCTCACCGCTAAGCAGCGCTCACAAAATAACAAGGACCATCGTGGTATCCTAGGAACGTAGCTAAAATGCAAGAGAAGGCAGGGTGTAGCAGATGGTCTGGGTGGGCACTTAGAATGCACAGGTATTTAGCTACATATACTGGAGTATGGTTTTTCAATGTCTGTATCAAAATTTGATATGAACTGAGTAACAAGTTGTCATCTATGGTATTGTTTCCAAAAGGCAAGAAATAGAATATGCTCCCAAAGTATCCAACCACCTTCCCCCAAGTCTTACAAGCTTACACAACCCATTTTTATTGCCATTTCATTTAAAATTTAAAAAAAATCTCAGGTATGTTTGGCTGGTCCCATGGAAACAGCATTCTTCTAGCTCCTAAGAGCAGATTGTTCAAACTGACAAGTGGAAAAAGCCATGCATCCTGGAAGTTTTGTGGCATGCAAAGAAGTTAGCAAAAACTAGTGAATATTTCACCAACATTTCCCCCTCCTCCCTCCTCAACCTCTAGTTTTATCCCACTGTTTTGCCAGCTGTCATGTGGGACTTAACAACCCTGTCACATCTCATTCCAGCAAGAAGCTTCTAAACATGGCAGTTTTAATAACCCCAGGTGATGGCCTATCATCACATGATGAGTTGTAATCAATAAATCATGTGTGAGACGTGGCTATGTAGGCCAACTCATATCTACGTTTCAATGTCCAGACTGTAAGAACATTTCTGAGCTTGGTTGCTGAACTGTTCCCCCTCCTCAGTGCCTACTTAAGAGTTGTTCTTGGCTCACAGCAACTGCAAGAAAAATCTAATTCCATTTGTTTCAGGCAATAGAAGGCAATGGAATGAAGGAATTAACTGAAATCCCCTCTTGCCAAATAGCCCTTGCTGCCATCTATGGCTTTGCTAAGCAAGTGTGGAACTTAGACCGTTTGCAAAACAAACTGCCTGGCTGGTTTAAAAAACAAAAAAATCCGCATGGCCTGTGAGAGGCGATTTTAGTGTTTATCGTGCGCCTCGCAAGATTTGATATTTTATTTCAAAGCCCCCACTCCTGGAGTCCCCTGAATGCATGAGAATTTCAGCTTTTTTTTTCTTTTCTTTTCTTTTTTTAAATGAAAGTTTGGAGCCTTCCTGTGGGCAGAGAGCTGAGAAATGTGAATCTTGACTTTTCAAGCACCAGAGGAAAAATCAAAAGTCATTAATCTTAAAAAAAAAAAAAAAATCTTTGTGATTGTTAAGCCAAAATCTTCTGATTCTTTTTGCCTGGGGGAGGGAAGGCAGGAGGGGGGAGTTGACTCATGATTTTTTGGGTGCTTGGGGTTGGCAACCTTGCGACCAGGTTTGGGAGCAAGGGCGGGGAGCACAACATTTCAGATCTACAGTTGAATATTATTTGGAGCCAAAGTGACCAGAAGCACAATCCTGATTTGCAGCCGCCCTTGGGTAAACACTGTACAAATGCACGCAGATGTTCAGATTCTCAAGGAGCACTTGCAGCTCCTGCGGCCTCCAGGTAAAGCCCCAGATGCTCACTGGATGCAACTTACATCAACCACTGAAGTCACTCAATTTCTAAAAAGGATTCCTTGATTTAAAACAAGTTGAGGCTTTGTAAAACTAATGTGAAAACTTGCAGCTTTAGATTAAATGTATAAAGAACTAAATGTTGCTTTTCAAAGTCTCTCCTGATAGGGTGTTGTCTTTGAATTTTATATAACTGCTACAGGTAAAAACAAAATATTAAAGATGAAGGCCGTGAGCCCGCAAACATTTAACCAGCTGCGTTCCTTTACTTACATGAATAGTCCTCTTGACGTCACTGGAATTAATCTCATGTGCTTAAAGTTTAGCATGTGCATAAGTATTGGTCAAAATTGTATTTTTAGTGGCATGAAATCTTTGTAACTTCAAAACAACATTGCTCCAGTGCTAACAATGAAAAGTGATCTAGACTCTGCAATAACTGTGTTAATGTAGTGAAACTTTTTTATAGAGGCCAAAGTTTCCAAAAGTAGGAGCCTGAAGTCCTAAACTCATATTTAGGCATCTAAGGGTAGGGATTTCTCAAAAGTGCCTAAGAGTATGTCTATACTGCAAAGAAAAACCCTTGGCACCAAGCCTCAGAGCCCAGGTCAATTGACTTGGGTTTGCGGGGCCAGGCTGTGGTGCCTAAAATATCAGTGTAGACATTCCCACTTGGTTGGAGCCTAGGCACTGAGATCCTCCACCATCACTGGGTTTCAGAGCCCAGACTCCAGCCCAAAGGGGAATGTCTATACTGCTAATCTTAGACCTGCAGACCATGCCCTGCTAGCCCAAGTCAGTTGACCCAGGCTCTGAGCCTCGGCACTGCCGGAGTTCTTTGCAGTGTAGATATATTCTCAGTGACTTAGGAGCACAAATCCTATTGACTTTGAACTGCAAACCCTGATGGAGGAGTATAGCCTGGTGAAAGCATTTCAGGTGTTTTGGCTCGTGGAAGATCAATCAATTGGAAAGTGATGCTGGTTGCAAATACAGCGTGGGCTCTTTGTTCTCCTTCTTGTTTTGGGTTTGTGGAGGTCTCTCAGTAAGGAAATGAACAAGGCCCTGGACATTGAGTGGCGTGGGGTGTTTTGGTAGAGTTAAGCATTTTAAGTGTGAAACTTTAGGGGAAAAAACTCTATATAAATCTGAAATTCTGCTAGGAATTAGGAAACTAATTAAAGCAACAGGTACAAACCATCCAAGTTAGCAGTTTGACTCTCAAACGGGAAAAAAGTAAAGAGCCAGTGACACGTATATAAAGATAGAATCATAGAATCGTAGGACCGAAAGGGACCTTGAGAGGTCATCTAGTCCAGTCCCCTGCACTCAAGGCAGGATTAAGTATTATCTAGACCATCCCTGATAGGTGTTTGTCTAACCTGCTCCTAAACATCTCCAACAATGGGGATTCCACAACCTCCCTGGGCAATTTATTCCAGTGCTTAACCACCCTGACAGGAAGTTTTTCCTAATGTCCAACCTAAACTGCCCTTGCTGCAGTTTAAGCCCATTGCTTCCTGTCCTATCCTCAGAGGTTAAGGAGAACAATTTTTCTCCCTCCTCTTTGTAACAACCTTTTGTGTACTTAAACTGTTATGTTTTCTCTGAGTCTTCTTTTCTCCACACTAAACAAACTCAATTTTTTTTCAAACTTATCATAGAATCATAGAATATCAGGGTTGGAAGGGACCTCAGGAGGTCATCTAGTCCAACCCCCTGCTCAAAGCAGGACCAATCCCCAATCAAATCATCCCAGCCAGGGCTTTGTCAAGCCTGACCTTAAAAACTTCCACGGAAGGAGATTCTACCACCTCCCTAGGTAACGCATTCCAGTGTTTCACCACCCTCTTAGTGAAAAAGTTTTTCCTAATATCCAACCTAAACCTCCCCCACTGCAACTTGAGACCATTACTCCTTGTCCTGTCCTCTTCTACCACTGAGAATAGTCTAGAACCATCCTCTTTGGAACCCCACTTCAGGTAGTTGAAAGCAGCTATCAAATCCCCCCTCATTCTTCTCTTCCGCAGACTAAACAATCCCAGTTCCCTCAGCCTCTCCTCATAAGTCATGTGTTCCAGACCCCTAATCATTTTTGTTGCCCTTCGCTGGACTCTCTCCAATTTATCCACGTATTTCTTGTAGTGTGGGGCCCAAAACTGGACACAGTACTCCAGATGAGGTCTCACCAATGTCGAATAGAGGGGAACGATCACGTCCCTCGATCTGCTCGCTATGCCCCTACTTATACATCCCAAAATGCCATTGGCCTTCTTGGCAACAAGGGCACACTGCTGACTCATATCCAGCTTCTCGTCCACTGTCACCCCTAGGTCCTTTTCCGCAGAACTGCTGCCTAGCCATTCGGTCCCTAGTCTGTAGCTGTGCATTGGGTTCTTCCGTCCTAAGTGCAGGACCCTGCACTTATCCTTGTTGAACCGCATCAGGTTTCTTTTGGCCCAATCCTCCAATTTGTCTAGGTCCCTCTGTAGCCTATCCCTGCCCTCCAGCGTATCTACCACTCCTCCCAGTTTAGTATCATCTGCAAATTTGCTGAGAGTGCAATCCACACCATCCTCCAGATCATTTATGAAGATATTGAACAAAACCGGCCCCAGGACCGACCCCTGGGGCACTCCACTTGACGCCGGCTGCCAACTAGACATGGAGCCATTGATCACTACCCGTTGAGCCCGACAAACTAGCCAACTTTCTACCCACCTTATAGTGCATTCATCCAGCCCATACTTCTTTAACTTGCTGACAAGAATACTGTGGGAGACCGTGTCAAAAGCTTTGCTAAAGTCAAGAAACAATACATCCACTGCTTTCCCTTCATCCACAGAATCAGTAATCTCATCATAGAAGGCTATTAGATTAGTCAGGCATGACCTACCCTTGGTGAATCCATGCTGACTGTTCCTGATCACTTTCCACTTCCCTAATAGTCACGTTTTCTAGACCTTTAATCCTTTTTGTTGCTCTTCTCTGAACTTTCTCCAATTTGTCCATATCTTTCCTGAAATGTGGCGCCCAGAACTGGACACGATACTCCAGCTGAGACCTAATCAGCGTGGAGTACAGCAGAAGAATTACTTCTCATGCCTTGCTTACAACACTCCTGCTAATACATTCCAGAACAAAGATTGCTTTTTTTGCAACTACATTACACTGTTGACTCATATTTAGCTTGTGATCCACTCTGACCCCCAGATCCCTTTCCATAGTACTCCTTCCTAGGATTTCCCATTTTGTACATGTGCAACTGATTGTTCCTTCCTAAGTGGAGTACTTTGCAATTGTCCTTATTGAATTTCACCCTATTTACTTCAGCCCATTTCTCCAGTTTGTCAAGATCATTTTGAATTTTAATCCTATCCTACAAATCACTTGCAAGTCCTCCCAGCTTGGTATCATCTGCATACTTTCTAAGTGTACTCTACGCCATTATCTAAATCATTGATGAAGATGTTGAACAGAACTGGGCCCAGACCTGACCTCTGCAGGACCCCACTCAATAAGTCCTTCTAGCGTGACTGTGGACCACTGATGATTACTCTCTGGTGATGGTTTTTCCAACCAGTTTTGCACCCACCAGATAGTAGCTAGGTTGTATCAGATTTATATTTTTAAAATTTATTTTAAATTTTTTAAAACAGTTAATTTTTAAAAGTTGTGTTTTTCCCCCTTCACCCTCCTGCTCAAAACCACTGAAAACCAGGGCTGTTGGGCCTGACCCCAGCAGCCTTTGATAGATCTAGAACCCCAGGACTCCTTCAGAATGGTTCAGGAGGGGGCAAGGTTATTCTATGGAAAGCAGCACAAGGCTACAGTAGGATCGTAGGGTGTGCTGGAACTTCCTAGGTGAGACTCTGCCTGACGCTGTGGTTCTGTTGAAGGTAGATCTCCAAAGGCATTAATGACTCCAGTGTTGTTTCAAGCAAGCCTGGTGAATAGCACCCAGGAATGCAGTGTCCTGGAAGATCAATGACTCAGTCACTTAGGACTGTAAGGGTTGCATGGTCCAGCTGGGTTTCTTATGAAAGTTCCGAGTTGCTTCTGGATGTGGGTGCATCTGGTCCAGGTGCTGCAGTGACCCATTCTGCGTTCGTTCATTTAGATAAAGAGCATTTCACTGGGGAGTATTGGCAGGCTTCTAGGGAGTCTGGGGCAAGTCAGCTGCCTGTTGGAGCTAGTGTCAGACACTGGCACAGCGGTTTACAGGAATCACAACAGACTCTCACCAGTATGGGAAAACAAACAGGAGCTGGTGTTCTGCATGGTGACCACATGGCCAGGGCAGCTTTGCTCCTCCTTCGTCCTCTGAGACTTTGGGTACATCTACAGTGCAATAAAAGATCCATGTCTGGCCTGGGTCAGCTTATTCAGGCTCGTGGGGCTCGGGCTGCAGGGCTGCGAATAGCCGTGTAGACGTCCGGATTGGAGCCCAGGCTGTGAAATTCTGTGTGGGGAGTGGGTCTCAGAGCCCGGGTTCCAGCCGAAGCCCAACTGCGGCTGTTAGCCCACAACCCAAGCCCCATGAACCTGAGTCAATTGTTCCGGGCTCTGAGACTTGAGGCCCTGGGTTTTGTATTCCAGTGTAGACAGACCCTTTGTGTCATGTTGGCCTTGACGGCAGATCTTTGCCTGAGGGTGTTAAGAAGCATTTGGAGTAGTGGTAGTTTATTTTTCAGTTTGCCGGCCATTATGATAGAATATGAGGGTTGGAAGGGACCTCAGGAGGTCATCTAGTCCAACCCCCTGGTCAAAGCAGGACCGATCCCCAATTTTTGCCCCAGATCCCTAAATGGCCCCCTCGAGGATTGAACTCAATAACCCTGGGTTTAGCAGGCCAATGCTCAAACCACTGAGCTATTTTCCCCCCCCCCCCCCATATTCAAAATGTAGTTGTCATAAGTCATTTGCGGGTGAACCAAAACCATTCATTTTTTTAATTTTTTTGGCAAATTGAAAAGCTGGAAACAAATCGTTTCAGACTGAACAACACGGTTGCTTTTAAAAACTCAAAATGTTTTGTTTCCGTTTCAACCCTATTTTAACCCTTTTTAAAATAAAATTAAGTGACACACCCAGTCCTTTGGAAACGAGAAATTGAAACATTTAGAAAATGACCAAATGAAATGTTTCTGGTGTTTCAGAAATGTGTTAGGTTGTTTTTTACTCAAACCATTTGGTGAAATCGACACAAATTCAAAACATTTTGATGTTGCTGAATCTGCATGTTTCCCCCGGAAAGAACTTTGCCTGAAATTTTAGCTCTGCTCTGGGTGGGGATCTTGTAAACAATGAGGGCCGGCTGCTGTAATCCTTCCACCCCAGTGTGGGGACTTGTTGCTACGCTCCTTGTTCTGCTCTTCACAGCTAGTGCCGCACCAAGGTGGCTTGTGGGGGAGGATGGGGCCAGGGCACTGCCCGCTCCACAGAGTACTGACATTGGCAGTGCACGCACAGGGTCCTCGCACGTCTTGTGCGGGGTCACGCTGCAGGGAGATGACCTGTACCTTTCCTGCCCTGCTCCCCATGCACCTGCATGAGCACCATACGCCCCTGCCTGTCAGCCTGGAGACTGGGGGTTTCTTCCACCCTAGTGATGCCTTTATGCATTCAGGAGAAGGTGTTGTATGCGACCCTGGCTGCTTCTGGAGTGGCACGGCTGGGTCTCCAGCTCCTGCACCATAACCCTTGGGCTGGCGGGGAAATCCTCTCTAGTCGTAGGAACGCTGTCAGCATCGCAGGGAGGGCTCCACCGGGCAGCACCCGCCAGTGTCACTGCATGGGCTAGCGGGTGGAGCAGTGAAGATGTGCGGAAGCCGCTGCCCTCGGGCAAGGGTCTCCCCTCTGGAGAAGCAGTGATCTCCACCCCGCTTGCCTTGGCCTGGTTCCTCTTGCGTAGGGAGCTCCCTTTTTGTGTCTGCCCCTTATTCCACATGACGAGTCGTCAGGCTGGGCCTATCTGGGTGCGCTCCTGTGATAGTTCTTGGAGAGGGGCAGGGCTCTTGCTATGCCCAGCGAAGGGAGAAGGTGCGCAGTGTAAAGAGAGCCCCTTGGCTCCTTGTTGCGCTGTTCCAGGGTGTTGCTGGGGTGTAGGATCCTTGGCCGCAGAAATACTGAAGGTGCAACACCCATCCAAGGAGTGAGTCTGTTGAAGAGAGTCAGGTTACTTCGGCAACGGCTTTGTATTCCAACTTGGAGATTCAGTGCAACTCTAGGGAAAGCCACCATCCCAACGGCATCGCCCAAACTGTCCATATCTGCGAACTGTCCTAGCGTTGGCCTGGTGATGTATTGAGTTCATTAGAGTTTGTTACAGACCGTCAAGTGCTCATCAAACAGCCAAGTAAATCCAAGGAATTGTCACTCTTTTTTGCCAACATTTCTCAAGCAGGAGGAGAATGCGTTCAGAGTGTGTTTTCTGCCAGTTATTCACCGAGTTTTAGTTCCAATAAGTGTGGTAAGAGCAGGAAACTGGGAATCAAAGAGCTGGAGACTCAAGCTTTGACCTTGGGCATCTGGACTAGAAATTAGAGATGGGAAAGAACTTTGCAGTCCCATCTAGCCTGTCCCATGAGGGCCTGAGCAGGACTGTTCTACACACCTTGCTGGAGGAAGCCTGAAAAGCAACATCTCTTCCCTCTTGCCCTGAGAGGGTCTGGCCTCTTTCCACCCCATCCACAGGAGGATTCTCCAAGCCCGTGGTTAGACCAGTTTTGGGAACAGGGTCTCCTGTTTCCCTGGGATCTAGATTTGCAGGGAATCCTCTCCTGTCTTTGCTCCTACCCTGCCAGACACATCACATCAGTTAGGGCTGCTAGCCACACAGCAGGGATGACCAGGCAAGGCACTGGGTCTCTGAATACTGTGATCTGTAGGCTGAAGGGAGAAGCTCTCTCATCCCCCACCCATAACATGACAGCTCTGGTTGTGCATCCCAAAATCAGACTGGCTTCCATTTCCACCATATTGCTTTGCTAAGCTGACGTCCGGCATGTTCATGGTCACCTCTGTGTCTTTCAGCATAGCTGCTTTGGAAGTGAGTGACTGAAACCTGCTCGTGTAAGACTGGAGGACTGTTCTGCCCCTTCAGCTTGTGCATCCAAAGAACATCTGACCATGCTTGTTCTCACTGGCAAGTAGGAAGAGTATTCCAAACCCAGTGTGTTGGTGAGAACTTAAAACAAGCAAACCCAAATTCTGTCATTAGCCCGATTGCCAGTTTAGTTACAAAGCATCTGTTTTCAGATGGTGAATTTCCTTGAATGATGTGACCCTCTTCACATAACATGAGAACCAAGGGTCACCCAATGAAATTAATAGGCAGCAGGTTTAAAACAAACAAAAAGAAGCACTTCTTCACACAACGCACAGTCAATCTGTGGAACTCCTTGCCAGAGGATGTTGTGAAGGCCGAAGGTATAACTGGGTTCAAAAAAGCATTGGATGAGTTCATGGAGGATAGGTCGATAATGGCTATTAGTCAAGAGGGTCAGGGACACAACCCCAGGCCCTAGGTGTCCCTAAGCCTCTAACTGCCAGAAACCTGGGACTGGACGACAGGAGATGGATCATTCAATAATTGCTCTGTTCTGTTCATTCCCTCTGGGTCAGCTGGCATAGGTCATGGTCAGAAGACAGGATACTGGGCTAGATGGACTATAGGTCTGACCCAGTATGGCCATTCTTATGTTATGCTCCTTTGAGTTCTCTCCCTGGTGAATGATACATATGGAGACTCCTATGTTGAAACATCAGAGATGGCCACAGCTGGAGATGGGACAGTGGATGGGGTGATACGGAGAATCCTGCCTTAGGTGCCTGGCTGGTGTCTTGCGCGCATGCTCAGGGTCAAATTGGTTACCAGATTTGGGGTCATGAAGGACTTTCCCTCCCAGGTCAGCTTGGCAGGGACATTTGTGTTTTTCACCTTCCTCTTCAGCATGGGACTGGGATCACTTGCCGGGCATCTGAGCCTAAAATTGTAGAACCACAGGGCTAGAAGGGTCATCTAGCCTAACCCTCTGCCAAGCTGCAGGATTTGTTGTGTCTGAACCATCCAAGACAGATGGCTCCAGCCTCCTTTTGAAAACCTCCAACGACCTCCCTAGGCGCCTGTTAATTGTCCTACTCTGCTTACCGTTAGGAAGTTTTTCCTAAGATTTATGTCTCACCTGATCAGGTCCTCGCCATGCAGGGGCCGCAGGCGTTGGTGTCACATTGGTGTTTCTGGTTCTCTGCCTGGGAACTGTAGTGCTTTGGTCTAACTGAAGTTATTGGGTCAGTGCCGGGGTAACTGGGTGAAATGCAACGGCCTGGGCCATTAGACTAGATGGTTTGATGGTCCCTTCTGCCATTAAACTCTGTGAAACTCAAATGGTGGCAGCTTAAGGGAATGAACTTGCCCTGTGGTGTGCTTTCATCCCAGCTGTTCTGTGGAGAGCGAGCACAGCTGGGGCTCCTGTTCGCAGGGAAGGTTGAACCTTGCTGCTTCCCTGTCAGGGATGTGACTTTCAGACAGTCAGTCCCCCGCTCCTAGGGCAGGGGTGTTTGGAGTGGTCCGTGTGGCCAGGAGATGCTCACCTCCAGGCAGTGCGGGCTGCTTGTGTGCAGGGAGGGGATTCTCCATCCCCCTCAGGGAACTGCTTCAGGAGTCAGTCGTTTCTCTCTCCATGTAAAGCCATCTGGTATGTTAGCCCCATGCTGCTGGGGAGTTTCAGTATTTAACTTGAAATCCGGCCAGCAAACTGGGAGCTGCTTCCCTTCTTTTCCTGAGGGAGTAAATAAATAAAAGGGCTGGGAACAATAATGGGAAAAACCTCACTTCCCAGGCTGCCTACTGTGGAGCAGCTGAGCTCGCTCGCCGGTTTATTTACAAAGCCTCTGTTCGGAGATGATTAATCTCCGGTGCGCGAGTGAGTGATATGGAGACTCCAGTGGTGAATTATCACTCTAGCAGGGAGGCAGTGGCTGGGTTTCGATGTCAGCCAGGAGCATAACTGGCTCCGGTAAGCGACATGATGAGAGCTACCTCCGTGATCCCAGCCATTATATTCTAGCCCCACTGTGACTCTTGGCAAACTGCCAGCACAGGAGCTGCCAGGGAATGGCCATTTACTAAGAATACCATCAACCTGGGTCCATCGTGAAGCTGACAGTGGGTCGCTTCCTTGCCAAACGCCCGCTGAAGGCTAGCTTCAGACACTTGCCTGCCCGCACGATTGGAAAGAGCCCGCCTTGTTAGCCTAGTGGCCTTTTCCTCTTGCTGGGATTTCTTAAGTTCTTATGTTCTTATAATGGAGTTAGCTATTCTTAGGCTATGAGTCGTCCACCCTAACGTGCCCAGTGATGTTAGGCTAATTTCTCTCAGCCATACATGGAGCGGGTGAAACCCGCAGCTTTCCCCAGGGGAGCCATAGTTAATGAGAGCCGCGTGGACTGGAATTGTGTTGAACCTTGAATTCAACATGCAGCTCGGTCTGTTTAGGTGGAGACAATTCCCTTTACATTGTTCCAATTGCCTTGTAGAAATCTTGGAATCTATTGTCTTCCTGAGAAACTAAGTTATCGCCCAGCAGCAGTACTTCCTGCCTAGGAGCTGCAAGGAATGGTCAGGAAATGTGACTTGTGTCTGGGGAAAAACAGATATCTTAAGAAGTCTAAAAATATCCAAGCACATGTGCTCATGTTTATGTCCTGTGAAATATGAAGAACTTTGCAGTAAATTCCGAAGTCATCGCCGGATGTTGTACGCTTATTTGGAGGGACGGTTGGCGCTTACGGCGCTGTTATCAGCTCCTTGATGCTGGGTTTAGTGGGTTGTGATCCCCTCTCTGTGGAATCACCAGCTGCTTTCTGTGTCGTGGAGCACCAGGATGCCCTGGTGAAATTGCAGGGGCAGAGAAACAGGTTCCACTGTGTAACTTTACTGTGTTTTCCCCCGAACGTTTTAACCCCACCCACTCTCTTGGAATAGTGGCTGTGTCTGCAAGCCAGGCTGTGTGTTTACGTTGTCATCAAATTTAGTTCATAGAGCTTAAGGGAAGAAGGGACCATTAGATCATCAAATCGGACCTCACAAGCCCTTACATTTCACCTGGGTACTGCTGAATTGAGCTCAGTAGCTTGTGTCAGCTAGTTATAGTTAGTCCAGATCAATGCTAGCCCCCTCCCTAGGGGCTTACTTGGACCTGTTACACTGACAATGCCGTGTCTCTACAGGGTTTACATTGAGCTTGGTGGCGGAGTGTACAAACACTGCTTTTTTGTCGTGAAGACCTTGGCTAACGGGTGCCTTTGGCATGTGCTCTGCAAGCCAATCACGGGGAAAACCAAACCCCAAAGCAACAGAACAAAGCCAAGCCCCTTCTATTTCATTGAGTGGCCTAAAAGCCCAGGTTACTGTGGCTGAATGATCTCTCCTGCCTGGCGCAGTGCTGAATTTCCTTTAAAAACCCAACCAAACAAAACCCGTAACCATGCTCTTCGCTTTGGGCCAAGAGCTGCCCTGACATGGCCAGAGCTGGGCGGAGGGGCTGATGTTCCCTCATTTCGGCTCCCCGAGCCAAGCCCGGTTTGACTTAGCTGCAATTAGAACGATACATTGTTCTCTGGGGCACTGAAAGTGAAATCTCCTCTCTCTGTGGGGGAAGAGCCCTTCCTCCATTTCCCTGTCACCCTTTCCCAGATGACCAGGGACTAGAACAGAGGTGGGCAAATTACGGCCCGCAGGCCACATCCGGCCCGCAGGACTGTCCTGCCCGGCCCTTGAGCTCCCGGCCGAGGAGGCTAGCCCCCAGCCCCTCCCCTGCTGTCTCCCCTACCCCGCAGCCTGAGCTCGCCATGCTGCCAGTGCTCTGGGCGGCGGGGCTGTGAGCTCCTGCCGGGTAGCGTGACTGGCTCCTGCCGGGCGGCGCGGCTGCCGGACATGCTGCTCTAAGCAGCGTGGTAAGGGGGGGGGGGGTTTGGATAACAGGCAGGGAGTTCCAGGGGGCAGTCAGGGGACAGGGAGCAGGGGGCAGTTGGATGGGGTGGGGCGGTCAGGGGGTGGGAAGCAGCGGGGGTTGGATAGGGGGTGGAGTCCTGCGGGGCAGTCAGGGATGGGGGTGTGGACAGGGGTTGGGACAGTCAGGGAGCGGGGTGGTTGGATAGGGGGTGGGGTCTGGGAGAGGGGTTGTTAGGGGTGGGGGGTCCTGGGAGGGGGCGGTCAGGGGACAAGGAGCAGGAGAGGTTGGATGGGTCGGGAGTTCTGAGGGGGGCAGTCAGGGAGCAAGGGCCAGGCTGTCTGGGGAGGCACAGCCTTCCTTACCCGGCCCTCCATACTGTTTTGGAACCCCGATGTGGCCCTTGGGCCAAAAAGTTTGCCCACCCCGGACTAGATCGAGCCCTCCTCCCAAGGCCCATCCTGGGTTGGGTCTCTCTTCTCTGCACGGAGCAATCTGCGCTTTGGTGAAAGGCCGTGTGCTGCAGTCCCCCCCCCGCCCCCCCGGTTGTCCGTGGGAATGAAGAGCTCCCCAATGACGAGAGCTTGGAGTGGCTGTCCGCCTTGCGCTCCGACCTCTGGGATGCCTCTTCCTGACAAAACAGCAAAGCCCTGCTCAGAGCCCTGACTGACTGAGGGACATCACTCGAATCGCCCACAATCTGACTGTCTTTCACCAAAGCTGCCATTTCCAGCCGGTGGAGCTGGTGCGGCTGGCAGATGCTGGCGGTGTTCCTGGGCCTTGTGTAACTCCTGTTCCTCCTGGTTGTGGTGCTCTGTCCTGTATAGTGGCACCGAGACCACTTCGAAATGAATGAGTCTGCTCTATAGCCGTAGCTAAGTGTCACGTGGCTTTTAGCTCATGCAGTAGAGGCTCCTGCATTGAGCTCCAGAGGTCCCAGGTTCGATCCCGCCCGACAACGACCGGGGTCTACTGGTGTTACACTTGTGACATCTACCTCTGTGTTATGTCAGACAGAGCCCCGCTGTCAATGCATGCAGATAGTAACCCCCCAGGGGAGCCAGCTCCCCATTGCCCTCTGGGAGGGCCCTCTTTGCCATACACCCTCCTCCCAGCTCTCTGTGCTGCTCTCTTGGCAGTCCCCTTGTCTGGGGTTCTCTGGGTAAAGGAGCCCTGTGTTCATGGTCACTGTCCCTGGCTATCATTAATAGGACCGGCTGAGATATGGAGGGTGATGCATGCACATCCAGTTTAGGTTTCTTAGACTTCAGGATGAGCTAGATTTATTGCTACCATTTCTCCATTCATGTGTCATAAAATATCATGCTTGAAATTACTCTAAGCCCCAGAGGTTTTATGAAGACTAATGGTTACGCCCAGACTGTGCAAACCTGGAGCCTGGTAGCAGCACTTAGAACAAGAGGCTGTGATGAAATTGCTAGACACCACCTGCCTAGGTATTGGCTCTGGGTGAAACTGCACCAGTGGAGCGGGCCTGCCCCAGGCCTCGTAAGAGGGACCTGAGGGATGCATAGGACTGGAAGTGGCCCTCTGCACAAGGGGAAATTTCACTCTGTTCACCCCTAGCGCCCTGGCAGTGACTGAGAACTTGTCTATATGGGAGAGCCTGCCCCATTGGACTGGTCTAGTGATCCCAGGCTAACCCAACCCCCAGTCCGGTAGGAGAGAAGCTTTTCCCCATTTAGCTTAAACCTCTTCTCAAGCAACGGACACTAAGCCACAGAAGGCCCTCTCCCACCAGACTCCTAGGCCATGCCTATGCTACAAAATTACGTCAACTCAAGTTACGTGGGCATACAGCCGCCACAGTTAATACATCACTTGTGCGCATGCATACTTGGCTTCTTGTGTCAGCGGTGTGCGAACTCACCAGGCGTGCTTGTACCGATGCGAAGTATGGTGCACCAGGGGTAGGTATCCCAGTGTGCAACTCAACATCATCCAGCACATTGTCTTTTGGGAAGTGTTGGCAATGCACGATGGGGCTGAAACAGGTCACGCAGGGGTGACTGGGAGCAAGGGACCAGCTTAACAGTTTGCAACTGTCTCCATCACGTAATGTCATCTGCATCAATCATTCTCGCTCCATTTTTTTTTTTTTCAAAACCCCACGAACCCATGTGCCCCCCCATTGCTGTCCGTCATCTCTGACAGACGCCTGGAGCCTGCCCAGCTCTGCACTGTTATGAGCGTTGCAAGCTCAGGGCGCATGATCTTGAAGCATTTGCAGAGCTATGAGAAGAAGCGAATCAATGGGGGGCATGACGCTTCCTTGGAGACAGATTGCTGT
The DNA here is from genome assembly GCF_015237465.2 of Chelonia mydas. NCBI lineage: Eukaryota > Metazoa > Chordata > Testudines > Cheloniidae > Chelonia > Chelonia mydas. Next base: position 2,714,057 of record NC_051262.2, read on the forward strand.
GGGACATAGCGAGAACCGACTCAAGTTGTTGGTGGCTGTCACAGAGCAGCTGCAGGTGGTGGAATGCTTGTTCTGGGCTCGAGAAACAAGCACTGACCGGTGGGATCGCGTCGTCATGCAGGTCTGGGATGATGAGCAGTGGCTGCCGAACTTTCGGAAGCGCAAGACCACGTCCCTGGACCTACGTGCAGAGCTCGCCCCAGCATAGTGAGGCCAGACTGAAAGCTGCACTGAAGAAGCAAGATGGACAGATGTAGCAGATGGAACAGGTCCTGACTTGCTGCACAGCTGGATCATGGTCATCCACCATAGTCCTCCTTCCTCGTCCATCATCACCTCCCCCTGCTCCTCCCTGAGGGTGCAGAGGTGGGTACAAGCAGATAATGGGTGAGGAGCCGGGAGCACATGCTAATGTGCAGCTGTCACAGCCAATGGAAGAGTGAATGCCCTGTTCCTAGGGCATGCTAGGATGCATGAAATAATGGAGCTATTAATTTATGGCTTAGTGCCATGACCTGACCTGCCGGAGCAGTCACATAACTGATCCATAGTGGTGGCAGCTAATCAATGCCCTTATTAGAGCCCTTTATGTAAATGGGAATGGGCTTTGGAAACGTATTGGAAACCCAGTGCAGAGAGAGCACGTGGGCTGTTGCTAGAAAGCCAGCTGCTCGCTGTCACGGCGGATCTGACAGGGTCAGCCTGTTTTAACTCTTGTTTGGAAGCGGGCAGAAGGGCAGGGCAGGGATTGGACTCTAACAAGGGGTTCCTGGTATGCTCAGCTCGAGATCAGCCCCAGGGAGAGCCTGTTTGGATCTGGCAGCGCGGCCCAGAAACATTTTAGATGTGACTGAGTGACCCAGCCCCTCTCAGATGCTAGAGGAAGCAGAGGCAAATATCTCTCCGGCTGTAGCTCTCTGCCTCTCCCCTTCCAACAGTGCACTGTTGACCTCTCTAGTAGATTACTTTCCAGCTGATCCTCCTTCTGCAGTGTTGGAAAATAATCTCCTGGGTTGTAACTCCAGCAATTAAAGCAGCTCTCATCAGTGATGGGGGCTTGGGGGGCAGCAGCGTTCTCCCTGGGATGCCTTTAAGTTCCGAGTGTGACTCAAGGATGCGCTTCCATCCCATTAATATTCCCCAATGCTTTGCTTCTTGGTTGTGTCGTCGCCCGTGCCTAATCCGGTGAGCATGGCCTGTGTTTGCTGCAGCCGTGAACGTGGCAGGGACAAGCCGCCTTTTGCTTTGGGCATTCTCCCTGGAAACCAGCTGTCTGTTTGCAGCGTCAAAATGGGGGGCGAGGGGTCTCCGTAACGGAGCCCTCCATAAATAACCCCAACTGGAGGGAGACTATCAAGGGGAAACTGGATGAATTTTAATAAACTCCAGAGAGGAAGGCGGGCCTGCATGGTTAAAGCCAGACTGGGATTGAGGAGACCCCCGTTCAATTCCCTGCTCTGCCTGTGTGACCTTAACAAGTCACTTAATCTCCATGCACCTTGGCTGCACAATCCATTTTCTCCCACCCTTGGACTGTCAGCCCTGCAGGGCAGGGACACCGTCTCTTATGGACCCCGAGCTCAGCTGGGGCCTCTCGGTGCTGCATAGTAATAAGTGACTCTAGAAAATAACAATCCAATGAGATGGAAAGCCTGAACATGCTGAGAAATTGGCCCTAGAGGGCCCGATTCACATCCTCTGCATAGGTATGACACAGATCACAGACCAGTGTATGTCTGAGCCTCTCTGGGCAATGTTTCTATTCCAGGCCATGAGATCTAATGAGAGAGAGAGATTGAGCCTCGCACCGGAGAGATCTCTAGCACTTGCACTGGAGATCAGATTAAGCTAATTTTAGAAGGCTACTAATTGCCGCTGTTCTGACAGGCAGCACCTTGGAGGACGGAGCGGGGAGGATTAAAACTACAAAATGACTATTTATGACTTGACCCCACGCTGGAAACCCTGCAAGTGGAGTCGGGTCCCCTGCTGGATCCCTGTTATCGGCACAGATCATTTGGAAGCCTCTGTCCAAACAATGGGTCTGGCTGGGCTGTGGCCTGAAATGCTGAAGTGAAATTTAACACCTGACAAATGGCAGCAGAGCGAGTGGAGAGATTTCACTCAGTCCTATTATGGTCTCGCTAGACTGGTCCCATATAAGTCGGTGCTGGGACCGGGGCAAGTTTGGGAGCCTTAGACAGGAAGGACCTTTGGAAGAACTTATTTCCTGCCATTTGAGAAGGTGTCTGTGCCTTGACGTGCCATCTACACTCTCCCAGGTTCATAGGCATGTGGTAGAGGCACTAATAAGCCATCAAGGAGAGTGGGCCCCGCTGCCTGGATCGGGCATGTCTAGGCATGTGGACAACTAATAACTGAAAAGTGGCTCAAGCAAGGGCTGTCAAGCTGGGGCTCAAGGAATGTTTATTTCTAGACCTTCTTCTGCCACTCAACCAATTTTTCACACGATTAGGTTGTTCTTGTAACAGCCAGAAAATTGGTGTGAGAGAAGGTGGGTGAGGTAATATCGTTTATTGGAGCAGCTTCTGTTTGGGGGAGAGATGCTTTCGAGTCACACAGAACTCTTCTTGAGATCTGAAGGCAAGCTCCGCGTAGCTCGAAAGCGTGTCTCTCGCATCAACAGAAGTTGCTCCAATGAAAGATGTTGCCTCACCCGCCTTGTCTCTAATATCCTGGGACCGACACGGCTACAACTTAGCAAACCGAAAATTCAGGGGTATTTTTGCCCACTCCAGTCACCATATTGAGGGGCCATGTTTAGACCTCGTAATCCCCCTCCCTGGCCCACTTTCCCCTTTAAGAACTCTTCTGCAGGAGGTGTTTAATCTTCTAATTGCCTCAATGCAATGTTAATCTGCCTGTTCTCCCGCTTTTCTCTCTGGCTGTCCGCTGTCTGGAGGAGGGAAATCTGGCTGAGCTGGGCACTGAGCTGCTCCATCCTCTGTCAGTTCAGGGGGTGCGTCTTACTCCGCGTTTCCCTTGTGAAGAGCATTGTAAGTTCTGTGATGCAGCGTCCTCGTGCACATGTACCCAAGCTCCCCTCTGCAGCCCAGAATGAAGACTACGTCGGCTGGGTCGTCATCTCACGTGCTGCCCAATGTCACCTAGTCCCTCCCTCCAAGGAAAGAGGCCATTAGGCACATGCTAAGGTGGACAGTCATATGAATGGTCCTGGAGCTGGATCTTCTGTTAGTCCCCTCTGATGGGGTGCTGTCGTCAGACCTTTGGTCCCCTGCTGTGTATAGCCTTGTACTCATTTCAGAGGTCACCCCACCGAGTCCCCAGCCATGAGTACCAGGAGCGTGTGCAGAGGAATTGAGGGGGTTTGAACCAGCTGCCTAGGACTCTTCGCACTCTTATCAGCAGGAGGAAGAGGCCAGGGTAAGGCAGGAACAACCAGCCGGAGGAGCCTGCGGGATGCCAGTAGATGGGAACGAGACTCAAACAAATCTAGATGCTTTATCAAACAGGCCATAAGTGCAACTTCCTGTTGTTGTCGTGAGCATTTCCAGGGCTTTGTTTTTTGGCGGGGTCCTGTGGAAATGGCTGGTCCTGATGTCAGAGCTGTTCCTGTGTGCAGGGAAATGTCTTATTCCCATTGTCTTGCATCCTCTTACCGAATGCTCGACCTCGAGAGCCCGGAAATCCTTCCCTTCTGAAGACAGATGGCACATCCTTCGGCGCTCCTGAGGAGCACAAACATGTAGCAAAGACCCCTTGTGCTGTTCTGGGGTGCGGGAGCCCCAAGAGGGAGGAGCCGTCATCGCTCTTGTTGCGATGATCAGATCCAGTCTGGAAGCAAATTTGGTTTTGCTAAATTTATCGGGGGAAATGGCTCAGCCATTGGTTAAGTGGGAAGGGGACTGAGCACTGAATGTGCCAGTTCCTGATTTGTGGGCCTCTGGTCCGGACCAGCGTTCCAGCCACATGCATTGTTTGATGTGTAACCCATACGTGTTTGAGGCCCCAGTTCTGCAGGGTGCTTAAGTGCATGCCAAATTATTCTGCAGAATCAGGGCCTTGCAGTGGCTGGTAACCAATGAGACCTGCTGACTTTGGGTATGAATATTTCTCTTGGAAAAGCAGCAAATATTGAGCCACCAGCAGAAGGGGATTAGAGAGGGGTCAATCCCTGGAGACTTGCTCGTGGAGCTAGGTGAGAGCACTGTTTGCAAACTGTCAGTGCCATTTGGCCCATTGCATGCTGGCCAGCTAACCAATCTGCTCAGTTGGCCCCATTCAGGTTCAAATAGCTTGTGAAACGGGGCTTCCAAAGACGCCTGGAGGCTTCATTCCAGGGTCTATCTAGCCCATAATCCTGTCTGTCAGTGGCCAGGACTAGCTGCTTCAGAGGCAAGCGCATGAGCTCCCTGGTGGACAATTATGGGATAACCTGCCCATATGGGATGTTTCTGACTCCAGGCCACTGGTGGTGGGTTGTGCCTTGAACCATGAGGCTTTATGTCCCATGTAACTTTTGTCCTGTCAGTTTATAACTATGGATGTTCTTAGATATAGATAGATATGGTTCTGCATATGAGCTGCCTTTCTGATATTCTGTGGTCAGGGAGTTTCACCAGCTAATTATACACCGTGTTAAAAGTATTTTTGATCAGGTTTGAATGTTGTCTTTCATTTTCAGTGACTGTTCTCTTGCGTTTGCATTGTATCGGGGGCTACATAAGGGTGCCAGTTTTCTATCAGCTGTCACTTTTTTTGTATGTATCTCTCATGTTCGCTTAATCTCTAAATTAAACAGTTCCAATCTTTTCCATTTCATCACATGGAATTTTTATGGCCCCTATAAATTCCAGTGTTCACACACATCCAACTGGAGCACGTGACATTACGCAAACCACCTTGCCAGGTGCCAAGAGGATGGGCAGGAACGAAATCGGCTTCCTCTGCCCCCTGCAGCGCAATTGACATACAGCAGAAGGCAGCCAGAAGTGTGTAGGACTGACTGTAAAACACCAATTTTCAGTCACAAACACGGTGACTATTTTCCCCGAGCCCAAGTGCTGTACTTGATGCTGTACAAAATGCCATCCCCTGCCCTGAAGAGCCTATAGCTCGGAAATCTATTGCATCCAGCTGGCAGCCCTGCCTGCATGTATGTTGTGGACGGAAGAGCTCTGGTTGATTGCAGAGACACAGCCCCAAGAATCCACTCATCCAGCTTCATCATTGCTGGCACAAATGTAAACACACATGATCAACATTTCTAAATAAATCCCAAGGGAGCTGGTGCATTAAAATTCATTGGACAACTTGTTTCTGGTCACTAGCCCCTCTATACAAGGCCTCCTGCTAATAGATTGTATTTCTGATGCTAACAAACATTGCAGTCAGGTTATTTATGGAATTTAGTCAACGGAAATGGCAGGGGGCAAAGTCCAAGGGCTTTATGATGATTCCCGTTCCCTTGTGGGCAAGTCGCCTCTCTCTTTGGCATGTTCGTGGTATTGGAATGTCAGAAAGATGCAGCATAATCTCAGCCAGTCAGATCTCAGCTGATGCATCACCCTGTAGCTGCTGTATACAAATCGGAACAGTGAGAATCGGGCTCGTCACTATCAGGAGCCATTAGTTTCTATTTGAAATGTTTCCGTGAGAGCCACTACAATTAAAACATTAAGAAGCCAGAAGAGCTGAAGCAGCCAGTGCCTATCTGCAGCGAGAGTACAAACAGAAATGTTTCCAGTGTCTTTACAGAAGGACGGGTCCATTGGCCACAGCCCTCATCCAAAAAACACAAACTGTCCTGCAAACCGTTTCACTTTCACTGTCTTGGGAGTTTCCCCTCCTCAGCTGTGACAGAAGAATACAAACGCTATGGATCAGGGATGCCAAACCCCGCCCAACTCTAGGGAGGTGTTCAGCCGGCTCCAGTGTTGCCAACTCTCTGTTTTCTCTCTGGTCTCACTGCAGTTATTTTTTCTTAAAACTTCACCTTCTGGAGTCAGGAGATTAGGTGAGAATCTTCTGCTTTCAATTAAAAATAAGTTGGTCTCACAGTTGTAGAGAAAAGGTCGAAATGTGACACAGGTGCCCCCTAAAGACTCCGAAAATCGCATGTATTTTTAAACCAATCTCTTGATTTGGGAGGAGCCACACTCATGACTTTTGAACCCTCCAGACTGGCAACGATGCAGCCCCCCAAGACTTGTTCAGATTCTGGAGAAGCTAAGCTTTCATCTAAAGATAACCAGGGTTTCCAGCCCTTGTGGTTGTGAGGGGAACCTTAGTTTGACGTTATCTAGCATTGTCACTGTTGCACGTACTGCATGCTAAGTCGTAACGCGAGAGGGCTCCAGATTTTCAAACTCAAGTGGCTCTTTACTAAGAGAACTATTTACAGAGGGGCTGCCGCTAGCATTCAGGCCATGTGCACACAGACTGACTTCCTAGTGCCTCCTCCAAACTCTTCCGTCCTATAGCCTGTTCTCGCCCTGCAAATCCCATACAGGTTGGTACAGTCAGAGCTGTAAAGAGAGCTGAATTCCCCTGTTCATCTCAAAAGGGCTGTTAACTCTGAAGCCCAATAATGATACAGTACTTTAAAGGTCAGATAGTTTAAACAGTGTCGGCATCCACTTGAGTGCCTGATTTGTTCTGCTGTTGCTCCAGCTGAGCTGGTATGAAAACACCACCTTGCTCCCTGCCAACTTCCCTGCCCCACCCATCCCCTGTGCCAGCTCAACCCTTGAACTTCTGCCTGTAACTGCACCAGGCAGCCTCAAATACATCTCTGCAGCTTTCCTAGGAGGTGTGGGAGGGGGAGCCCTGCTGGATTATGAAGCAGCACTACAGGGGAAGCTCCCTCCCTGCATTGCTCTTCAGTACCGTGGGAGCAGGGACCCAGCTGCTGCTGAGCTCAGTGTCCTGCAACGCTCCCATCTTGCTGTGGAATCTTGTTGCTGTGAAGTTGGAGACAGTGCAGGAGAGCCTGTTTGGAACAGCTAACGTAGAAACCCTTTGACAGGAGCTTTGGCATCAAGAATGTTATGTACCCAGAGTTCATAGAAAGCATCTTTTAAGGCATTTTTATTCATGAGATGCTGTGATCAGAATAAAAACATCAGATTAGAGGCAGGAGGGTCCAGTGGACTTGCCTGGGACTCCGGAGACATGGGTTCAGTTCCCTGTTGTGCCATAAACTCCCTACACTGCAGCTGGGAGCTGGAAGTCCCAGCTCGGGTGGACGTACACAGGCCAGCTCTGCTTGAGCTCGGGCTGAGGCTGGCCTCCCGAGTACGTGCCCTTGGGGTTCGGCGTGATTCTACTCAGGCAGCTGGCCCAGGCTGTCACGACCACACTGCTAGTTTTTAGCGCACTCGAGCAGAGGAAGTGCGTGTACCTCTACCCGCACGGGAGACAAGCTCCCTGCTGCAGTGGGGATAGATGCCAAGGCCAGAAGGGACCACTGTGACCATCTTGTCTGACCCCGTGCATAGCACCTGCCAGAGACCTGCCCCAGAAGAATTCCCGGAGCAGAGCTTTTAGAAAAATATCCAGTCTGGATTTAAACATTGTCAGGGACGGAGAATCCACCACAACCCTTGGTGAGTTGTTCCAATGATTAGTGACTCTCACTGTCAAAAATGCACACCTTATTTCCTCTCTGAATTTGTCTAGCTTCAACTCCCAGCCACCGGATCGTGTTAGACCTTTCCCTGCGAGACTGAAGAGCCTATTATTAAATATTTGTTCCCCATGCAGGTACTTACAGACTGTGATCAAGTCACCCCTTCACCTTCTCTTTGTTAAGGTAAACAGATTGAGCTCTTTGAGCGTATCACTCTAAGGCAGATTTTCCAATCTTTATCATTCTCATGGCTCTTCTCTGAACCCTCTCCAATTTATCACCAGCCTATATTCATAGATACTAAGGTCAGAAGGGACCGTTATGATCATCTCGTCTGACCTCCTGCACAACACAGGCCACAGAATCTCACCCACCCACTCCTGCAATAAACCTCTCTCCTATGTCTGAGCTATTGAAGTCCTCAAATCGTGGTTTAAAGACTTCAAGGAGCAGAGAATCCTCCAGCAAGTGACCCGTGCCCCATGCTACAGAGGAAGGCGAAAAACCCCCAGGGCCTCTTCCAATCTGCTCTGGAGGAAAATTCCTTCCCGACCCCAAATATGGTGATCAGCTGAACCCTGAGCATATGGGCAAGATTCACCAGCCAGACACCCAGGGAAGAATTTTCTGTAGTAACTCAGATCCTACCCCATCCTTCTTGAACTGTGGACACCAGAACTGGACACAGGATTCCAGCCATGGTTATGCCACTGCCAAATTCAGAGGTAAAATAATCTCTCCTCTCCTACTCGAGACTCCCCTGTTTATGCATCCCAGGGTCACATTAGGTCTTTGGCCACAGCTTCGCACTGGGAGCTCACATTCAGCTGATTATCCACCAACACCCCAAAATCTTTCTCAGACTCACTGCTTCCTGCAAGTATGGCCTAGAGCTTTTGTTCCTAGATATATACATTTACATTTAGCTGTATTAAAACGCGTATTGTTTGCTTGTGCCTGGCTCACTAAGAGATCCAGATTGCTCTGTATCAGTGACCTGTCCTCTTCAGTATGCACCACTCTGCCAATTTTTATGTCATCTGCCAACTTTATCTATCAATTAATATTTTGTTTTCTTCCAGGTCACTGATAAATTTTAAATAGCTTAGGGTCAACACCTTGCACCCCCTGTTGGACCCCACTAGAAATACACCTGCTTTATGATGATTCCCTGTTTACAGTTCCATTTTGAGGTCTGCCAGTTAGGTAGTTTTTAACCCCTTTAATGTGTACTGTGTTAATTTGATCTCATTCTAGCTTTTTAATCAAAATGTCATGCAGTACCAAGTCAAACACCTTGCAGAAATCGAAGTATATTACCTCAGCAGTGTTACCTTTATCAGTCAAATTTTGTAATCTCATCCAAAAAAAAAAGATATCAAGTTAATCTGACAGGATCTATTTTTCATAAATTCATATTGATTTGCTTTAATTATATTACTCTCCTTTAATTCTTTATTAATTAAGTCCCATGTCAGATGTTCCATTATCTTGCCTGGGACTGATGTCAAATTGATCAGTTATAATTACCTGTGTCATCCTGTTTCCCCTTTTTAAATAACGGCACAACATTAGCCTTCTTTCAGTTTTCTGGAACTTCCGCAGTGCTCTAAGATTTGTTGAAAATCAACATTCATAGTCCAATCAACTCCTCAGCCAGCTCTTTGAAAACTCTTGCATGCAAGTTATCTGGACCTGCTGATTTTAAAATGTCTAACTTTACTAGCTTCTGTTTAACTTCCTCCAGAGATTCCAGTGGAATGAAGAGAGTGTTATATGATATGACTACAGCGTCTGTGTTTTCCCAAAATACAGAACAAAAATATTTACTGAACAATTCTGTCTTCTCTGAATTATTATTTATAATTTTGCCATTTCCATCTAGTAATGGACAAATATTATTGGCAGGATTATTTTTGTTCCTAATATACTTAAAGTCCTTCATATCATCCATAACTCTGCTGACCATAGATTTCTCCTTGTGTCCTTTGCTTCCCTTATCAATTTTCTACAATTCCTAGCTTCTGATTTAAATTAATTACTGTTGACTTCCCCTTGCTTCTATTTATTATATATTTTATTTTTATACCTGCCGTCACTTCTCCCTCTCAACCAGCTCAGTTTTTAAACTAATATGGCCTCCTTCCTTGATTGTGGCTTTTGGGGCTTCTAGTAAAGTGTTCTTAAACAACTCCCAATTATCATTCATGTGTCTCTGATTAAATTCTTCCCTCAGTGGATCTGGCGCATAATTGTTTTCAGCTTTGTGAAACTGCTTGTTTTAAAGCACCAAGTATTGCTATATCCCTGGTTTGGCCTTCATTCTGTTTCCACGTTATAAATGTGATCGATGTAAACAGACCCTTCGCCTCTTCATTCTTCTGTTCGCCATCTGTACAATGAGGACAGCAGCACTGTCCTGCCTCACAGGGGCGATTGGAGGGTAAATACACTGATGACTGTGAGGCACTCAGCTACTACAGTGATGGGTACACACAAGATGCTCACGGCTTCCTTGTTTCTGATGGTTTTTATAAAACTAGTCCATGCATAAACTAGGTTTGGGGTTTATTGTTCAGAGGAGTCACCCGTCCACAGTTTCATGTGTTTAAAAACAAAATCTGTGTGTAAATTAGTGAGGCGCAAAACGACGTTGGGCTCCAGCTCTGAAATTTCAGGTGCAGGTCGTAGACTCCTGCACGGATTTGCTCGTAACTTTCCAGACAACGAAATCGTTACCCTGAGAGGAAGTGCCGGGAGGGTAGGAGACGACCTGTGTCTGCCAATAGTGGGGGAGCGGAGTGAGGGCAGCCCGCTTCAGCAGTGTTACTGAGCATGCTCAGTCCAAGCCAAGCAGCAAATCTGGGGGGACACATGACCCTACATGCCACCCACGTCCCCTTAACGCTTGTTTTCAAGCCTGACAGAGGATTCATACTGCACAAACTCGGTGCAGCCTTTAAGCATGGCACCCCGGTGATGGCTCCCTAGGGTCAGCACTGTGCTTTGAGAGCCTCCGATTACACGTGCTGTTGCAGTGCGAGGCATCATTTACGGTGTCTGTTTCACGTCGTTCTGAGTGGTCAGTGTTGTCAGCTGTGGAGCGTCCCCTTCTCTTGCGCCTGGTGCACGGCAAGATCCTGGGATCTCAGTGGGTGCCCGGGGGCTGTGGGGTTTGATGCTCAGTTTTGGATGTGGTAGGGCTGGTTCCTGGGAGTCAGGATGCACCCTTAGTACTGAATTTCTCTCTCTTTCTCTCTGCAGGTCTCTCTTCGGCGCTACTGGAAGTCAGAGTGGGACAAGCCTCTATCTCTACGATCCAAGGGCAGAGGGTGGTGTTGCCGATCTGGTACACGAGCACCTCTCAGAGGAGTCCCTATGTCTCGTGGGTCCTTGAGAGACCTGGAGCCAATCGTTTGCAGGTAAAAGGCATGGGGGCCAGAGAGGCGGACACCGCCCAGGGGAGCCCAGGGCTCCGGCTGTGCCTGACTGGGGCGCTCTGGGGGCTTGGCGAGGAGCCTCACAGCGAGAGGAGATGCTTCCCTGGTGACCACAGGGTGAGAGTGTCAGCTGCTGGCTGCACCTCAGCTACCAGCTCCCCTCCCTTGGCTCCTCCGTGCTCCTGTTCAGTTGGGAGGGGGAGCTGGGAGCTAAGGGAGCTGCAGTCAGTGATGGTAACCCGCACCTCGTTGGGGGGCAAGTGTGACAGTGAATGAGTGCGTCCAGTGTGGGCTCCCTCGATAGCTGCTGTGGCAGAGGTCATGGAGCCCTGCCTAGCTGCGTGCTCTAGTGCCCACAAGCCCTCGGGGAAGCTAGGTGTTTGCCTGGAAAGTGGCCTAGGAGCTTAGACACGGGCCTGGCTTCTCCTCTTGTCTCTGTGTCAACTTAGACTGACGAGGTGGGGGAGGGAATATCTTTTATTGGACCGACTTCTGTTGGGGAGAGAGACGAGCTTTGGAGCCACACAGAGCTCTTCTTCAGGGCTGGGACAGGTACTCTCAGCGTCGCAGCTAAATAAATCTGTTCCACCTGGTATTTAGCTGTGATGCTCCCCGATCTGGAGCGGAGCTCTGTGGAGCTCAAAACCGTCTCTCTCCCCAACAGAAGTTGTTCTGATAGAAGATGTTACCTCCCCCACCTCGTCTCTCTAAGATCCTGGGACTGACACGGCTACACCAGCTCTGCTCATCTTAGACAGGTCATTCGGTCTGGGCATAGGCGCTGGAAGTAGGAGTGCAGGGGGAGCTGCCGCACCCCGGGCTTGAAGTGGTTTCCATCATAGACGTGGTTTACAGTTTGGTTCAATGGCTCTCAGCACCCCCCACTATACAAATTATTCCCGTGCCCCTGAGTCTGGGACCCTGTCTGTCAAACGGAGTTGGCCACGTATGTCACTGGGGCTGTGGGAGGCAAGGAAATATTTGCCAAGTTCTGTAGAAGGCTAGTCGGCAGCAGAGGTGGGGATAAAACTCAGGGTCTTCCAGCTTCCTGTCCTGGGTTCAATTCCAGGACTGGACAATGTGGATTCTGGAGGCACCAGCTCCTCCCATTCAGAAACTTTTCCAAAATGTCCATGCAAGAAGGGTGAGATTTGCTCACGGAACCGCTCTGGCTCCTCCTAGGTAAACGCGACCCAGGTTCACGCATGTTTCTGATGAAACCCTTGTACTTTTCTTTGCCCAGTCCTAGAAAACAGGGCTCCCGCCACCCCAAAAGATGTCCTGGGTGCATCTGCAATACCTGGGCCTCCCCTACACCCTGGGGATAAACCATTGTGGAGGAGAAGCCTGTTCAGTGAGACAAAAGGCCTTGTCCCAGGCATTGCAACACATCGGTGTGAGCAGGGCTTTCCAAACGCCGAGGAAAGTGTGTGTGAGAGGGTGGGGGGGGGGGGGTGGCATTTTTCAAGTGTTGCACCGCCCAGTTTCGACAGAGCCAGTTTGTTACTTGACTAGTTTTTATTTCCATCTGCTTGTTCTGACTCCAAGCACAAAGGAGTGTCTGTTGGGGGAATCTCCACGGGGAGCGGTGTACAGCAAGCTCTCCAGGTCGCTGACACAGACAATAGTGTATTACGTCGCCAGGAGGAGCCGGGGGGCAGAGATTCCTGGGGCCGGAGAGGGATGGGAGGGACCCACTGCAGCCTCACCAGGCCTGTGAGAAGTGAGAGGAGCCCATAGGAAGGGTTCTGCGCAGGGACAGCTGGAGCTGGGCCAGGCTAGTGCGTGCACTAAGGGGCCGGGAGAGCCCAGGGAAGGGACCTCCCTGTGCTGTACCAGACCTGCTCTGCCACTGCCCTTTCAAAGTGCTCCCTTCCCTCACCCCCCAGTTGTCATGGGTACCTGGCCTGACTGAAAGCTGCCCTGGGCTCTAGGCTCTGAGGCTGTCTCGTCCTCCTCCCCTGTGCTGCATGCAGGCCGCCCTCCTGTCTCCGGTCTCCTGCCCTCAGGCCATGCTGCTCCTCCCTGCCCACCCTTTGCTGCCTGCTGGGGGTGACTCTGCCTGCGCAAACAGACATCGCTCCGCCGCGGTCCCTGTCACGACGCCGGCTTGCACCAAGGGAGGAGGCGGCCCGCTGATTCCACTGCAGCATTGACGGCGTGCTGAGGGTTCCTGGTGTTGTCCAAAGGTTCACCCTCTAGAGAGTCAACCTCCCTCACTCCCAGAACTGCCAGGTCGCCGGGCTGTGCCAGTCCTAGAGCGGAGACAATACGTTAGTCTCTGGTTGGGCACAGTCCCTGGCAGCCGGAGAGCTGCTGTGACCTGTGTCGCCAGGTTTGTCCCACTGACGTCTCTGAATTTTGTAATCTGTGGATTCCTGGTGCATGTTCAGTATTTGAAGGGTTGCCCCATTGTGCGTGGGCAGCCTTCGTTCTGGCATTTCCCAACTCCTGGGCTCTTGACTTTGCAACTAAAATGTTCTTTTAACATATGTCTTGTGTGTACTAAGTAAAGAAAGCGTGGCTGAGACAGGGGATGCTCTTTGCCTCTGATGTGTCACCAGTGTGACTGATGCAGAGATGTCTGCCTGAGTCCGCAGAGAACCAAGGGCGATCGCTTGTAGAGATGTGAATTGTCCCCTTGTTCCCAGTGAAGGGTTAACTCAGTGCCCAGCGATGGAGATTTAATGGTCACCATTGTTAACTATTTCATTCCTCATGTAGGAAAGGAGAGGAAGGGTCAGAGATCATCACTATCTTGGGAGCTCATTTGTGAGGACTCGGTCATCAGCAGTGACTCAGTGGGGGCTGATATTGAATAAAGTGGGTGGAGCTTGGCAGAGTTTTACCACTTTTTTTTCCAGTTTGCCCCCTATCCTCACGTGGGTTTCTCCCATAACGAGGGGGAGGGATGGTGTCAGAACTGCCATGTTTCACTAAAAACTCATGAGAACAGCAGTTATGACAATGATAAAGCAGCACTGGGTCTTTATGAACCAGGAGCCGGAAAAGTAAACCAGCTCAGAAGCTAGGAAGGTCCCCTAAGCCGAGAAATATACGGATGCTTCCAAAGTTTGATGGCTGCCCTTTTTTTAATGAAATCTTGGTTCGGCACCAACCCCACAGCGCGTTTCAAGGCTAAGTCACCAGCCCTGAGAACAGAACTTGCCACGCTTTGTAGTGTAACTTGACTTGTGGACAACAATAGTCAAATATTAGCGTTCTGGCTGGTTAAATATGTGCTGACCCAACGGTACCTGCACAGGTGAGTCACACATCGGTCCAGAGCAGCATCCTCACCTTGGGACTGTTGGAGGAACAGCCGTGACGTTATGGCGCCAGTGTCTAGGCAGCTATTCTGCTTTTGTTTGGATTCAAGAGCCCATCAGGTCTCGGCGCCTGCTCTCCCGTCCCTGTGATGGTCCTGCCACCCCCATAGCAACCCAGCGTCATCGCTGTGAGGTGCCAGACTGTTACCGCGTCAGGTGGGGAACAGGCTGCAGGAGCTGATGAACTGCTGAGCCTGGATCGTGACTCCTTCCCATGCGCTGAGAGAGGAGAGCTCTCGCTCGTCCAGCGGGACGGTTTGGTTGAAATGGCTCGGTCCCGTGAGTGGCGTTTGTAGCTCTGGGCTCTCCGGATCCCGGCCGCCATGGATCTGAGCCCTTTGAAGTCCAGCAGAAACTGCTTTGTCCCCCAGCTTCTCTCTACTCTCATTTTCCTTCTGCCCTCACCTAAGCTCAAGCCTCGCTTGACCTTTGTTAGAGGTGTAGCTCCTGCTCCGTCCTGCACTCTGCCACGCTGCTCGCTGGCCGTGCTTGCTCGCGGCCCTGCAGCGATGGTGGCTCGGCCGCTGGCACCTCCTTTGGGGAGTCTGTGCTTTTGCTGTGCTTGTCATGGCTGTTAAATTTACTCCACTGTCTACCATCACCTCTGGGCGTCTGCCTCAGCCCCACCTCTGTTGTGTCCTCCTGCTGGCTTTCCTCTCCCAGGAGCTCCTCTCACTGGCCTTCCCACTTACCAGCTCTCCATTGGGCAGCATGTGCAAAATGCTTCTGCTGTGCCCACCTTCTGTCGTGTGAAAGATGTGTACCCCATCCTCGGTGGCACTACACGGTCATGGCGAGATCCAGCCCCTCCTTGATTTAAAGCCCAGGTGACCTCCTAGATCTTCTCACTCACTCCCTGCCTCACTCCCTCCTCTGACCTAGCCCTGGGCTTCCCCCGACTGGTGCGGGAGTCTTCTTCCCTGCAGCTCCTGCCATGCTCTGGAACAGCCTCCCGAAATCTCTGCACCGCTCCTGTTTCCAGAAGCCATCTGAGCACCGGGCGTTTTCTCCCTGGCCCACTTCTCTCTCCCTCTCGTGTTCTATTTCACTGGAGCACAGCACTCTGGGGAGCGTCGGGATGTTCAGCTGCATAGTCTTGGCTTCCCCGTGTTTACTCTTTGTCCTGCCCTCTCTCAGCGATGCTGATCCCTGGAAAGTATTTGGTGCCCTCATCAGCCCCGTCCCAGAGTCTCCTCTGTCCTGGCTCCCTTAGTCCCTCCACCATTCCTTACCCTCACCTCTGTGGGTCATGCTTGTTGCTCTCTTTTGCTTCCCTCGTGTTTTGTGTGCTTCCCAAGCCCTAATCCACAGAGGGATTGATCATGAGGATTGACTGCCGTGAAGCTGCCTCTTCACGCCCACTGGCTCAGGTGATTAGTGGTTCGGATGCAATCTGGAGATGTGCCTCTTGAAGCCAAAGCAACTCCCTTGCACCACTCCTTTGCCCCCTGACGGCTGCAGGACTCCCAGGTGCATTGTATTCTCTTCTCTCCCTTTTCAGATACTGACGTACATGGACGGGACGGTGAAAGTGCAGGAGACATACCTGAAGAACCGGACTGGCTTTGCGCACCCCATGCCTTCCTTCAATATTTCCATTGCCATTAACAACACCCAGGAAATGGATTCTGGCGAATACATGTGCACGGTCAACATTCTGGACGAAGATGCCATCAACGGAAAAAATATTGGACTCATCAACCTCACTGTTCTGGGTAAGTTCTGGGTCCTCGCGCTCTCCCTCCCAGCCCCAGATGTGCCCTTTTGGGGCTGTGGGGGCTGATGCAAGGCACCAGAGTGGCCCCAAATGGGACGTGCAGCTCCATGCTGGGCAGTCTGTGACAGCACCACCTGCAGTGGGCGTCTTGGCTGGTTGCTGTTGGGGGAGAGAGATGAAAGATTAAAAACTGTTCCTGAAAGAGACTTGAGTTTAATTGTCTAGAAACGGAGAGTTGTGGTCCGGAACCCTAAGACAGTCGGTTACCACGGTGATGAGCGCAATGTAGAAAGGAGAATTGGATAGGGTCTCTTGTCATGATCACACCCCATAGCCCGGTGCACTAACATAAAACCTCATCGCTGAAGGTAAAGAGCAAGTGCCTCAAGGTGATATGTCCCGAATCGATTACTGATGATCCAGAAAGCGAAGGTGCGGGGGAGCAGTAAGGTAGCAAAATTTGCAGATGAGACAAAGTTATTTGGGTTGTTCAGGACCATAAATGATTGTGAGACATCTCAGAGACACAAACCAAGCTTAGGGGAAGGGGTAACATGAAGTCCAATTAAATTTAATGGTACTAAATTTGAGGGAGAAATGTAAGCTATTCGTACACCTTACAGAGAATCTATAAAGAAAATCTAAATTTTGGGATTGTTATGTTAAAAGGGAGATGAATAAGGGAGGGACTCAGAAAGTGTATTGAATAATGAATAGTTTAGAGAAGGTACATTGGGAGCTTCTGTCTACACAAACAAAGGGACAGTAACTGTAATTTAAAGGTGGCAAATTCAAAACCAATAAAAGCAAATATTTTTTCACTCAGTGCATAGTTAGCCATTGGAACTTGCTGCCCCAGCATGGCATTGACACCAAAAATTGAACAAGAATCAAAGAGGGATTGGCCATTTATATGGACACCTAGAATACCCAGGGTTACCATAGTTAATGCCAAGAAGTTTTTTGGGAAGGTATTAAACCTCCTGCTTCAGGTCTTGGGCTGGTCTCTGACTGCTAGCGATCCGGATGAGACCTAATGTGGGGGCAGATCACAACACAGCATCATGCTGTGAGGTTCTTACACCAGCCTCTGCCACTATCAGAGACAGGATACTGGGCTAACTAGACCTTGGGTCTGATCCGGTCTGGCAATGCCTGTGTTCTGATGTTGTAACTGAGACTTTCCAAACAGCCTACGAGATTTAGAAGCATGTCTCTCATTCTAGTTAACTGAGTGGCTTGTTGCACTGTGTGGCACCGGGGCCTGGCATAAATCTTGAACTGTAGCAATATTGAATGTGTGGGAAGTCTTGAAAGTTCAGAAATAAACATTTAAACAGAACCTCGGCACCACTCCATTCCCTGCTGTTGTCTGTGGACAGCTCGCGGGATCTGGCTGTTGCTGCCCTTTGGCCTGGCACAGTGAGGCACCTCTCACCTGACCAGATAAGAGGTTGGTTTCACTGCAGTAAACCTGCCATTGGAACATGGGATACCGCTGATGCTGTGCTGTGTGCTTGCTTTGGTGCTTTAGGGAAATGAACTAATTACTGGGCATTGCAGATCCCTCTGGAGCCAGAGTGCTTTTCTGGGTTGTTCACAATAACAGACGGTGACAGCAGAGCCAGGGCTAGGATAGTGGGGCCTGGGGGCGCTGGCTTCAAGCTTATGTGACTGCTCTGGATTAGACGTTCTTGTAAAACCCTGGATTGTGCTGGAAATAGCCCACCTTGATTATCACACACATTGTAAGGAGAGTGATCACTTTAGATAAGCTATTACCAACAGAAAAGGAGGACTTGTGGCACCTTAGAGACTAACCAATTTATTTGAGCATCCGATGAAGTGAGCTGTAGCTCACGAAAGCTTATGCTCAAATAAATTGGTTAGTCTCTAAGGTGCCACAAGTCCTCCTTTTCTTTTTGAAAATACAGACTAACACGGCTGTTACTCTGAAACCTGTCATATTACCAACAGGAGAGTGGGTTTGTTGGGGAGGGTGGGGAGAAGACCTGGATTTGTGCTGGAAATGGCCCATCTTGATTATCATACACATTGCAAGGAGAGTGATCACTTTAGATAAGCTATTACCAGCAGGAGAGTGGGGTGGGGGGAGAGAAAACCTTTTGTAGTGATAAACACCCATTTTTTTCATGGTTTGCATGTATAAAAACATCTTCTGTATTTTCCACTGCATGCATCCGACGAATTGAGCTGTAGCTCACGAAAGCTTATGCTCTAATAAATGTGTTAGTCTCTAAGGTGCCACAAGTCCTCCTGTTCTTTTTGCGGATACAGACTAACACGGCTGCTACTCTGAAACCTGTCAGTATGGATTTGTTCGCGCTGCCTGTGGCCAATAGATGGCGCTGTTTCATTTTGCAAGTTACAGCTGGAAATAGGCCCTGTAATGATGTCCACATTCGGAAGGCACTAACCCGTCTTCCTCTCCTGCTCTCCCCAGTTCCTCCATCCCCCCCGACGTGCCAGATCCAGGGGAAACCCTACCTTGGGGGCAACGTCACCATGAGCTGCAAGTCATCCTTCAGCAAGCCCAGCCCCAAGTACAGCTGGCAGCGCACTGCCCCCAACACCCAGGTCTTCTTCGCACCAGCCCAAGGTAGGAATCCCCACCCTGAGTGCACCAGGATCGTGGCACTGCCGGGGTGCAGGCAGGAAACCCTGATGCTCTCACCAAGGGGTCTGAGAGGCTGGGGCAATGTGGGAGAAGGGGAGGGGGATCATTATCACCAGGCGCTGGCTTCCCTGTGGCATTTGCCTGGCTTGTGGCCAGCTTGGAGCAGGTCCATGGACTAGGCGTTCTGTGCTATCAAACAGCTGCACACGTGTACCAGGCACGGGGGGTAGCATGGCAGCATTAAACTAACGGGTGTGTTCTACTGTGTGCGTGCCCCTGGCTCCATTCCTACCCAGCTGGGCCAGTCACCTGGGGGAATGTGCATCTCTGGGCTCTGCAGTTTAACGTCCCCACCACTTGGGGAGAATGCTGTGTTCACTCTGTCTTCCCTCCCAGCTCTGAAACGGCTGGACCTCACTGGGCTGAATTCTCAAGCTAAAAAAATCCCCATTTGGGCAGAGCCCGAGCACGGAAAACGGCAGCCCAGGAAGTGACTGTTCTGAGCGCACGCAGTCAGGGGATTTGCTTGGGAACTTCACGAGCTGCCACATCCAGAGCTGCAGAGGGGTGGAGAAAAGGTCAGGGAGTCCTCACTCAGTAACAGATGGAATCTTTCAAACTCCCTTTTTTGATCGGATCCTCCCTTCTCTCTCTGCCTTCTCGGAAGTCACGTGTGTTCCTTACAGGGACCCTGATTCAGAAGGGTAGTGACTGTATAACAGAGGGGAAGGGCGGCATTGTGGTTAAGTCAGGGACTGGGAGGAGGGAGATCTGGGTTGAATTCCCAGCTCTGTCACCGACACCCTGAGTGGCTGTGGGCAAGTCATTGAATGTCTCTGGCCTCAGCTCCCAACCCTTCCTTTCCCCCACCCTTTGTCCTGTCTATGTAGATTGCAGGCTCTACGATGAATGTGTACGTATCCCGCACCTAGCATGATGGGTCTCTGATCTAAGTTGACGCTGCAGTGATACCGATCCTCCCAACACCGAGTGGGGCTTTCGGGGGGAAGAGACGTCAGATGAGTGAATTTAGCATTTGAACTAGTCAGATTTCTGTCAAGCACACAGCATAGCATAGCGGGCATTCCTCTTCCACTGCCTGGGGATTTACACAGGCTGGACCTCTTCGGGAGTCATTGTCGTTCCTTCTAATTCACATTGTCCCCCCCGCTCCTGATGTCGGCTCTTGTGTTTAATTAAATACTGGACGACTGTTTTCTAAAGGGAAGAAGTCAGGAAATGTAAAAGGGCAGGCTCTCACAGCAACGTGCCCTCCCCTGGTGGCGCGCGCTCACCCACCTGGCGTGCAGCACACCCTTGCTCGCTTGTCAGGCGGTTGCCTACCGTTGCCATGCTTGGTTCTCGGCATGCAGCGGCTTCCCGGACTTCTCTGCCTTTCTCTGATCTCAGTTCTTGATTGGCTCTAGAGCAGAGATCAGAGTCGGCCTTGGATGTTTAGTATTCCCAACCCCCGCTAGGAAAGGTTTGGGGTTGTTGGATTGGGGGGGTTAGCTTGGGCCTCTCTAACAAATTATTTTAATATGCTCATGGAAACGTACAGGTACGGGTGTGACTCCTGAGGCAGCCTGGGAGGAGAATACAATTCACCGAAGGATCTCCAAGCATTTCCATATCCGTTAAGCTAATACCTCTGTGAAGTGGGGCAGGGATTCTCTCCTTTTCATGGGGCAGTTGCTGAACCTCCGAGAGGTGAAAGGACACCCCAGGGTCTCACAGTAGATGGCAAAGCTGTGAATGGACCCCAGGAGTCCTGACTTCCAGCCAGGTTCTTGAAGAGTCACTGCCCTACATGGTGGTTGTAGGTGTGTCAGTCCCAGGATATTACAGAGACCAGGTGGGTGAGGTCATAGCTTTTCTTGGACCAAGCCTGTCTCTCACCAACAGAAGCTGGTCCAGTAAAAAAATGACCTCACTCACCTTGTGTCTCAACATAGTTTTCAGCACAGTAACAATTCTGGCAGGTAACGTAATTCGTCACAACCCCACGCAAGAGTCAGTGCGGGCTCATGGTCTCTGGCTGTCCCCCCACCATCAGCCTTACGCTAACCGCTTGGCCAAAGTGACACTAATTATGCTTCTCTTGTTACGATGGAAGAGAGGGTTGGGGGCGCTTTGCCTGACCTCCGGGATGAGTGTCATTCCAGTTGACAACAGAACTTCTGACATTTCACAGCCCGTCTTGAAATACACTCGTTCCTTCATTGCTGCTTCACACGGAGCCCTGGCTCCCTAAAACCTGCTCCGTTTATTTTTACTAGTGTCCCACTTTACAGCCACGGCACGTTAGCTGTTTCTCGGCTTTCCTTTTCCTTTACTACCTCCTGACTTGTAGCATCTCAGCCCTCCAGGCAATAACCCTGTAGATGGGGCCTGTCCTAGGACACTTCCCTGAGCTTCAGTATTCGCTGCCACGTGCCATCTCTTGTGCCTGCCCCCGGCTAGGCTCTAAGCCACGCTAAGAGGGTGGGTTGCTTGTTGGGATCTTCCCCTCCTCACATGTCTGCAAACAGCAGTGGAGGCCGTACAGCCGACACAGACCGCTTTGCAGGGGCGTTACAAGTGCCAGTGCTTAGCACAAACCATCAGGCTACCAGGTTGGTGCAGAGGGAACGAACATCTGGAGCCAAATGCATCGCTAGCATAACTCCCCTGGAGTCGGTGGGATTGTGCCTGGGATGAACTGGGCTCCTGACTCCAAGGCCCGGCTGCGGAATGTTTCCTCTATTCCCAGCCTCTCGGGAAGAACAGCTGAACGGCTCGGATGGCTCCCAGAGACTCGTGGGTGATTAGGTACAGCCCTGGGTAACTCATCCAGCAGGTCATCAGCCAGAAAACGTATCCTGCTGCCCATCAGGGTCTGCACCCCGTCACCACAGCATCACTAGCCTTATTCATTATTACCGCAGTCCTCGGGGCCTCCGTTTGGATCAGAGCCTGTGGCGCTAGGTGTTGTACGAACAGAGGAGACACGGGCACAGCTTTTTAACTGGCGAAGTGTGACGAGGGGAGGGGATATGCCATGGGGGTGGGGAAGGTGTGAAATTTTCAAGTCACTCCGGGTCCATCTGCCCTGCGCAGGGGGTTGTGATTGTCGCGTGGGTTGGCATACCTGTGCCAGCTGTAATCTAGCTAGCACGAATAACCATGGGTAGTGCTGGTTCGGTGGCACAGGCTTCAGCGTGGGCTATCTGCCCCCATGTAAGCCCACTCTGTGGATCTACTCGGGTCGCTAGCCTGGTGCAGGGTCCATGCCGCTCTGGTTACTTGCGCTCGCTAGATTCAAGCGGACACGGGTGTGCCGACCACATGACAGTCACACCTGAATTTGCGTTGTAGCCGTACCCTTCAGCTCTTTGTGCCCTGTGTGTACGTAGCCTGTGGGCTGCTCTACAGTCGGCAGAGCCCCTGTCAGCACAGGTGTGAGGCGGGGACACAGGTGTAATCTCTTGCTGCCAGCACCACCCGTGGCGATTGTGCAGCTGGTTTTATGTGGTTCCTTTTTTGTCCTCCCTCCCACTCAGACCCCTTCCCCTTCTCCTCTTTGAAATGCATTAGTTACTATGGAAACAGTGTCGCTGGTGTAAGCGTAGCTTAATAACGTGCTGAGTGCAGTGTAAAGCGAGGGGGGTGGAGTGGGGGGTGTCCCACGGCGCGGCCTTTGTGCCTCCTGCTAGTCACCACAAGCCGGGCCTTTGCTGATCCCTGAGGTTTCTACATGGGGGAGTGTGGCACGGTCTGCCTTTGTGGGCCCCAGGATGGTTGGCACTGCTCAGACTCCCCTAGGTTTCTGATTGCATAACTCCACACGGCACTGAGATTAGCCAAAGAGACCTTAGGAGCCTGTCTTCACTGCAGTCAGTGTAGATGGACCCAGTCTAGCTTTGATCCAGTGTAGCTGTGGCAGAGTGGGCTAGCCACTCGAGTACATACCCAGGTCTCGGGTGGGCTTGGACAGCCCGCATGGCCACCTGTGCTTTATGCTTCCCTAGCTAGCGAGATCAAAGCTAGCTCCGGTGCGTCTCCGTCCTTTAATTGCAGTGTGGACATGGCGAGACCTGGACAGCTGGAGGCTGCTGGTGGGGCTCCGATCTCGTGGCCCTGGCTAGAGTCTGAGTTTAACCATGGTGCCAAACCCATCTGGCTACCGCAGTCTGCGGCTTAAGGCACACGCAGAAATCGAAATAAACCCTGCAGCTGCCACATGTGTACAATAAACTTAATACAAAGCCAACCTAAGGAGGCCAACAGAAATGTATTACTGTGCCTTTCCGTTAATCGAGTAATTCACCCCCTGAGAAATCACTAGGCCCCTGGAGTATTACTCCCCACCCCAGACTGATACCTCCTTTCTGCCCCTCCCGTCTTCCCCCGAAAAGCCTGGCAGAATAAATAGGCTTGATTGCAAGTGCTAAAGGCCAACCGGCTTGGGCTGTGTCAGACAGAGGAAGCAAACTGTAGAGCGAAGGGCCCTGGTTCGGTCTCCCTTGATGCTGGCAGGGAGGGTCTTGCCTTGGCAGCTGGCTCTGGTTGTTGCCTCTTCCGATCGTGCTCTGTACTGGAGCAGATGGGAAGCTGAGGAGTGCCCTGCGTGCAGCCACGTGCTGGAAGGTTTGTTCTGTGTGAATGGCTGTCCGCCAGGCTGGCACTTGCTGCTGTGGCCTGTTTCCAGCGGCAGACGATCGCTGCCATCTTGCAGCTCCTTTCCAAAGCTCTGGGGAGGGCCAACCCCCTCCCCCCCGTCCCCCCGAGCCTGTGGTCCCCGGTGCAGGGCTCCGAGGCTGCCCCGAGGCTTACACCGATACGTAGCGTGTCAGACGGGCTCTGTCGGAAACGCGGCTGCCGCTTTGGGTGCCGCCGCAGGGACGGAAAGGCGACACGGGCTCTGCAAGCGCTGTCTCCTCTTAGGCCAAGCTGGCAATGGGCAGGATTCGTGGAAAACATAACCCCCACCACCACCACCCCGCCGCAGTGTCTGCATGGTTTAGAGAACATCTCTCTTAAAAGAAACCCAGCGGTGTGGGACGCTGGACGCTTTCACTGGTCTGCTAGCAGGGCTGCAAGCTCCTGCACCTGTGGATAAAGTGGCTAAACATCCCTTCTGCACCAGGAAGGGACACAGCGCGCGCTCTGTCCTTTCGAAGGGGGATTAAATTTCTGACATTTCCTGCCCCAAGCTCCGTCCCCACGAGCCTCAGTTCACAAAGAAGCACCCACACCTCTCGCTGTGGTACAGGTGGCCTCTTTCTCATGCCCTGAGCTCCGGGTCAGGGAATACTGCAGTCATCAGAGATGCAACAGCACTGGGGATGAACCTTCAAACAGCGCCTCGTTGCCAAAGCACTCCTTCGCGATGCAGCAGCGTGGTCCTCCCTGCTCTGTTAGGAGCCGGGCTCTCGAAGCAGGGGCAGAGGTGCGCTCCCCTAATGAACGGGGGTTGTTTTGGTCTGTGAACCAGAGTGCTGGGCAAATGGGGCGTTTATTTGATTGCGCTGTTCAATAATGTCGCTTTATGAAAATGGCTAAGCTCCGATATAGTACATTTACACACACCGCTTCAGTGTGAAGCGGCGAAGGATGCCCCATACCTGTCACAGACCCACAAAAGCAAAGCACTGTAATGTTAAGACACTTAGCAGTCCATCCCCTTTCCTCCTTCTCCCACACGCATGCTCTACCACGGCCACAGCTACTGCACACCACATCACTAGATCAGGGCTAGATCGTCGGGCTCAACGGGTAGTGATCAATGGCTCCGTGTCTAGTTGGCAGCCGGTATCAAGCGGAGTGCCCCAAGGGTCGGTCCTGGGGCCGGTTTTGTTCAATATCTTCATTAATGATCTGGAGGATGGTGTGGATTGCACCCTCAGCAAGTTTGCAGATGACACTAAACTGGGAGGTGAGGTAGATACGCTGGAGGGTAGGGATAGGATACAGAGGGACCTAGACAAATTAGAGGATTGGGCCAAAAGAAATCTGATGAGGTTCAACAAGGACAAGTGCAGAGTCCTGCACTTAGGACGGAAGAATCCCATGCACCGCTACAGACTAGGGACCGAATGGCTCGGCAGCAGTTCTGCAGAAAAGGACCTAGGGGTTACAGTGGACGAGAAGCTGGATATGAGTCAACAGTGTGCCCTTGTTGCCAAGAAGGCCAGTGGGCATTTTGGGCTGTATAAGTAGGGGCATTGCCAGCAGATCGAGGGACGTGATCGTTCCCCTCTATTCGACATTGGTGAGGCCTCATCTGCAGTACTGTGTTCGGTTTTGGGCCCCACACTACAAGAAAGATGTGGAAAAATTGGAAAGCGTCCAGCAGAGGGCAACAAAAATGATTAGGGGACTGGAACACATGACTTCTGAGGAGAGGCTGAGGGAACTGGGATTGTTTACTCTGCAGAAGAGAAGAGTGAGGGGGATCTGATAGCTGCTTTCAACTACCTGAAGGGGGGTTCCAAAGAGGATGGATCTAGACTGTTCTCAGTGGTAGCAGATGACAGAACGAGGAGTAATGGTCTCAAGTTGCCGTGGGGGAGGTTTAGGTTGGATATAAGGAAAAACTTTTTCACTAGGAGGGGGTGAAGCACTGGAATGGGTTACCTAGGGAGGTGGTGGAATCTCCTTCCTTAGAGGTTTTTAAGGTCAGGCTTGACAAAGCCCTGGCTGGGATGATTTAGTTGAGGATTGGTCCTGCTTTGAGCAGGGGGTGGGACTAGATGACCTCCTGAGGTCCCTTCCAACCCTGATATTCTATGATTCTATGATCACAACCTTAACTCTGCCCCCTTAGAGATGCCGGCCTCCCAGCTGATAGCTTTAATACATCTGCGCCCCTTGCACGCCATTGGCATGTGGGATGAAATGTCATTGAGCAGTGATTTAGACTCTCTGGATCTCTTGTTCTTTCTTCTGAATTTTGCAGACCTCACAAGAGGGACCCTGATGCTAACCAATCTCTCCAAGGAGATGTCTGGGATGTACGTCTGTACGGCAGCAAATGTGGCCGGCAGCTCCAAGTGCAACGTCACCCTGGAGGTGAATTCACGTGAGTATGCTCCTGAGCACGGGCTCTGCACTCCTGGAGCCTCGGTGGGGAGGAGACGTGGCCATTAGACCTGCCATTAATGCTTGAAGTGACCTAGATCCTTGGAAGGGAGAGTTAGCCCCAGGAGGGGAGGAGCCTGGGAACGGCTGAGGGATGCCAGCCTGCTCAAAAGGGATGTGATGTACTTGTGACCTGGGAGATGTTGCTGCAGACCTGGAGTGTGTGAACCATGCACAAGATTGGGGAATTATTCATAAGGCTAAGATCTTTTTCACGGTTATTTTTAGTAAAAATCACAAACAGGTCATGGGTAATAAAAATTCATGGAGGCCATGACTTGTCCTTTACTTTACTACAAATAACCGGGGGCAGGGCTAGATATGGGGGAGGAATGGAGCCCCATGGAGGGGGGGACTGACAGGCCGAGCCCGGCATAGCCTTGACTTTAGTGGCTGCAGCGGTGGGCGCAGCCACGGGGGGGCACGCAGCCCCTGCTCCAGAGCTGGCCCAGCTGCGGGACAGGAGTGCACGGCCCTTAGAAGCCACACGCTGCAGCCTCTGATGAAAGCCGCAGGGCTGGGGCGCATGGTCCTGGCTGCAGTCCCGCCAAGCCTGGGACACTGCAGGGCTGGGGCGCACGGCCCGGCTGCAGCCACTGGCGGAAGCCGCGGGGCTGGGGCTGCAGGGTCCTGGTTCCAGCCAGCCCCAGTTGCAGGGCAGGGGCGCACAGTCCCGCCTCCTCCTCCTTAAGCGTAGATGTCACAGAGGTCCGGTAAAGTCACGGAATCCATGACCAAATCATAACTTTAATGAACACTGGCTGAGTGTTACCGCCAGCACACCCTGCTCAGATGGCAGCAAAGGCCAGTAGGATCCTGGAGGACATCAAAGAAGGGGACTTCTGTACTGTGGGACGGCCCCACTCCTGAAGCAATGGGCTGTTCCCACCACTTCCCCTTGCCCCATTTCGAGACAAGTGGGAGAAGCCCAGCTTTGCTGTGCAGCAGCCAGCCAGGGCGGCCCCTCTCACACTGGCTTGGGTGCTGCATTGCTCTGACCCTGGCGTTCCTCTCTCTACGCTCTCTCTCTCTCTCTCTCTCTGCTTCTCTGTAGCGCTCAGTGCAGCCGTGATCGCTGGAGCCGTGGTGGGGTCTCTCATTGGAGTCGGCTTAATTATCTTGTTTGTTCTCCAAATGTTCGTCTATCGAAAGAAAAAGAAAGACCCGCAGGAGGAAATGGCCAATGAGATCAAGTGAGAATCCCCGCATTGCTTGGCAAAGCCCATGTGAAACGTCCCAGACACAGTCCCTCCGTGGCCCCTTGACAGCGGGTCACAGAGCTGCATGCGCAGACCCGCCTGCTGGAAGGGAAGATGAGCGTTAACTGCCGGAAAGGCATCACGGGCACAAAACCACCATTTGCTTTGAGGCTGGGGATGCTGTTATAGAGTTGCCAACTCTCAGGAGCCCTGTGCTATTTGGTGTTTGTAATAAAGTCCCAGCTCCCAGAGTCATGCAGTTATTGTGAGACTCTCAGCTTTCATGTAAAAAACGTTTCTAGCCCTCTGGAGTGAGGAGAAAAGCTTGAAAACAGACACCTAAAGGTTAAACAGACGACAATTTTTTTTAAAACCCAGATTTATTTATTTTTGAATCCTGTGTCCAATTCTCGTGTCCACAGGTCAAGAAAGATGTTGATATGTTGGAGAGGGCTCAGAGAAGAGCCAAAAGAATGATTAAAGGATGCCTTATAGTGATAGACTCCAGGAGCTCAATCTATTTAGCCTAACAAAGATGACTAAGGGGTGACTTGATTACAGTCTATAAGTACCTACAAAGGGAACGAATATTTAATAATAGGCTCTTCTGTCTGACAAAGAAGCTAGACAAATTTCAGATTGGAAATAAAGTGTAAATTTTTAACCATGAGGGTAATTAACCATTGGAACAATTTACTAAGGGTCGTGGTGGAGTCTCCATCACTGACAATGTTTAAATCAAGATGGGATGTTTCTCTATGAACTCTGCTCTAGAAATTATTTGGGGGCAGTTCTCTGGCCGGTGCTATCCAGGAGGTCAGAGTAGATGATCACAAAGGTCCCTTCTGGCCTTGGAATCTATGAATACCGCTAGTAGCACTGCCTGTAGTTAAGGTTACCTGACACTTTCCATTATAAGACCCTGTTTTCAGTTGGATGTAACTGTGGGAAACTTAAATCATGTGGGCTGAAATTTTCCAGGACAGGTGTTTTCCTCAGACTGAATTGTGTTCCAACCAAAATAATTCAGCCATTTCTGAGAATGAGATTTGGGAAAAATACATTGTTTTGGCCATGTTAAAAAAAATTCATACAACCTTTCAGTTGAAAAGCTCCAGTGCCTCCATGCTTTAGCGCAGGGGTCTGAAATTTGGCCTAGGGGTCACTCTGGTGTCAAGGATGTGCCTTTTGCTGTTCCTATGAAAATTTACCCAAATGATGAGCCTTTGAAAAATCTCAATTCACACAATGCTTAGTAAAGTTCTTAGTTTACTAGCTAATGTCACTGAAGATTCCATCTGCACTGAGCATTAATGCTTGAAATGACCTAGATCCTTGGAAGGGAGAGTTAGCCCCAGGAGGGGAGGAGCCTGCAGGGGGGGAGCCATCCCCTCACAGTTCCCACATGTGAGCACATTTCACATACACCGTCCTATGTGCACAGTGTGACTCGCATGTTCCATCCTGGGGTTGCGGGGACTGAGCAAGGTTTTCTTTGCAATTGCTCCTTCTTGCTGCCAGGGCCTGCAGCAGTCTGGGCACAGGAGCAGAGAGCAGACTGCCTGTCTCCCTGTGCAATCAGTCCCATCCTCCCTCACTGGCACCCAGGCACCAAGAAGGAAAGGGAGGAACCAGCTTGACTGGAATGCTGGGAGGAGACAGGGGCAGGATATGGGGAGAGGAAGGTTGGAGGAGTCATGAGGAAAAGAGGGGCAAGAGCCCAGAGTGCGGAGGAAGCAGAGGGATTCAGGAGACAATGCAGGGCAACAGTGGGACAGGGGGAAAGACAGGGTGGGGGTAGCTGGGTCTATAACCACTAGGGAACACTCCCTCCAGAGCTTGGAATTGAACCCACGAGTCCTGAGTCTCTACGTTCCTCTGCTGCCAGAAAATAGCTGGGAAACCTGCTGGCAAAGTCTCTTTCATCACACTCTGGTGCTTGCTCTATGGAGGATAACAGCCAACTACTGCTACCGATTGCTCTGTGAGCCGGGGTGGTAGAGGTCTGTGCCATGGATCTTAAGGTTAACTTTTAGGTTGCATGGGCAGCTTTCAGTCGAACATTTCCCATCTTTGAGTGCTTTGACTTTGCTATTTTAAGTCCCTTTGATGTTTTTAATGTAAATTGTTAACAGAACCAAATATTCAGAGTCCAAACCCCCAGCAGTCCAGTCTACAGGCAGCCTGTGCTCAGGATCACTGGACCCAATGCTTGCCAGTCATTTGTCATCTGCTTATACGTCCCCCCTTGGTGGAATGGCCCAATTGGAGCATTTTCTGGGAAGCGTGTTGGTACTTTAAGTCTCAGGTCGAGTTTCCAGTAATGCTCGGCTCCTTCCATGGCTAGGAGCGAGGCCAGCAGGGAGTGTGACAACACAGAGACCCTGCCCGCCGTCGCTGGCTCCCGGCACTGACTCCATCTCTGCTTTCCTTTTCAGGGAAGATGCTGTTGCTCCAAAGACACCTTCTTGGGCTAAAAGTTCCGGTTCTGACATTGTCTCCAAAAATGGTACCTTGTCGTCCGTGCACACGACCCGGGACCACAAACTGTACCCGTCCAAGCCCGCGTCAGACACAGCCTCCATCACCACCGCCGCCGGCAGCACAGTGGGCTACAAACCTCCCTGTAGCCACCCGAGGAGCAGAACCCTAACGCCCACTCCCAGCTTGTCCAGCCAGAGCCTGCCCCTCTATTTCCCACCAGGAATGAACGGCAGCCATTACCCCAGCACTGTGCCAAGCAATAGGAACACTCTGCACAGGACGAATGGGGCACAGCCGCAGGCCCCCCGGCAGGAGCCCACTGTCCCTCAAGGGCTTACCACCTCTACCCTTACCAGAATGGGTGCGGTGCCAGTCATGGTGCCTGCCCAGAGCCAAGCAGGGTCCCTGGTGTAAGCGTCCAGCAGCTTGGGTGCCCTCTGTATGCTGGAGTGGCTGGGGAAATGGCTATTAATCCCAAGCAAAGCAGACTGGAAACATAGCGACCAAGCCACCTCCAAGCTCCTGTGCATCAGGGCTGAGCATGTGAGGGGGAGCCGTGCGCACGGCATCACGCACAGACTGCGGGAGCTTCCCAGGGACAGGCTTCCTCAGATACGCACCCTGCCAGCTCCCGGGGTTATCCTTCCAAACTCCTTCCAGCCCCGGCCCACTCCCCCGAGAGCTAGGAGCCAGCCCGGGTCCCCTCCCTGTGGGGAGGCTGCTAGCCAGCAGACTGTTTATTGAAGGAATGCCGCTGCTTTTGGTGTTGCTAGTTCCTGCCGTGGACTTCAGCCCCTGCCGCTTCTTGTAGGACAGGGGTTTTCAACCTTTTTTCAGCTGCCGACCCCGAACAAATTTCGGATGGAGGCGTGGCCCCTTTGGAAATTCAAACGGTGTTCTGCGGATATAGATGTTGGAACAATTTGTACAGTGCGGGGGGCTGAGAGCCACTGAACCAAAGTGTAGCCCTGTAAATGATGGAAACCACTTCAAGCCAGGGGGTGCGGCAGCCCCCCTCGCCCCCGTAGCTCCAGCACCTATGTCCACAGACTCCTCCCATAGAAGTCGTAGACTGCAAAGGGCCCTGGGCTTGCGTGGTAACAACAGCACGTCCGGGGTTTGACCTGTAGGTGTGGGTATTCACATTCTTTTGGTTGGTCACAAAAACAGAATGCCTTTTCTGGGGTCCGGAACCTTGTTTTCATCGTTACCTTTCGCGATAGTCTGTGGGCCCCCAGGGGGCCGCGGACCGCAGGTTGAAAACCACTGTTGTAGGAAAAGCCCTGCTGAGATCAGATGGTCTGAACCCATCCCAGGGATTTCAGCGTCAGGTAGAACTGGAACCTGTAGACACAGAGCTGTCCTTCCCTCGGGCTGGCGCAGGGCAGGGCAAGGCTGAGCTGACCCCAGTTTAGGCTGGGTTATTTCCAGCCTGAGGGAGCCATAACCACAGGGCTTGAAAGATCCACTTGCTAGTTGGGGGGAGATGGGACTGCGTGGCCAATGGTGTCTGTGGGATTTAAGCTTCTGCTTCTGCCCTTGTGGCTGGACAGGGACCTCCCGCATGCGACCCCACATGGTGACGCTTTGGTAGTGCTTGGAGGGAGTTTACCCGTGGCTGGCGAATGGTATCCATGAGGGGCGCAGAGAGTGGCCATCGGCCTGCACCTTGCTTGGAGCAGCAGCCATGGGGCTGAAGCGAGTTGCTGGGGGAGAGGTGACCTAGTGGAGAGTCCCCTTGGGCTATGGGGTCGGGGGGGAGAGAGTGCCCCTTCCCTGTCACCAGCCAGTGGAGGTGCAGGGCCTTGAGGGAGGGCTGTGTGGACTCAAGGGCTTTGCCCTCCAGTCTTGCTGTGAAGACCTGCCCTCATTCTGGGTCTCCCCGGGCTTGTATCTGCAGCCTGGTGGCTGGTAGGTGTCGGGCTCTGCTTGCCCGGACTGACACCATAGACCTGTTCTGCCTAGGCCAAGGGACCCTGCCCCATCCCATCGCCTGCTCTCTGAGTCCTCCAGAGCCGCCGGTTCCTGGTGTTGGGAGGCAGGCCGGAGTCTCCCCTGGGGTCTGTTCTCCTCCGCTGGGACTCTCAGTGGAGCTGCACTTTGTAAAGATCCCCCAGGCTCCTGAACCCGAGGCCCGGCCCTGCCCTGGGTAACGGGGCCTCTGCGGCTTCCCTTCAGGAGATGGTTGTGAGCATGTGCTATTCACCTGCGTGTAACACTCTAGAATAACCTTATAGCCTAATATCCTAACAACTGATTTCTAAGGACGCCTTCAGCATTTGAAATCATACTGTGCAATTATTATTTTGATTTATTCAATGGACTTCTTAAATCTTGTGTATTCGCTTTATTTTTTGATAACATAATTTATTCCTGTAGATACTAACCACTCTTCCAGCCTGGACCCTCTAATCCGTCTCATGCTGGCTGTTTCTAGATGTCCATCAGGCCCTTCTGTTGGGTGCGATGGGGAGGCACTGAACGATTATTTTTCTGTACAATTTCAAAATGTAATATTTTTCATAAGTGATCATTAAAAGTGTTCCTGTTTTTGTATTTAAAATAGGGCCGAGCTAGCTGTGATTCTGGGAGGCGGGGCAAGCGGTAAACAGGAAGCGCTCAAGATCTTTGCCGCCTCCTCTCACTGGCTCTCTTTGTAGGCAAACACAGCTGTATGCAAACTTTGCGCTAGTAGCTGCCATGGAGCAGCATCGCCCATGTTAACAACACTGCTCCCCCCAGCCAGGTCAGACGCCCAGTGCAAATGAACTGCAGTCTACCCTACTTCATCCCCAAACCAGTGTTGTCTGAACCAAAGAAAGAAAAGTTCAGAGATAAGGGGCTGGGAGGAAAGGAGGAATAGCTTGAACCAAATTATGGAAGCCACAGAACCTGGAGAGTCGAAGCCGGGGATGGTCAACCTGAGCCTGAGAAGGAGCCAGGCCAGGCCCGGAAGCACCCAGGGATCCCACTCAGGATCATTCAGCTGCTTGCGGGCCGGGCCGGCCCCTTGGAGGTCACCCCCGCTCCTCCGCACGCCGCTGAGCAGGAGCCGAGCTCTGTCTGGAAAGCTGCATGTTACCGCCCAGCCGAGCATGTATTATTTAGTAACTCTGTTCCCAGCCCTCCGTTTCCTGGCTTATCTGGGCAGCGCTGTTTGCGCTGGTGGGGTTTGGGTGGAAGCGGCAGGCACGGTTTTTGGAGCACTGTTAATTATTAACCAGCCCAGCACAGTTCTTTCCTGGCTGTAGGAACCAGCTTTCCCTTTTCAGAACGACCCCAGTCTTCCAATGGCCATTCTCCCTTGGGCCCTCGATGCTGTATGGGAAGAAGATGTCCCGTCCTTCGAACCAGGGCCTTCCTCTGGGACTCCTGCTTCCCCCTTCCCTCCACACGCGCACTGCCCCTTCCCCAGAAACCCCCTGTCAGTGCCGAGGGGTCCCTGGGCTGTGCCACGGGGCAGTCGGGGAGCTGAAGGCGTTGCTGAGGCGGGCCCACGAGAGCGTGGTCAGTGTGGTACAGCGTGCGATTAGCGGTGGCCGCCTCTTGCGTGAGTCAGAGCTTCACACCACTTGTTTGCTTTAGCTGAGGTCTAAGATAAAGAGCTGTCGCACTCACTGGACCGTTTCAGCTGTAAGCAGAAAGGCGACATGGCCAGGACCCGGCTCCCCAGCCCTTCGCTCTGCTGCTTGGCTTTGACCTTCTCCGCACTCTTTGGTGAGGAATCAATGGCTTGTGGCCATTGGCTTTTCATGGGTGTGGGTGCTGCCCCAGGGTGCA
Organism: Chelonia mydas; assembly: GCF_015237465.2. Classification (NCBI taxonomy): domain Eukaryota; kingdom Metazoa; phylum Chordata; order Testudines; family Cheloniidae; genus Chelonia; species Chelonia mydas. Next base: position 2,747,378 of record NC_051262.2, read on the forward strand.
TTTAGCCCAGGCAGGGACTCCTCTTGCAGGGATCTCAGTTGGGGCTATTCGTGGGGCTGGGTTTCAGCTCTGTTTGTTCCCGCTTGCCCAGAGCAGGCAGTAGAGTAGGGCTGCTGAGCCTGGCTGGTGTCTCTGGAAGCCTCGGCACTGGGGCAGAATGTGGGAAGCCTCGGCACAGTCCCACAGCTTCCTCCTCCTGTCTTAACGGGAAGGCTTGCAGGGCTGGCAACCCTAGTGCTTCCCTGGGACACCTGCCTTGTGCCCTAGTTACGCTGACTATAGCAACCCACAGCTAACCCTGTATGTCCCGATACACTCCAGCCAGAGCAGGGACTTCTTCACATTCGGTCACATGCTGGGAAACGCTCTGTAGCTCACTCTACCGCCTCGTTTCAGGAACTTGTCATGTACAGTTACAGATTGTGCATCTTCCACCCTTTGTGAGAAGGCTGAAAATCTGGGAATCCAACAGCCCAGATCAGCCGGGGCCTAGCTGGCCTGAGCTAGGACCTTCCAAGCCCTCATAGTCCTGGAGTTTTTTACAATCCCCACGTTGGAGGTGCCTGGAGTTGGCTGCCTTCCAGCTGCCAAGCCCTTATGGGCCAGCCACACCCAAGTCACCCAAACCGCAGAGCAAGCAGGGCGGCGCAGACTTGGGAAAGCAGGAAGGGTCCTACCAGGCCTGTGGCTGTGGGGTGAGAGCAGGAAGGCACCAGCGAGATGCGGGGAGGATTGTGCCAGGGAAGCAGGAGTGCGTGCGGGTGTGCCCGGGTGGGGAGAGTGATTTGGTGAGGAGTGTGTGTGTGTGTGTGTGTGCGCGCGCAGGTGCGGGAGGGTGAGACTGCAGCAGTGAGTGTGGGGGGGTGATTTGGGGGAAAGAAGGGATATTTGCAACACACCTCAGTTGCACCTTGTCTTCAATTAGATTGCAAGCTTTTGGGGCAGGGACTGAGCAGGAGCTGTGTGTGAAGTGCGGGCACCGGGAAATCAGGCTCAGATTGGCAAGTTCATTGCAACTGTAACCATGGCGAGCTGAGCCTCTCCCTAACAACAGAAGCGGGGTGGGAAGGGCAGCAAGAGAGACAAAGAGGGAACCAAAGTCAGGGATTAGAAAGTGAGCTATGTAAGGAAAGAGATGATGGGGGAAGGAAGCGAAGCCCAGGAGCGTGGGAAGCGGCTGGCTCATGTACCCCAATATGTGCAGCATCTGTGACGTTCTGTACCTCATGGGAACACTCTACACCCCCATATTCATCCATATAAAATGATTGTCTGAGATCCAATGCAAAGTTTGTCATGTTGGGTGTCCTTGGAAGGCTCACGATGCACTGAGCGTTGTTGTTACATGAAATTATAACCTATAACATTACTGTATCTAGTTATGAGGCTGAAAATGTATCCTCGTGGCTTAAAATAAGCCCAGGCAAAAGCTCTCCAAGAGCAGAGAGGCAGTTCACACCTCATCAGGGCATGTATGGGACAAACCCAGCCCAGCCTGACAGGAACAAATGTCGCTGGCCTAGACAGCAACAAAAGGATCTGTTCGAGTGAGGCACCCCCCTTCCTTTGGTCAGTTTGGGACTGCAATGAGGTAATGCTCACCTAACTCTGAAGAGGGTGGGGTAAAGCCAAGAGGGAGGAAAGAACATGATAAAAGGGAGAGACGTTTGCCATGCTCTTCCTCTCTCTTCCACCTCCATCTACAGACACCACCACCCAGCGACTGAAGCACTGATCAAAGGGGAGAGCCTGGCTGAAGGGCAACCAGCCAGCCTGTGGTGAGAAGCATCTAAGTTTGTAAGGGCGCTGAAACTGTTAAGATCAGCATAGAATGCGTTTTGCTTTGTTTCATTTGACCAAATCTGACTTCTTGTGCTTAGATTTTAAGTGATTATAAGTCCATCTTTGTAGTTAATAAATCTGTTTGTTTATTCTACCTGAAGCAGTGCATTTGGTTTGAAGTATGTCAGAGTCTCCCCTTGGGATAACAAGCCTGGTACATATAAATTTCTTTGTTAAATTGACGAACTCATGTAAGCTGGCAGCGTCCAGCGGGCATAACTGGTTCCTAGGGTTGTGTCTGGGACCGGAGATATTGGCTAGTGTCATTCGCTTGCAAGTAGCTGGGAGCAGCTTACATGCCAGAGGCTGTGCGTGACCAGCCCGGGAGTGGGGGTTCTCCCAGAAGAGCAGGGTAAGGCTGGCTCCCAGAGTCAAGGATTGGAGTGACCTTGCAGATCACCTGTCCAGATAACACCAGAGGGGAACGTCACAGCACCCCAGGGCTTAAAGTTATTGATGAGTTGGTCCAAGCATGTTCCCTCATCACTCCCTTTCTGCCCTGCTGGACACCCATTCTCCATCCCCCTTTGACTTTCAGTCCATGTGCCACCGTCACTCCATGGTGCTGGACCTGGCTCACAGGCGCTGCAGATGTGCCTCGCCTTCCTTTCCTTTTTGCAGAAATACTGGTAAATGTGGTGGTGAAGCTCTTGATACATGTTTGCAATCGACGAGTATTTGCTACGTGACACAGACCTAGCATGGGATGTATGGGAGCCTCCGTATGCCAAAAATCAACAATGTGATGAGTAGAAAAGTCCAAAAGCTAGTTAATGTAAAACATGATCAAAACAGCAGCACTGGGATTGCGCCCCCAGACCAGACTCCCAGCCCATCTAGTCCAGTATGCTGTCTCTAGCAGTGGCCAGAGCCAGCGGCCTCAGAGGATGGAACAAGATTCTTGTCATGCATCTGAGCACCTCCTCCACGTCAGCTGTCTCCTTCTGGAGACGGGGTGACCAGAACTAGGCGCAGTGGGCAGGGGTGCTGCTGAGAATGGCAGCATGATCTCAGTATTGTTTTACAGCACTCTTCATGCTTTTCTGACCACATGTGAATGGAGGTTCTCATTGTGCTCACCACAGTGAGTCACAGGTGTTAACGGCAGACGACGGCATCATTAGATCATTTAGCCTGGCCTCCTGCATGGCACAGGCCATTATCTGTCACCCATTTACCCCTGTATGGAGACCAAGAACTGGTGTTTGGCTAAAGCATCTTCCAGAAGGCACCAGTCTGGATGAGAAGACAGCAAGAGACCGAGAATCCTCCCCTTCTCTGGGGAGTTTGTAGCAATGGTAAATCACCTGCACTGTTAAAAGTTTGGATCTTAATTTGAATTTGTCGGGCTTCAGCGTCTAGCCATTGTCTCTTGTTCTGCCTTTCTCTGCTGCATTAAAGAGCCATTTAGTACCTGCTGCTTTCTCTGTACACTGTAACAATTATACTGTAATGGTTTTAAAACTGATGTTTTATTAAACTTAATATAAAAACCAAACTCCAAAACCATGCAGCCTGCACGAGCCAGCTCAATTTCCCCGGGACACCACAACCTTTCTGGGACCAGCCCTCGCTTCTCGACTGCTCTTTCTCTCTTCAGTAGGGCTCCAGACCTTAGAGAGACAGGGCACAGGTCAATTAAAACCATTATTCCCCTGTGAGTGCTACATTTCCCCCTCATAAATATAATGTCGGCCTGACGTATCAGCTAACAAAATAGGTACAGATCTAGTGCTATAACGTTTGATTTCCTCCTCAGTCGGTGGCCAGTAAAACCCATCTCTTGTGAGACTTATTACCCGCTCTGCTCCTGAGTGTCCCATCTCTCCAGGCAGTTCTCCCTATATCTGCCTTTTGTATTTTTCAGGTAATACCAGTTGATTTTGTAACTCGGTTTCGGATAAAGTATCAAAATGCAACCAATATCACTCACACCTCAAAGCAAAGACCTTGCCACATCCTCCTGTGTTCTCTTGTTCTCTCTGGACTTACAATGGAGAATTTTAGCAATCACTGGGTTGTCTTTCTGAGCCGCCAAAATGTCTTCTCATGGAATAGACTGGAGGGTGGATTTAATGCCCATGGAGAAGTCTCCTACGGCCAAAGAATTGGCAGTAATAGCTGCTAACCAAGCTACCTTGCCATCTCTTTGTACATCCAAGGGCTGTAATGAGCATTAATGACATTAGTTGTTTCTTCTGTGCAGCCCATCATATTGTTTTCCTGGGGGCGTTCTGGATAGAGCATTTGCCTCTACGTTAGATTTCCCTGAATGATATTTGATTTTTGAAGTTAGTCAGCTAATTCTGCCACCCACTGGTGTGCTCTGGCATTCAGTCGGGCAGAAGTGAAGACATAGGTTAATGGGTTGTTATCGCTGTAAACTGTGAAGGATTGGTAATGAGACTAGGTGCTGGTGCTTCAGATGAATTGCAGCAGTGGTGTTTGACTATCTCCTCAATAACAATGTTACCAGTGATCAGTTCTCCAGTTTTTGTGGACTGACCAGCACAGCAATAGTCAAGATGTCGTCATCTTTGCTTAATTGGAACTGGACTTGTAAGGGATTTCAGTTGCATAGCAAGCTCTAAGATCAAGCTCATCTTTTATTTCTAGTAACTCTTCAAGCTTCCTAAAATGGGTCACTGGGAAATTATCTTCCATCCAATACATAAGAACGGCCATACTGGGTCAGACCAGTGGTCCATCTAGCCCAGTACCCTGTCTTCTGACAGTGGCCAATGCCAGGTGCGTCAGAGGGAATGAACAGAAGTGGGCAATTATCGAGTGATCCATGCCAGGTTGTCCATTCCCAGCTTCTGGCAGTCAGAGGCTAGGGATTGCATTCCTGACCATCTTGGCTAATAACCATTGATGGACCTATCCTCCATGAACTTCGCTAATTCTTTTTTGAAGCCACTTTTGGCCTTTACAAGATCCCCATGCAATGATCCATGAGTTGACTGTGTGTTGGGTGAAGAAGTACTTCCTTTCATTTGTTGTAAACTTGCTGCCTATTAATTTGATCAGGTTACCCCTGGTTCTTGTATTATGTGACGTGGTAAACACCACTTCCCTATTCACTTTCTCCACACCAGTCATGGTTTGATAGACCTCTAACATATTCCCCCTTAGTTGTCTTTTTTCCAAACTGAACAGTCCCAGTCTTCTTAATCTTTCCTCAGATATAAATTGTTCCGTACCCTTAATTAATTTTGTTGCCCTTTTTCTTTACCTTTTCCAATCCTAATATATCTTTATGAGATGGGATGACCAGAACTGCAAGCAGTATTCAAGGTGTGGGCATACCAAGAATTTACATAGTAGCATTAAGATATTTACTGTCTTATTATCTGTCCCTTTACTAGTGGTTCCTAGCATTCTGCTAGTTTTTTTGACTGCCACTGTACATTGAGCCAATGTTTTCAGAGAACGATCCACAATGACTCCAAGATCTCTTTCTTTCTTGAGTGGTAACAGCTAATTTAGACCCCATCATTTCATATGTATAGTTGTGAATGTCTTCCAATGTGCATTACTTTGCATTTATCAACATAGAATTTCATCTGCCATTTTGTTGCTCAGTCAACCAATTTTGTAAGATCCATTTTTAACTCCTCACCGTCAGCTTTGAACTTAACTATCTTGAATAATTTTGTATCCTCTGCAAACTTTGCCACCTCACTGTTTACCCCTTTTTCTAGATCATTTATGAATTATGTTGAATAGCACTGGTCCCTGGGGACCCTTCAATTTACCTCTCTCAACTGAAAACATTTATTCCTACCGTTTGTTTCCTAACCAATTACAATTTAACCAATTACTGATCCATGAGAGGACTTTCCCTCTTATCCCATGACAGCTTACTTTGCTTAAGAGCATTTGGTGAGGGACCTTGTCAAAGGCTTTCTGAAAATCCAAGTACACTATATCCACTGGATCACCCTTGTCTACATTTTCTTGATCCCCTCACAGAATTCAAATAGATTGGTAAGGCAGGATTTCCCTTTACAAAAGCCATGTTGACTCTTCACCAACAATCATGTCCATCTATGTGTCTGATAATTGTCTTTACTATAATTTCAACCAATTTGCCTGGTCCTGAAGTTAGGTTTACTGGCCAGTAATTGCCAGGATCACCTATGGAGCCTTTTTTTAAAATTGGCATCACATTTAGCTGTCTTCCAGTCATCTGGTACAGCAGCTGATTTAAGGACTAGATTACATACCACAGTTAGTAGTTCTACAATTTCATATTTGAGTTCCTTCAGAACTCTTGGGTGAATACCATCTGGTGCTGGTGACTTATTATAGTTTAATTTATCAATTTGTTCCAAAACTTCCTCTATTGATAACTCAATCTGGGATAGCTCCTTTGATTGATAGAGGTCTATAAATTCATGAGTGGTGTGGAGAAAGTGAATAAGGAAAAGTTATTTACTTGTTCCCATAATATAAGAACTAGGGGCCACCAAATGAAATTAATGGGCAGCAGGTTTAAAACAAATAAAAGGAAGTTCTTCTTCACACAGCGCACAGTCAACCTGTGGAACTCCTTGCCTGAGGAGGTTGTGAAGGCTAGGACTATAACAGGTTTTAAAAGAGAACTGGATAAATTCATGGAGATTAAGTCCATTAATGGCTATTAGCCAGGATGGGTTAGGAATGGCATCCCTAGCCTCTGTTTGTCAGAGGGTAGAGATGGATGGCAGGAGAGAGATCACTTGATCATTACCTGTTAGGTTCACTCCCTCTGGGGCACCTGGCATTGGCCACTGTCGGTGACAGAATACTGGGCTGGATGGACTTTTGTTCTGACCCAGTATGGCCATTCTTATGTTCTTATATTATGTTCTTATTTGTCTCCTAACAAGAATGGCTCAGATATGGGAATCTCCCTCACATCCTGTTCAGTGAAGACCGATGCAAAGAATTCATTTAGCTTCTCCACAGTGGCCTTTTCTTCCTTAAGTGCTCCTTTAGCACCTCGATTGTCCAGTGGCCTCACTTCCCACTTCTGATGTACTTAAAACATTTTTTTGCTGTTAGTTTTTGTGCCTTTTGCTAAGTTGCTCTTCACATTCCTTTTTGGCCTCCTGCCTAATGATACTTTAACACTTGGCTGCCACAGTTTGTGCTCCTTTCTATTTTCCTCTATTTGACTTCCAATGTTCCACATGTTCACAGGGGTTTGGGTTGTAATTTCCTTCATTCTTTCCTGACGTGTTTCAAGCTCCTTTCATTTTGCAGTATGCTATTTCTGAACTGTTTCTACTTTAGGAACTTCAATCTGCTCTCTTCTTGCTGTAGCAATTAGCTGTAAAATCAGATCTCTTAATGCCAGTCATGTAGACAATCCCTGATCTTCCAACTCCCCCTGCTCTTCACTGTATAGGTGGCTTGTTGTATGTTTGGTTAAAACCAAATGGCTTTTTGATGCATTTTTACTGTGACCTGTCCCAGAAATGCCCAGAGAGTCACAAACTTCTCTTAAATGCTCATCTTTTCCTCCTCCCTTCCTAAGAATGTACTTTAATTCTCTCCTAGCCAGTCATAGTGCTTGCAAACAATTAAATCTTCCCCCTCTTACTTCCAGAGAAAACTTTCTTTATGCAAAATCACTTTTCTGTTGGCATTACCTTCTGGCAGCTTTTCCTGGAACAGCCCGCAACGGCTCTAGATAGCTGCCTCTCTGGTCAGCTCACTGCAGTTCAGCCTTTCCCGCCTGTGCTCACCAAGTGTCACACTCCCATCCAGGGATCATGGGTTTAAAACTGAGCTTTTCTTAAACTTGAAATATCTAGTGCAGCCAGCACAAGCCTCACACCAGCTCAGTCTGCAGCCAACACAAGCCTCACACCAGCTCAGTCTCTTTGGGACATAACAACAATAATCCTGATGGCACGACCGTGTTCTCCAAACTAAAGGGGCAGGGCACAGGTCATTGAACCCTGACATTCCCTTGTGAGTGCTACATAATCAAGTCGCCTCTCAATCTTTTCGATAAGCTAAACGGATTCAGCTCTTTTAAAGTCTCCCACTCTAAGGCATTTGCTCCAGCCCTTGAGCCATTTTGGTTCACACTAGGAGCTCATGCTGGTTTGCTTGTCCACTATGACCCCTACATCCTCTTCAGAGTCCCTGCTTTCCAGGAGACAGATTCCCATTCTTTAGGTGTGGCCTGCATTCCCTCTTTCTAGATGTAGAACTTTGAGTTGGCTGTATTCAAATGCAATTTGTTTGAATGCATCCAGGTGACACATGGGTCTTTTTCCTGAGAGCTTACAGTTATTTTCAGCCAGTAGGAGTACTCCCACTACTTTACATTTGCCAACATTGAATTGCACGAGCCCCCATGCTCCCCATTCACCTGCTGTGACACTGTATGGAATATGTGGGACACTTCATGATATTGTTGATACCAACATTATAAAATTGCAAGGAATCAGACCTGATATGCCGTGCAAGGTACCTGTGACAATGTTATAATTTGCCAAGTAGGATAATCTTGTTTATATGTTTGTGTCACCTTTGTATTGTGATTTAGAGATATGTACGGTTTATCTGTATTTCCAAACTTGTGCTGTGTTTCTGGGTGACCCCCTCAGACAGATTGGCATCTGCACCGCCTAGCCTGTTTGATGGCCCATCAACGGTCATCAGTGGTACAATGAACCCAAGGTGTATCCGCTGGCTCCTTTCCATAAGAGTCAGCAAGACATGTAGGGGCTTGCCTGTGGGCAGAGAACTCGAAGGCTGTTCCATGCTCATGTGCTGTGAAGCTTGTGTTTGAGACACAGGAAGTACGAGCCAGATGGCAAAAGGAATATAAAGGGTAGCTGCATCTTCTCTATTTTGTCTTCATTCCTGCTTCTTACCTCTGGAGTGACTTTTCTACAAACTGAAGCTCTGAACGAAGGACTGAATGACCCATCCAAGCTGCGGATGTTGTCCAGAGGGACTTTCAAGCCAGCAACCAACCAATACTGCTAAAAACCTCATATATGGACTTTGAAGTCTCTGTATGTATCTGATTGCTTTACCATTTAATAACTCTCTTCTTGTTCTTTCTGTTTTCTTTATAATAAACTTTAGTACTAGACATTAAAGGATTGGCTGGCAACATGGTATTTTGGGTAAGATCCAAACTAATATTGGCCTGGCAAGGTGGTTGGCTCTTTGGGGTTCAGAAGAACATGTTGTATAGTGAACAGAGTTTTTAAATAACTTCTCATTGTACTGAACCTAGGTGCAGATTGGGAGCCAGAGAACTGGAATGCAATAAAGGGGGCTGTGTGATTTCTTTTTTCAGCTTCCTGAAAACCAGTGTGGGGATCAGGAGCACAGTTTGTGAATGGTCGGTAAATCTAACTTCAGGTTAACCACTAGTTTTGGGAGAATCTTCTCTCCCTTTTGCAGCCTGCCCTGACCATGGCATTTTCAGTGAGGGCTGTCCAAGGCACCCAGTTCACACCTGCCATGGTGCGGTCTCTCTAGAATTCCTCCCACACTCCACAGAGATTCCTAAACTCACTTCACATCTTTCACAATTTGCTAAATAATGTTCTTGATAGTCAAGTTTCTTGGGCATGGCACACAAGTGTGGATCATTAGGGCTGGTCGGGAGTCTGGGTTCCCTACTTGTCATAAATATAAAGGGAAGGGTAACAACCCTTATGTATGCAGTAACATACAATCTCTCCCGGCCAGAGGTACAGAATCCCCTTACCTGTAAGGGGTTAATCAGTTCAATTAACCTAGTTGGCCCCTGACCAGAAGGACCAATGGGAAAAGAAGATACTTTCAAATCTAGGGACAGGGGGAGGTTTTGTTTGTGCTCTCTTTGTTTGTTTGTTCCCTCTCGGACAGAGAGAGGGTCCAGGCAGGAAAAACATCTCCTAGAAACATACCTGAAATGAGCATCTAAAATTACAAAAATTGTAAGTAAGGCAAGGAAATGTGTTAGATTATCTTTTGTTTTAGCTTGTGAATTTTCCCTATGCTAAGAGGTCATTTCATTCCTGTTTTGTAACTTGGAAGCAGAGTCAGAGGGGAATCCTCTGTGTTTTAAATCTTTTTATCTACCCCGTAAAGTTACCTTCCATCCTGATTTTGCAGGTGTGATTCTTTTACTTTTTTTTTTTAAATAAAATTCTTCTTTTAAAAACCTGATTGATTTTCAGTGTCCTAAAAACTAGGGGTTTGGTCTGTGCTCACATTGTAACCAATTGGTTAGTATATTATTCTCAAGCCTCCCAAGGAAAGGGGGTGAAGGGGCTTGGGGGGATATTTTGGGGGGATAGGGCTCCAAGTGGCCCCTCCCTGAATGTTTGTTTAAATCACTTTGGTGGTGGCAGTGATACCGTCCAAGGACAAGGAAAGGAATTTGCACCTTGGGGAATATTTTAATTTAAACTGGTGGAATATAAAATGAGGCAGTCTTTCATGCGGGTCCCCATATCTGTACCCCAGAGTTCAGATTGGGGAGGGAACCCTGACACCACTCCTGCTTTGTAAATATCCTCTTGGCTACTAAAAGCTGTTTTGTGGGCTCATGTTGGGCATTGTCTCTGAGATGGCTGGAGATTTGGGGAAATGGTCTCCAACCCCACAAGGAGCACAGGGTGGAGACTGACCATCATTTCACCCCTGGAAGTCGCCTCCACCCCTATTTGTGCAGAGTCCCTCCCTAGTGACTCTTGTGACAGACACCGAAGGCCACATCTCTCCACAATCCTTTCCAGCCTCTCTTCCCTTAGGGCCTGATCCAAAGCCCATAGAAATCAGCGTGACTCTTTCAATTGACTGTAACAGAAGTTAGATCCGGTCCTTAGCAGGCATCTGGAAGGAGAAACTGCAGGGTGAGAGAACCAGACTGACAGACACACAGGAGCTGAGAGCACCCTGTCACTCCATGAGCTCCCTTTGGTCTGGAGTATCTTTCCTGTCCACCCACCACACCCATCCCCTGCTAAGGGTCCATTTAACACTTGCCTGAAAGTTCAACAAAGTGGAAAATGAAAGGAAGGAAAAAACAGTGTCTGGGCAGTAAAAGATATACCTGACATGTTGTTACTGATCACTCGTTTCTGTTCGGAGTCACGGTGTGTATTGGTACAACCGTAGTGCCCAAAGTCCCCAGCCAGGACTGGGGCTCCTTTTGCTGGGCACTGTACAAACACAGGAAGAGATGATCCCTACCCCACACGCTCTCCCAAGGTCTATGTGGGGGATGTGGTCGTCCAAGGCTGCCGTGCTTGGAGGAGCAAAGCCAGGGGTCAGTGTTATGACAGTGTGATAGTGCAGAAGGGGGTGGGGGGGTGCTGTATCCTGGAGGGCTTTGGGGGTTAGGATAAGAGGCTTGTGTCTGGGGTGGTGGTGGAAGAGGGGCAGGCAATGGAGCAGCTTGCAGAGGAGGGCAGGGTGAGACAGGCGAGCAAGGAAGCCGATCGTAGCCGCATAGGGTTGCCAACTGTCTCATCGCACAAACCCAAACACCCTTGCCCCCCCCCCACCTTTCTCCAAGGCCATGCCCCCACTCACTCCATCCCCCCTCCCTCTGTCACTTGCTCTCCATCACCCTCACTCACTTTCACCAGGCTGGGGTTTGGATGCAGGAGGGGAGTGCGGGCTCTGGGCTGGGGGGAGGGACCAAGGGGTTCAGAGTGTGGGAGGGGGCTCAGGGCTGGGGCAGGGGGTTGGGATGTAGGAGGGGGTGTGAGCTCTGGGCTGGGGGGTGGGAACAAGGGGTTCAGAGTGTGGGAGGGGGCTCAGGGCTGGGGCAGGGGGTTGGGATGCAGGAGCGGGTGTGAGCTCTGGGCTGGGGGGTGGGACCAAGGGGTTCGGAGTGTGGGAGAAGGCTCAGGGCTGGGGCAGGGGGTTCGGTTGGGGGGTGGGGCCGGGGTTGGGGTGCAGGAGAGGGTTCAGGATGCAGGCTTTGGCCAGGCGGCGCTGATCTTGGTTGGCTCCTGGAAGCGATCGGCATGTCCGGCTCCTAGGTCCAGGGGGGACTAGGGGCTCTCCGCGCACTGCCCCTGCCTGCAGGCACCACCCCTGCAGCTCCCATTGGCTGTGGTTTACAGCCAATGGGAGCTGTGGAGTCGGTGCTCGGGGTGGGGGAAGCACGCAGAGAGCCCTGGGCCTAGGAGCCGGACATGCCGATCGCTTCCGGGAGCTGCGCAGAGCCAGTGCAGGCAGGGAGCCTGCCTTAGCCCCGCTAAGCCACCAACCCGACTTTTGGCCTTTTAAAATCTCCCAGATTGCTTTTAATAGTCACCAGGAGATCGAGGCCATCTCCGGGAGACCGCCAGCCAGTCTGGGAGAGTTGGCAACCCGACTGAAGCCTCAGCGTTTTGCATGGCCTGGCGGGCAGGGAGGCTGCAGCTGCGGGGGCCGGGGAGCAGGATGCTGCAGTGGGGAAGAGGCAGCGACAGAGCTGAAGGACTCATTCACTCTCCTCCACAGGTGCTGGGCCGTGTGTGGAGGTGACGGTGCCACAGGACCCTGTGATGCAGGAACGCGGCGCCAGCGTGGAACTTCCCTGCCACTATAAAACCTCGGTTAACAAAAACTTCATTCTGGAGTGGAGGTTTGCGCCAGGCTCTGCAGCGCCCGGGCAAGGCGAGCCGGTGAGGGGGGGACCAGGGTCCCAAGGGGAGGAGCTTGGGGGGGGGGGGGGGGCTTTCTTCAAAATGTGGCTGCTTCCGGCCCAGGGAAAGCCTCGGGGGGGGGGGGGGGGTCGTTCAAGCCTCTTGAGGACTGGATGAGGAGCTGATGCAGAAAGCGGGGGTGCAAGTTGTCAGCGCAGGCTGAGGGGCAAATCACCACCAGGGAACAAGAGTGAGGCCAAGGGAAAGCCCCTAAAGGCTGATGGGCTCGTCGTTAGAGCAGGGGGCCCGGTGCAGGGGTGGCCAACCTGAGCCGGCGAAGGAGCCACAGTTTACCAATGTGTGTTGCCAAAAAGCCACAGTAACACGTCAGCAGCTCCCCCACCCCGCTCCCGGCGTCTCTTGCCCACAGGCAGCCCCCTCCCTCCCCACACCTCCCGATCAGCTGTTTTGTGGCGTGCAGGAGGCTCCGGGCGGGAGGGGGAGGAGCGAGGGCATGGCAGGCTCAGGGGAGGGGGCAGGAAGGGGTGGAATGGGGGCCGGGCCTGTGGCAGAGCCAGGGCTTGAGCAGTGAGCGCCCCCCGGCACATTGGAAAGTTGGCACCTGTAGCTCCAGCCCCGGAGTCGGTGCCTAGACAAAGAGCCCCACATTAACTTCTGAAGAGCCGTATGTGGCTCCGGAGCCCCAGGTTGGCCACCCCTGGCCTAGGGGACAGGTCACTGGAGTGGGACTCGGGAGACCTGGACTCAACTCTCAGCTTTGCCATTAGTACCCTGGGTGCCTTGGGCAAGTCACTGCCCTCCCTGTGCCTCAGTTTCCCCATTTGTAAAATGGGGCTAATACTGCTGCCTTCCTTTGTCCAGCACTTTGAGATCTGTGAAGGACACACTCTACATAAGCGCTGGCTGTTGCTTTTTTCCCAACCAAGTTTTGTCTAAATGCTTCCTGAAAGCAGCTCAGGCTGGTCCAAATTTTTGATGGTTCCAGCAGCAACAAAAAGAATTTGAACCAACGCAAGGGGCGCTCGCTCCCACTTCCGAAGCAATGCCAGCTGAATCCATTTCATTCCCAACTTTTGGTAGAAATTAAATTGGAGGTTTTTGAGTGGCTCTAACGTTACTGCAGAATGTGGGGGGAGTAGCCAGCCCAGAGGGGCCCTCAGATCCAAGTGATGTATGTCTGCTAGGGCTATTAGAAACACCAGTGAGGCTACGTATCCAAGAGCAGGGATGGGACCAGGGTCAACTGGGAGGCTGGGGAAGGACCCGTGGAGGCAATTGAATGAGAAGCTCAGAGGCATGTACAATCATGAGAGTCACTGCAGATGCAACTGTTGTTTCCGACACCCAGTGGGAACAGCCAATGGGATGTTGTCATCCATCGAGGGGGAAGGATGGGCTTGTGGTTAAAGCCCTGGGCTGGGTGCAAGAGATCTGGGCTCTATTGCTAGCCCTGCCGCAGGCTTTCCGGCTGGGCCTGTGCGTTCCCCTGGGATACGCCGTGTATGGCCGGGTGGGGCTGTGTTTTGTATCATAGAATCATAGACTATCACGCTTGGAAGGGACCTCAGGAGGTCATCTAGTCCAACCCCCTGCTCAAAGCAGGACCAATCCGCAACTAAATCATCCCAGCCAGGGCTTTGTCAAGCCTGACCTTAAAAACCTCTAAGGAAGGAGATTCCACCACCTCCCTAGGTAACCCATTCCAGTGTTTCACCACCCTCCTAGTGAAAAAGTTTTTCCTAATATCCAACCTAAACCTCCCCCACTGCAACTTGAGACCATTACTCTTTGTTCTGTCATCTGCTACCACTGAGAACAGTCTAGATCCATCCTCTTTGGAACCCCCTTTCAGGTAGTTGAAAGCAGCTATCAAATCCCCCCTCATTCTTCTCTTCCGCAGACTAAACAATCCCAGTTCCCTCAGCCTCTCCTCATAAGTCATGTGTTCCAGTCCCCTAATCATTTTTGTTGCCCTCCGCTGGATGTTTTCCAATTTTTCCACATCCTTCTTGTAGTGTGGGGCCCAAAACTGGACACAGTACTCCAGATGAGGCCTCATCAGTGTCGAATAGAGGGGAACGATCACAGCCCTCCATCTGCTGGCAATGCCCCTACTTATACAGCTCAAAATGCCACTGGCCTTCTTGGCAACAAGGCCACACTGTTGACTCATATCCAGCTTCTCGTCCACTGTAACCCCTAGGTCCTTTTCTGCAGAACTGCTGCCGAGCCAGTCGGTCCCTAGTGTGTAGCGGTGCATGGGATTCTTCTGTTCTAAGTGCAGGACTCTGCACTTGTCCTTGTTGAACCTCATCAGATTTCTTTTGGCCCAATCCTCTAATTTGTCTAGGTCCCTCTGTATCCTATCCCTACCCTCCAGCGTATCTACCTCTCCTCCCAGTTTAGTGTCAGACTGTACATTCTGGGTAAGTCCTCAGGCCATTTCGCAGCCTTTCTGTGTGCATGCGGTGTTTGCTCTGTCGCTCTTTTTGTGTTAAATTCTATCAGGGCTTTGGAAAGAGCTGAGACGGCTGCTCTGTCAGGGTACCTGCCTGGCCCCTCACTGCCGGGGCTTGAGTGCCTGGGACAAGCTGGTCTGTATCTCTGCTGGCTCAGTATCCTCTTTGACTTCATGTCCCACGTTGTGTACTATCAGCCCCTCCCTCTTTTGTGTTTCTGTCTTCTGGTGAATCTGTCAAACCCCTCCTCTCCCCCTTGCACGAGCCCTGAGCCCCGACCCGCGGCTGGCTCCTGGCGTCTCTGAAGTTTTTGCCGTAACCTACTCTCCCAAGCCACATGCTTTGCAATGACAATGCAGAGCCAGCCGGAGGGCAGGTTTGCTCTTGGCGCTGCGTGACACTCCGGTCCCCTCGTCCGACCCGCCTTCATTCACCGTGTCGGTATTGGACAAACCCCTGTCTGTGAGGGGACCCCAGCAAACGTTCTCCTCTCCCTGCAGATCCTCTACTTCACTAATGACAAGCTGTACAAGCCCGGCTCTCAGGCCAAACGGCTCAGCTTCCTGCACAACCCTCCCACCATGGGGGATGCGACCCTTCAGCTAGCTAACGTCCGCCCCTCGGACAACGGCACATACATCTGCGAGGTGAACAACCCTCCGGACTTCTACGGCAGTGGCTCGGGGCTCATCCACTTCACCGTGCTGAGTGAGTCTGGGTACTGCGATTCCATGGCCCGCCACGGAAGGGGGATCCCTGCTCTGAGCAGGGCCGGGCCCGAGAGCAGCTGGGATCCTGTCCGTGTGGCCTTGGAGCTGGGGCTGGGATATTGCGGGTCCCTTTGTATCACATGTGTCAGTGTTCCCGTCTGTACAAAGGGGTAATGACCGGGACCTTCTTGGAAAGTGCTTTGGGATCTCTGGGTGGGAAGTGGCAGAGAAGAGCAATTATTACAATAGCTTCCCATTCACTGGCCTTTGCGTGGCGCTCTGGTACCACAGCGAAGAGGCCCTGCAGAGAGCTAGACGGACGGCAGGGAGACGAGTGGGTGGAAGGAGAAGAAGAGGGGAGGGGCCAGTGGACGTGGGGAGCAGGAGAACAAACAGATGAGACTCAGTTAAACAAGGTAGTGACACAGGAATGTCAGCAGTGAGCGGGTGCCGGCTGACAGCAGTGGCAGGGGAGACAGTCAGGTGCCGTGCTACACAATGATAGTGCATGCTCCTAGTACAGAAATCCATTGTTTTCTCTTCTCGTTTCCCATTCAGTGCCTCCATCTACCCCTGTTTGTAAAGGGACAGAATATACCCAGATTGGGGGTGATGCCACGCTGACCTGCAGCTCCGTAGAGGGGGTGCCTGCCCCAATTTACACCTGGTCACGGGTGGACTCCAAGACCTCATTGCCATTGGCCAATATGGTGCAAAGTAGGTGGAGATTGTCATCCCTTATAGACCTTCCTGTGTAGAGATGTGTAAAGCCGCCATTGACGGATTCTGAGTGATCTGACAGAAACAGAATTGAAGGAATCCAGACACCAACATATGGTCCATCCCATCCAGTATCCCAGCTCTAGCAGTGACCTAGACCTGATGCTTTGGAGGAAGGTGAAAAAAGGATCTGACCCATTGTACAAAGCTATCCAGGGTTGGGGAAGAGTCTTTCCTCCCCTGTCAGATAAGTTTATATCTGAAGCATGGAGGTACACCCTGTTGTGATTTGGGGAATAACCAGTCCCTCTTAAAATCCAGGTATCAGATTTAATGTTGACCTCCTGTGATTGTATGAATTCCAGAGGCTCTTGTGGCCAGATGCTGTCTGGAGTAACCAGCTGTGAGTCTCAAGTAATTCTCTGGCTCAAAAGGGAATATTTTAGAAATTAGGAAAAAAGGTCAGGGCCCAGTCCCACAAACTCTCTCTCACATGCATCCTGACATATGGAGTCACAGACCCTATTCATCAGAAGGTACTCCATTTATTAAAGAAAACAGCTGTAAACTACAGACCCAATCAGAGAGTCACACAGCTCAAGGTCCAGCTTTGTCTGCCTTGTTCACCAAGAACCGCACACTCTGGAACTCTGTACCCCACACAGAGACAGCTGGTGGCTGAATAATATACTGCAAGTAAATACATTGCAACTGGCACAGTCCTGACACACAGGAGCAGTCTCATTGATTTAAATGAAAGCACTGACCGGAGTAGAGACTACTTATTTGAGTCTGAGTTTGCAGGATCAGACCCTTAATCTTGGCTGTATAAACTCATTTTTCAGTGCCATTTGGAGTTTCCTTTGCTACCAGTAGGTTGCACCTGTGGATCAGTTTCAGAGGCAAATACCATGTCCTTGTTTATTTGAATATATTTTAATGTCCCAGATAGAAGCTGGAGAGGAGTTGCTCCTCAGTTTCAGAGCAGTGGTTTTGCTCTTCACCAGGATTTCTTCCAGCGAGTTTGAACCAGACTAGATCTTTAAAATAGATCTTAAAGAAAAATCCCAAAGAACACAAAGCAAAACCTCCTCTTCAAAGGCCCCTTTGAGTCCTTTTCAACAGAGTCTGATCAGAGGCCTGAATCCTCCATCAGATGCTGGGACAGCAGCTGGGTGAGAGTTGCTGGTGAAGCTCTCAGTGGAAGTGGAGCCGACTGTTCCCTTTCCGGGGTTAAGGAGTCTCACCTTCCCGTATCTCTCCCCTTGATGTCTTGCAGTCTCCGCTCTGGGGCTGTCTCTCCTCTGGACTCAGGGCAGGAAACCAGCATCTTGCCCGTTAATGCACTTAGTGACTGAAATGACAATGATTATTTCAAGGGCCAGTCTCTTTGCAGACTCACTCTAAGGCAGTTAAGCCCTGGGGCATAGAAGGCCTGTTGAAGACAGCCTCCGGCTATCTGTCTTGATCTATGAGCATGAGCTTGATGAGATACGGGGAGGGGCAAATCCAGGGACAGTTCCACAACCACGGACGAGCACTGGGTGGAGCTATTCACATTGGCTGTGTCTAGAGTGACTCACAACCATGTGTGCCAGCCTCAGGGCAGACTGTTAAGAAGCAGGGTCTTCTACACTTAGACTTCACCAACCACGTATCAAGTGTGAACTCCTCAAGCTCTAAAACAGCCTTAGTGTAGAGCAGGGGTGGCCAAACTTACTGGCCCTCTAAGCCACGTATGAGAGTTCGGCAGTTTCTCGTTGGAGTCGGACATCAAGAATTATAACATTCAAAAACCAGTAGAAGAACACTTCCATCTCCCTGGACACTCAATAACACTGGCAATTAAAAGTGGCCATTCTTCAACAAAAAAACTTCAAAAAACCGACTCCAATGAGAAACTGCAGAACTGGAATTAATTTGCAAACTGGACACCATCGAATTAGGCCTGAATAGAGACTGGGAGTGGATGGGTCACTAAAAAAACCAATTTCCCTCTGCTGATACTCACACCTTCTTGTCAACTGTTTGAAATGGGCCACCTTGATTACATTGGCCTCATTAGCACTACAAAAGTGATTTTTTTCCCTCCCTTGGTATTCACCCCTTCTTGTCGACTGTTGAGAATAGCCCACTTCCACTTTAATTGAATTGGCTCATTAGCACTGACCCCTCCACTTGGTAAGGCAACTCCCATCTTTTCATATGCTGTGTATTTATACCTGCCTCTGTATTTTCCACTCCATGCATCTGATGAAGTGGGTTTTAGCCCACGAAAGCTTATGCCCAAATAAATGTTAGTCTAAGGTGCCACAAGGACTCCTTATTGTTTTTGCTGATATAGGCTAACACAGCTATCACTCTGAAACAAAGTCTTTGTTCTTCAGTGTTTCACAATGGCTCATCTGGTTTCAGTGGGCCTTCTTGGTGCAGGACCATTAATTTTTCATTAATTAATGCTTCTTTCCTGGTTGGTGAGGTACACAGGTTAACTATGCAAACACTCAATATAAGTTTACCCTCTGGGATACAGATGTTATAAGGTGATCAATGCATGCAGCAACTCACAAGCATGTCATAAAGTCCCAACACTGAACACATTATAACTCTAACATCTGCTGTAACAATGCTAACTCACAAGTGAGCCAGGCTGGTTTCCAGCTGTGCATTTGTCAGTGTTCAGTGAGCCTTGGCATGAGCTGGCACCTGGTCTGCAAGCATCACAGGCTGCTTCTGCCAAGTCATCTACAGAGCTTGAGCACCGAACCTTCCCCGACCCCCACACAGAGAAGGGCTGACTGCAAACTCTGGCCTTTCAGAAGCCCTTCCCAATCACTCACTCAGAGGGTCCCAGTGGCCAATATGGACTATTTATGACATGGTAGGGAATCGGGTTGCAAAGCTGCCTTGCTGGACAGGGTGCTAGGCACACATGCAATTGTGTGAACTACGCTGGCCTAGCACGTGCCCGTGTCTCCCTCTAGTGGCTGACTCTAGAGAGGAGAACGGCCTGCTACTTGCTCACAGCTAGTGGAGTTCTCCTCTAGCTCACCTGGCAGTGGCCTTGGGAGCTGAAAGTCCCAGCGTCAGTCCCTGCTGCTGACCACAGTCATATCCATGCGCTCACGGTCAGCTACTCCCTGTCTCTCCTTGTGTGGGGTAGAGCTCGTCTCACAATCCAGGGCATCCGCACCCTTCACCCTTTGGAAAGGCTGCCACAGCCCAGTGCTGAGTTGGGGGCTGCTATGCTCTCTCTACCCCACGCCCGCTCCCTCTGCTAGCACAGGGGGGTTCCTCCAGGTGCCTCTGGCATTAATGATTGTCCTGCTGCTTTTCTCCTTACAGATGACCAAACAGGGAAGCTGCAGCTGACGAACCTCTCGCTGGCATTCTCAGGGACCTACCAGTGCGTGGCCTCCAACCAGTTCGGCCACGTCAGCTGCCAAGTGACAGTCAATGTGGCAGGTGAGATGTCCACCCTCGTTGTGTCTGTGCGCCCTATTCTGCCCACAGGGAGTGCTGCCTTCTGCCCACATGGCCCAACCCCTCCTCTGAAATATGCCTGCTGGTGCCTCCCTGCTCTGCCAGGAGACTGGCGCGCTGACAGACAGCAGTGATTGCAAGGGCAGAGGTCACATGGGACCAGCACAATCTTTACAGTCCTGCAAGGAGCCAGTGAGAAAACGGAGCAGCTTGGATATGCAGGGAAGTAGCCGAAAGCCTGCAGTCCCCCCCGCAGGGAGAGAGCACGGTCCCCGCCAAAGCCATGCTGCTGTGGTGGCAAGGGTGCACTTGGAAGCAGGGAAGAGGCCACTGATTTCCATGCATGTTCTGAAATCTGTGTAGTCCTCAGGGTGGCAGTGGGCTTTGGGGGCTGGGCTCCACCCACCAACAATTCCACGCGGAGACAAACCCCACGCCCCGATGGAAAGACAGGGGCAAACTTCCGAGGCTGGACTCCGTTTCTAAGTTTCTCTTTGTTGCTACGGGCAAGGTTTTTTTTTTTTCAAGCTGTTAGATTTCCGAGACAGCTTTTCACCATGGCAACCTATTAATATCACATAGTGTTGGTTGATTCAATTAAGGTAAACGATCCAATCTGCTCCTGGGGTGTCCCTATTTCTGAGCCCAGATCTCAGAGCGCAGCCACAAATGAGCCATCCCCCGCTAACGAGGGCTGGGTTCCATGCGTTGGCTTCTCCTACAAGACCCTCCAGTGGGCTATTTACAACTCTGCCTTGTCCTCCTCTCCTTCTGCCCTCTTCTCTCCACTGAAACTTACTGTCCTCAAGGTCCCCTGCAAGTGCCACCTCTCCCTGGCCATGTCTCCCTCCCCTTGGCTTTTATGCCACTGTCCTGACACCTCCCCAGCCACCCTTCTCTACTGCGTGCTATCTAGCCGGCACTTTTGAGGGCTCTAGCTGCAACACTGGAGAATCGGCAGAAATTGCCACGGTTATTCCTAGCACTTGTGCTGCCCACAGCCACGGTAAGGTGGGGCTTGTCCTCGCCTGTCACTGTTTTCTCTGTGGATCCGATGAAGGCATGAATAGCTGTTCTGTGCCCCTCCCCAGGAGAGAGACAGGCCAGCTCCATCCCAGGTGCAGCCCAGAAACTGGATTGATGGGCAGGTGGGGCGGGGATTGGAGGACTTCCCAGCTGCAGTGCCCCCAAAGGGAACATCTGGGATACGCAGTAACTGTTGGGACCGTCAGCATCGAGTTGGTTTCTTGCTGATGGTTCAGTGTTGGGGTGTGGGGCTGCTCGCATTGTCCCATTCCCTCCTGGAGGTGGCGCAGGAGGTTGGGGAATCGGGGGCGGTGGGGGTTGCATTTATTGCTCCCTCTTCCCAGAGGGGCGGGACCTGTGTGCCCTGTCAATTGCTACGCCCTGGGTCCTGACACAAGGCTCGGGGAATGGGAGCTGGTTCTTCTCGCTCAGCCCCTCACCATGGGGCTTTGCTACCATCTAGTGGCCGACGTGCCGGCTGGTCTCTGAATTCCTAGAGCTGAGGCTTTTTTGTCGCTCTGGCTGAGAGTTCGCTCCTACCCACCCTGGGGGAAGCTGCAGCTGCTTTATGCTGAGGCCTAGAGTCTGTCCACAGCCTGGGGCCACCACGCTCACCCATCTTCAGTCAGTAGGATTCACAGTGAAGGGTTTTTGGTGCATCTCTTGTCTCCTTCAGCCCTTCTCTTGAGGGCTCCTTTGCATTTCCTCTTCTTCCTCTTTCCTGTTGCAGGGAGCCCTGAGCTGAGGTTTTCAAGCAGTCTAGTGGGAGGCTAGACCCAGATTTCAATCCACTGGCCAGGAAAGTGACTGACACCAGCTGAGGATCTGGGCGTAGATCTTTAGAGATTCATCCAGGGCCCGGTCAGGAATGCTTGAGGGCTGGTCAGGAAACTCGAATGCCGCTTTGTGAAAAACGTGGAGGTTCCAACAGTCGCTTTCATTCCAGAACACACCTGAGTGTGCAACATGCTTGTGAAACAGAGAAAGCCCTGCCTTCCTAAATAGCCAACAGCACGGTGTTTGGGGCCTTTGCCTGCTATGTAGGAGACCCAAGTTCAAATCCCTGCTGTGCCTGGTTTAGAGCTCTCTTGGGAGTCGAGTTTTGACCTATCCATTGTCATGAGAAGTTTTGGTTTCAACAAACCTGCCTTTTGCAATGACAAACCATGTTTGATGACAAATTCCCAAGCAGATCTCATATTCAGGCTCTGGAGTTAGTGTTCAAGGAAATCTTCTCCCTTGGTGATTGCTAGGGCCTTGGCCCCCGCCGGGCTAAGAATCCCCCCCACCCCACCCCCCGGTGAACCTGCTCACTGCTAAGGACTGTATCCCAGGTGTTGCTTTTAACGCCGGCCTCCACTAGTCAAGTCCCATTTGGCACATGGATCCTGCTCAGGTCTGGCTCCCTGTGTTAATTAGTGCTTGCATCTGTGACAGCTCCCCTCTTAGCTGGCTTCACAGCCTGACTGAGCGAGGCCTAAAGGGACAGGTTGAGAGCCATCTGCATGTGGGAAGGGTGTAAATGCCTCGGCTGGAGATGAATTATGGTGCGCCAGGAGGGAGGGAGGAAATGAAGGAAAGACGATTTCAGCAAGGCAGTCCCCTGAGCGAAAGAGAGCAGTGTGTGACTGGGGAAGTCTCTCCCATAGGAGGGGTGGGAGTGCCTTCATGGGGACCTTTAAAAGGGCAGAGCCTTAGAAAATGCTCCAACAGGGAATGCTCCTAGCCCAGCCTGAAGTGACCTGAAAGGGTTTCTCTGTGTCCAATTTCTGAGACTATCTTTCATCAAAACAAATCTGCTCTACTGGAACGCAGAGAGCTCTCCCAGGGAGACCCCAGGCCTGGCTCATCTTCTAGAAATGTCTGGTGATAAAGGGCCGGAGGGATAATGCAGAGCTGGGAGGCCTCAAGTTCTAATCCTGACTCTGATTCACTCTGTGACCTCAGGCAAGTCACTGCCTCAGTTTCCCTCTCTGTAACCTGTGGATAGAAGAATGTGGCTGGAACTGACTCATGGGCTTACTGATCCAGGGGAGAGCAGTTGGTGCTGGTCCTTCTACTGATTAAGGGTGTGAAGGTTCCTGCACCGCCCTCTTTAAAAAGTGGTGTGCTGGGATAGGTGTGAACAGGCCTGGCTGAGAGGAGACCGAACAAACTCCAGAGCATCACAGAGAGTCGATTTAATTGTGTTATGACCAAGCAAAGGAGCCTGCAGCCTTTGCACCCATGACAGATCTCTGTTGGTTAGGACTGTTTGACTGCTCTAGTTTCATCTCCTGGCCGTCCTTTCCCTGTTCTTACTCGGTCACTCTGTTTTCCTTTGTCTCTTCCCAGTGCTTTTCTCTAGCTTTCCTTTCCGGGCTCTTCCTTCGGGCTCTTGCACACCACAGTTGTTTCAAAGTCACTAAGGGCCAAATTTGGGGCTCATTACTGGCTGCCAATCACAAAAATCTAGCCAGAGGGGGTGGAAAGCCCAGAGTTACCTGCTAAGCCAACCTCCACCTCTTGGGTTTGTGTTCCCCATAGGCACTGGGGAAGCTGGAGTGATCGCGGGAGCTGTGATAGGAGTGTTGCTGGTGCTCTTACTACTCGGGGCAGCTGCGATCTATCTGTTCTGGTACAGAAAGGAGGAGTCCCAGTCCACAGTCACTGGGAACGATATAAGGTTAGAACCTGTAACCGGGCGCAGACTCACCGGCGGCGCCTCCTGCTGGTGGTCTCAGGGAATTAGCGTTCCAGCCTCCAGAGCGCCCTCTTCAGGGCGGTGTCTGGCCTTGCTGCTAGCTCCCATGTCCCTCCCAGGACCCCAGTACCCCTTTCACTGGGTGCTGCCCCCTGGCAGTACCCCACAGTTCTGGGTCTCCCCCTCCCAGGGGAACCCCCCACCCACTATCCCTACCTCCCCTCAGTCGTAGGCTCCTGCCAGTCCCCAGCTAGCCCCAATGCCCTGGGGCAGACTGCAGTGTGAGCCACTCATCACCGGCAAGGCTGGGTTTGGACCTGCTGCCTCTCCCTAACCTCGGGCTGCAACCCCAGTACCTGTTGGGCCTAATGCTCGGCCACAGCTGGGGCTTTCCTGGCTGGAGCTCCCCGGGCCCTTCCCCAGCCCTGCTCTAATTTAGGTACTCTGCTTGGGTCCCTGCAGCCAGGTCCCTCCCCCTCAGGAGAGAGAGAAAGTCTCTCTTCTGCTCCTGGCTTCCCTGGCTTTTATGAGGCCCACTGGGTCTGTTTGGGGCGTGGCCCCCAGCTGCGGCTCCTCTGCCAATCCGCCCAGCTCTTCCCCTGCCCCAGCCCTCTCCCAGGGCTGCCTTAAACCCCTCTGGGCCCGAGCGGGTGTCCACCCCGCTACAGAACCCCTGAGCAAAGGCAGGCCCGCCCCAGGCAGCATCAGTGCAAACTTCCCCGTCCCCCACCCGCACGCTTCCTCCCTGACCTAGGGCGCAGAGGGGAGTTCAGTCTGTGCTTAGCTTCTCTGCCAAGGCTGCGGATGGAAGCTAGTCTCTGTTGTGGGGATGTGGACACCAGTGACCCACCAGCTCATTTCACACAGGCCGCTGAGCAGCCGCCAGTGGGGACGGCTGTAGCTCACTGCTGGTCCGGGGCAGATTTAACCCAGTGAGCAAAGTTGAAAGGCTCTTGCTGACAACCCCCACCATTTCCATCCTGCTCCCCGGGGCTTGTCGTCTTTGGGCAAGAGACACAGCCGCTGAAGCACGGACCCTCTACTTGATGCTAGACCGGAGAGCATGCTGCTCTGTGGGGCTGGCAGGAAGGATGGGGCAGGCGATGGAGTCATAGGTTTTCTCTGTCTCTAACTGATCTGATGGAGTGATTGTGGCTTCCCCTAGGGAGGCTGGCAAGCCCCTCGGTACACAGGTGTCACTCTGCACCAGTGTGCGGAGAGAGCTTTGTTAAAGGGACGGAGGGCCACATCCTTCGGTGGGGTCAGTCGTGTTCACGGATGCTGATGTAGCTCAGCCAGAGGGTGCCAGGTCTAGCTGATTCGTTTCCTGTTTGTTTACAGGGAGGATGCCACTGCCCCGGGGATCTCAGACGCCTCCTTGCAGAGACACGGCAGCGACCCCGGGAGCCACTTCCTGAAGCAGCCGGTGTCGAGGCCAGAGTCTGCCAGCACCACCAAGTCCAGACTCAACATGGTTGTGTGAGCGGGGGGCGGCGCTAGCTCCAGTTCCACTCAGAAACCTCCGCTGGATTTTGATACGTGACCCTTTTTAAAAAAAATAATCAAGGCTTTTACTGTCTCCCATTTACTGCATGGGGGGACCATGCAGGGACCCCTGTCGAACAGCCTGGTAAACACTTCCCCTGGGTTGGGACGCATCGATCAGTGTGTCTACATAACCACTGAGTATGCAAATCCATATACCTTTGCACTTCCATTGCCTCCTCTGTGCAGCTGGGGCAGAGAGAGGCCAGCGGGACCGGAGTGGGGGGAAGATCGCAGTCAGCCGAGCTGCAGGGGGAGAGCAGCGAGGGACTTGGCTTCATTCCTCCCCTTGCGGCAGCTCGTCGGAGCTCTTACCCCCAGGCACTGCCCTGCACCCGGCCCATGGCTGTCTGCCCCATGGCGGGCCATCACCCCAGAGAGGCCCTGCAGCTCTTCCCCCCGGGGAATGGCTGGGGGCTGTGGTGCTGTAGGGAGGGTGATGTGCATGCTACACCCCACACAGCAACCCCTCGCTGACACCCAGAGGGCTCCACTGGGCCGGGCAATGTGCGGGAGGCCCCTCGAGGCACGGGGCTCTGGGGGACCGAACTGAGCTTTGTGTGTGCTGGTAGAGCCCGGCCCAGCCCAGCTTTGGCTCACAATGGAATTGGGGGTGCTGCCTATGGCAGCTGGTCCAGGGCCCCTGCTTTGCTGAGCCGTAGGGGAGAGGGGCAACGATCAGACAGGCGGGGGCGGGAGGTGGGGAGCGAGGACCAAGAGTCATTAACTCTTTAAACACTCCCACTCCAGCTGTGTCATGGAGCCCCCTCCGTTTGTCCTGCTCCTTCTTTCATCCCCATGTGCCAAGTAAACGAGCCGTTCTGGTGCAGCGAGGACGACCCGGCGGGGCCTCCTGCCAGTCGCTCGCAGGCCTGCCCCAGGCCTGCTGTCCTTAGCCCCACAAGGGCACTGCTTGTCCCTGAAACTCCCCCGAGTTGCTCCCAATAACGGGCCTAGAACCACAGGGAAAGCCCGAGTCGCAGCAGGGAGTCTGACCGCGGCCGCGATTTACCCTGAGTGAGCTCAGGTCAGCCGCCCCCACCCCCTGTGCCCTGAGCTGTAAAATGCTTTGAGAGCCTTGGAGCAAAGGCCCCCGGTAGCGGTGCCCAGCGCCCCCGGGCTGTGTCTGGAGGGGAGACGGACCATCCTCTCTTCGCAGTACTGTGGTCAGTACCCACAGCGTACTGCCTCTCAACAGCAGGAGCCCGGCCCCTTTCCAGGGGACAGACTGCCCGGCAGTGCCCCGCCAAGGGGAGGGTGTGCTGTAAGCCCCAGGAGCATCTGCTCAGGCTGCGCCCTGACTCCCCTGGCCAGGCCACAGCAGCTCGATGAAGGGTGCCCTATGGGCACTGGGGGTGTTCTCTCTGCAGAGGGAGTGAGAACGAGCCAGCTACAGGTAGGGGCTATGGGATGAGGGGTCCTTGCTTGCAGGCGGGGGGAGAGAAGATTCAGCAATGAAACTGGGCTCTCCAGAGTGGGGTGTGGGTGCAGAGATGCTTTAGCTCCCTGAGAATGGAAACACCATCCGGGCAAAGGACGACTCTGCACTCAGGCTTCATAGCAACATTCCTTTATTGACATTCCAACTTTGCTGGAGAAATCACATGCAAAACCGAAAAGAACTATAGAAAAACCACTGGGCGTCGGCACTAGCTCCTTCCAGCCGTGTGGAGGCTGGTGAGGCGTGCATAGGGGGAGGGAGTGAGGCACGCGCAAGCTGGGGGGCAGGAGGGGTGCACGGCCAGAACATGGCAAACGGGCATGGAGGGCTATTTTCATATGCTGCTGCTTTGCAATCGCTCTCTTTCGTGGCCCTTCACCAGAAAGCTATTTTGTATGCAGCATGCAGTCAGGCTTCCAAGGGATTCTGTAGTAAACAAGATCAGCTTGGAGGAGCTAAGAGGGCTGATGATTGGTGTGGGGCCGGGTGGGAATAGCACGCACAGTCTGGAATATATGGGCAATAGGAATTCAAGTGAGGCCCTGGTTACTATTAAAAAGGGGGCTAAAAAACCCAAACCAAACCAAACTCTATGCTAGAAAAGCAGCTGAGACTTTTCAAAGCCAGAGTCCCAGCCCTGACTGGCGGTGGGGCGAAGAGTGGGGCTGGGTGGCTGAGGGAAATTCAGGCTCGTTACCTGGCCTAGGAAGGCGAGTGCAAAGAACGAAGTGTCATGCAGCATGCAAGGGGGCTCTGCGGATGCCAGGCTGCAGCTGACAGGCTGGGCAGTCCACCTCTGTGACCGATTGGGGCTGGCGGGAGGAGCCCACTGAGGGGAGCTGTCAGAAATACAGGCTGCCCCTAAGGCTATGTCGACAGGGCAAAGACAAACCTGGGGCAGCCGACTCGGGCTCGTGGGGCTGCAGGGCTCTTTCATTGCTGTGTAGACTTCCAGAGCACGAGCTCTGGGACCCTCCCACCCCACAGGGTCCTAGAGCCTGGGCTGCAGCCCGAGCCCGGAAGTCCACACAGCAATGAACCAGCCCCGCAGCCCGAGCCCCATGAGCCCGAGTTGGCTGCCCCAGGTTTTTCTTTGCTGTGTAGACATACCCTGAGAGAGCCTGGACTCTGCCAGAGCGGAATGGGAGTGAGGGTGGGGATGTGCACCCTCTGGGGGGTGATGGAGCTGTCGGGGAAGGAGGAGTGGGAGATGCAGGGGGGGCAGGGGTCTATACTCTGGGAGGAGGCAGGATGTCACATTGCCAGGCTAAGCAGAAGTGAAGGGGGACACTGAAATCCAAGGGGTTTCCTGGGGAGGCCGGAGAGTTGCATGTCTCCAAGCCCAGGCTCCATGGGACAATGTTTCTTCTGAATGGTGATGGGTGTCAGTCGGGGGGAATCAGGAACGGGGCTGGGCGGTGTCTTCTCTGCAAAGGGGATGCTCCATCCATCCCGTCTCAGCCACTGCAAGTAGAAACAAACCGTGAGCCCTGGGCACTGCGCTGCAGCCTCCCCCGTGGGGGAAGGAAACCCCAGCCAGCCTCCACTCCTTCTGCAGAGCCTGGCCAAGGCAGGGAGGTGGCCGCTTGCAACAAAAGGGGTTTAGGGCGAGCGTGTAGTCAGCCCAAGGAGCCATCTGTCCGTGAGGCCCAGCCAGGCTGTGCTGGAATGCCAGGGGTCAGAGGAGGGCAGAGCTGGCCTGGCATGGGGGCTGTACCCTGTCAAAGGCTGGTAGAGCTTCCACTGCAGCGGGTGCTGTCCTGGGAGTTAAATTCCCCCTAAGCTGCGTGGCCGTGCAGCAGCCTATTAAGTGCCATGCAGACGCTCAGGGCTGTGGTGGGGAGACCTGCCACAGTGAGGAGAGGGGCCTCTCCCTGCTGGCCCCAGCCCAGCCCTGGACCTGCCGCGGCCGAAGGAGAGGCGCCCCTCCCCTGGCCCCAACCCAGCCCTGGCCCCAGACCTGCCATGGCTGGGGGAGAGGAGCCCTCCCCTGGCCCAGCCCCGGCCCCAGACCTGCCACAGCCGGGGGAGAGGTGCCTATCCTGCAGCCCCAGCCCCGGAGCGTCCGCAGTGGGGACAGGCACCTCTCCCTACCAGCCCAGGTGCTGCTGCGGGGAGAGAGAGCTGGGGGGAGTCCTCCCTTCCTGCCATAGCCCTGGGGCAGCCTGCACCCTAAACCCCTCATCCCCAGCCCCACCCCAGAGCCCGCACCCCCAGCTGGAGCCCTCACACCCCCATACATCCCAACCCTCTGCGCCAGCCCTGAGCCCCTCCCGCACCCCTCATCCCCGCCCCTACCCCAGAGCCTGCACCCCCAGCCGGAGCCCTCACCCCCCCATACACCCCAACCCTCTGCCCCAGCCCTGAGCCCCCTCCCACACTCCAAACCCCCCAGCCTCACCCTCACCCCATGGATTTTATGTGCCCCAAGATGAAGGTGATGTGTCACACATAACAAAATTCATTGCACGCATGGGTGGGAAGAATTAGAGGGAACGCTGCCTGTGAGCCTCAAGGGCAAGTCTTTACCCCCCCATCAGCCTCTCGCCAGGTGGCTTCCCTGCTGCTAGCCCAGCCATGGGAGAAGCGTGGCTTCCCACGGGATTTCCAGGGCTCCACATGGGTCCGACGGCTCCCAGCACTAACGCCCCCCTGGCCTGCCGGACGAGGGGAGTGGAGGCTGTTCTAGCCCCCTTCTCGAGGACCTGTCTGTGTCGCTTCCCTTCCCCAAAGGACTCTGCGGCTTCGCCCCCTCCCCTGTTCCTTTGCTGGCCTGTCTCTCCGGCTCAGCTCTACCCTGCACTTGAGGCGACAGCTCCTCGCTGGGTTAGGAAAAGCTCGATTAGTTAGCAACAAGCGCCAGGCCCCCATCCAGCACAGTGCCAAGGTGGCTATTACAGCATAATCTGCCCAAATCCTCCATAGCCGGGGCAGCAGCAGGGCCTTACCATAGTTTACCTAATGGACCTGCGAAGTGAACTGCTCACAGCTGGAGCTAATCTCCCCTTATTAAAGACGCCATGGCCGGGGGGCGGGGATGACGACTGCATCTTGCCAGGCCAGCGTGCAGGTGACATTTGCACACTCAGGCACGCAAGCGCGCGCGCGCACACACACACACACACACACACACAGCCCCCCCCCAGCACCCCCACCCACCCAGCGGCCCCTGGAGCCGTTGCTATTGCCAATCGCTGCACGTCCAGCCTGTTTGCCGTCTCCTCACCGCCGCCAACGAAGCTGTTCTGAAATTAAAAGCCGACATTCGGCAGAGAATAATGAAGTCCCCGGGGACCCAGCAGACTAGCAACAGGTTTTGAACACGCGCTGAGGGGTGGGAGCGTTTGCCCTAGAGACTGGCTGGGCCCGGGTTTGGTTTTGCATAAAGTCACTGAGTGGGCTGGCTTCTCCTTGCGTTTCCCCCTGGTGGTGTCCCCCTCCGCCCTGCCGTTGCTTTACCCCCCTCCCGGTCCCCCACATACACACAGTTAAAATGGACAGAACCCCGAACGAAAACCCCACCAGGCTTTGGATTCCTTGCCCCTAGGAAAAGGCCTGCAATAGTGTTCCGGCAGGTGTTATACGGGTGGGGCGGCCAAGAAGCAACCATTGTAGGAATGAAGTGAGCTGGAGCTCACGAAAGCTGATGCTCTAATGCATCTCTAAGGTGCCACAAGTCCGCCTGTTCTTTTTTCATTGTAGGAATGTCACTCCAGGAAAATGCAGGACCAACGTGTGACCTGCGCCACCCAGGCAGCAAGGGACCCAGCATGAGCATAAGCCCGAGAGACAAGGGTCCTGAGTGGGGGCATATGCCAGGGCAGGCACCAGCCAGAGGGGCTGCAGTAGCAGTGGCTAGGCAGCCCGCCTCTGACCGCTTGCCAGCCAGGGACAGTGGCCAGGTACAGCCACCCAAACATGACCGGCTGTTAACGCTGGGTCTTACAAGAGGTCCCAGCCTCTTTGAGGTTCTGGGTGGAGCTACCACACCTGGTGAGCACCATCCCTGGAGAGCAGAGCCTGGAGCTGCACCAGTGCGGTGTTGGGGCCACAGGCTGAGCCCTGTGGGTTGGGGCTGAGGCTGGGGAGAGGCAGGCCTGTGTTCCTCAGCACTGGGAGGAGAGACTGGGTCGGGCTGCAAGCGCCAAGGGGCTGAGCCGGCAGAAGCAGGTGTGCTCTAGGGGCTGAGTGACGCTGTTTTTCCATCACGAGCTGGAGTCACAGGGTGGACGGGGTTTCGTTCCCGCTGAGGCTGTGTGGGCAGAGAGGGACTCTGGCTCCAGATGGCTGCTGGCAGCTGCTTGGTGGCATGGTGCTGTTTGCTTTCAGACAACCACCTGCTGGCAGTGCTGCAGGGACGGACATGGGACGCTTTCCAGGAACAGGGCCAGATCCTCAGCTGGTGTAAACCAGCTCCCTCAATGTCTGTGGAGCTGTGCTGATTTACACCAGCTGAGGTGCTGAATGAAGCACCCGCCTATGGACTCAGGCCTCTGACCTACAGTGCTCTGAAGTGGCCGGATCGCGACCCTGCATTCAGCTCCGGGCACCTCACTGCTGTGACGAGCTGGAGAAACGAGCACCAAGCTGTCAGGCACTTAGATTGGTTAGGGAGCCCAATTGCCAAAGACTTTTTGTGGGGGGGGTGGGGGGGGTTGCAAAATGCCAATTCATCAACACTAAACCTTCCCAGAAACATAGCGGTTTTGCAGGGCTGGCTCCAGCGTTTTTGCCGCCCCAAGCGGCAAAAAAAAACAACCCAAAACTTGCCGCCGAACGGGGAGGCAGAATCCTGCCCGCCGAACACGGAGGCGGAGTGATGGTGCAGCCACCGAATTGCTGCTGGCGACTGACGAAGAGTCGCGCCCCTGCCTCCGCCGAGGGCGGATTGCCACCCCAGAGTCCAACAACCTGCCGCCCTTTTACATTTGCTGCCCCGGACACCTGCTTGGTTCGCTGGTGCCTGGAGCCGGCCCTGCGGTTTTGACAAAACTTTCCCTGGGGAGGATGCTCAAGCCAAGGATGGAATTTCTGGCCAAGATGAGAGTGGCCCACCCCAGAATAGCTAAGAGCCGGTGATGCATAGGCAGTGCAAGGACTTGAACCTCCTACGTCCCAGGTGAGCCACCCTGCGCTTGAGTCAGTCAGTGTCTCCTGTCGGAGCTGGTCCACTTTGTATAAATAATTAACTATTCATCGAATCCCAGAGAGATGCTGTAGCCTGGTCAGGCTCCATCTCTGGTGCAATGACTATTAATGATTTATACAAAGTGGACCAGCTCCAACAGGAGAGGGAGGTTGTGTCTATAACCTGTTTATTGGGGCAGAATATGACTTGACCTCGAGTCTGCCACAGCCCACGTGAGGGCCCTAATCAGCCAACGTTCGAGGCGGGGGTGTCCTCACCTGCTCGCACTCACTCTCTATTTCATTCCACAGCGAAAGAAAAACAGCTCGCAGAACCGTGACGCTTTGCATGACCTGGAATGCTTGTTTCCTGGCCCTTGGAGAGATGCTCTGGGGCCGAGCCACCCTGCCACATTCCTTTCAGACTGGAGCATCCTCTCAGTGTCCCAGGTACTACACACCCCTGGCAGGGATGCAGGGCCTATTGCAGCACTCGGGGCAGGTGTGAGTGTGCCCACAGAGCAGAAATCCCACCAGGGCAGTTAGTGGGGACAGACGTTCCGAACAGGGCTGGGCTGAGTGACAACAGTGCAAAGATTTCCCGGGTGAGTCCCCTGGCTCTGTGCAGTCTGAAAGGGGCTACCAGCCTGGCTCTGCCCTGCTGCAGCCGGCCTGGGTAAGGATTTGTTCCCTCCTTCAGCTCCTGCCTCCCCCACTTATAGAATGGGGGCTCTTTAGGGGCCAACTTTTACTCCTGCCACTGGCCAAAGCCGCAGACAGCTCCTCTGCCCAGTGTCAAGGGCCGCACAGCTCCGCATTGCCCACTCCACTCTCTGCTCCTTCGCTGTGGCCCTGGGCATGAGCCTGCTCTCTCACCAGCACAAGTCAAGAGAAACTCCGCCGCCATCCCCGGCTCCCCTGGGAGTGAAGGGATCAAAACTGTTCTTAATGAGCAATTACCAGCGCCCCACACATGCAACTCCAGCACTGTACTCATGATCCTGACGCACCGACTGGCTCACGAGCATAGCAGTTCCCCTTCCTTGTCACCCTACAAACTTCCCATAGCCCAGGCCCACCAGGGCAGGCCCTCCACAACGCTCCCGCCTGCCGCAGGGGAAGGGCATTGACTTAGCTGCTAACTCCAGTTTCGAAACAACCTGCCTCATTCAGCATGATACCCAGCTGCAGCTTCGCCTTTCGTTGTTCATCTTTTATTCATCATCACACAACCCAAGGCCCTGCATTCGCATCACCCTGCACGCGTGCACAAACACACACACACACACACACTCTCTCAACCCTGCGCTCTTTCCCCAACTCGGCTGTTACCATGGCAAAGTCACCAGCTAGCATTGCTTAATTCAGTTGTGAAGCAAAAAAACACACCCAAGAAGAGGCAAACTCTATGTTATCAGCCACGGTGCACTTGCCTAAAATCAGCCCCTGCTTCCCTAAGCGGCATAATAACGAAGTGAAGCAGAGTGTAGCAATCCAGGGGCAGTCAGTGACTACCTCTGCCTATGAAGGTGATATGCCCTACAATCAGCACCAGAGTCTGGTTGCCACTGTCTAGGTGTGCCATGAACTCCCCACTTCCTGCCCCCTTCCCACCCCCAACCCATCTGTATAGGGGTAGCCAGAGTCAGTGCTCACTTGTGGACTCCCGTGGCACACGGCTCCACCGCCAAGAGCCAGAGTCTGATCTCAGGGGCAGTGGTGTAAATCCAGGACGAGGCCATGGACAGCCGGGGAGTTACAGCAGTGAACAGCTCAGAATTTGGCCCGCCCCATTTACAAACTAAATCTAACCCTGAAACCAAGGCGGCACGGGGTCTGAGTCAGCGCCCCTCACGGGACCTCACTGAAGGCGGCAGGCTGCAGCCCGGGAAATCAGGGCAAGATTGAGCCCACTGCAGCCGGCTCTAATTGCTTCCATTATATTTACCTTTCCTGCCAGGAGACTGTAACCGGGCTTTTAAAAATAGCATGGGCTGATGTGAGGCAGTTAGGACGGCGTTGCTAAGGGAGAAATTAAATTCCAATCGAGGGCCTCTGCCACCTCTCGGGAGTACTGCTGGTTTCCATGCGAACTGCTACTCTGCTGCAATGCAAAACTAGGGCGTACAGCTGCGCCTCCTCCTTGGTTTGACTTCAGGTGCAGCGGGCGAGAGCCTGCAGGACAGAAACCCTCCCACACCCACTAGCAGCAGGCAGCTGCCCCCGCTGCCTTTCCACCCCCGGCCCCCGCTAACTCAGCCAGGGAAGAGCAGGGAATGTGGCTCCGGCCTTTCTCGCATTCGGACCAGACCCGCTGGGCCCAATTCTGCTCTGATCTCTGGAGTACGGCAGGAGTTACAGTGGTGACAACAGGATTCAGGCCCTAGCACCAGGTTGTACGGGGGCCTCCCCGGGCATACAAAGCTTGCTGCTGGCTGCACTGACGTTACTGCCGATTTACACTGGTGTGAGAGGAGAATCCGGCCAGGGAACCTCTTCCAGCATCAGAGCATGAAGGGGGTGCAGGACCCCAGCAGACCATGAGTATGTCTCTCACTAGCAAGGGTCACAGATCGGACACACTGGGGAGGATGAGACGGGAAGCCAGCGTCCTGCAAGCCAGAGAGGAGAGTGGCCTTTGCAAAGGGCAGCACTGAGGGTAGGACGGCCTAGTTACCCTAGGCCATGGGAGAGCTGGGATCAACTCTTTGCTCTGCTACAGAGCCCCTCTGCCCCTGCGTGGCCCTGGGCCAGTCACTCAGTGCCTCAGTTTCCCACCTGTGCAATGGGGTAACTGCCCTGCCCTGGTGCACAGTGCACTGAAGACTGTGAAGTGCCCAGATGCAGGGGTACTAGAGGCCAGGTAAGCACCATGGATAGAATCTACAGCCAGCTGCCAGGAACCTAGCTGTGACCTGGGGTACGGCTGCGAAGGTGCGAACAGCTTTGGTAACTTGGCTGCACTAGGGCCCCAGAGGGAAGTGTATGAGGAAACCCTCTCTAGGCAAACCTTTGGCTTTGTGACTGAGCAGCCAGTCCCCCGTGGGTGCTGCTGAGAAACACAGCCAGGTGGGGAGAATAAAAGTGAGACACCCCAAGAGAAACCTGCAGCCCAACCTGCTAGCAGGGCACGGAAATCGTCTTGTGCTGTGTGTCACATGGAGGCTGGTCTAGCGCATCTCAGCAGTTCACAAACCCCGCGGCTCTGCTCCCTGGGAGACTGCGTGAACCCCAGCTGAAAGTGTGCTGGGAGCGGGATGAGTTTAACATCTCTAAAGTCCATGCCAAGACCTCAGTCCTGAAACCTGCTGTGTGTCCTCCCAAGGCAACAGTCCCACATCCCATGACGCGGCAGGAGGCTGGTCTGAATAGCGTTGTTTAACTTCTCCTGCCCCACACACCGTAACGTGAACTGCAAGCTCTTTGGGGCAGGGACTGTCTTTTTGTTCTGTGGTTGTACGGCGCCTGCCACAACGGGTCCCGCTCCATGACTGGGGCTCCCAGGTAGCACAAGTAATAAAGAGGGACGAAGCCGTTTTAGTAAGTGACTCGTATTTTCTGTCCCCCTACAGCCGCTAAGTCTGTTGTCTCTCTCTCAGGGCTGGAGTGCGTTCCCAGTTCAGAATAAGGAGATTTGGCCCAGGGGCCAGAGACCAAAAAAGTGCTTTTATGTGAAATATTATTTACATTTGTCAAAAGCCAGAAAAAAGGGGCCCCCACCCAGGGGCAGCTCTACCAATTTTGGCGCCCCAAGCAGTTGCCGCCGAGGCACACGGCCTGCCGCCCCATTCTGATTGCTGCCCCAAGCACCTGCTTGGAAAGCTGGTGCCTGGAGCCAGCCCTGCCCCCACCACCCCAGCCAGAGCTCTGCGCAGAAGTCATTTTGTTTGCAGACTCCATATCGGCGTACAACACTTGCAGGAGTGTGGTCATCTATTCCAGATGCCAATTCCCACACGCACAAGCAGAGGTTATGTTCCCAGAATAACAGATCCAAACGCAGCTGGTCCTGAAGATCAGGCCCTGCCAGGGTAGGCACGGAGTGCCCTGCAGTCAATGTGGGATGAATAATCCCAGTTTCTAAACCCAAGAGAGAATTAAGTGACCAGTAGCCTGATCTGGTCACATCAGTCACCGGCTGCTGCTACTGCTCCTACCCCTTCATAGAATCATAGAATAACAGGGTTGGAAGGGACCTCAGGAGGTATCTAGTCCCACCCCCTGCTTGAAGCAGGACCAATCCCCAATTTTTGCCCCAGATCCCTAAATGGCCCCCTCAAGGATTGAACTCACAACCCTGGGTTTAGCAGGCCAATGCTCAAACCACTGAGCTATCCCTCCCCCCTTGATTAGACTGTTTCTCTTGGGGGGGGGCAGCGGAAGCCACTAAGGGTTGAATCCCTCCAGGAGGAGCCGTTCAGGGAGGGGAAGCCAATCAGCTAGTTTTAGAAATTTTGAAACTTTCTTTGTGTGTGGGTATGCAGGCCTTGCCCAAGGCACCAGTCCCAGCAAAATGAAGCTGCTGTAAAATGTATTGGCAGGTGCAGAGTTAAGTTAATTTGTCTCAACACATTCGTACACTTGAGGGATCCTAGCTCACAAAGGCGCAGTCAGGGCCTCCGCAGGCTCTGCTAATTGTCTCGCTCCAGCAGCGGTGGGCGGGAGGGGGGCAGGAATGCTGCCTCCCGCAGCGTCAGTAACCGTGCACGCTGCACCATTGCTGGTGCAAATACACTAGTGAGTCAGCTGAAAAGCTGCTTTCCACGCCCGCTTGTGCAAGCCAGCCTCAGCTGCTCAGCCACCCCATTGCCAACAGGCCAGCTTGTGTTTCTCGCTCTTTACACGAGTGTAACATGCAGGAATCATACGGCCACCATGGGCTCCAGATACCCTGACGACACACAACTGGCCTGGTCTAGTTACACACACAATGCTGTCCTGGCGGGCTTCCTGCTGAACAAACCCAGAGAGCACCGGTAGTGGGCTCACAAACTCTTCAAAGCTATACTACCCCATGCCATACCTGATAGGATTCTAAGGCCCAGGTCCTCAAAGATATTGGGGGGAGGGATCGCTCAGTGGTTTGAGCATTGGCCTGCTAAACCCAGGGTTGTGAGCTCAATCCTTGAGGGGTCCACTTAGGGATCTGGGGCAAAAATTGGGGATTGGTCCTGCTTTGAGCAGGGGGTTGGACTAGATGACCTCCTGAGGTCCCTTCCAACCCTGATACTCTGTGGCTCAGATATTTAAGTATGACGTATCGTTATTGACCGCACGTGTTATCACACAGTCACTGTGATGCTTCTATCTCTGAGTGGAGGCACTGATGACAATCAAAGTTTTAGCTGATTAAGAACTAGAAGATTTGACCCTCCAACTTTCTTTCTAAAGGAAGAGCTGTCCGGAGCGCCTCTGCCTGTTTATTTTCCTTTCCTGCCTGCCGTGGCCCTCATATACCTCAGACGTCTCCGTCGTTTTCTCAACTTTACAATATAGTATTTTCTTGGTGTTTGGTTTTAAATATTCTTCTGCGAGAACCGCAGTTCAGTCACTGTAGTGTTGTCTTTAAGAGCCTTCTGGAAAGTAACTCGCCTTTAAACAGAAGTAAAACGCGGCGTTGCCAACTCTCACGATTTTGTCACGAGTCTCATGACCATTGTTTTCCTTAAAGCCCCAGCTCCTGGAGTTAAGTGGATACGTGAGGATTTCAGCCTTCACTCTTAAAGAAAAATGAAGCTTCTCGTCCTCATGGTTGTGGAGAAAGCTTCAAAATGTGACCCCGGTGCACCCTAAAGGCTCAAAAAGCAGAAGGTAACTAAAAATAACCCCAAATCTGTTATTTTTACATAATCTTATGATTTTAAAGCCAATTTCATGATGTTTGGTGAGCCTGATTTGCTGGAGACACAGGGAATCAGAATGGCCTATATGGAAGCAGAAGTGCTCAGGTCAGGGGGGAGACTGGGAATTGAGGCAGAAGCAGCTAGCCCCTGCGGTGCTGTGTAGGCGCGTAGAACTGGCAGGAGGCAAGCAGGCAGAGCTGCGGGAAGGCTCCATATGAGGAGCTGGAGGGGGTGGCAGGTGCTCTGCAGAGGAAGGAAGTGGGCAGAGGGAGCCAGCTGCCAAACAGGTGGATGGCTCATTGCCCTAATTTTGATACCCATCAAGGTTGGTCCCAGGGGCAGATGCATGGTCTCCCTGCAGGGTTGGGCATGAAGTGGATAACTTGCCTAGTCCATATGCAGAATCAACAACAATCCCAGCTTGCATTTAGATCGCTCTTCAGACCCCATATGCTTAAAAATCACGTACTACAGTACAGGGATCCCTCCACCCCTCTGAAACGCAGCCTCCCATCAGCACCCACTGCAGGCAAGTGTTTTACATTAGAAACAGCAAAAGCACTGTGGTCCCCACAGCGAGTCTGAGTGACATAACACAACTGGGGCAAGTGGCCAGGCAGGCTCAGGACAAACCAGGCCAGAAGGGGACAGCAAGGGGGTGGTCTGGGACCAGAGCCAGGAGCACACCTACGGGAGACATACAGTGAGCCACAGACATCCCTGCTGTAAGTCTGCTGGGTTCGGCGAGCTCCATGGTCACCTCGGGCCAAGTGCATTGGTGGCGTAAGATACAGACTGCCTAGGGAACAGGGAGCACGGTGGGGTTGTTTTCCATTATATTGGCGTTTGGTAGGCGTGTGACACACACGGGCCATGCATGCCGAGAGCGCCAAGGGAGGGGTAGTATGAAAGGCAGCCCGCAGGAGGTGACAGTCAATCAGACCACATCACTTCCCTCCCTCTTGGAAGCCCTCCGCCAAACCCCCCACTGCATCCCCCTCCAACACAGCCCATAGCTGGGATCTCATTTCTCATTCTGCCCACCCTCGCCCCAGCGAGAACAGCCTCAGCACCCCACTCATGTCCATCTCCCACTCTCTCCTCTGGGCCCCCACATGCAGGGCATGACTGCCCTCTGCCAGGGAACCCCCCTCCTCTTCAAACCCTCCTGACGCCCTACTGGCCCTGGGAGCCTGCAAAGTCCAGCCCGCCTCACTCAAGTCCCTTCTCCACCTAGCATAGAGGAGAAGAGGGAAGCAGCAGGCCAGGGGAAAAGGCGAAAACAGCACTGAGTGAACCCCAGCCGCTGGGCTTCCCCACGCCTCCTGCTGTCTCTGTGCCCCTCTGGCAGACAGCGAGCTCCCCAGAGCCTGGGCTGGCACACTGCACATGGCACGTCCCTGCACACACAGCCCCGTCCCATCGGCATTGGGCTGCACAGCCCGGGGCGGGGGCATCTGGGTGGCCAGGCGCTGCAGCCATCCGGCCATTTTGTTAACGGGGCGCACGGCTGGCCCGATGTCGCTCAGTGTCCCCCTCGTGGTGGTCGGGCTGAGCTAACGACCCCTCTTGGCCTGGTTGCGTCGCTCTGGCTCTGCTTTAATTGGCCTCATTCTGCACCCCGCCCCCCAGCAACTGTTCTTTTCTTCCCATTGGTGAGGAGGGGGCTGTGCCGCCCGGGTCTGGCCGTGCAATGGTGCCAGCAAACAGCACACGCTCCTGCAGAGGGAAGACAGGCGGCTACTGCAGCCTGCAGCCTGGGGAGCCCACGGCAATACCTGGCAGCCTGCAGAGAAGCACCTTGGGCCCCTCCCAGAGACACAGGAAACACCAGTCGCTCTTTCAATGAGGGGAGGGGTACGCGAGCGTGGGGGGACAAGGTGACACCCCAGTGGGCGGGAGGCCCTGGAGAACATGGCCTGAACATTGGCCTTGGCCCACGATCACCTCCCTGCTCCGCAGCCACCCAGTCACTGGGTCCATTTTGCGGCTGGTGGGAAGGAAGCCAGAGCCTGGCCTGTGCAAATCCTGCTTGGAGAGAGGGACACCAGGGGAGGCGAGAATGCTTCTATTCAAGCTGCCTGGCTGGTTCTCACTTCACCAGCCAGTGCAGCCTCTCGATCCCCCGCTGCTCCCCCAAACCCCTCCGCGTGGAAAGCTGCTGTGGGGAAGAGGAGCCCTGGCAAAGGGAGATAATGGGGGTGGGGGAGGAGTGGGGGGGCCCTGGGAAATAGAAAATCTTGCTTTTGATGTGATCTCTAGCACAACAGAAAAGAGAGAGGGTCAAACTTTTCCGCCCTGCCAGGAGTGTCAATCTATCTGCGTGGGCCAGGGATGGGGATTGTCAGCCTCAAGCCTATACTGCCTCGGCTCCCCCCCCCCAGGTTCCCCACCTCCTGTCCCACATTCACGTTCTGCCAGGCCAGCCAAGCAGGGGCACCTGCAGCCAGGGACGGGGCAGCAGAGGCTCCACGGATTCAACCAGGGCCCCCGCTCTGCTGATCTGACTGGAGCAGAAGGGGCTCCAATCTGTCCAAGAGAGAGAGAGCCAGGCTCCATAGCCTCCGCTAGAGACCCCTTATTCCTTCCCTTGGGGGGCCACAACAGGTGTCCCTCCCAGCCCGGGTAGATAGACATGCGCTAGCTCCGCTCAGCCTCGTGTGCTAAAAATAACACTGTCAGCTTGGCGGCACGGTCTAGCCGCCCACATGTGGACCCAGGAGGTGGGGCAGGCATGTACGCAGGTGGCTAGCCCGTGCCGCCACGTCCACATTGCTATTTTTAGCGCACTAGCTCAAGCCGAGCAAGCGCTCGTCTGTCTACCCAGGCTGCAAGGCAGGCTCCCAGCTGCAGTGCAGACATCCCCAGCGAGCCCGACTATCAATGACCCCATTGGCTAGACACTAGCGTCTGTTATATTGAGATCAGCATGGGACAGTCTCAGGTCTCGAGGTACCTTTCAGATCAGCCCCCCGACATGTCCCGAACCAGAGGATTCTCTGCTCTACAAGCCTGAACTAGAAATTTCCCAGAACCCAGGACTTTCTGGCACTTGCTGTTTTCAATCAGGTCAGAAATTCCATGGAAACTGTCTCTCTCTGACCCCGTCTGTGCCCAGGGCGGGACCAGTCAATGCTGTGGCAGCAGCGCAAAGCCAGAACCTCGTACAGAGAAAGTTTGCTGAACTTTCTCAAACTTTGGAAGGTTTGATACACGTTCAGGGTGAGGTGAAGGCTTCAGCCAGCTGATCTTACCCAAACAGACTTCTCCATCCCTAGTCTGGAGAGAATCTAGGCCTATTCCCAGCTCTGCAACAGCCCCGGTTGGTGACCTTGGGCAAGTCACTGCCTCTGTGTGCCTCAGTTTCCCCTTCTGTGAAACAGGGATAATGATCCTGCCTCTCCTTTGGGGCCCTGGAGGGAAAATGCTGTATAAGGGCTCAGGAAACCCCCATTTTTCATTTTGTCCTGGAGATCACCCCCATGCCGCTGCTCCCAAAGAGAACAGGCTGGCGTTGGGCGGGGAAGCTGTATACGTTTTCTGCTGGGTTACAGCAGCTTGCCTGGGATTCGGTGCTGGGCACCCTTCAGTCCCAGTCAAGTCAATGGGCTGTTAAGTCCAGGAATCAGCTCAAACGAGGATGTCAGGATTTGGCCCACTGGGAGTCAAGGGGGCTCTGTGCCCTGAAGGTCACTGCCCCACAGCACACATGTGCAGGTCAGCGTTCCTGATGTACCCATTTCGGGGAGGATGGCAGGCCAAGCCGCTCCAGCCCCTGGGACAGCAGGCCAGCGTGGTCGGGAGCTCACCTGGCTGTCTAGTCTCCGTTGCGTAGGTCCCCTACACGGGTGCTGCTCGCACACTCAGGGTCCTTGCTTTT
Source organism: Chelonia mydas (assembly GCF_015237465.2). Taxonomy (NCBI): domain Eukaryota; kingdom Metazoa; phylum Chordata; order Testudines; family Cheloniidae; genus Chelonia; species Chelonia mydas. The sequence goes on from NC_051262.2 coordinate 2,788,747, forward strand.
GCGGTCTATTTCTCCCCCTTTTATCTTCTTCCTAGTCATGTGACCACGGAAACTGGCCTGGATTTTGGCTGCTGCTGCATTGGCGTCCGGATCGTCTAGTGGGATATCCAAGATGTCTTCGTCCAGCTTGGTGCAGGCCCCTTCCTGGAACAGAGGCAGAGCCAGAGTCAACACAACACACACGGGGAGGGGATAGGAAGGTCCCGATAGCGGGGGAAGGGGGCTAGATCACAGAGAAGACACAGAGGGGGTTGCAGTGTGGGGAGGCCTGGGTTAGGGTGCGGGTTCTCACACCCATGAGCAAAACAGGAGACCCCTGCCCTGTAGTATACCACCCGGTCACACGTCTGCACGGAGACCTGAGGACTCCCTCTGTCCAGCCGGGGAGCTCCCTGGAGCACCTGGGCTGGACTCTGTACACGCTCTTTGCTTGCCATGGCTTGTGACATGGGCTCCAGCCAATGCTAGACACGTTCGCAATGCATCCCCTTGAGAGGCAGCTCTGTGATGAACAGTGACTCAGGAAGCATGGCGTCACTGGCTTCCACCTTTATCATCTCTCAGTTTACACAAAGCAGCTTGTAACCTTGTAAGTGCCTGCCCTGCAAATTCCCCCTGCAAATTCCCCTGGGATCTCAGCCTCACGCCTCCTCGCACATCACGAGCACTACAGGGTCTGCAGGCGAGGCTCTTCCCTTCAAGACAGCTGTGCAACTCCTCTTGCCTTCCTATGTCTGTAGGGCCCACGGGACCGGTACAGTCCCATTGCCTTCAGCGGGCCTGCACACGTGTGACGAACTGGAATGGAGTAGACCGGTGATTCTCAAACTGTGGGGTCGCGACCCTGATTTAATGGGGTTGCCCAGGCTGGCATTAGACTTGCTGGGGCCCGGGGCTGAGGCTGACGCCCGAGCCCCACCGCCTGGGGCAGTGAGGGTCAGGCAAGGGCTTCAGCTTTCCCCCGCCCCTGCCCCGCCCAGTCCAGTGCGGCAGGACTGGTGCGGGTTTAGCCTTCGGTCCCCCCTCCTGTGGTTGGGTACTTAGGCGCTGACTCCATGAGTGCTCTGGGGCTGGAGCACCCATAGGGAGAAATTAGTCGGTGCTCTGCACCCACTGGGAGCCAAGCTCCCCTCATCCCCCCGGCCCATCTCCTCCTCCTCCGCCTCCCCTGAGCACGCTGCATCCCTGCTCCTCTGCCTACCTCCCAAGCGTTTCCTGCCCGGCTGCCGCCAAACAGCTGTTTGGTGGCATTAGCACGCTCCAGGAGGGAGGGGGAGGAGCGGGAATGTGGCCCGCTCAGGGGAGGAGGCGGGGAAGAGGCGGGGCCAGGGCGGGGCCAGGGCCTCATGGAAGGGGTGAAGTGGGAGTGGCGCCGAGGGCAGAGGGGGGTTGAGCACCCAGGGGACAGAGGGGAAGTCAGCGCCTATGGCTGTGTAGTAATTTTTGTTGTCAGAAGGGGGCTGCAGTGCAATGAAATTTGAGAACCGCTGGAGTAGACAACCAGCTGATGTTCCAGAAGTGCCCCAGTCCTAGACCTGCTCCAGCTCACTTTTTCATCGCCGGGCTGGCATTGCAGGCTGGCTCCAGCAGACAGCCATTCGCCTGATTCTGAGCCCAGTTATACCAACAGAGACCTGGCATGACTGTACTGAAATCGGCAGAGTTACTTCAGCTTTACACTGGCACTGAGATTAGAATCGGGGCCAAGATTACCACATTGCAACTGAAAAACAGGAAACAAAACAGAAATGAACAATTGTTTTCTGAATCTTCCATAAGGTGTTGAGTTGTGCTAAGTTAATTACAGTTTGACTAATGTCAGCCCACCGTCTCTTCAAACTGCAATTAGCAATAGGTTCATTACACTTGATTGTTTTGTTTTGCCAGAGAAGTGTGGAAAAATTCTTTGGTTTCGGGGAGGAAGAAAGAACAGCCGGAATATTTTAAAAGGTAGCGACTGGTGGGTGGCGAGGGAGAGAGGAGGAAATAACTGCACTGCAATGCTGCCATTGTCCCAATTACAGTGAATCAGACCCAAATGCCTGTGCTGAGCGTCTCACCTTCTATTAACTAACGTTTCTATTGTGGTTTAAACCAGGTCAGGCCCCACTGTACTAGGTGCTGCATAAATACGTAGTAACGGACAGCCCCGCCCCAAAGAAGTTATAAATACAAAGTGAAAAGGTGCTAAAAAGTGGCATTATAAAAATAAACTTTGAGTTAAACAAATCTCACGACAGTACCCATTATTGCTGGCGACAATAAACAGTGTTCAGGTGGCTACATTAGATAGGGGACAAAACCTGTACTGGGTAAACCCCTCATGTTCCAGGGCATAGCCAAACACTAACTGCCTGGGTTAGGAAGGAACTTCTTGAATGGGAAGGTTAAACTATCAGTGCCCATTAGGGGGTTTCTTGCACTTTCACCTGAACCATCTGGCTGGCCACCATCAGAGACAGGATATTGGACTAGGAACACAGGGAATGCCAGACTGGATCAGACCCATGGCCCATCTAGCTCTGTCTCCTAAGTACCAGCTGCTCCAAAGGAAGCAGTAAGCAGACATAAGAACGGCCATACTGGGTCAGATCAAAGGTCCATCTAGCCCAGTGTCCTGTCTTCCCACAGTGGCCAATGCCAGGTGCCCCAGAGGGAATGAAGAGAACAGGGAATTGTCAAGTGATCCATCCCCTGTTGCTCATTCCCAGCTTCTGGCAAAGAAAGGCTACGGACACCATCCCTGCCCATCCTGGCTAATAGCCACTGATGGATCTATCCTCCATGAATTTATCTAGTTATTTTTTAAACCCTGTTACAGTCTTGGCCTTCACAACATCCTCTGGCAAGGAGTTCCACAGGTTGACTGTGTGTTGTGTGAAGAAATACTTCCTTCTGTTTGTTTTAAACCTGCTGCCTATTAATTTAATTGGGTGACCCCTAGTTCTTGTATTATGAGAAGGAGTAAACACTTCCTTATTCACTTTCTCCACTCCAGTCATGATTTTATATACCTCTATCATATCCCCCCTTAATCGTCTCTTTTCCAAGCTGAAAAGTTCAGTCTTATTAATTTCTCCTCATATGGAAGCCATTCCATACCCCTAATTATTTTTGTTGCCCTTCTCTGAACCTTTTCCAATTCCAATATATCTTTTATGAGATGGGGCAACCACATCTGCACGCAGTATTCAAGATGTGGGCGTACCGGGGATTTATATAGAGGCAATATGATATTTTCTGTTTTATTCTCCATCCCTTTCTTAATGATGCCCAACATTCTGTTCACTTTTTTGGCTGCCGCTGCACATTGAGTGGATGTTTTCAGAGAACTCTCCACAATGACTCCCAGATCTCTTTCTTGAGTGGTAACAGATAATTTAGATCCCATCACTCTGTATGTATAGTTGAGATTGTTTTCCAGTGTCCATTACTTTGCAGTTATCAACACTGAATTTCATCTGCCATTTTGTTGCCCATTCACCCAGCTTTGTGAGATCCTTTTGTAGCTCTTCACAGTCAGCTTTGGACTTAACTATTTTGAGTAGTTTTGTATCATCTGCAAATTTTGCCACCTCACTGTTTACCTCCTTTCCCAGAGGTGGGGCAATCTTCCCCTACATTAGGGATCATGCTGGTCTAGGGAGGCCACCCATCTGGTTTCATACCAGGCGGTCCTATTTTTGGCTGGTTTGTCCCCCATCCAGTACTGGGACAAAACCTGACGTGGCATTGTCCTGTATTGGACAGGGAACACCATTTTGAAGAGCATGCTGCTCCGCCCCTGCTGGTGTCACCTCACTGGGGCACTCCTGAAAATGGCATTCCCCCACGTGGCATGACATTGCCCATGCTGTGCATGCAAGGTCAAGCTGGCGGGGCAGGGTGGGGCACTCCTAAAAATGTGTCCCCTCCGTACTGTACCATCACACCAGCTAGGGCAGCGGGGTCATGCCATTCCCAGAAGTGAGGGAATGTCCAGTATTCCAGGAACACATGAGTGGCCACCTTCTCCTGGTCTCTAATAGGCTTAAGCCCTGAAGCAGGAGGTTTAATAGCCCTTCCACAACTGTATCATAATTAATGATGATACTTTACATATTCTTGGTAACCCACCTAAATGTCCAATCTCTTTTTGAATCTTGCTAAATTCTTGGCCTGAATGACTTCCTGTGGCAATGAGTTCCACAGATGGCCCATTGGTCTGATCTGGTCTGGAAATTCCTATGACATTACAGCTCCAAATAGTCTCCAGCTCCAATTAATTGGTCAAATATTCCTAATATAGTAACTGGTCAAAACAAATTCCTATAGCCCCTCACGTTAAAAACAAAGTGTAATTAGACCCTATCCATACCAATGCACAAGCCAGCATTGATTAACTAATTTATTAATTATTTGTATTGTGATAGCATCTAGGAGCACAAGCACTGGATCGCACCCCATTATGCATTTATACAAAGAACAAGAACATGGTCCCTGCCCAAAGAGCTTATGGGGCCAGCATCCCGGCAGGTATAGCCTAATGATTTGACACCAGCTGAGAAACTGTCTGGTGGTTGAATCTATCCAATTTACCTTGGTTTAAACCTCATTTGAATGTGGATGGGGTCTAAATTCTCTTAATGAAAGTCACAGTTTGTATCAGATTAGAAGGTGTTGCAAACACCACTGAAGGCAGAAATAACACAAAGGGACCTAGATGAGTTAGTTATATGGGATGGGAAGAAACAGAATCACCCTGGACAAATGCAAACAAGCACAGCTGTTGCAATCCTATACTAGGGGAAATCCTAGAAAGTAGGGAGGTTACGAGAGACCCAGGGTGACAGAGCTTGGCAAGTTAAGCATGAATTTTAATGTGATGCATCTCAGCCACTAGTAGAAGGGAATATATGATAAATACATATGAGCATTTGAAAGGTGTGTGTGAAAGAATTGGGGAGTGCGGGTGCAATTACAACTAATGGGATGAAATTAAGAAGGGGGAAAATGTGGGAATCCTTTGAATATCTGCAAAAAAAACCCTTTCCTTATAGTGAGCTGTATTAAGCTTGTAATATTAGTGGGAGATGCCAGATTGCTGCTTATTGTCAGCTGTGGTGCAGTTCTGTTTACATGCCAAGTATATCAGCAGCAAGTTCTGTTCAGCCTGAGTCTCTTGCTGACCAGTTTATTTCCTAGGTGTTGCTCCTGTCTACAGGTTATGCCCAGAAAAAAAAAAAAAAAAAAAACATGACCAGGGTCATGTGGAAAAGCCTCTAGCAACCTTCAGTTCCTCTTCAATAACATTCACTCTCCTCCTACCACCCAGCTTGGTCTGTCTAAAGTTATCAAGCTAGAGGAACAAGGCTAGGAAATACCAGTGATCTTTTCACAAAAGCCGAGCAGAGTTATTCAGTTGTTTTGTTCCACACCTGTACAATCCTGGCTATCTGCATGACATAATGGAGGATGCTCCCCTTCCCGGCAAGCTGAGAATCTGTGAAAACAGAGCTAGCAAGAGCCTAGAGCTGCCAGGATTAACGGGGTCTCTCTCATATAACCATTTAACTGTCGTGGCAGGGCCTCGGGCCTGGCGTGCCTTGGTCCCTCCAATTCTCTGCCTGTGGCACAGAACAGTCCAGTCTCCTGGGGGGGCAGGGGGTCTCATTTCAGTCGCTAGGGTTAGTGTGCGGGTGTTGGGTGATGCTGGGGGCCTGTTATATACAGGAAGTCAGACTAGATGGTCTGATGGTCCCTTCTGGCCTTAAACTCTGTGACCTCTGAAACCAACGGCATCAAGAGGATGTAAGCAAAGACAACAGAAAAGAGAAGACAGAGGAGAGAAGCATCAGTAACTTGAAAGCACCAGCATCTGGTTACAGGGACAAGGGAACTAAATTATATATATACCAGGCTCTCATAATAAATGCTCAGGGAGCTTGACTGGCTACAACTTAACTGCATGAACTTAACTGCAGGCTTTCTAAGCATTAAAGAAACTACTCGACTGACAGCCTCTGATAAAACAGCTGCTAAAGCAGTATAATTCAATCCTTTCTACCACATGGGAAGGAAATCCGGGGGCCAACCTTAACAGCCATCTTCACTAGCTGGGATGACACACCACGTCTGCAGGCCTTCAGCAGCTATTCTGTGGTCACAGGAACTCCAGCAACAGTGGCTGGGAGAGCAGAACAGAGGATACATATGGCTTCCAGTGCCCCATCAGTCAATACAGCAAACCCTCCCTCTCCTGCACAGCAGTAAAGGATCCAGGATGCCACTCAAATGAAAGGGCCACCTGCTCCCAGGTAACATCACTCCCAGGCTGCAATAGTACCAGCCTGACGAGGGGGGCAAGCGAGCGATCTCGCCCCAAACCAGAGCCAGCTGAAACACAGAAATATTCTTATCAAAAGACATTTGTTTGGAGCTGGGATTTTTTTCCAGTGAAACTCAAACAATGCCCGAGACACCCCTCGGCAAGTCACCCAGAAGAACAAACTGGACTGCTCTGGATCCCCTTAGGACACTAAGCAGGGCCGGATTTAGGGGCAGGCCCCTCAGGCAACCGCCTCGCGTGCCAGACTTGGGGGCGCTGGCTCGGGGGGCTGTTTTTGTTGTTTGGGACAAAAGAGAAAATTGAAGGTTTGAAGTAAAATCTTTCAGGTATTCTGTATGTGGAGTCGTTTTCCACTAACGTCTTAGAATGTTCTGGGCCTTTGTAGAATCACATGGAACCTTCCAGACTTTCTGAGAACGATATTCTCCTCCAACCTCCTAGGATGTTGTCAGCCATGCCCTCACAGATATACGGCATGAATAAATACAGATTTACAGATCCTAGTGTGCAAATTTATTGTCTTATAGGATAGGGATAAATCATGCAGGCAAATCTTGCATCCAAGTTGTGAAATGAGCTACAAATGCAATAGAAAATGAGGTATTCAAAAGTTTAACAAGTGGAGGGGGTGCGCTGAAGACGCTTCTCGCCTGGGGAGCCACTGGGTCTGGGGCCAGCCCTGACACTAAGCAGACTCCGTACAATGACATATGCAAAGCTAAGGCAGACTCATCATGTACAGACCCAGTAAACAAGAGATGCAAATGAGGAGACACAAAGCACAGCACAAACTGGGAGAGGAACTGGAGCAGCAAAAGAGATATTTAAGAGGCAGATGCTCTTTGCTCCAGTGGCCAAAATAGGAGGGGGGACAAGAAATGAAACATCTTTTTTAATTTCTGGTTATTTAAAAAAAAATAATCAAAAAGCTCTGAGGAAAACCCACGCTTGACCCATACATCACACTATGGAGCAACTGCTACTGCGCTATAAAGAGGCTAAAACAGCCTCCAAGATTGCACGCATCTTGGACAGAGACCTGAAGGCATCAGTCTGTCTCATCGTGGGGGTCGAGGGGGGTTATAAACACTTCACTGACACTAATATAGCTCCTCGGAAGGCTTTGAACTGAAATTGTAACAACTAGCAGCAGTAACTCTGGTGTGTTGAGGAAGTTCTACCAAAGGTACCAGTTCAGTTGGGAAAGGCAGAGACGTATAATCTTTGTGACTTATGGAAAACAGCTTTCAGCAAGAAGGGAGCCCTAGAAGTCCTTCCTAGTGACCGATAACTAAGAGGGTCTGGAAACTGTTATATTATTTGAATAACAGAGAGAGACAGAACTGTTCTCTCCAGAACTGCAGGGGGTTTATTAATACCCTAGGAGGGGAGGGGGCTCAAATAACTGATTCCTGAAGAGTCAGAGACCAGCTGTGACCAGCAAGAGGCTCTGAGATGCCATGTACCTGAGAAGGATGCTGCACGTGAGAAACCAGCTACATTGGAGAAGCAAGCCTTTGACAAAAATTGGGGATTGGTCCTGCTTTGAGCAGGGGGTTGGACTAGATGACCTCCTGAGGTCCCTTCCAACCCTGATATTCTATGATTCTATGTACAGACTATGGGCAGTGCGTGCACCCCTGTTCCGGGAGGCTAGCACCCTGCCCCACATCTTCAGCCCAAGGCCCAGCCCCGCTTCACCCCTTCAGCCCCCTGTTCTCACTGGCCAGCCCGACGGTGCAGCCCTGAACCCCAGCTGGTGCCCGGAGCAGCCCTGAACCTTGGTTGGCCCACTGGCGCCCGGAGCAACCTCGAGCCCAGGCCAGCTTGCCGGCGCCCAGAGTAGCCCCGAATGCCAGCCAGCCTTCCAGCACCCAGAGCAGTCCATAGGAGCCCCGAACCACAGCCAGCTGGCCAGGGCCAAGCCCTGAGCCTGGGTTCCAGGGCTGTGGCAGCGAACATTAGTGGAGGTTTGGGGAGGCTTAGCCTCACCCAGCCTCCATTACCCACCATCCATTGTCCAGACTAACAGACCAAAGAAAAACTTCACCACCAAAGCAGGAACATCACTGAGAAAAGACCAGACCTGAGGGATGGTGGAGCTAGTCATGGGTCTATCCAATACCCACCTTAGCCTGCTCACTGGACATAAGCCATATCCAGAGACTACCAACCCAAGCTGGGGTATACTCAATACACACCTGCACAACCCAGACCGAACCCAAACTTTACCTCGGATTCTTATTCACTCCGAGTCTTAGCTGAATGAGAGTAAAGACAAGACTAAACTGAAGTTTCTTAAACACCATAATGTGATGATTGGTTATCTGCCAGCATGACTTGCCAACAGAGCTGTTAACCAATACTTATTCATAAGGATGTATGTGACATTCATTCCTGAAATTTTATCACACACATGCTCTGCTCAAAGTTACTTTTAAAATGACACATCCTTTCCTGCAGTTCCTAGAGATCTTCGTGCTATGAATGGACTATTTGCTTTAGCATCTGCCTGGTCACAAACACTTAATTGATTTTAAAGGCATTTATCATTTTAATCTCTACATTCACGTTTCAGATGTTCATGCCTACCTGCACATAAAACTTCAGCACGGTTTTGCAATGCTGAAAGACCAGTTTACCATCATGCCTTCACACTGCAAATGCCAGCTGTGGACCTTTTCTGTACAGACCAGCACTGCTGGATGCTATTTGGGTTATTTACCATTTTAGTTATTTGGTCTATGATAGTTCATTCAATAGGAGCCCACAGAGTTCACTAGACTTCACAGCTTCCAGAACTCCACGTTGTCATAAACATGTTGCCCACCACTACCACAGCTGAGCACCTAAAGTGTATCATTAGGCATCTGAGGTTCGTCATATACTAATAAACCACCTTTGTGACCTCTTCTTAGAAAAGCTCCTTCCTAAAGTGCTGATTCTGCATTGCCAACACAATGGGCTGGCCTCTGTCCAGAAGGGAAAGGCCCTGCTCTAGCCTGATCTATATTTGAATGGTTGACTTGTGCGCTGAGCATTCCTCCGTGTTTTCCGCTGCTGTTGTGCGGAAAGAGGCCAGTTTTACTGATGAAGGTGGTGAGAAAAGGAAATCAGGAAGAGTCTTGAAGGATGGAATTCCAGGCCCTGAGGTCCCCCGCTGAGAATGTTGTTCATCCATTTCCCGCAGGTTAACAGCTGAGCTCTGTTCGTTAGCAAGGCTGGCACGGTGGGTCATGGAAGGAAACGCTCAGACGTCCCAAATGTCAAGTATTGGCCTGTCAGAAGCAGATCAGGGAGCTTAACCTAGGATAGCTCCGTGATTAAGTTATGCAGCAAGGACTCAGGAAATCAGAGTTCAGTGCTAAGCTAGGGCGGCTGCACGATCCTGGGCAAGTCACGCTGGACCTCAATTCTGGATCAATAAAAATAGAGAGATACAAATCTTTCCTTTTCTCTCATGCCTGTATAGCTGGTGAGCAGTTTGAGGCATGTCTCTCGCTGTGTATTTGTACAGAGCCCTGATTTCAGCTGGCATATCTGAGGGCTGAACGCATACAGGGAGGACCTCTCTGGATCTGAATACCTGGGGGTGCCAGGCAGCCACCTTAGCAGAGGACCCTTGTCTCTAATTCACTTCTTGGTGTGAGACAGGGTGTGTGCAGGGTGCCCTGAGGGTCAGATGGGATGTGGCCACTGCAGTGAACACAGGAAGGGGGAAAAGGGTGTTGATCCCACGCAGAAGCCCCAGTCACAGTCTCTGCACTCCCCGCAGGGAGGCCTGGGAGAAGTGGGGCTATGGCACACAGCACTGGCTGGGCGTGCTGGGCAGAGGCCCCACCACAGCTCACGATAAGATGCAGCATTCACACTGGGAGCCTAGAGAAGTGGGGGAAAGGATTAAACCTCTGAATCTGGCTGTTTAACCCTAGCCATAGCTACCACATTTAGAGGGGGTTCTCCCCTGTGCGGAGCATCCTGTTAATGACCTTCTTCAGGGGTATTACAGCCGTCTCTCAACACCCCAATCCATGGGCCCTGGATTCACCGCACCCCCACCACTTGGAGCTGCTGCTCTGCATCTCCCCATCTCAGCTCCTCCCATCATTGTCAAATCTCATCTTAAATCATCCCTCTCCACCCTTACCTATGCCTCTTAACGTCTCCTTGTCAGTGCTCTTCTGGCTGCAGCATCCTTTCCTTTAAATGTCACAAGATACTCTATCAGTTACACCACAGCAGGCTCTAGACGCTATTTTGGGGTCTGGTTTGAATGGAGGGTTCTTTACAAAATCAGGGTGCTCTAACATGAGCTATGCAATGTGTGATGTTACAGGAGTCAGAGATGGCTCAGTGTCCAGAGGGCTGGGTGTTATAGACTCGCCTAGTGTTTGACCTCATGTCTCCTTCTAGCGGCTGGCCCCAGTCCCTGGGGAAGTCTGCTGCTTACACCCAGAGTTCTCCCTGAGCTCAGGGGAGAGTAGCTTTTGGGACTGAAGGTTCCAAATCCAACCTTAGCGAATAACTGTGGGGCATCAGAACGTGTCTGTGGCCATAGTTTATCATATCAGCACAGAACTAGATCTCAGGGATTCCTGCACTCCGATCTGGATCCCACACAACTCCCTCCCTGGTCTTGGGTAAGTCACTTAACCTCCGACCTCAGTTTCAGCATCTATCAACTAGTAATAAGGCTTGGCACAGAAAGGAGTTGGGAGGATTCGAGGAAACTCTTTTATGTTCTGGCCAATTGAGCTCTTCTGAGGACTCACCATTCAAAACTCACAAGCCTGAATCGGTTGTGAACTAGTATTTTATTCCAGATCCATCCTTCACGCTGCACAGCAGACATGGGCTGCTCTCCCATAGGTGCCTTGGGGGGCTTCTTCTCCCACAGGAGCCAGCCAAAAGCCCTTTTTACTTATCCCACTGTAAATCAGGAGTAATTCCACTGGAGTTCTTAGAGTTACTCTGGTGTATGTGAGAGCAGAACCCGTCCCTTAGTGTCCAAGCTCCTAGTGGAGACAAGCACCCCATATGGAGAAGGGGAAGGGCCAGGACCCTACTCACTTTACATCAGCTGTGTGACCAGCACACATATTACACTCTCAAAGAGGTGTAGCAGTTACTACTCCTGCCTGTGGTCCCCAAAGGCATTCCATGCTCTCCGTAGGCACAAAGACTCTAGGAAATGTCCCTCTACTCAGCATCCCCGTCTCCAAAAGGGGCTGTGGCTTTAGAAGGAACAACCAGGCCCTGGATACACCAGGGTGGTGTGAAGTGCTGCTCTGACGCAAGTGCATTGGGTTTTGATCCCATTTAGTCCATTAAAAGAGGAATCTGCCTTCTCCTAACTGAAGCTGCTGAAAACAACCTAGTCCTATGGGAAGCGGTAACATGTCAAATACCAACATCTCCCAGCTTTGCAAATAGGATAATGGGATAATTCCACTTTACCACTGTACTACAGCATGGAGCGAGCATTGCAAACCCAGCACCAGCCAGCTACACAGATTGCTGGGGCTTCCTGTTACATTTCAAAGATGCGTAGATGCGAAGGCCAGAAGGGACCAGTGTGATCGTCTAGACTGCCCTCCCGTGGAGCACAGGCCAGGGAACTGCCCCAATCAATCCCTAGAGCAGAGCTTCTAGAAAAACATCCAGTCTAGATTTCAACATTGCCACTGATGGAGAAATCACCACAACCCACGGTAAAGTGGTCCAAAGGTTAAGGACTCTCACTGTTAAAAATGTGTGCCCTATTTCCAGTCTGAATTTGTCTAGCTTCAGCTTCCTCCCACCCGCACTAGATCATGAAGAGCCCATGGTTAAATATTTGTTCCCATCAAGTCACCTCTTAACCTTCTCTTTGTTAAGCTAAACAGATTGAGCTCCTGGAGTCTATCACAACAAGGTAGGTTTTTTAATCCTTTAATCATTTTAGTGGCTCCTTTCTGTATCCTCTCCAATTTATCACCATCCTTCTTGAATGAACCCCATCTCTGTCTAAATGCTGATCTAACTGCAGACGGCTTCAATTAATTAGTTGCTTTTGTCATTAGAAAGTGCAATTCTCCTAAGTGCTCAGAAGGAGAAGGTGTCTGGTTGCCCAAAGTTCAGAGTTTCAGGTTTGGGCTGGTGGCTTTCCTTTCAAAAAACAAATAAATAAATAAAAGGCAGCTTAAGTGGCACTTGCTGTTTCCCCCCAGCACCATGGGAAAGGACTTTGTTTTCCCAGCTCTCTTCCTCTTCTGAGTGCCGGAACAGAAATAAGCAGAGAGACTCCCACACACAAACTAGCTTTTCAGCTGGTACCATTATTATTTCATGTTCAAAAACCCCGCACCAAAAACTACCCTGCCATGCAGTGGAACAGATTTAAGAGTCTAGAGCTGGTTGTTAAAACAACTCGTTTGAAAATGAAATAGACACATTTCAGTCTACAGCCTCAAGCTTTTTACAAATCAACCTGCTTCCATGCCACTAGTCACAGCATGTGCATGTAACAATGTAACATGCCTTGGGTAGAACTCCCCACCGCCTGCCCACAAACACCTCAGTGCCTAGAGAAAGGAAGGTGTGTCTGCACCCTTAGATTGCTGAGAACAGTTCAGCAATGGCAACAGACCCTGCACCCCTTCTACCAGGACACCTTGATTTCAGCCCTTTGCAACAGGGACTAGTAACCTGCCTTTTTGTTGTTGTTGGATTAAAAAGCAAACAGGCTTGTACATACATTGCAGCAGTCCATCCCTGGTGCCAATCCGATTAGGAGCTTTCCAATCAACTGGAGGTTTAAGCAATGGGACGGCAAGGATCTGCCTTTCTGCTCCACTTGTAACTTGGCTTTGCCCTGCTCTCTCCGGATCAGCTCCTTCTGCAGGTGCTCAAGTTGAACAGAGTCTCTTGCCTACGTAACCCAGTTCCTCCTGGTTGCCGAGCCTATCAGACCTACTCACACAGCTCCAGTTCTCTTCGTGCTTTTCTTTTTTTTTTTTTTTCCTCCTCTCCAGTTTATTTCACAGCAACTCCCCTTGCTTCTAACACACTTTAAATACTTAAAGGGACAGGCAACCTGGAATACACTATAAATACACCCGCAGACCAAATAGTATCAAATATTTAATGGTACATGGAAAGTTCTATGATTCTCTGTCATTAGGGCATGTAAATGCGTGCCCTTCTGCTTCTCTGCTTTCAGTTTGTTCCAGTCTGATCCAATCTGCTGTAAAACTAGATCTGGAAGAGAAGAGTAGACAGAGCTGGATTCTTCTCTCTTACACTGAATTTATGTCAGTGTAACTACTACAGTGGCCAGGTAGCAAGTGTGAAAAATCGGGACTGGAGTTTGGGGCAATAGGCGCCACTATAAGACAAAGCCCCGAATATTGGGACTGGCCCTATAAAATCAGAACATCTGGTCACCCTAGTAACTACATGTACTTTAGTGGACTGACTCCTGCCTGACCTCAGGGTGAGTGGAAAAGCAGCCCCATAGATTAGACTGACATACAGTTGTGAAACCTAACAGCAACAGAGGGAGAAATGTACATTTACACGACGTAGCTTCCCATATATCACCTCAAGGTCACAGGAATCACCATTTCAGATCAAAGCTATGGTCCAAGCAGCCCCATTCCTTCCCTAACAGGGCGGGGGCCAGATGCTTCAAATCCCATGAGGGGAGTTACTTCCCATCCATAGGCTTAATGCCTGGAAACATTAAGGGCCATTTCTCTTATTTCACGCGGATATTGGCTAGATCATCATTGTGACACTGCACCTTATATTCTTCACAGGGATATTAGGATATGATCATGACATAATTGTAATGTATGTTATGCAAGATAAGTCATGTGACGGGTCATTGAAAGGGTTATGATTTGCTAAATATGATCGTCCTATTTGTAGGCATGTATCATTTTTGTATCCGAAGTTATGAATATTGACTATGTATCTGTATTTCAGATGTAATTACACCTGGATAACGCCCACTAGACAAGATGCTTTCAATCTGGATAGCGGGTGGGGAAGGGCGTATGCAGGGCAATGGGCCACTAGGACAAAACAATAGGAGAAGCTTAAGAAAACTTAGGAGAAGCTTATCTCCCATCTGGGGAGCCTTCCTGAAATTCTACAGACAGCCTCCAACTAATGGCTGCTAGGACTCTACAAAGACCTGATGTGACCATATGTCTCTAGCCTCCATCTTGGGATGATGGTATTTTTCCACAGACTGGTCTGGGAACAAGCTTTGAAAGAAAGGGTTCCTGCCATATGCAAAAGCTACATAAGGCAGGGAATGACATCATCTGGTGTTCTTCACTCCCTACAAGAAAACTCCTAGAAACACCTGAGGAAAAAAGACTGAACTGGGGGAAGTGCTGGACCCAGGCTAAAGGGATTTTTAGCCTGTGAATGGAACACCTAGGGATTCTGTAAAGCAAGTGCAGCTTGCCCCTTAAGAATCTGCAGCCTGCTTGTATAATCTCTTAGGGTGAGAATCTGCTATTCATATCCAATCTATTTAGTATATTAAGCTTGGTTTGCATTTTTTTCTTTATTTCCTAGGTAATTGGCTTTGATCTGTTGGCTATTACTTATAATCACGTAAAATCTATCTTTTTTAATTAATCAACTTGATTTTGCTTTATCTAAACCTGTGAGTTGGAGTGAAATGTGTGGGAATCATAACTCAGGGGCAAAGGCTGTTGCATTTCCTCTTCACATTGAGGGAGGGGGTGAATTTTATGAGCTTACACTGTACAGTTCCCTGTGCAGCGCAAGATGGTATAATTTTGGTTTTATTCTCCAGGGTGGGGGGGGGGGTGCATGGGGATTTGGGAGTTGCCTTAGCTGTAGCCTTTCCATTGTTGGTTCTTTGCAGGGGCTGGTCAGAGAGCCTGCATGTAACTGCAGCTGGGTGTGTCCCTTCCTGTATGTGTGCTGGTGAAATTGCAGGCTGGAGGGCTTTGCAGCTTGTCACAGCAGTACAGTGTGAGAGGGAACACAGGCTGGTAGGTGAGGGGGCACAGTGGTACCCTAGTTCCAGGTGGCACCCCAGGGGGAACCCGTCACAATCCTATCACCTGTGTTCTTCCTGCTCTGGTCAGAGCTTCTGACGCTTCTTGGCTGTTGCGACACATCTAGCTATCTGGCAATCACCAAAGTTTCAAGCCACAAGACAGGCTGTTCTTGAGGGGTCACCAACAGAACTGTGAAAGAAGAGCTGAGCAGGAGTAAGCTGGAGGTGTAAAACCTGCCCTAACTGCTGGGCTCTTAGGAGAGGGACACAGCCCTTTTCCAGAACTGTTTTTTTAAACTAAATTGAGCATTAAATCCTTTGGTGGGTTGAAACCACAAAATCAGGACAAACACACCCACCCATTCAACGGGCCTTGTGAAGCTGAACCTTGCCCACACAATGAAGCACAGCAAACTGCATCTGACCTACTTACACAGACACCCACACACAGCACAGAGATACCCAGGGAGGCTTGAACAATTTGTGTAGTAGGGGTGCTGAGAGCCATTAATTCCTGGATCTGATGGAAACCACTTCAAACCAGGGGTGCGGCCACACCCCCAGCACCCCTAGTTCCAGCACCTATGGCTATACCAAACCCCCAACTCAGAATTATCCCCACCTAGAGCACTAGTCACACAGACATTGTTACCCTCAATACACACAGCCCTCCCCACAACTAACAGTACACCCACACCAGGGTCACAAACACACTGGGAGACACACAAGCAGGCCCAGATTAACTAATGTGCACTCGATACATTTGAACAGAGCCCCCATCTCGAGGGGGCCCCCAAAGACCTCCCTCCCAACAAAAACAACCCAAGGCCAGGAAGGGGGCAGGGCAAGGCATCGCAGAGGAAGGGCCCCCGCTGCACACTGTGGCAAGGGCCAATGGGCTGGAGTGGGGAACCAAGCCAGCCCTGCCACAGGACATGAATCGCAGCCTCACTCTCCAACAGACCCCTCCCCCGCGGGGCCTCCTACCCCTGGGACAGGTCCCCAGCCCCATGCCTCCCAGCCCCCAGGAGGCAGGACCTGGTAGAGAAGGTGGGTGTTTCCCTCAATTGCCATAGTGAACAGGGCCCCAAAATTCTTTAATCCAGCACTTCACCCAATGATGCCTTGCTACAGACACACCTGCTCACAGACCCCCGAGACATGGATCCCCACTAAATTCCCACCCGGGGACGTGAATTCAGAGAGATACAGAAAGAGTGATATACAGATGCGCATGTACTCTGTGTGTCTGCACTGAAGCAAGGAAGCCATCGCAAGGCTGCTCACTGCATAAATGGATGGCGCCCTCATGCAACCTTGCAACGTTCAGCAGGTCCCATGCAGCAGTGCGGTTTGTGTCAGAACTAAAAGCAGAAATGGCTGCAGGAAAAATAAAGATAAAATGCGTTCTACCCGTAACACACTAGACTTGGTTCAAAGTTAAGTCCCCTTACCACATTTCCAGTGCAACTGCTAACCAAACTCTCAGGCCAGGATCTGCTCCCAAAGTCCAAAGTCTGTTTCTTTTGTCTTCTGAGATGAAAAGGGAGATCTGGAGAGGGAAGAGAAAACTTGGGGTGTTTTGTCCCTCACTTTTATAGTTCAGTCCCCCTTTGAAGTGGTGAAGAAGGGGTGTCAGACAGGGGAGAGGAGGCTGTGTGCTAGGGAAGGGGTATCGGATGGGGGCGGAGGCTGCGTGCTGGGGAAGGGGTGTCAGATGTGGGAGGGGAGGCCGCATGGTGGGAAGAGGTGGCTGATGGAGGAGTGGGCAGGGGGGTTCTGCTGGGGGATGGTGAGGCCGGGGCATGGGGGGGAGGTCTGGGAGACCCCCTGCAGGGAGGGTGTGATGAGGAGGGATGTCAGAGAGGTGCAGAGTGGGTGGGGGGCAGAGTGTGAGGGGGGGAGCAGGTGAAGAGACTGGGGGAAGGGATTGGGGAGCAGTCGGGAGTAGGTAGGGGAGGGATGTGTAATAGGGAGATTGCACTTTGGGCTAGCAGGTCCTTAACGAGGGAGGGCCATTGGTGTCACTGCAGCTAGCTATGGCATCCAGTCTTCTGTCACCTGGCACTTTCACTGATGAAATGCTCGCCTCTGAGATCGCCACACTCCTGCTGCCCACATCTCAACCCAGTGTCAGAACTGGCTGGACCCCCACTCCAGAGAGAGGAGGGCACAGCCGACTGCCCTGCAGGGAGATGGCAGGGTTTGTTTTCCTCCCTCGGCCCAGGCTGGAGCAGCTCTCACAACAGGCGGTGCTGCTAGGACTGCCCAACACGGCAGAGAAACGAGCTGAAGGCTCTGAACAGACCGAGGGAAAGGAAGCCACTTTCAGAGCAGTTGCTGCAGGCAAAAAGCAGAGCACCCAAAGGAACTAGCTCCTCAAAGGCATGCGGGTGCCTAGCTCCCATGGTGTGCGGACTGATTGAGAACTTGTGGCTAGAGCAGCACAGAGGTTAATAGAGAGGAGGAGTCACCTGCTCAGCTGGCTCAGGGAGCAGAGGCAGTGTTGCCAAGCCCTGTAAAGTTTGATCTTTTGCTTAAAGCGCCAGCTCCTGGAGTCATGTGATTCCATAAAAAGACCCCCAAATTGATTATTATCGTTATTTAATCTCGGGATTTTTAAGCCTGGTTCATGATTTTTGAATGCTGGGGTTGGAAATCCCAGCGGTGGCCGATCCTATCCTATTAACATGTGCAGTGAGGCCTGGATGGGTTTTCAGTATGAGTGTTTCTGACACTAAAAGAGGGGAGCTGTGCTGGAAGGCGCTGAAGGGGTTCCTAGTGTAGCTCCCACTATTGGATATAGGGCTGCCTCTCTCTGTGAGCCACTTCTTGGGGTTTACTAGTAGAGAACTTACCTCTGTTGCAACAACACTGCACTCTGTGCCCTTGGCTGCTCTCTGCACTGCAAACTGGGAGGTGGGATGGGGGGGGTACTGGCGGGAGGACTGGAAGAGAGCAAATGTGGGAGCTCAGAGGCAAGCTCGGAGGCGGGGGTGCTTGGATGGAAGGAAATGTAAGGAAGTTTCTGTGTGGTGAAAACTAGAGCTGTAAGGCAATGAGACCTCCAGGTTCCCAAACCTGCTCTTCTATTGCATTGATGTTGTTTGCACGGCTGAGGACTCCATTCGTCCTCGCTAAGCGGCTCTCCTTCGGTTGATGAGCCGCCAATGAATTAGAAACTCTCTCAAACCCTCTCGCATGTCCCGATGTGAGCGGCGAGTAAGTGATTCTTTATTGCTATAGCAGATTCCTAAATATGGCTATTGTTCAGAGCACGTGCGCTGACTCACAGGTGTCTGCTAGACTCGACACTAAAAAGTAGTTCTGTGCTGAAGAATGACTGTGCAAAAATGGCACCACTGACTCAGCAAATCTGCTCCCTGTATGTATTCAGATTCCTATTTTTGGTTCGGCTTTGTACTCCTGCTGTCCCTGTCGAGGGGAGCTGGCGTCTCTTCCTTTTGTGCATCATAACGGAGCGGTTCACCATTCCCAGTCATTTACACGTAAACAAACCCACAGAAGGTCATTGGGTTCAACAGGTATTAGGCATAGTTTGGTTTGCAAACTCTTGACTGCTGGTGAGAATGCATGAGAAAGGAAGACCCCAGTATGACTCTTGGATCCCTGGGGGAGTTTGCTGGGCTGGGGGAGTTAGAATCAACAGCCTGATTCATCATTCTGCTACAACAGATTGAGGCTGGTATAATTCCATTCACAGAGTAGAAAGCCAGGCCAAACATCACTTTACTTGTGACTGACTATATTTGCTCAGGAGTCACAATAAACATGGAGATCCATGGTGCCATTTTTATAACATAGAGTTGCACCAAAATGCTGTCAGATTATATTACAATAAAAACAATGAATGCTATTATTTTTTTGGCCACATGGAAGGAAACTTATTATTGTTTTACAATAGCACCTTGAGTCCCCGTATGAGAGCAGGGCCTCGTTGTCCTAGGTACCGTACATACACATAACAGACAATCCCTGCCCTGAAGAGCTCACAGTCTAAATAGGCAAGACAGACAAAGGGGAGAAGTAGAGAAAGATTCTAGATTCCAAGGCCAGAAGGGACCATTGTGATCATCTAGTCTGACCTGCCGCACAACACAGGCCAGAGACCTGCCCCAAAATAATTCCTAGAGCAGAGCTTTTAGAAAAACATCCAGTCTGGATTTAAACATTGTCAGGAAAGAAGAATTCACCATAACACTGGGTAAATTGTCCAATAGTTCATTACCCCCACTGTTAAAAATATATACCTTATTTCCAGTCTGAATTTGTCCAGCTTCAAATTCCAGCCACTGGATCATGTTATAAAATTCTCTGGTAGACTGAAGAGCCCATTAGTAAATATTTGTTCCCCATACGGGTACTTATAGACAGTGATCAAATCACCATTTCACCTTCTCTTTGTTAACCTAAATAGATTGAGCTCTTTGAGTCTATCACTATAAAGCAGGTTTTTTAATCCTTTAATCATTCTCATGGCTCTTCTCTGAACTCTTTGGAATTTTTCAACATCCTTCTTGTATTGTGGGCACCAGACCTGGACACAGGTTCCAGCAGAGGTCACACCAGTATCAAATACAGAGGTAAAATAACCTCTCTACTCCTACTTGAGATTCCCCTGTTTATGCATCCCAGGATCTCGTCAGCTCTTTCGGCCACCACTTCACATTGGGAGAGGGAGCTCATATTCAGCTGGTTATCCACCATAACCCCCAGATTTTTGTCAGAGTCACTGCTTCCCAGGATAGAGTCCCCCATCCTGTACGTATGGCCTACCTCATGTATCGATATAGAGTGATCGCTTTGTGAGTGAACTCTTGAATGAACTCACACAGGAAAATGACAAAAGCACCCTATCACCTGTGGGTGACCACTTTTCACAGAGCGACTGCGTATCTGACCTCTCAGTCCTTACCCTCAAAGGAAACCTGCACAATCATTTCAAAAGACAAGCGTGGGACTTTAAATTTATCATTCTGATAGACACTAAAAATCATGGACTGAACAGAGACACTCAATTTCTGGTTTATTACAACAATCCGTAACCTACTAACCCCCCTGTTTGTCCTGTGACTGCAGAGATGACAATGGGCTACTCTACCAACCTTGAACAGTCCCTTAGAATATGTGCTAACTACTTATGCTAAACAATATGTTCCACCTTGCATTTAGCTGGGATGCGCGAAGTATCTTTCCCAGACCTGAAGAGCTCTGAGTAGCTCGAAAGCTTGTCTCTCTCCCCAACAGAAGTTGGTTCAATAGAAGATGTTACCTCCCCCACCTTGTCTCTCTAATATCCTGGGACCAACACAGCTACAAGGACACTGCATACATATCTTTAGTTGCTTCTGTTTAACATCCTCCAGAGCAGTGGTTCTCAACCCACGGCCAGCAGGCCCCTTGTGATTCAATCAGCACTCATCTGTAGCCCATGTGATATCCTCAGGGCCGTATGGGTAGCATATATATGGTGTGGATGCGGCCCACATAACATGTAGAGAGCTGCATATGCGGCCCACAGTGGTAAATAGGTTGAGAACCACTGCTCCAGAGATACTAGTTGAATGAGACTTTACCATCTATGTTTTCCTCCCAAATATAAAACAGAAATGTATATTGCACGCTTCTGCCTTTCCTGTATTATTATTGATAATTCTACCCTTTCTGTCTAGTAATGGACTAATACCATTGTCAGGATTCTTTTTATTCCTAATACATTTCTAAAAACTCCTCCTTATTGCCCTTAATTCTGCTGGACATAGATTTCTTCTTGTGTAACATTGCTTACCTTATCAATTTTCTACACTTCCTAACTTCTGACATACTCATTACTATCAGCTTCCCTTTTCTTCCACTTGTTGTATATTTTAAGACTATTTTTTATAGCTGCCGTCACTTCCCCTCTAAAACCAGGACAGTTTTTTTTAACCAGCACGGCCTTCCTCAATTGTGGCTTTTGGGGCATCTAGTGTCGTGTTCTTAAAGGATTCCCAATTATCATTTATATTTTTCTGATTAAATTCTTCCTCCCTGCTGATTTGGCTTATAATTGGTTTTGGCTGTGTGAAACTGGCCCTATTAAAGCTCCAAGTAGAGACATTACTGGTCTGACTTTATTCTGCTTGCACGTTATAAATGTGGTCAAGTCGCGATCCCTTGTCCAGAAGCTCCCATTACATTTTAGTCCTGTGATCATTCCTTTTTATCCGTTAGGACATTGTCCTATATAGAATTTCCTTGTGTTGGCTGCAACACTTTTTGAGTTAGGAAATTGTCATCTATAACATATAGAAATTCCAAAGAAGTTTTAGGACTGGCAGCATGGGACCTCCATTATAGGTCACTCAGATTGAAGTCACCCACAATCACACACTGTTTTTTCCTTACACATTATAGATGGGTGCGTAAGGAGGCGGCATCCTGTTCCCTAGTGTGATTTAGTGGTCTGTAGCAGACACCAATACTCCATCTCGTGCTTTATCTGTTAGGACATTGATCCATAAGCATTCAAGACCATTTTCTTCTGTGTTATCAGTGACTCGGAAGCAGGTCATGCTATTTTAGACAGAGTGCCACGGCCTGTCCCCATTTGCCGATTCAATCATTTCTAAATCGGCTATAACCATTCTTGTTCCATGTTCCAGTCATGGATCATCCCACCAGTAATACCAACTACATCGAATTTATGCTCCTAAATGAGCAATTACAATTTGTCTGGTTTGTTACCCAGGCTCCCAGCATTGGTGTACGGGCAATTCAAGATTTTTTTTTCTTTTCATATCCTTTGGTTCCCTAATTAATTTTGTTCTGAACATCTCAATTTTACACTGAGTGCTTAGATCGTCCCTCTCTTTCGCTATTAGTTGAACTCCTTCCTGACTACTCTAGCCAGCCTGTCCCCAGGGAGATTGGTCCCCCTTCTACTGAGGTGATGACCCTCTGAACTATAGGAAGTGTTATGTGCATTTTACATAGGGGAATTGAGGCACAGAGAGGAGAGTGGTCAGATTTCTAACAACCAACAGCTCCCAAAGTCCAGCCCTAAGTGACTTCCCTGTGTAATAATGTATTTGCACAATAGGGCAGAGTTAAGGTTACACTGGTGTTTGCTGCCGGCAGGGTGCTTTGCTTTGCAACCTTAACATGTTTTGAACATCACTTGTTGTATGGAATGTTTATATAAAGTCACAATACCTTAGTCACATGAGACCTCACTGCAGTGTTGTCCTTGCTATTAGATCTGTGCAGAGGGAGTGGGGTGAGGCTTCTGGATTTGTGTCTGAGAACTAAGTAAGGGGGTGAAAATTAGCCAGGCTTTACTATGTGTTTTCTATGCAGAGCTCCCCTCCCAGCTCCCAGCTTGCATTAGCTTTTTCTTCCATAAAATACAGTTTGGAAGTTGCTAGGCAACCTTCCTATTCTCCTTCTCCATGTGCTGCTGTTTTTTGGCCCTTCTTGTACACAGCCCAGGGATACATGGGACTAGTTTTTTGGGAATCCCTTGGGCCGAGGTATCAGAGTCACCACCATTATGCATTATTTATATTTCTGCAGCAGCTGGAGCCCCCAGCTGAGATCAAGGCCCTTTTGGGTACTTACCCAGAGCAGGAGACAGGCCCTGCACCAAAGGGCCTGCCCCATAGAGAAGACGGACAAAGGTGTGACATAAGGGAATCTAATCTCCATTTTGCAGAGAACTGAGGCAGAGAGAGATTAAATGACCTGCCCAGGGACACACAAGGAGTCTGTGGGAGTTGAACCCAAGGCTTCTGAATACCAGTTAAGGTCCTTAACCACAAGACACTCACCTGGTTTATATGCTGGCCTCTGGGGGATGCCACGTGGCCTCTTGCCTGAGCGCTGCTGTTCCTTCATCATTCTTTGATGACAGCCTCTGTTAGAGTTATTTCCATTCTGCCATGGGTGCCCGCAGGGTCACCTTTGCAAACATATACCTGCCCCCTCACACCTCTGTCATCAGATGCTGCTCATCCTCTCCTTTCTTTAGTATTGTCCCACCCACCGTGCAATGCTTCCAGCAGAGGGTGGGACTGTGCCTATCTGATACCGATTAAGAACTCTGAGATGGAAGGAAATCATTGCTAGTGAAGCGAGATAAGAACATAAGAGCGGCCAGACTGGGTCAGACCAATGGTCCATCCAGCCCAGGATCCCGACAGTGGCCAATGCCAGGTGCCCCAGAGGGAATGAACAGAACAGGGCAATTATCAAGTTATTATTCCCAGCTTCTGGCAGCCAGAGGTTTAGGAACGTCCAGAGTATGGGGTTGTGTCCCTGACCCTCTTGGCTAATAGCCATTGATGGACCTGTCCTCCATGCACTTATCTAGCTCTTTTTTTAACCCAGTTATACATTTGACTGTCACAACATCCCCGGCAACAAGTCCCACAGCTTGACTGTGCATTGTGGGAAGTACTTCTGGATGTTAGCTGTAAACCTGCTTCCTATTCATTTCATTGGGTGACCCCTGCTTCTAATGTTATGTGAAGGGATAAAAACCCTTCCCTATTCACTTTCTTCCACCAGTCATGATTTTATAGACCTCTGTTCTATCCCCCCTTAGTCGTCTCTTTTCTAAGCTGACCATTCCCAGTCTCTTTAATCTCTTCCCATACGGAAGCTGTTTTATAGCCCTAATCATTTGTGTTGCCCTGCTCTGTACCTTTTCCAGTTCTAATATAGCTTTTTTGAGATGGGGTGACCAGAACTGCACACAGTATTCATGGTGTGGGCGCACCAGGGATTTATATAGAGGCATTATGATATTTTCTGTCTTATTACCTACCCCTTTCCTAATGGTTCCTAATATTCTGTTCACTTTTTTGACTGCTGCTGAACAGATATTTTCAGAGAACTATCCACAAGGTCTCTTTTTGAGTGGTAACTGCTAATTGAGACCATTTGATTTGTATATATAGTTGGGATTATGTTTTCCAAAGTGCATTACTTTGCATTTGCCAACATTGAATTTCATCTGCCATTTTATTACACAATTACCTAGTTTTGTGAGATCCCTTTGTAACTTCCCAATCTGCTTTGGATTTAATATTTTGAGCAATTTAGTGTCACCTGGAAATTTTGCCACCTCACTGTTCACCCCCTTTTCCAGATCATTTGTGAATATATTGAACAGCACAGATCCCAGGACATATTCTTGGGGGACCCCGCTATTTACCTCTCTCCATTGTGAAAATGGACCATTTATTCCTACCCTTTGTTTCCTATCTTTTAACCAGTTACTGATCCAGGAGAGGACTTCCCCTCTTATCCCATGACTGCTTACTTTTAAGAGTCTTTGGTCTGGGACCTTGTCAAAGGCTTTCTGAAAGTCCATCCACTGGATCACCCTTCTCCACATGCTTGTTGATACCCTCAAAGAATTCTAATAGATTGGTGAAGCATGATTTCCCTTTACAAAAGCTGTTTGACTCTTCCCCAACATATCGTGTTCGTCTATGTGTCTGATAATTCTATTCTTTACTACAGTTTCAAGCAGCTTTCCTGGTACTGAAATTAGGCTTACCGGCCTGTAACTGCCAGGATCACCTTCTATGAGCAGCCATGCTAGATGTTTCCCTCCTGCAGGCTCTGCTCCTTGTCTAGCACATCCTGACATGTCAGTGCTGCATTTTCTCCTGGGAGAATTGATCTGTGCAGTACTGTATCTGCTGGAAGAGACAGGAGTGATCTCTGGGTGAGATGGATTCAGTCATAGCTTTTTGGAAGCTGCAGAGAAGTGGTGTCAACAGGCCATCCAATCCCAAATAGAAGAGATCTCTTAGGCCAGTCTGTCCATCTCCTCAGGGCCAGGTCAGGGTTGCTCGCTAGAGCACACCTTCTAGTGCGTTGAACAGTCTGAATTTACAAGTCCTAACGGATGGTGCATTTCCCCCTTCCCTTGAGAAGGCAATTCCACAGCCTGATCTATCGCACAGTAAGGACAACTTTTCTAACATTCAACCCAGATGCTTCCTTTCCTAATTTTAGCTCAGAACTACTAGTTCTGCCCTCATGTGCCATCCTATATATTTCTGCTCCTTTAGCACGAACATTATTCCTCTCCTACAATACAACCATTTCAGGGAACCTCCGTGCCACACAGGATTCCTGTGTAGTGAAGACTAGACCTCAGGTCAGACCAAGTGTGACAGGTCCGGCACTGCAGCGCCCCTTTGTGGCAGGGGAGGATGGGGTGTCGGAGCCTCGCCACTCTTAAGTTCCCACGCCCGTCCCTTTAAGGGCATCCCGATGTGGCCCAATGGCCGGTTTCTCCGTGCTTGCCCCTTGGTTGGGGTAAAGGGCCCTAACAGTCAGAGTCCATGTGTCGCGTCCCAAGTATCAGGGCAGCTTGGCCCAGTGGCCAGAGTCCATACAACTCGCCTCACGTCTCAGACGGGGAAGTGTATCCTAATGGCTGGAGTGGTAGGGGGACCCGGGTCCCGGGTCTCCACCGGGTCCCGACCCAGGGCTCACCTATTGGCAGGGTTCCCCCCTGCGCTTAGCTTGGCGGGGACCTGTCTGCAACACGCTGAGCATCAGTGCAGCTTTAACACCGCTTGTCGCTAAAGTTCCCCTGGGTCACTTCCTACCCTCAACGTTGTGTTCTCCCCTCTGGGGGGTGGGGGTCCTCTGGTCGAGACCTCTGTCTGGGAGGCCGGGTGCGTCCCGGCTTGGCTGGCCCCCGGCGCGTTGGCTGTCCCTCCGTGGGAGCTGGTGGTGCGCCTCCTTCTCCTCCGGTGGTCAGCCCAGACTCAGCAGCTCTTCAGGCTTTTATACCTCGTCTCCAGTTGGAGCATGCCCAGCAGGGCTTCCGGGGCGGGGCTTCCTCTGCCAGGCAGGAAGGGTTAACCCCTGCGGTACCAGTGCGGGGCCACTCTGCTCCGTCACACCAAGTCCTTAGCTTGGTTATGAACCATTGCTGAGTGCTACCTAGCTCAGGATTTTTAAATAAAGCATTTATCACCATGATATCTACACGCTAGAATTGAAGAGCCAAGGTTCAAATGACAAAGGTCCAGTTTACACTACAGATTGGCCCCATGGTTGTAACGGGCTTAGTGAGCAACAGTGGTGTAACCAGGTTCCCTGACATAGCTGCATTTGTAATATAGACTGGAGCTAAGAGGGGACATAAGTCGACAAATCTGCATAGATTTTAAGGCCATTATGATCAAAATTAAAGGAGCCATAGCTGTTATCTCCAACTGTCAGGGCACGCTCGTGATTTGAACCCAGGATTGCTAGCATCCGAAGCCGGCGCCAGTCCCCAGGGCCCAGAGTTGCTTGTATTCAAAGACTATTATGGTCACCAAAATAGCAGGTAGCGGAAAGCTTTTCTTTAGAGTAGACATTTTGCGACATCCTCTCCACCCACGTGGTTTCTGTCCTGGAACTTCAGCAGAAAGTTTGTTTCTGGAACATACTGTTTTTGAAGCACCTCTTGAGTCCTTACACTCCATCGCACCAGCTTCCTCTGGCAGGCATAAGCTTCTGAGTACTGCAAATGTCACTCTTCCCACCAGTGTTAGGAAAAAATAGCTCTTCTCTTACCACTGCCTCCAATAGCATTTACATTAAAATCCTCTTCCAGCCTCTAAATAAAGGCTTGATCGCCTTCCTCTTTCACTAAGCGGGAAGCCATGTTTCCTTTCTCTTTTGATTCTCTTTAGCCAGAAAGCTGCTCCACCTCTTCTGAGCTCATTGTTCTTTACAATACCTGCCCCTGTTGCTCAAATGGCTTTTACATCAGGTTAAGGGAAACAAAGAACAAAGGTAAAGTCTCCATGAGAGAGAGCACAAATGTGTGACTCACCCTGTGACATTATGAACTGGAACACAAAATGGCCACTGCCTCCCAGCCGTCTCCAGAGCAGACAGCAAGAATTTACAGGAGCAGGCCCCTGGGAACAGAATGACAACTCTGCCTTTCAATAGCATACAATCACAATGTACACTGAACATTATCATACACATTGTGAAGACAGTGGTCACTTTGGATGGGCTATTACCAGCAAGAGAGTGAGTTTGTCTGTGGGGGGGCGGAGGGTGAGA
Source organism: Chelonia mydas (assembly GCF_015237465.2). Classification (NCBI taxonomy): domain Eukaryota; kingdom Metazoa; phylum Chordata; order Testudines; family Cheloniidae; genus Chelonia; species Chelonia mydas. The sequence goes on from NC_051262.2 coordinate 2,816,193, forward strand.
ATACCTGGATTTGTGCTGGAAATGGCCCAACTTGATGATCACTTTAGATAAGCTATTACCAGCAGGAGAGTGGGGTGGGAGGAGGTATTGTTTCATGGTGTCTGTGTATATAATGTCTTCTGCAATTTCCACAGTATGCATCCGATGAAGTGAGCTGTAGCTCACGAAAGCTCATGCTCAAATAAATTGGTTAGTCTCTAAGGTGCCACAAGTCCTCCTTTTCTTTTTGCGAATACAGACTAACACGGCTGTTACTCTGAAACCTGAACATTTAAAGGGCTCCTCCATTGCAAATGAAGGTCCCGTGATGGTGCAAAATGTGAGTAGGGTTCACTGGTGTTAAATAAGTGTGTTCCTGGTTGTGGGGAGGCTGGTTTGCACAATTTGTTTAAACAGCAAATCCCACTGTGGGGCTATTCCTCAGGGTGAGATAGCAACTGTGATACATGGGGTCCCATGTTTATTGTCTAGTAGGGACTCCAGATCACTTCTTCCCTATGTATGCATAAAAAGTTAGTTTTTCCTACTCACTCTGGGCTCTCTTTTTCTCACACATCAGCACCTGTAACTAACATTCTGCAGGACAAACTATTCCCATGCGACCCCCTTGCCTTCAAGGATGGGCAGACTAAGGCCCTGAAATTGGCCCTTAGTTCACTGTTCTGTTGCTCATGCATATGCCCGAATGGATCCCAGCTCTCTCTCCCAGGCTGGCTCTGCAATGCACACAAGGGTAAAAATCAGAAAAACCTTATTTGTGTCATTAGGGGCAGGAGATCAGCCCCTGAATACACGGGCGTGCCCCCCTGTGGAGTAAGATGATGTTATTGCAACACAGTCACTTTACAGAGTCGAACTGCACCATAAGCAGCTAATAATTATACTATGTCCTGCCTCTGTAATAGATGCTCCATAGCCACCTGCTGCAAACGGCAGTGTCTGAGCTGGGCTGGACCCTGCCTGGGAGACAGCAGCTCACCAGAGTCAAACTGGGAGTGGGGCTATTTTCTTCTAGACACTATACACACTACGTGATTGCTACTACCTGACAGGGTGACCACCACTTATTTGAATAAGCCACACCCCTTTTTCTGATGTCATCCCTCTCCTCTCCTTCCCCCAGGGAATTATTACGCTAGCTGGCAAATTACACTTCTCACTTACAAAATCCACGTGATTATTGTGCCTGTGTCTAAATTACACAAGCCAATGAGTCAAACTCAGGACGTGTGCCTGATCCTCCTCTCACAGTCACCAGTTTTAGTGGGGGAAATAGAACAGACTCAGGCCCAGCGTGTCTATCCTACTTTAGCGCTTGTGCAGTGGAAAGGCAAAAATTCATACTCTATTAAGTGAAGATGCTTTTATCTCCTCCAGGTCTGCCGGGGCTGCTTTTCAGTGTTAATCTTGAGGGTCGTGACCATTTTAAACCCTTAGATGTAGCCTTGTTTGATCTGTCAAGCGCTGGATTGATTCACCAGATAAATTCCCCTTGGTAGCTGTTACAATCCTGAAGTGGGGCCAGTCTGAAGTTCAGCTTGACTCACAGGCATCTATGTTAAAACTGAACTTCCTTCTCAACTGATTTGCTCCCTGTATCAGAGTCACAGTTCTTTGTTCTAGCAACAAAGATACGTTTTAACTGCTTTTTCCTCCTGTTGGCCCTGCAGAACCAGCAAAGGTAAGAGGGAAAGAGCTGGATTCTGTTCCAGCTCATGCATCATCAACAGGATTGTGAACCAAATGCTGGTCGCAGATTTTCCATGTTGGCAAGCCAGAAAGGAGCCAGCTTGACTCTCATTCCCTGTCTGAGTTTGCAGGCCAGCAGTCCGTAAAAACACAGGGCAGTCAGATCTCATTTACACCAATGGAAGTTACTCTGGATTTACACTAGTGTAACTGAGATCAGAATTTAGTTGTACTTGTAAACTGAGCACATTTGAGCTGGAATTTCTGGGCCACAACCATGAGGATCATTTGGCATAGTTCAGTGCATCGGAGCTGCCGGACCCTTTTCTTCTACAAACTCCCTTAAACTACAATATACGATTATCTGGGTTTGCTCTGCCACAAACACAGTGTTTACATGAGTAGGTATCATGGCCCCACTGGAGGCAGAGGAAGAGGCCAAGGCCTTGTCTTCACTAGGAAAAAAAGGTGGTTTTTTTACTACACTAGCTAACACATGGTAACATCCTAGTGTGGACAAGGTAGTATGTAGTTATCACGCAGCAGGTCAAAGTGAGCACTTGCCCTTCTAATGTGTGTAAAAACTACAACCTGCCTTGTCCACGATGGAATGTTACCATGTGTTAGTTACTAAAAGGACAGACTGGTCAGCTTAGAAAAGAGACTACTGCTAGGACAGAGGTCTATAAAATCATGACTGGTGTGAACAAAGTGAATAGGGAAGGGTTTTTTTATCCCTTCGCATAACACAAGAGCAAGGGGTCACCCAATGAAATGAATAGGCAGCAGGTTTACAACTAACTTACGGAAGTAGTTCTTGACACAACGCACAGTCAACCTGCGGAACTCCTTGCCAGAGGATGTTGTGAAGGCCAAAAGTATAACTGGGTCCAAAAAAGTGTTAGATGAGTTCATCGAGGATACATCAATAAGGGCTATTAGCCAAAATAGTCATGGACACAGCCCCATGCACTGGGTGTTCCTAAACCTCTGATTGCCAGAAGCTGGGACTAGACAACAGGGGATGGATCACTCAAAATTGCCCTGTTCTGTTCATTCTCTCTGAAGCAGCCAGCATTGGCCACTGTCAGAAGACAGGATACTGGCCTAGAAGGACCATTGGTCTGACCGAGTATGGCTGTTCTTATGTTCTATATGTTAGCTAGCACTTGATTTAAAAAAAATCCACCCTTTTTCCTGATGCAGACACCTACTGAGGATACGTCTACACTGGCGCTGGAGGTGTAATTTCCAGCTTGAGGAGACCTACCTGTGTTACCTCAATAGTGTAAAGCAACAATGGGATGGACTAGCTGCTGGAGTACATCTCTAGGGTTTCAGACTGGTTCATAGTCAGGGCAGCTAGCCCGACCTGCTGCTTGCATCATCACAGCTACGCTGCTCTTTTAAGAACACTCACTCGGTCAGAGGTAGGGCGGGTGTGGCTTCCCAAACTGGAAATGATGCCTCCCGTTGTGGTGTAAACATACCCTGAGTGACATAGCTGAGCCACCAAATCCTGCATGGCCTGCAAGGATGCCGATGGCACTGTTTGTTAGCAGAGGAGGAACATCAAATGCCAGAACATTGCTAATACTTAATATAATGATGATCCTGTTCCCGGAGATGCATTTTATTCCTACTGCATTACTCATGGTGACTGTGTGAACAATCACTTCCCGTTGATCCCAATATTGCTGTTCTGTTTGAAATAATCTGTTGAAACCTGAGGAACCTTCCTCTACATATTTTCATAGATTCATAGATACTAAGGTCAGAAGGGACCATTATGATCATCTAGTCTGACCTCCTGCACAACACAGGCCACAGAATCTCACCCACCCACTCCTGGAAGAAACCCCTAACCTATGTCTGAGCTACTGAAGTTCTCAAATCATGGTTTAAAGACTTCAAGGAGCAGAGAATCCTCCAGCAAGTGACCCGTGCCCCACGCTACAGAGGAAGGTGAAAAACCTCCAGGGCCTCTTCCAATCTGTCCTGGAGGAAAATTCCTTCCCGACCCCAAATATGGCGATCAGCTAAACCCTGAGCATATGGGCAAGATTCACCACCAGACACTACAGAAAATTCTTTCCTGGGTAACTCAGACCCCACCCCATCTAACATCCCATCACAGGCCATTAGGCCTATTTACCATGAATATTTAAAGATCAATTAATTACCAAAATCATGTTATTCCATCAGACCATCTCCTCCATAAACTTATCGAGTTTAATCTTAAAGCCAGATAGATCTTTTGCCCCCACTGCTTCCCTTGGAAGGCTATTCCAAAACTTCACTCCTCTGATGGTTAGAAACCTTCGTCTAATTTCAAGTCTAAACTTCCTGGTGGCCAGTTTATATCCATTTGTTCTTATGTCCACATTGGTACTGAGCTTAAATAATTCTTCTCCCTCCCTGGTATTTATCCCTCTGATATATTTATAGAGAGCAATCCTATCTCCCCTCAACCTTCTTTTAGTTAAGCTAAACAAGCCAAGCTCCTTGAGTCTCCTTTCATAAGACAAGTTTCCATTCCTCGGATCATCCTAGTAGCCCTTCTCTGTACCTGTTCCAGTTTGAATTCATCCTTCTTAAACATGGGAGACCAGAACTGCACACAGTATTCCAGGTGAGGTCTCACCAGTGCCTTGTATAACGGTACTAAAACCTCCTTATCCCTACTGGAAATACCTCTCCTGATGCATCCCAAGACCGCATTAGCTTTTTTCACAGCCATATCACATTGGGCAGCTCATAGTCATCCTATGATCAACCAATACTCCAAGATCCTTTTCCTCCTCCGTTACTTCTAATTGATGCGTCCCCAGCTTATAACTAAAATTCTTGTTATTAATCCCTAAATGCATAACCTTACACTTCTCACTATTAAATTTCATCCTATTACTATTACTCCAGTTTACAAGGTCATCCAGATCCTCCTGTATGATATCCCGGTCCTTCTCTAAATGGGCAATACCTTCCAGCTTTGTATCATCCGCAAACTTTATTAGCACACTCCCACTTTTTGTGCCAAGGTCAGTAATAAAAAGATTAAATAAGATTGGTCCCAAAACTGATCCTTGAGGAACTCCACTAGTAACCTCCCTCCAGCCTGACAGTTCACCTTTCAGTAGGACCCATTGTAGTCTCCCCTTTAACCAATTCCTTATCCACCTTTCAATTTTCATATTGATCCCCATCTTATCCAATTTAACTAATAATTCCCCATGTGGCACGGTATCAAACGCCTTACTGAAATCTAGGTAAATTAGATCCACTGCATTTCCTTTGTCTAAAATATCTGTTACTTTCTCAAAGAAGGAGATCAGGTTGGTTTGGCACAATCTACCTTTTGTAAAACCATGTTGTATTTTGTCCCATTTACCATTGACTTCAATGTCCTTAACTACTTTCTCCTTCAAAATTTTTTCCAAGACCTTGCATACTACAGATGTCAAACTAACAGGCCTGTAGTCACCCGGATCACTTTTTTTCCCTTTCTTAAAAATAGAAACTATGTTAGCAATTCTCCAATCATACGGTACAACTCCTGAGTTTACAGATTCATTAAAAATTCTTGCTAATGGGCTTGCAATTTCGGGTGCCAATTCCTTTAATATTCTTGGATGAAGATTATCTGGGCCCCACGATTTAGTCCCATTAAGCTGTTTGAGTTTTGCTTCTACCTCAGATATGGTAATATCTACCTCCATATCCTCATTCCCATTTGTCATGCTACCATTATCCCCAAGATCCTCTTCAGCCTTATTAAAGACTGAGGCAAAGGATTTGTTTAGATATTGGGCCATGCCTAGATTATCCTTGACCTCCACTCCATCCTCAGTGTTTAGCGGTCCCACTTCTTCTTTCTTTGTTTTCTTCTTATTTATATGGCTATAGAACCTTTTACTATTGGTTTTAATTCCCTTTGCAAGGTCCAACTCTACTTGACTTTTAGCCTGTCTCACTTTATCCCTACATGTTCTGACCTCAATAAGGTAGCTTTCCTTACTGATCCCTCCCATCTTCCACTCCCTGTAGGCTTTCTGCTTTTTCTTAATCACCTCTCTGAGATGCTTGCTCATCCAGCTTGGTCTACAACTCGTGCCTATGAATTTTTTCCCCTTTCTTGGGATGCAGGCTTCCAATAGCTTCTGCAGCTTTGATTTAAAGTAATCCCAGTCCTCCTCTGCCTTTAGATCCATAAATTCTTCAGTCCAATCCACTTCCCTAACTAATTTCCTTAATTTTTGAAAGGCAGCCCTTTTGAAATCAAAAACCCTAGTTGCAGATTTATTTTTGTTAATCCTTCCGTTCAGTTTGAACTGAATTAGCCCATGATCACTTGAACCAAGATTGTCCCCTACAACCATTTCTTCTATGAGGTCCTCACTACTCACCAAAACCAAACCTAAATTGGCATCCCCTCTAGTCGGTTCAGCAACTACTTGATGAAGGAACCCATCAGCTATTGCATCCAGGAAAATCTGAGCCTTATTGTTATTACTAGCACTCGTCCTCCAGTCTATATCTGGGAAGTTAGTCTCCCATGATCACCAGTTTCCATTAGTATTTACTTCATTAAAAACAGTAAAAAGGGCTCTATCCATATCCAAATTAGATCCTGGCGGTCTATAGCACACCCCAAGCACTATCCCAGGGGAGGCTCTAATAGTTTTCTTCCCCAATGTGATTTTTGCTAAGACGGACTCTGTCTTATCCATTCTATCACTTCTTACTTCTTTACATTCTACCTCATCATTGATAGACAATGCTTCTCCACCACCTTTACCTTTATTTCGGTCTTTCCTAAACAGCACGTACCCTTCAATACCTGTACTCCAGTCATGACGACTATTCCACCATGTTTCTGTTATCCCTAGAATATCGGGTTTCACTTCCTGCACCAGTAGCTCTAGTTCCTCCATTTTGTTACCTAGGCTCCTCGCATTGGTGTACAAACATCTTCATTTTTGCTGTTTGGCCTCGCTCACGTTCTGTACCCTATTAGGCACGGTCATTCTCCAGCCAGTATAACCTATTAGACTGGTATCCACACTGCCCTTCCTCCTTGTGTCCATTCTCCTACCCACGGCTGTATCCTTTCTTACTTTGTTTTAACTGGCTATTAATCCCATTATCTTCCCCTGCCCTCCCAACCTTCTCTGTCCCTGCCAGGAAGCAGGAAAGGACCAACAAACTAACAGTGACTAAAGGGAATGGGTCTAATGCAGGTAGAGGCAGTAATAGAGCCAGGTAATCTCCCTCTCAACCTGAACTCAACACGCAGTATAACTAACACATGCATGCACCGTCACCGCTCTCTGCCATCCCCGTGGACATCGAAGTACCACTGCTAACAGCAACGGGGGGACATTTGGGGCTGCAGTGTCACCAGTTAATGCGGATGAAACTTAGCTCACCATCACCTTTGTGTGGACCCCAAACCCTAGAGCCTGCGCTGTCCCAGTGGCTGACAGAGATGAGGAGACTTGCCGATGCTCTGCCTGGCCCAAATGGAAATGGTGCTAGTTGGAGGGGAGCATCAGGAGGAAGGCGTAGGGATTATGGGACCTCTGCCTACACTTGCTACTAGGGGTGCATGTCTGCCTTTGGCCAGCAGTCTTCTGTTTCCTCTCCTCTTATGCAGGAGTGGCTATTAGCGAGACACTGTCCTCCTCCCACCCCACCAGTTGCTTTTACAGGCATCCAGGCTCTTCTGTGCATTCATGAACCAGAGTCAAGGTGGAGTCAGCAACCTGTGATCAGTCTGCAATGCACCAGCAAGTGCTCCAGGGCCCAGCTGGGGAATGAGCAGTCTAGCACCCAATGGGCTGAGAGACTGTCTCTTCCTCTGGGTCTTTGCTGGGGATGAAGCTCTGCTGGGCTGGCTTTGCTGCCCACTCTTGAAGGTTATGGTGCAGAACCAGCTGCAAAGCATGCTCAACTGAGAACCTCTGCCTTGCAACATTTGCTGTCCAGTAGTCTACCAGAGCCCATGCTGGGTGAGCACAGGGAAAGCTGTTTAACGGGGCTTTCAGACAGCTAGCAGGGCAGAACTCACACCTTAGTCATTTAAAATGGCAAGTCTCTAACTGACGGACTAATCATGCTGTTTTGATGTATTTAAAGAGCCCAGAAGCAACAGCAAACAAATGTATAAATAAAAGAACAGTGACCTCATCCTGGCCTGCACTGGGGGAGGAAGTTCCCATGCACCCAGCCAGCAACAGGATTCAGGCTCCTTCCTAGGGCAGAGACAAAGCTAGCAGCAGTGAATTCCACTGCTAGTCCTCCCTTCTGTTCCCAGCCTAAATCTGTGTTAGGGGAACTTAAACACAAAGCGGGAATTTAAGGGAGGAACAGGTTAGAATAATGTAGATTGGGGGGGGAGGCTCAGGGAGATACTGGAGAGGGAGGAAATCCTAAATTGCAGTAAATCATGCCAGTGCTGGGGCGGTTGTAAGGGCCGAGTTCAAGTGGTTGAGGCGGTGCTAATGCCAAACTGCTCAGCAATTCACTTGTGCACAGACTGGAGAATGCTGCTAACTGAAGGTGACACTAAACTGGGAGGAGAGGTAGATACGCTGGAGGATAGGGATTGGATACAGAGGGACCTAGACAAATTGGAGGATTGGGCCAAAAGAAATCTGATGAGGTTCAACAAGGACAAGTGCAGAGTCCTGCACTTAGAACAGAAGAATCCCATGCACCGCTACAGACTAGGGACCGAATGGCTCGGCAGCAGTTCTGCAGAAAAGGACCTAGGGGTTACAGTGGACAAGAAGCTGGATATGAGTCAACAGTGTGCCCTTGTTGCCAAGAAGGCCAATGGCATTTTGGGATGTATATGTAGGGGCATTGCCAGCAGATTGAGGGACGTGATCGTTCCCCTCTATTCGACACTGGTGAGGCCTCATCTGGAGTACTGTGTCCAGTTTTGGGCCCCACACTATAAGAAGGATGTGGAAAAATTGGAAAGAGTCCAGCGGAGGGCAACAAAAATTATTAGGGGACTGGAACACATGACTTCTGAGGAGAGGCCGGGGGAACTGGGATTGTTTAGTCTGCGGAAGAGAAGAATGAGGGGGGATTTGATAGCTGCTTTCAACTACCTGAAAGGGGGTTCCAAAGAGGATGGATCTAGACTGTTCTCAGTGGTAGCTGATGACAGAACGAGGAGTAATGGTCTCAAGTTGCAGTGGAGGAGGTTTAGGTTGGATATTAGGAAAACCTTTTTCACTAGGAGGGTGGTGAAACACTGGAATGCGTTACCTAGGGAGGTGGTGGAATCTCCTTCCTTAGATATTTTTAAGATCAGGCTTGACAAAACCCTGGCTGGGATGATTTAGTTGGGGATTGGTCCTGCTTTGAGCAGGGGGTTGGACTAGATGACCTCCTGAGGTCCCTTCCAAACCTGATAGTCTATGATTCTAAGGCAGCAGCATTGGAAGAAGCTGGGGAGAGCCCTTCAGAAACAGCTTGCTCACCGCCCAGCAAATAACATGACAGCAGGCAAACCTAGCAGGCCAGAGTCAGAGTTGCTAGCGGGAGCATTGCCTGTGCTGGAAGAAAGGGAGGGTTACGCCAACTCAGTTCTTCCTCCCTGCTTTTATCGTTTTCCCCCTGCCATCAGCAATGACAGCTGGGGGCTGACAAGCCCTGGCCGTGGGTGTAGCTCCCGTTTAGTTTTCTGTGTTTGGCACCTTTAAATAGTAGGAGGCCTGATTCTCTACCAGATCCTACCAGTTCTGCGGCAGCGTAACCCACTGAAGGAAAACTCAGGCTGATTAAGTCTGTCGATCTGCTTGTGGGAGGGTGGGGGTTGGGAGGGGATGCAGGATGGAGGCTTGGGGCCTGTTGGGCCCGTCTCTGATACTGTTACATCCACTCACCTCAGGGACAGGAAAGGATTTGCCAGTGGAGAGAAGAGACGTCTCAGTGATTCTTTGCTTATATCTACAATAAATTAGACCGTGTGTGCATGCTGTGCCTTTCATGGGCTGTCGGAGGAAGGACGGGCCAGTGGTTAGAGCACTAACCTGGTACTTGGGAGAACAGCCACAGGCTTTAGCCTAGAGCTGCAAAGACATAGACTCAGCATTACAAAGCCTAACTTTAGGCAACCTGCCTAGTAGTAGAAGTCACAGCCCCAAGATAGGCACCCACGCTCCCTCTGCAACGTACCGGGAGTGAGGCATCGAAAATGGGATCCACAAGAGCCAGCAAGCTGAGCGTATCGCTGCCTAAACCAGCGAGTAGAAAATGCCAGCGGGAGGAGGGAGGTCTACCTCTGCGCTGGGTTTGCAGCCGCAAACCCTCTCCTAGAGTTAGGGGCTTGTGCCCCTTCTTGAAAAAATCAGACATAGCGATGGAAGAGAAGGCTGTGCAGCTCTCCCCGAAAAGGCCTTTAGCACGGAGGTTAGAACACTCCCCTCGTCCAGGTGGGCGACCCAGGTTCAATCCCTGCTGATGGCGTTGGAAAAGAGATTTGAACCCACATCTCAGGAGAGTGCCCTGGTCCCTGTGTAATGGGATGTTCTGATGGGGGGCTCCCTCAATCTCTCTTGTTGAAAGAGTTCCATCATGGGTGGCGGGTGGAGCCACCCTTAGGGGAGGCTAGCCCCTGCCACTCCCCTGCAGCCAGAGCTACAAGTCCTCTCCCCATCCCCACCTGGAGGAGCCCTGAACATACCCCCCCACGGCTGGAGGAGCCCCGGGCCAGCCAAAGCCCCAAGTTTCCCCACCCCACCTGCCCAGAGGTGCCCCGAGCCACCCCCCATCTAGCCTGAAGAAGCCCCAGGCCAACCGCAGCCATGCCCCAGATCCCAAGCCACTGCGGGGAAAAGTCTCTCACTCTCGTCCAAAGATGCTTTTGCTATGCCCCATGCAGGTTCCGGGGCAGCTGAGGCAGCCGTATTTGCTACTCAGCTTCCTGGGTTCATCAGTAATCTCTCTGGAGTTCAAGGAGATTACTGATGAACCCAGGAAGTGGAGTAGCGTATACGGCCTCTTCAGCCACCCCAAAACCTGCAGGGGCATAATAAAGCAAAAACTTCCCCCCAAAACCCCGCAACCAGGGGTCCGGCAGCAGCAGCAGAGCCAGGGGAGGTAGAGTGTCCCCTGGCCTATTATACCCATGAGTTCCATTTTGTATGAATAATTATGTCCCTGGGGCAGAGACAGCATGCACCTGACTCTGTAACTGACTGATCAGGACACTCACCTGGCATGGGGAGACCCAACGTCAAGACCCTGTTCTAGTAACAGCTTCAGCAGGAGAGACTAGGAGAGACCCCCACCTCAGAATATCCCATAGCCCAGTGGCTAGGGCATTCTCCTAAGGCGGGGGATCTGAAACAGGCATCTCCCACGTACCAGGTGAGTGCTTTGACCACTGGGCAAGAGGTAATAAAGGGGCTGCTGCTGAGGCCTCCTCCAGCGGTGTTTTGTGCAGGGCCCAATCGGTTAGGTGACCTCTGACAACGCCTACCAGATCAGGCAAGGTGGGCAGGGCCATGCTTTGTTTGAGCACCCCCCAGGGGCTTAGCTGTGAGATAGGTTCCAGGCATCAGGACTTAGGCACCTGTGCATATGCTCACTGACAGAAACTCTTCAGGTTAGGGGGCAGCTGAGCATGGACTTAGGCACCTAAATCCCTTTGTAGATCTAGCCCTTCCTGTGGAATTCTGAGTTAGGCCCAGATCCCCAAAGGTACTTGGGCACCTAATTCCTACTGATTCCAATGGAAGTTAGGAGCCCATGTAGTTTTGAGGATCCAGGCCATGGTCCCTCTGTGCCTTAGTTCTCCATCTGTACAATGGGAATAATAGCACTTCCCTGCCTCAAAGGGCTGTGGGAGGATAAATACATTAGAGTTTGTGAGGTGCTCAAATACTACGGGAATGGAGAGCATTTATGTACCAGAGAGAGATTTTCCACAGCCTTGCATGAGTGAGGAATCCTGGGTTGGTAGCATTTTACACCACTGAATGACTACCCAAGGAGCAAGGCAAGAGGAATCAGGCCTGCTCATTCTAAATGCACATACACTAGTGAAAACCAGGAGTGACCCCATTGAATTCAATGCAGTTTTGTTCACCATCTCCTGTACTGAAGCCTTAGACCTAAAGACTCAATGCTACGGCTTAATTTTCAGTGGTTGGGGTATGTTTTTTCCAGTATTCATGTCGAGTGGTACAATCATTAAGGTTGAACTTAGTTTAGTACATTGAAACATTTAATTTTATCAATCAAGTGCTAAGTTCACTCACATGAATGAAAGCCCCTTTGGCATTTCACTGAAACAAAGCAGCCATGTGTTACCCAGCACATTCAAACAAGGTGGCTAGAAGTTACTTTGAGATTGTAAAATATGTTAACTGCAGCACCACAGTGCCTTGCCCCTCGCCGCCCCCCCCCCCCAGCATATTGATGGGGTTTGTAATGATAGCAGATGTCACATCCCTCGTTCAAGCAGGGATCTGTACTAAATTGTGACAACCTCAAGGGATACAAGAAAACTAAAAATAGATCATTAAATATAATCTAGAGATGTGCACATTTACATATCTTTTCTTCCTCCTTCAGACGCTCCGGCAGGGACTTTCAAGACAATCGCACGAGCATTCTTATCCTAAAAAGTTGAGCAATGAGTAAGAAGTCTCAGGTGAGCCATTATAATAACTGCAGGGACCTTGGGAAATAACACCCAATTATTGGGGCCAATTTATTAAGTTTTCATTAAAAAGTGTCTTGATCCCAACTGATGAGATCATCCTCCACCCCAGGAAGGGGGGAGGCTGGCAGGGAGCTTTTGTTCTTCAATCACTACTTTCCGTTTTGTGTTACAATATTTCTAAACATTTGATTCAAGACAAAGTGACAGCCTCAGTGCTGAATTCTGTCAGGTTCGGTCCCAACAGAAGAGTTGCCTTAAAAAAATAAATAAACCTAAGGTTAGTGCTTAAGACGGATACTAGAATAAACAGAATTTAGCCATCAGCCTAGCATGCCAGTTAAACCTCTAATACCTGGACTGAGATTGACCCAATCAATTCACAAAGGGACCCAAAGAGCTATACATTATCAGCTGTGCTCACCTGGCCTGGATTCAGACTAGTGAGCTAGAACAGAAAGGACGTTGACCTGACCCCTGCTTCTCACACGCTGGGCAGGTGCCGTGCAAGCTGGGTGCAAAATGCCAACACTGGGTAACATTTCATACCCGCTTTGTACACAGGTTAAGTGACAACACAAGGGCTAAGAAGTGCAGAATCAAGCCTGTGTATGGCATTACCAGTCCTGAATCTTCCCAGTCCTCACAAATATTGAATACAGTCATTTGTTCTTGATTTTCTTCATTGTTTTCCCAGGCATAAAACTAATAATATGTTGTACTTTTAAAGCATCTTTTCAACCAGGAATATCGAGCTACTTTACAAATAGAGTTTAATTGCCTAGAGCCCCCCACTACGAAGGCGGCAAAATTATCCCTAGTTTACCAATGTGGCGCATGGTGTGGGATCCATGAAGGTACTTAAGTGCCTAAACCTCACAATTAGGCTCCTAAATCCAGTTTTAGCTTCCCTGCAATCCACAACACTCCCCTGAACCCCTGTAGATGCCTAAACTCACTCAGCACCTAACTTTGCAGAGTCAAAGCTCCTTGGGAGCCTGTGTTTCTGCCCATGAACACGGGCACTGCTGCCTCTCTCTAGGTTTCATGGACACCTACCTCATGCCTAAGCCCCAGAGCGATTCACAAAGAACAAAAAGATAGGCAGCCAGCCACCTAAGTCACGTGTGGGGTCCAATCCAGTAGGCGTATTCAGAGGCCACCTACTGGATCAGTCCCATTCAAAATCTGGCCGAGGGAGGAGCAGCAGCCCCCCTTGTCACTCTGAACCCACTGGTTCAGGCACTCACCTGGGATGTGGGAAACTGAGGTTCTGCCAGAGGGAGAGAAGGGAGACCTCTGTTCAAATCCTGCCTCTCAGGAGAGTGCTCTAACCCAGTGGTCTCCAAACTTTTTGGATTGCGCACCCCCAGGGCCAGCTCTAGGGAAGCCAAAAAAAAAAAAAGACCTGTCACCGCCGTGCCGCTGAAGACGGAGCAGGGAGAGCCGAGCTGTCATCGGCGTGCCGCCGAAGAATCAAAGGTCCAGGAGCACTGCTGCCACCATTCCAGCAGCGCTCCTTCGGCGGCGCTCCTCCTGCCACGCACCCCCAGGGATGGTCTTGCGCACCCCACTTTGGAGACCACTGCTCTAACCACTGACCTATGGGATATTCGGATGCGGGGCTCCCCCACTCTCTCCTGTTGAAGTTGTTGCACTCTGGATAAATAATGAAAGAGCGAGTACAGCAGGGGGACTGGACTTGGGATCTCCCACCTCCCAGGTGGAAGCCCAAATCACTGGATTACAGTCATTCCCACTCAGTCTCTCTTGCCCAATGACTGTTCTGCTGTGGACAAATACTGAGTCATCAGGCCAGAGGGAGATCGACTCCATTGTCCAGCCCAGTCTTTGGAGGCGACAGACCCCAGGTCTAGTCCCTGTGCTCTAGACCTGAGGACGGAGGGCAAGAGCACACCTGGAGAAGGTGGAGCAGAGCAGAAGTGACGGGATGCAGAACACATCTTTGGTGTTTGCTCCCCTAGCCCCCTTCCCATTCTGTCGTCCTTTGGGGAGAGTTTGGAAACAGTGACCCTGACACGCAGCCAATAAATGACATGTTTCAGGCAATGGACTTTTTGCTTTTAGAACTAACATTTGCAGAAAGTCAGTTCTCTGTGGCTTACCAGATGACAGCCAACTTGCTAGAGAAGTTCAATGTTTACCCATCCAAACGAGTCTGTGCCGATGACAGACTGAGCGAGCAGCTCTGCAAACAGACTCAAAAAAATTAATCACACAGTGCTCAGGTGCATTTTGAAAATGTGATGTTTATTAAACACAAATAAACCTACTGACAAACAAGCCATTCATTCACCTGCATCTAGTCTGGAAATCATAACACTGGCAGGTCTAATGACATTAGATTTCTTCCTTGGGGTTCGTTGCATCCTGACCTAGTTCTTTCAGTCTCCTCACTGTCTCTCTTACCCTGTATCCCTTGTAGACGGCCTGGATTTTTGTGGCAGCTTTATCTTCTATTTCTTGGGTGGTTGTTTCATAGAGGCCAAGTTTGTCAAGCTCCTTCATTAAAAAAATAGAACCACAGAGGAAATGGCTTCGTAAACAGCTGACAGGCTGATCATTTTCTTGTAGTAAAAATGAATGCCTAAATTACAGTAAATCTGCATAATGTGCAGCCACTGAAAACTGCTGCTTCCCAAAGGCATTTTGGAAGCTGTGTGTGAACCAAAGGTTGAGAGGGAAACTAAATGTGTTTTGTCATCTTTATGTTTTTTTTTTTTTAACAACAGATCTAATCATTGGTGGGGTTGTTTTTAGGGCCAAATCTTGAAGCCCTTACTCAGGCAGAACTTTCTGTGACTCATTGGGAGTCTTGTCTGGGTAAGAACATCGTGATTTGGTCCTTATTTAAATATCAACTGCTCATCTCAGAGTTTCCAGAACACGAAGCTCCCTTCTGTGGGAGACTAACAGTGCCATTAAACTATCAGCATTTGCCAAGAGTTACTACTTGGTGATGTGTGGTACGATAGTTATTTCCTGTTAAGGAGGGGGGGAAATGGTGGCCTTTCATTCCCAGGGAGTGATAACTGTTGGCAAATGTTGATTTTTAAAAATGATGAGCACTGGAAGCCTGCGCCATACTATCAAGCATGAAAGAGACTGAGTTACTAGGCAGAGAGAGAGAGAGAAAAAGAGAGACCCATTTCTAGGGGAAGATACAAATCAGGCTCCCCTACCTCCAACAAGGTGCCTCAGCTGGGAATGATGGAGAGGAGGAAGTCAAATACAACACCAAGTTGCAGTCAGAGCATCATATTAGCTAATTAGCTGGGGGAAATGATTTCATTAGCTCAGTGATCTAGAAACTAAAATCCAAAATGGGGAAGGAGGGACAAAGGCAAATTCTCTGCAGATAGGAATGAACTGCTTTATAAATGCTAATGGAACAAACGCATCCGGGGTGAAACTCTACTGAAAAGTCTCCCCAGGGCTGAATCTGACTCCACACTCTTTGGGAAATCACATTGAACAATAGAAAGGGGAGGATCCTAAGCCAGCTGGGACAAAAGGCCTTGATTTTCTCTCTTCAGATTATTTGGCGAGAGATGCCCTGGAACTGATGGAGCACTTCCAGCTCCTGCTTAGCCATCTGGACATGGACACAAGGTGTAGCTCCAGCAGAGTCAAAATCCAGGCAGGCCTTGGGAGATTACTTACGGGCTCCATGGCTGAATCTTTCATCGACTCCTTCACCTCTTCTTGCAAAGATGCAGCCTCCTGTAAGAAGAACAGAAAAAAAATAAAGGTTCAACCAACCTTTACTTCACAATAGGAAAGAGCTCCAGTCCGAGCCCTGGGCTACGCCGTGGGGGGAGGGAGGGCAAAGCGATCGAAGTGATGCAACTTCAGCTATGTGAATAACGTAGCTGAAGTCAATGTTCTTAGATCGACTTACCGTGGTGTCTCCACCGCGGTGAGTCGGCTGCTGCCGCTCCCCCGTCCACTCTGCCTGCGCCTCTTGCGACACCGGAGTACAGCAGTCGACGGGAGTGCGCTCGGGGATCGATTTATCATGTTTAGACTTGACGCAATAAATCGATCCCCGCTGGATCGATCGCTGCCCAGAGTCGACAGGGGAGTGGCAGCAGCCGACTCACCACGGTGGAGACACCATGGTAAGTCGATCTAAGTACGTCAACTTCAGCTACGTTATTCACGTAGCTGAAGTTGCGTAACTCAGATCGATTCCCCCCCACAGTGTCGACCAGGGCTAAGTCTCCTTGGAGACTGCTCCAGAACATGGATCCCAAATGGAAATGCAGTTTCTCCCCATCTGTGTGAGTCTGTAATTCCCCTGGTCCCATTTCTCAGTTTAAGCACCAGCTCAACTTCCATGAATGGGGATGCGCAGAGCTGAAGACTGGATTTCAAAAGGCATCTGGTTACCATTATTGTTAACTGTTTTAACAGCACCCAGGAGTAGGTAAAACACCCACCAGCACAGATAAGAGAAGACCCCTGCTCTGAGGAGTTTAGTGACCTAATTTTTAAGTTAGCAGTGAGTGCAAGTGAAGCTAAAACCTTGAACCCTATCTCCCCTGTTCAACATATACATTAGGTCCCGTGTCCAGATCATTTCTAGACACAGGATAGGGCATCACCACTATGTACAACATAGCGGAATATTACTTGTATCATGGTCACCGCTTAGCTCAGTCTCTGCCCTGCGGGGAGCTTGGGTGATATACGTTGCATCAGAACTGCCTTGTTCAGAGCCCTGAGAAGACAGAAGTCACGTTGCTGGATATGGCTCATCAGCATGGCGGGCATCTTTCTTACTTTGTGCTCCTGTTTATTCAGAGGACAAACTTAGAAGTGGCGAGCCAGGTTAAGAACCTTGGCATTGTTTCTCACCAAGTCCGTTCCATGGAAGCCACATCTTGTCCATAGCACGTAAGTACCTTATCCTACCACGCTCCTCAGATGTGCAGAATAATCACGATGGCAACATTCTAACTGAGGTTCAAAAGCATTTGGTGAGATTTTGCTTTTTAGTCCTGTGCACTGCAGGAAGACGAGACCCCTTAGAGCAGCAATCCCAGCCTACCTCAAAAGCTTTGTTGTTGTAGAATCTGTCATCTAGTTTAGCCCCCCATTCTGCTGGGTCAAACTTGGTTTCTGAAAATAAATACCAACATTTATCATATCAATGTCAAGCTATTAATTAAGACAGGAAGTTCCCCAGTCAAGTTACACTCACTCAGCGGGGTGGCAGCAGGATGACAGAAGAATGAAGATGATAGATTGAAAATAGAGGCAGCCTTGGCTGTGAGAAAAAGAAATGCTATTTTCTGCACTGCCACTAGGGGAGGGTAAAGGCCATGCCGGTTAAGGAATATCATGCAACCATGGTTCTAGGAACAGTCCCATGACAGCAGGGGAGCAAAAAGCCACTGTAGCATCTAACATCTAGGGACAGAGCCACAATTAAAGCCACACAGGAGACTCAACACAGGAGGCTGGCAAGGCTGTGATCAGAGAGGTGTGTGCATGGCATGCAGCAGCTTGAACAATTCACTAGTGCCTGTCATGGCCATGCTTCCTCTCACGAGGAAATGCGAGGTGACCCAAGAAAATGGCATCACTGCACGTCCAAGTGGGACCAACATGCCCAGGAACAGCTATACCTGCAGCAGCAAGCCAATTAATCTCAGGGCCAGTGGGGGACCCTCATCCCAAGTTCATGGGGATCTCCTTACAGCCCTGAGGTGTGGATCTGACCTCCCAAATGGGAGGAGGAAGTTGATTACCTTACACTGAGGGATGTGCATTCCCTGCTGTCAAGCTTTTCTTGTGCGATAACCACACAAAAGCCTCTTACCCCTGTACTGTAATTTATTCTACATTAAAAAACTATTAGGTGGAAACCATAGCGAGACTGAGTAGTTTTGAGCCTGAATTTTCATCATCCCGTAACCCAACATATTCAGAAAATTAGATTGCTTCCTCAAGCCTACCATTTTCTAAAGGGTTACAGAGAACGTCAGTTATAAGCTAATGAGTTAAGAAAGGCTGTGTAGCAGGAAGAAAAAGGAATTATGAAGGAGGGAGAGAAATACAACAAGCTTTAAATGGGAAAATGCAATAAAGAAAATGGATTCAGAGATCTAAGATGCACAAAGAGTAGGGAAACCTATGAAACAGTCATTCACATTTGTGTAGTAATTAATATTAACAGCCGTTAAGGGAGCCATGTCATCCATAGGGAGATCTGACATTCCATCCAGCTAAGAGCAATATGTACACACAGAAGAGGAGATACAAATACAGCAGTTCTCAATGACATTACCAACTCAGAGAACCTTGTCATTTTAGCATGTAACACCCATTAGGAGGGAATTTTTAAATCTCCATTTTAGGAACTGGGAAAACAGATATGTTGAACTTAAGTACCCCAAGTCACACAGTGAGAATAGAATTCAATTCTCTGGACTCAGCCCTGTGCTAGAACTTTCTTTTATAAGCAAAATTGCTCATTTACTTTACACTCACTTTCTCTTTTATCCAGCAGCTCTTCAAAATAGTTGGCTGCAAAGGCTGGTATATCTTCAGGCTGCTCCCTCAAAACTTCTCTGGCTAGTCCTTCTAGCAGATTTGCAAATCCCGGTGGAATGCGGTGATGGGTGTTTGAGAATGGTATAGACATGGTGTCGGAACAGGCCTTCTATGGCACCTGCAGTTCCATTTAAAGAGCATGGGCTAGTTACTTCTCGCCTGGGTCCAGCATTCATAATTCATTGCTATTTGCTCAAATACAATGTAGTGTTCAGAGAGCTAGCAAATGGTGTAGTTAAGGTTATGGAACTCACACCTCCCACAGCGTATGCCCCTCAATAAAGTGTGAATATGAATGCCCACACAGGCTCTTTATTTCTAACATTATTAAACACAGGCAGTTTATTTTTTTACCCTCTTAAAAATAACAATTTTGGGGGTTTTAAATTTGTAGAACTCACCATTATGCTCACGACTTTAATTACCAGGCAAGTCAGGGAATGAAGGAGTTAAGGTTTCAGTTCAATCTCATTGCATATACATATTTTCAGACATGCTAGATTCTGCTTTCCCTTTTCACAGGCACAATTTGTATTTGCAGTGGGATTGTAGGAGCAAAGCTGATTTTTAACCTCTAATTACCGAATTAGCACAGTCAGGCAGCTGGATGTATAAGTACTCAGCGTTGCATTTAACGGTGCAAATTCTGTGGGTGCAACTTGTGCCTGCACAACAAATCCTGCATCTTGGCAGGGGTTAGACTAGATGACCCTCGCGATCCCTCCTAACCCTGTGGCCGTAGGAGGAGTCTATGAGTGTGGCCACCCTTCCAAAAGCGCACCCAGACTAGCTGGAAGGCAGAAGTGGGTCAGTGCCAGCACCTCCCACTCTCTTCCTTTGGGAAACGGGGTTTCAGTTCAGGCAGCTGGATCAGGTTTCCCAACTGGGCTAGCAGGGGAGCTGGTTCTGAGCAGGTCATGGAGCTGCTCTTCGTAGCCGAGTGCCTCTGGGGGAGCTGCCTGCGGGCATGGGGCCCATGGCTCCCAGATTTCCAGCCGGCTTCAGGCAGCCGCAGTGGGGCCCTTTTAGCAGCGATGCTGTGGCTGGCAAAGGCCAGGGAGCCCCGGGGAGAAGAGGAGAAAGTTCCTGCCAGGAAGGTGCTGGCTGCACCCAGCCCGAAGTGTGTGTGGGGGGAGTCCTGGGGGGGTCCCGAGCTGCACCCCACACCCGGCCCGGTGTGTGTGTGAGAATCCTGGGGGGGTCCCGAGCTGCACCCCACGCCCGGCCCGGTGTGTGTGTGAGAGTCCTGGGGGGGGTCCCGAGCTGCACCCCACACCCGGCCCGGTGTGGGGGGGGGAAGTCCCGGGGGGGATCCCCAGCTGCACCCCACACCCGGCCCGGTGGGGGGAGGGGAAGGAGTCCCGGGGGGGGGGAGTCCGGGGGGGGCCCCGCCCAGGGGCACTAACGGCCGCGGCCCCCGGGCGGGCTCTTACCCCTCCGCCGCTGCGCTCGGCCGCTTCGTGGACGCTCCTGTTGCCTGGCAACAAGACCCCGCCCCTCCCGCCGGCTTGGGCGGGTGCCGGGAAGGGACAAACGCGAAGATTCACCCTGGCCCCGCCCATCTCCCTGTAGGCTCCGCCCCCGGCCCCAGCTGGGGCCCGCTTTGCCCGTGCCGGGCCGTGGGCAGTGGAGAGCCCGGGGGCGCCCGGCTGCAGCGACCCACCCGGGCCGGGGAGCGCGTTTGGCTCCCGCTCGGAGCATGAGGCCTCGGCCCAGAACCAGCCAGGCAGGGCCCGAGCCCGGTCTCCAGCCTCTGTCCAGGAGCGGCGCGCCCCCGCCCCCTCCCGCGGGCACGAGCCGCCCGCCCCCGCCTCTGCCTCTGCCTCTGCTCCCTCCCGCGGGCACGAGCCGCCCGCCCCCGCCCCCGGCTCCCTCCCGCGGGCACGAGCCGCCCGCCCCCGTCCCCGGCTCGCTCCCGCGGGCACGAGCCCCCCGCCTCCGCCTCCGGTCCCTCCCGCGGGCACGAGCCGCCCGCCCCCGTCCCCGGCTCGCTCCCGCGGGCACGAGCCCCCCGCCCCCGCCTCTGGTCCCTCCCGCGGGCACGAGCCGCCCGCCCCCGCCTCGGCTCCCTCCCGCGAGCACGAGCCGCCCGCCCCCGGCTCCCTCCCGCGGGCACGAGCCGCCTCGGCTCCCTCCCGCGGGCACGAGCCGCCCGCCCCCGCCTCGTCTCCCTCTGGCGGGCACGAGCCGCCCGCCCCCGGCTCGCTCCCGCGGGCACGAGCTCCCCGCCTCGGCTCCCTCCCGCGGGCACGAGCCCCCCGCCTCGGCTCCCTCCCGCGGGCACGAGCCGCCCGCCCCCGGCTCCCTCCCGCGGGCACGAGCCGCCCGCCCCCGCCCCCGCCCCCGGCTCCCTCCC